>NW_027266319.1:13271673-13891673 GCF_022045235.1 Haliotis cracherodii
AGAGATATCCTTATCACAAGAAAGAGTGATATCAATATCACAAATTCAGTGCTGTACAGTTGTTGCCTTGCTGGCCTTAGATTTCATTGTCTTGTATTTTCGACAGTTTCATCTACAATAACAATACAGCAATCATAATCCGAAAATTTTATGGATTAGTTTCTATTTTAGCTGTAGTAAATTCTGATAATACAAGTGGAGTACCCATGTCCTCAATTTCAAAAGAGCTGTTGTGTTGGCATGTGGTCCTGTGGTCCCATACACTGCTGTCTCCTTAGGCAAGTGACTTTGTTCGAAATATGCCTCTGTTCACCAGCATTGAATGGGTACCTAGTAGGATGAGATGGTAATATGGCTGTCAACCTTGAGGAACATCACAATGTAGCTTGGGCTGTATACTCCCCAGGGAGCTGAGAGTGACAATCAGAGCACACTGATCCACTGACAATAATCTAAGGCTGTGAACAGCGTATTATTATGTAGTTGTTGATATCAGGGCCTAATCACGGGTTGTATGAAGGTTAAAAGTCAACAGTCATCAGGAGATGAGATAATCCCCCTGATCTGCAGCAATTCAGACATAGAGTGTGCTACTCATACCCCACTTTTGGTTCATTGCCATTGGATACTACAGAAGCCTTTGAGGGCCATTTGTTTTTTTAAATTTTTTTGATACTATCTTGAAATTTCAAGATACTAAGTTGAAATTTCAAGATACTAAGTTGAAATTTCAAGATTATTCACTTCAAACATATTTTTACATCTTAGGATGTTAAAAACTTATTATCTTGAAATTTCAACTTAGTATCTTAAAATTTCAAGAAAGTATCTTGAAATTTCAACTTAGTATCTTGAAATTTCAAGATAATATCCCAAAAAACAAAAAAAACAAATGGCCCTAAAAGGCTTCCGTAGGATACCTTCAGTTCAGTTAAGAAAAAAATAATGCTGTTCAGTATTTTTTAAAATCCCAAATCATTAAATGGTACCAGTTCACCACTAGACTGATCTGTATATTTCACTTAAAAATATTCGCTGTTTTTGGAGTTCTCTTCCAGAAACGGGCACAACTCACATGTTCATTTAAGTCAAACTTGTCGTCATGAAAGAAAATGAAACATTAACAAAATAAAAATCCCAAATCATTAAATGGTACCAGTTCACCACTAGACTGATCTGTATATTTCACTTAAAAATATTCGCTGTTTTTGGAGTTCTCTTCCAGAAACGGGCACACCTCACATGTTCATTTAAGTCAAACTTGTCGTCATGAAAGAAAATGAAACATTAACAAAATAAAAATCCCAAATCATCAATGGGCACCAGTTCACCATCAGACCAATCTGTAGGTCAAGAATCATTTAATGTTTTAGTAGCTAGTTCTTCTCCAAAAATGGAAAATGGATTGACAGACGGACATGTTGCATTTGTCACCACTCACCCCTTTCCGTAACCAAAGAAGACTCATCCCCCTATCGATGAATGTCGTGCGAAAATACGACAAAACAATCAGAATGCGCATATGATTTCAAGTTCTTTGTCAAAGAATACCTCAGAAATATTTTTCGATTTTACATATGTCTTGCATCTAAAAATATACAAAAGACACATTTAAATGTGTTCAATCATACTGTATAATTACACACGTCCCGATGTGCTTTAAATTGCATCTGAAATATATATAATATATGGGGAAATATATGTGAACCATTACGCAATGACTTGACAATTGTTTGCGTTAAGACAGAACCCGGTCGCAAAAATGGCCATTAGAGGGGCATGAGTTGCTATTCGGCTTGACCCGGAATAACACGAGTTGGTCACGAATGGAACATGTTGATCACTATATCCCCCCATTTATCAACAATACACAACAGGATCAAGTTTATCTTTGCACACAACAAATATACTCACTCACTGACCTTTTCATTGATACATGCAGAATGGGCATGAGAGATATTCAAGTACTGTCACCTTGGCAGCCATATTCAAAATTGAATCTAGAGGTTTATTGTCTTTTCAAAATGAGACTATTGTTTGAATCCATGCAACAATTTCACAAAATATAGTTTGTGCTACATCACAGATCTGATATCGGAAATATGAGAGACGCGAAACAACCCACGTTAATTTTAGATGAAATGACAAGTGTAAACTGTTCTATATGTCAAAGAGACTTGGGGAATCATCTCAGCAAACTATAAAATTAAATTTCATTGCTACTGTCGAGTAATCAATCAAACTTAATTATCAGCCCGAATCTTAAAAGTGAAAAGGTTGCAATGTATATATCAAAGTTCAGGATAATCAACCTATGAATGTCAGTTTCAATATTATAATGAAATCACAAAGCACATCTCAAATGTCACATATACATGGAAAAATTCAAAGTCTCAAACACAAACAAAATTATAGCCAATTCTATTAACAGTAGACCAGTCTCATTTTATTACAATAAAATACATAACCTAACACATTACCTTTTGCATAAAGAAAACAAACAAAATGGTAAAAACATGTATAATTTGAAACATTGTGAAAAAAAGTAATAAAATATTTCCAGAGGGTATTTATGATTTTGAAACACAGCAAGGAAAGGGAAGAAAATAAAAATCTTGGATTTTGTTCCATATTTCATCTAAGGTGCTGTGATTTGCTGTGCAGAGTTGCATCCTTTGGGCATGCCAGAAACCTATGATTGTGGGTTCGAATCCCAATTATGTTTTTAGGTTTGTCAGCACCATACCCGTGCTCGTGCGTTTCACCAAAGTGGTAAACGTCTGAGACCTGTATCACTTGGGTCTTTCCTCTCACATTAAGCTGACACGCCGCGATATAACTGGAATAATTTTAAAAGCGGCGTTAAACCCAACTCACTCACTCAAAGTTGGTGACAAAAGCTACCTGACAGTGAACAAGTGAGCGACAAGGATTTCACAGTAAATAGAAACTAGGATAAATAAACAAAAGAGAAAAAAAGTGGAATAAAAAAACAGACACGTCCTCACAGGACAGATATATATACCGTATTCGACATCATAAGCACCCAGAGCACTCTCAAAATTAGAAATAGGGGGCTCTTATAAGAATATTATTTTCATGAAAAACAACAGAGTTGTAAGATCTTGAATTTCATGGTTAATGCTGATAGCCTGAAATGTTTATATACGACAGATATATTTTTCCAGAATTGAATGGCCCATAATTAAGGATACATAAAACACATATATTATACGCGAATAAATAAGTCTTGGTACATTGATCAATCAGAAGGGGTGCTAAATGGGACTGTTCACTAGCCAATATATTAGCAAATATTGCCGTTGGTGCTTTTGGGCCTTCAGCTCATTAAGTGCTTTTAATCGCCAGTATGGAAGCTCAAAATGAGCTGACTAGCCCCCAATTCATACGGCGGCAGGACACTATCTACATGGGCTTCCCGATCTTACACCAGGAACCGTCCATAGGGATGTCCGGGTCCACGACCCCAGGGCAACTAATCCCACCATTAGGTCCTCGCCGTCCTAACCGCGGGTCCACGACCTACAGGTTACCTCCCTTGCCTTCTAACCGCGGGTCCACGACCTACAGGTTACCTCCCTTGCCTTTCTCACCGCGGGTTCACGACCTACAGGTTACTTCCCTTGCCTTCTAACCGCGGGTCCACGACCTACAGGTTACTTCCCTTGCCTTCTAACCGCGGGTCAACGACCTACAGCTTACCTCCCTTGCCTTCTAACCGCGGGTCCACGACCTACAGCTTACCTCCCTTGCCTTCTAACCGCGGGTACACGACCTACAGCTTACCTCCCTTGCCTTCTAACCGCGGGTCCACGACCTACAGGTTACTTCCCTTGCCTTCTAACCGCGGGTACACGACCTACAGGTTACTCCCCTTGCCTTCTAACCGCGGGTCCACGACCTACAGCTTACCTCCCTTGCCTTCTAACCGCGGGTCCACGACCTACAGGTTACTTCCCTTGCCTTCTAACCGCGGGTCCACGACCTACAGGTTACTTCCCTTGCCTTCTAACCGCGGGTCCACAACCTACAGGTTACCTCCCTTGCCTTCTAACCGCGGGTCCACAACCTACAGGTTACCTCCCTTGCCTTCTAACCGCGGGTCCACAACCTACAGGTTACCTCCCTTGCCTTCTAATCGCGGGTCCACAACCTACAGGTTACCTCCCTTGCCTTCTAACCACGGGTCCAAGACCTACAGGTTACCTCCCTTGCCTTCTAACCGCGGGTCCAAGACCTACAGGTTATCCTTCATATCTAACATACCCAGGGTTGGCGACCCTCCGGCAACCGAAATAGCCCCCTCAATTCTCCAAAATGTTAGAAATAAACATATCTTTACCTACATCATGTTTTGTTGTTTTTGCACAAAATTAGTAAATATTGCCGTGGGTGCTTATTAGAGCAGAGCGCTTATTACATCAAATATGGTCATTCTAATAAGGGAGTTTGTGATAAACATTCACTGACCATCAGTAACAAGATGAAGGTATGTTATTAAACACTACAGATGTGTTCAGAGGCATGTATTGTGGATGCTGTAGATCATCAGTTATCACCTCAAGCTTCGTCATTCGATTGGAAATATTACACAACACATTCACAACCTTTAGATAACTCAACACTGCAACCTTGAAGAATAACGTTTCTGAGGAGAGATAATTTCTGATGCTGTGAAAAAATCTCCTTTTCATTGCCTCTTATGACGAAATTGGCACCAAATAGAATTATCTTCCTCACAAAAATAACTGAAGTCTCATTTATTATGATATAATGGGAATACTATTGTAGATTTGTCAACAACGTTTATAAATACTGCAAAATATGACATATTGATTACAAAATAAATATTTATCACATACAAACAACAATTGCAAAGCCATCAAAGGTTTTTGTTCAAGAAGCTTTGATGAAAGTAACCAAACTTTATTGAACATTTATAAAACTGGATAATATTTTTGCGTACCACGGTATTGTAGCTCACCTGGATAAGGAGAGTGAACAATTCAAAATGTAAACCAAAACCGCCATTGACTATAATTTGCTGTCATTGTGTATATTTTCAAATACATTTGGAAAGAATATTCAGCCCTAATGTTTTAAATGGAAGAAGTAGCTAAATTTCAATAACTGTTTTTGCCTGAAAACAATACATCATTTGGGGATCTTCACTGAAAGTTTCAACCTGAAGCATCATTTGTTTCAAACTTTTGAAAGTCATACACGAGAATTTAATCAAAATATGCCCAAATTGTAACATGCTATTGTACACAACAGACTTGAATGACATTTCCAATATGGCTACCAAGGCGACCATGTTTATTTGAAAGGAACACTGTGCATAATTTTCAAAAACACAATTGCTAGGATCATACATGCAAAGTTTCATAATGTAGTTTCTGAGGAGATGCCAATAATGTAAATATATATGAAGGAGGGACAGATGGACAGATGACGGACAACACCAGGAGAAAGACTCAAGTTCAGGTGAGCTAACTAAACATTGGTACTCACTGTTATCTCCAAATACAAAAGTCTTGATCCCGAACAGTCAAGCATTCTTTCTTCTTATTGCATGAATTCTGTTGTAAAAAAAATCAAATCTAAAAATATAGATAAAAACAATAAGCAAGGTGTTAATTGTCAACCATCAGAGAACACCATAGCCATAGAGTCCAACCAATCCCATTCTTACAAGCCTTTGAAACAAGTATAATCGAGCGACTGGAAGTATATTGTGATACAAGTTTTCTCTGTATTTCAACACTGGAAATACATCTCTGATCATTTATTATCCCCCGCCCAACAAAGTTAGCGGGGGATATAGAAACGGGCTCCATCCGTCCGTCCGTCAGGGGCGGGGGATATAGCCACGTTAGTGGCAAACTCTTGTTCTAATACAGACAGAACAAAGATGGTGTTTGGCCTTTCAATCATCCATGACCCACTTGTGTTATTCCAGGACAAAAGCCGGAAATAGCAAGGCGTGTCCTTCTCGTGGCCATCTTTGTGACTGGGTTCCGTTTATAGCTCAAAGAATTGTCAACTCGTTGCGTAATGATTCACATATATTTCCCCCATACCATATTCGACGTAATAAGCGCCCCTCTCTAATAAGCGCCCACGGCCATAGTTGTTAATATATTGGCTAGTGAACAATCCCAATTAGCACCCCTTCCGATTAATCAATGTACACAACACTTATTTATTCGCATATAATACGCACTCGTGTGTTATATGCACCCTTAATTATGGGTAATTAGATTCTGGAAAATGGATCTCTCGTATATAAACATTTCAGGCTGTCAGCATAAACCACAAATTTATCTTTCAACTGTTCTTTTCTTCACCAAAATAATATTCTAATAAGAGCCCCCCATTTCTATTTTTGAGAGCACCCTGGGCGCTTATTACGTCGAATAGGGTATATCATATATATTCCAGATGCTATGAAAACACATCGGAAATTACATTATCATACAGTAGGGTTAAACACATTTAAATGTAACTTGGGCATATTTTTAAATGCAAGACATATGTAAAATCAAACATTATTCCTGAGGCATTCTCTGACCGAAGTAATTGAAGTCATGCGCACATTCTGATTGGTTTTGTCGTATTTTCACACATGGCATTCATCGCTAGGGGACGAGTCATCTTGCAGGTTACGGAAAGGGACGAGTGGTGACTAATGCTTGTCAATGAGAGCATAAAATAGTTCTATAATCTTGTTATGTTACTGATTTAGCCAATAAATTTTGTAGTGAGTGAGTGAGTTTGTAGTGAGTGAGTGAGTGAGTGAGTTTGGTTTAACGCCGCTTTTAACAGTATTCCAGTTATATCACGGCGTGTCAGCTTAATGTGGGAGGAAAGACCCAAGTGATGCAGGTCTCAGAGGTTTACCACTTCGGTGAAACCCATGAGCAGGGGTATGGTGCTGACAAACCTAGAAACATAATCGGGGTGAACCGGGATTCGAACCCACAATCATAGGTTTCTGGCGTGTCCAGGGGACGCAACTCTGCACAGCGAATCACGGCGCCTTAGACGACTGGGCCACCTGGGCCACCCGTGCCCCCTGTACAAGCATATGTTTTGGATTCAGCCAATATCAGTGTATGGTACAATATATCATATTGCTGGTTATAACAAATGTTATAAACACTTTCTGAATAAAGTACAAATTCTCGAACCTTCCCGACACTGCCAGAGTGAGGCACCTAATCGCCATCACACAAAGTCAGCGATCTAACCCACTCCGCCACCGAGACTTCCACAAAAACGAAAGTCTGACAACTGGTAGTCTAGATCACATACTTTGTGTACCCCTCTGACAAGTGTAAATTGGCACGGCTCCCATGGCCGAAAGCTATGAACACCAAAAAAGTATGAGAATTTGTACTTGACTCAGAAAGTGTTATCCCAAATATAACATTTGTTACATTTGACCACTTTCTAAATGGCACTGTCTGATCATTGCTGGTTTCAGCCATTTTCCAGTAATGTCATAGGTGTCCAAAAAAGGGGCTTTCCAGGACCCATGAACCTGTATCCTTTGCCAAGCAAGAGGCAGTTATAGTACAGAAAACATCAATGTTGTATAGTATCTAGAAAGTGATGATAATAAAAATGCAATTTGACACCTTCGACTCTAGTTCCTCCTTATATATAGGAATTGTAGTCTCCTGGAACGACTATTTTGAGAGCCATTAGCCTCTTAAGAATTATCCTTCCTTTGATGCCTGTTGTCAATAAGACCAAAGGGTAAACCATAAACAAACTGAAGGAATCATGAAGTTGATACATTTAGTGAGGACACTTAAGGTCTGGGAGTATTAGTTTAAATAGAATTTCAGCTATACGAGGAGCCAGACTTAGAAAAAATAAACCTAGGTAGGTTTGTTAAGTTTTATGACTTTTTGAGTAGAATTGCAGCAATATGACAGTGGAGTGGAACACCAGGATTATTTCTGCATGCCCTTTACTAACGGTTTTGGTTTGGTTTGTTGTTTAATGTTGCACTCAGCAATATTTCAGCTATATGACGGCGGTCTGTAAATAATCGAGTCTGGACCAGACAATCCAGTGATTGATATCATGAACATTGATCCACGCAATTGGAATCGATGACATGCATCAACCAAGTCAGCGGGCCTGAACACCCGATCCCTATAGTTGCCTCTTACCACAAGCATAGTCGCCTTTTGTGGCAAGAATGGGTTGCTGAAGACCTATTCTACCCTGGATCTTCACGGCAATCAAAGAGGACAGTGTGTGGGTGAGAGGTTGGGTGGTTGAGTGGTTGAGTGGGTGGGTGAGTGGTTGAGTGATTGGTTGAGTGGTTGAGTGAGTGAGTGGTTGAATGAGTGAGTGAGTGAGTGGTTCAGTGAGTGAGTGAGTGTGTGTGGTTTTACGCCGTTTTTAGCAATATTCCAGCAATATCATGGAGGGGGACACCAGAAATGGGCTTCACATATTGTACTCATGTCGGGAATCGAACCCGGATCTTCGGCATGACAAGCGAACGCTTTAACCACTAGGCTACACAAGTTGTTGAGGTGCTGAGAGGTTGTGAAGGTGTTTGAGTAAGTGGATGGTTGGTTGGGTGAGTGAGTGGTTGAGTGGGTGGTTGAGGGAGTGGTGTGGATGAGTGAGTGGTTGAGTGAGTGGTTGAGTGAGTGGTTGAGGGAGTGGTGTGGATGAGTGAGTGGTTGAGTGAGTGGTTGGGTGGTTGGTTGAGGGAGTGGTTGAGTGGGTGGTTGAGGGAGTGGTGTGGATGAGTGAGTGGTTGGGTGGTTGGTTGAGGGAGTGGTTGAGGGAGTGGTGTGGATGAGTGAGTGGTTGAGTGAGTGGTTGGGTGGGTGTTTGAGGGAGTGGTTGGGTAATTGGTCGAGGGAGTTGTTGAGGGAGCTGTTTGGTGTGTGGTCAAGTGAGTGGTGAATGAGTGGTTGAGTGAGTGGTTGAGTGAGTGGTTGAGTGAGTGGTTGAGTGAGTGATTGATTAAGTGGTCAAGTGAGTGGTCGAATGAGTGGTTGAGTGAGTGGTTGACTAAGTGGTTGAGGGAGTGGTTGAATGAGTTAATGGTTGAGTGTGAGACTGAGTGAAAACATCACTGAAACTCAACCCATGACCGATTCCTACATCTTTACTGCAGTTGTTATACCAACAAACTGTCAAAGTTTTCCTGGAAGAAAAGTTTGAAGTTGCAACTTAGTTTCAAATTATTAGCCCCCAAAATAGCAAGTCATTTTAGGTTCTGAAGAAATTGATCGCAGACTGAAAACATTCTTCATGTTAATTAAACTCACAATGGAATTCAATGAAACAAAACAAAAAGCGTCCATTCTTCCTTTCACAAGTTATAATTACACACAAAGTCAAAAGTCAACAAAAAATCAAAAGGGTTAGTTGCCGTAATAAACATTTTTTGCAAAAGACAAAGAAGAGAAGTCCTGTCAAAAGTAAGCTAAACAAAAAAAGTTCAGAAAGTTGACTACAAAGCAGTCCAACTGTCTCCAACTATTCTCTCTAGGACTACCTCTTGTGTTATTGAATAACTTGGTGCTGGGAGACTTGTGCTTCGTGAAGAGAGTTTTTTTCTGTAAAACTACAGTATATGAACTTCCACTTATTGACTTCACAAACATAAGAAGATCTTGGAAGCCTTTAAGTTGTGGGCATGAAATTAATTGTTTTACTTCAGTCATTTAATGAACAGTTCAGATGATGACTGGAGCTAGTTGTGCACTGGATGTTTTTGAGACTGAATATATGTATCATGTGACTGTTATCAGGGTGAGTGAGTGTATGTGTGAGTGGCTGTGTGAGTGGCTGTGTGAGTGTATGTGTGAGTGTATGTGTGAGTGAGTGGCTGTGTGAGTGTATGTGTGAGTGTATGTGTGAGTGTATGTTTGAGTGAGTGGATGTGTGAGTGCATGTGTGAGTGAGTGTATGTGTGAGTGTATGTGTGAGTGGATGTATGTATGTGTGAGTGGATGTGTGAGTGAGTTATCAACGCGTGGCGGTCCGACGTTGATTAATGAACAATTTGCATACTCGTATATGCAAGGGACTGACGTATGGTTCTCAGTAGGAAGTGACAACTTAGAGACAATGGCTTGCAGTATATACAGTTTTACTTTATACATGTTGATATATACATACTAAAGACACTATGTGCCAGGGCAGCACATAGTGGTAGTGGCTGTTGTCTAGGTGCCCCGGAGCACCCAGCCTTACCCTAGCTAGGCTAAAGGTAAGACCTTTTTTTCTCCTCCTATCCTCCTCTCTGGACCAAGGCGTATATAGCCAAGGTCACCTGACATTTAGTAAGTAATAAATATAAATGTAAACAGTAAATCATCAGTGACATGCTTGCACATCCTGTTCAGGATGGCAGACGGTCGATGTTCACAAAAATGGGGATTAACAAATAGGATTAGCATCTAATAAATAACAGCAATTGAGTGTTTCAAGGCATATAGATGTCATGGCTCCAGGGTAATGAGCCTTTGCAATCAAATGTTCTTCAGACAATGGATGTCGTAAATCAGTCACCATGACAGAGTGTATGTGTGAGTGTATGTGTGAGTGAGTGTATGTGTGAGTGAGTGGATGTGTGAGTGAGTGGATGTGTGAGTTGATGTGTGAGTGAGGGAGTGGATGTGAGAGTGAGTGTATGTGTGAGTGTATGTGTGAGTGAATGTATGTGTGAGTGTATGTGTGAGTGGATGTATGAGTGTATGTGTGAGTGTATGTGTGAGTGAGTTAGTGAGGGAGTGTATGTGTGAGGGAGTGGATGTGTAAGTGAATGTGTGAGTGAGCGGATGTGTGAGTGTATGTGTGAGTGAATGTATGTGTGAGTGTATGTGTGAGTGAGTGGATGTGTGAGTGAGTGGATGTGTGAGTGGATGTGTGAGTGAATGTATGTGTGAGTGTATGTGTGAGTGAGTTAGTGAGTGAGTTGATGTGTGAGTGAGTGGATGTGTGAGTGAGTGAGTGGATTTGTGAGTGAGTGAGCGAGAAGGAGTGAAGGAGTGAGGGAATGAAGGAGTGTGGGAATGAAAGAGTGAAAAAGTGAATGAATGCATGATGGAGTGATGAGGGAGTCGCAAAGAAGCAAGCAAGCAAAGTTTAATCCAACTTTCATCAATATTCCATCATTTATCACCACAGGGGATACCAATGACGATATGTAGGGCATTCACCCAGGTCTTCAGCAACACATCCCAATGCTGGGCCCACAAGGCAGCCCAACTACCACAGTGAAGTGTCCAGTGCATGCACACAGTAAGGACAGGTGGAAGCTCTCTTAATGACAACAGGCAGGGATACAATTTAGACCTGTCAAACACAGTCAGACAAACCCAACAACCAGCCCTGTTTTACAAGCCTCTTAATTATCAGTTAGGTTATTGGGTTTAATGGCAGCTTAGTGACACTTAAACAATTTATGCTACTTCAAACAATCATTATTTCATAGTTTACAAGTTTTAGAAACAGTCTTATCACCATAAAATACCTTAACGTTATGTGTAAAAACACATGCAAGTCTTAAAACAACCCTATGTGATAATTTCAAGTAAATGTACTGACAAACTTCAGACATCTGAGATCAGTATGCAACCATCCACAGCTTGTCAACACGCAAATTCAGAAAATAAATGCTACCCTAGGATTACTGTACATGAAAAAATATTTTTATCTTGTTTGTTTGTTGTTTAACACTCAGAACCAGGGATCTGGGAAAAGAATTTGCCAATCGGACATTTGTATATTTTGGTCATGACCAAGTCATATTTGACAATTATATAAGAATAAAAAACCAAAAGAATAAATTCAAGTTCACTTTCATAACATATACATTTTTTTCTTGAGTATAGTGTACACTTTTTTCAATACGACACACCCTAGTGAGTAAGGGTGAAACGATACACCGATATTCCGATGCATCGCGATACTTGACCCACGATACGATATACGATAAACGTGGGCCCATTTATCGATATGCCACGATAGGGAACGCAAATCTCAAGTACAGCGTTACCTCGGTATTGTGCTTTTCAATAAACCGCTAACTTGGTTATAGCGCACGCTAACGCATGGCTCCCAAAATCGTACTTACATTTTTAATAAGCTCAGGTTTTACACCGACAGATGTTTTTCCCCATCTCATAAAACATTATCAGCTGATCACTGCAAGCACATAACACCGTAAAATACCAGTCAGCAAATCCGAACTGAAGTACGCAATTCAATACCATTATTATACTATCTTGTTATTAAAATGTGTTCATTGTATATCTGGACTTGTGTTTGTAATATATTTTATTGATTTTATTCAAAATTTCATTTAATATTGTAATAAGTTATGTGAAATCGTGTGTGAAGAGATACAGCAACCACGGTCAGATTACCGCTTTTGACGCATTGAAACAAACTTAAGTTGCCCGAGAATGGATACATATATGAAAAATGCCATACTTTGACTCGTTAAAAGTCATATTTGTGGCAATTTGGCTAATGTATGTCAACATAACGTTTTCGCAATCGAAATACATGTAGCACGGGAAGTCCCTAGGGTGACTGGTCAAATTGTTCCATACGTAAAAATATCCTGCAACAGCAATCACCAGTACCAAAATGCTACACTTGTGGTGCTTATAATTATAAATATATAATTATATAGTAAAAGCTGCAACTAAGGTAACACGATATTGGAATAAATTATTCCTGATAAAACAATAATTTCAGATACAATTTCTTCGACCATTGCATCAAAATTCTTTGTTTTGTAGGAAAGTTGAACAACTTCAGTAGTCTTGTTACTATAAAATAATTTTGACTGTTCCAAAATCATGAAAGGTTCAATCTTTACATGCTTTAAGTCTTGTTTTTTTATCATTGCGTATCGAGATACGTATCGTATCGTGACCAGAATATCGAGATGCGTATCGTATCGTGACCTTCCTGTATCGTTGCAGCCCTACTAGTGAGGTTTGATGTTAATTCCCCCAATGAAACTAAAGACATTAACATGAGGACTTAACACTGGAAATACCATGCAAACAAATCCGTACTGAATTTCGCAATTTATTCCTGTTATAACACTATCTGGTTAAAAAAAAGTGTTTATTGTATATATGGACCTATGTTTGAAATCTATTTTATTAATTTTTTCACGATTTAATTCAATATTGTTGACATTAATTTCGCCGAAATTGTGTGTGAAGTGATCGCTAGATCACACAACTCACCGATATTTACAGCAACCACGGTCAGTTTACCAATATTGGTGCCTTGAAAAGAATTTTTGTTGACAGAGAATGGATACATATATCATAAATGACCCACTTTGACTCATTAAAAGTCATATTTGTTGCAGTCTGACTGTTACCTATGCCAACATAATGTTTTGGCAAGTCCATTGGAAGCCTCAACGATGAGAGGTCAAATTGTTCAAAACATAAAAAATAAAATATGACACAGAGAAACCTTAAGGACTCTTATTTCAATAAAGACAATATTACTTCATATAACTGGCCAAAGATAAGACAAAAATTGAAAATGAAGTTTGACCTAAAAAATATCCACTATGTATGACAAGAGGGATGACTTTCCAACTTTCAACTTTCTTCTTCATGTCTACATTTTACAACTTATGAACTGCCATCATAGCTGGAATATTGCTGAGTGCAGCGTTAAACAACAAACAAACAAACAAACAAACAAACACAACTTTTGAGGTACAATCAAATATCTCTTTCTACAAAGATTTCAATGAGTGTCATATGTGATTCTTGTTCAAAAGTTGTTTGATCAGGGTTACAGCATTCACGGCCTCAGTAAAACTGAGACATTTCCAAATTTGATCAGCGAAAAAATTATGTTTGATGCAATTTTGACTTGTACCATGTGGGGCATGCTAATGATATAGTCAGAATTGCAAAATGGACAATCATAATTAATGTGCTTAAGTGAGTGAGTGAGTTGGGTTTAATACCGCTTTTAACAGTATTCCAGTTATATCACAGCATGTCAGCTTAAAGTGGGAGGAAAGCCTGAAGTGATGCAGGTCTCAGACGTTTACCACTTCGGTGAAACCCGCGAGCACAGGTATGGTGCTGACAAACCTAGGAATATAATCGGGGCGAACTGGGATTCAAACCCACAATCATAGTTTTCTGGCGTGTCCAAGGGACGCAATTTTGTACAGCGAATCACAGCGCCTTAGACGACTGGGCCACCCTTGCCCCCAATACGTATAAGTAATATGTCACATGGTTCAACAGTGGGAGAGCCAACAGCAACACAGCAGAAAAGACCAGTGCAGTTTACTTACATTATACTTAACTATGTACAATATCAAGAAATCTGTGAAGATATGGGATAGATAATGTGTTGGGTGGTCAGGCCCGCTGACTTGGTTGATGCATGTCATCGTATCCCAATTGTGTAGATCGATGCTCATGATGTCAATCTAATTCAAGACAACCAGCCCTGTGAAGATCCAAGGTAGAATAGGTCTTCAGCAACCCATGTTTGCCGTAAAAGGCGACTATGCTTGTCGTAAAAGGCGACAAACGGGATCAGGTGGTCAGGTCCGCTGATGGTTGATGCATGTCATCGATCCCAATTGGGTAGATTGGTGCTCATGATGTCAATCACAGGTTTGTTTGGTCCAGACTTGATGTTTTAGAGACAGCTGTCATATATCTGGAAAATTGCTTAGTGTGGCGTTGAACACATCAGAGGTCAGCACATAATGATAGTTATGGTAGTGCCCTGGAGCACCTAGATGATACCTAGCTAAACCAAGAGCAAGGCCTGACCCCTCTGTGTCCCTGTGTGCCTCTGGAAAGGCTTATACAGCATTATAGTTAAAATGAATAGAATTATCATTAAACCACCCGCATGTTTTCAGAAATGAGTGGGCCACTATAACTTGATAATGCCCTCATATTGCTTGATGACCGGCCATTATCACGCCCGTTGTTAGGTGACGTCATAGGATACGGATAGGTGACGTCACGCTCAATAGTGACGATCAAAAGGTGTTTCCAGTGTCTGATGCAGATGATCTATTTAGAACCAAATATGAAATCATTATCACACCTCACCATGAGTAATAGTGAGTTTGATTTAACGCCGCTTTTAACAGTATTCCAGTTATATCGCGGCATGTCAGCTTAATGTGGGAGGAAAGCCCCAAGTGATGCAGGTCTTAGACGTTCACCACTTCGGTGAAACCCACAAGCACGGGCATGGTGCTGACACGTCACCACTAATACTTTGAAGAGAACGCATAATATTCTTTAGTTTCACATTCACTCTTACCACTGACCACTAGCATTTTAAAAACTTTTGTCAAAGAAGTATTAAAGAAATGAAAGAAGAAAAGTTTAATGATTAACAAACTGATCAAACGTAAATCTTAACGTGGACACACTCACAATTTGTCAACATTTGTGCATACGAAACTTAAAAGAACTTTTGAGATACGTTTTTACAACAAGCCATCAATCAACAGAAATCAAGGCTAATAAACTATATTGGCGCCTTCCCATCCCATCCGCCTTCTATGAAGTCATAAGGCAATAGCTCCATCACCTCAGTGCAGTCATCCCACCTGTGTACTCTATTTAATTGGCTCCCCATCACGTGTTCTCTGTCCATCATGTTGTTCCAATGACGTCCTTCATGTTAATCTCATTATTGTATTTCCAAAACGTTACTGTTAATACTTCATCAACCATATATAATTCTGTACCTAAGCTCAGACTATTCAGTCTTGCTTGACAATGGTATACAGATCTATACCGAAACATCGGCCAATATAGTATATAAAAGAAGTTGTTGTCCATAAATTGTGTCTGCTTCTTTTTTACCAGATGGACAAAACATTCATAAAGTTGTTCGGATTAGTGCACCAATACCTTACAGCTCCAGTTTCACAGCTCGTAAACTCTAAATAACATTAGCAGACGACCTTAAGTATTTTGTCTGATATAAAAAAACATTCAAGGGTAATCAACACAAGAGATCTCCTCTATTCTATGCTTGTCGTAAAAAACAAATAAGATTGTGATTAATGACCAAAACGGCTGTGCCGAAATTGCATTGGAATGGATTAGCACCTTGCCAGACGGACTTGTCAGACATGACCCGTCTGACCTGCATGATGCATGACCTTGCTGACCTGGTAGGTCACACTTTCCCTCAGGTCCCAGCCATTGATTGGACATTGTGTGTGTGTGTGTGTGTGTGTGTGTGTGTGTGTGTGTGTGTGTGTGTGTGTGTGCTTGTTAGTCTCTGTGTGTGTCCTTGTCTGTTTGTCTTTGCCTCTGTGTGTCTGTGAGTTTGTCTTTGCCTGTGTGTGTCCTTGTCTGTCTGTCTGTCTGTACACATGTCCCTGTGTGTCTGAGTGTGTTTCTGTGTGTCTGAAGGGGTGTGTTTGTGTTTGTGCATCTTTGTGTGTCTGAGGGATTGCATGTCTCTGTGTGTCTGTCTATCTATCTCTCTGTTTCTGCCTTCTGTGTGTCTGTATCTGTGTGTCTTTGTGTGTGTCTTTGTGTGTCTGTGTGTGTCCTTGTCTTTGTGAGTGTGTGTGTGTGTGCGTGTCTGTCTGTGTGTTTTGTCTGTCTATCTGTATCTGTATGTCTGAGTGCTTGTTTTTGTGTCTATGTGTGTGTGTGTGTGTGTGTGGTCTATGTGTGTGTGTGTGGTCTATGTGTGTGTGTGTGTGTGTGTGTGTGTGTGTGTGTGTGTGTGTGTGTGTGTGTGTGTGTGTGTGTGTGTGTGTGTGTGTGTGTGTGTGTGTGTGTGTGTGTGTGTTTTGCCCTCTGGTTGTATGTGAAAAACAATGCATAAAGACCTGAGAGAAAAAGGTCGGCTCCTCCTTTTTGGGAAACAATTTTATGTTTTGAAGCATGCAGTGGCCAAAGAGATATCCTGTCTCTGAATCCCCTACACTCCTCTAAAAAATATATTGTCGTTTGACGATTCCATATCAACATGTAGTTCTCGCGATCACACAAGCGGGAGCCTCGACGGTGACTGGTGAAATGTGAAAAAAAATAACCGGCAATAGTGATCAGCTGTACCAAAGTGCAACACTTATTATTATTTCAAATATATTTAGTAAAAGCTGCAACTTAAATAACATGATATTGGAATATATTATTCCTGATACAAAAATAATTTCAGATACAATATTTCCCAATCCTTGCATCAAAATCCTTTTAAGTTATATCATTGGGTAAGTTTTTACCGAATCACCGGTAGATTCCAAGAAAATGTGTGTACAGCTTAGTTTATGAGAAAATACACAAGGTAATCTTAATCCCTACATGTAAAACAATGCCTAGCAGAAAATAAAAAAACAATTTTAACACTAAATCAACATGTCTGGTGATTTTATATTTCAAATTTCAAATTTGCACTAACTAGGTTTCTTATCACCTGTTCGTTTACCGGAATTCGGTGAAGGGGTATGCTGTAATTTTTTTCTGCACACTATATTCAATTTTTAAAAAAAAAATAAGGAGTCTGCAAGAGGGAGGTGCGCATTATACTTGGGTGCGCACTAGGGCTGGGACGGGTAACTCGGGTACCCGGGTCGGGTGGGTACTGAGTAGGACCCGGGTACCCACAGGACTACCCAGACCCATGGTTAGTCACGGGATATATTGTTTGATGACAAAAATTATCAAGAACTCTATGGTTACACTACAAGCCACTAATGTTCGCATTTCTTTCTCACTATGCACCCATAGATCTATACTACCAGTTGTTGGACTTTCATTTTGTGGAAGCATCGGTGGCTGAGTGGGTTAGATCGCTAACTTTGTGTGCTGTCGATTAGGTGCCTCACCCTGGCAGGTGTGGGTTCGAATCCCAGACGGGACTCAACCCAAAAAAGTACTAGAATCTGTACTTTACTAAGAAAGTGTTATCCCAAATATAACATTAGTTACATGCACCCATTCCTTCTGATTTTTTCATATGGTTGAATAAAGATATAACTTAATTCAGCTTCAGTGTACCAGATTGTTTAATACATCTATCTAAATACTTGTTGCCAGGGCTCTGCTAAAGATGTTCCTAATCAGACATTTTGAGACACCTCCTGAGACCTACAGTGGGTACCCGGGTAGGGTCGGGTGGAGGCAGTTGGGTACCGAGGAAGTAAATTTGGACTCGTCCCCGCCCTAGTGCGCACTATACACAAGAAAATACTGTACGTGGTTGGTATCCCAACAAGCAGGGATAAATTGTCACACTGCACCATTGGATTACCCACATGAGTGAGTGAGTGAGTGAGTGAGTTCAGTTTATTCCAGTATTCCAGTTATATCTCGGCGTGTCAGCTTAATGTGGGAGGAAAGCCCGAAGTGATGCAGGTCTCAGATGTTTACCACTTCGGTGAAACCCACGAGCACGGGTATGGTGCTTACAAATCTAGAAATATAATCGTGGTGAACCGGGATTCGAACCCACAATCATAGGTTTCTGGCTTGCCCAAGGGACGCAGCTTTGCACAGCGAATCGCTGCGCCTTAGACAACTGGGCCACCCATGCCCCCGTGAAACCCACGAGCACTGGTATGGTGCTGACAAACCTAGAAATATAATCGTGGCGAACCGGGATTCGAAACCCACAACCATAGGTTTCTGGCGTGCCCAAGGGACGCAACTCTGCACAGCGAATCACAGCGCCTTAGACAACTGGGCCACCCGTGCCCCCGGATTGCCGATATGAGCCCTAACCGGTTAGGATTCCTGGTAAGAATATAGGTCCCTAGCAACCCATACTTGTCTTAAATTAAGTGGCAACTAAATGGATCGGATGGTCAGGCTTGGTGAATTTGTTGACTGCATGTCATTACATACCAAATGCATGGCTTGATGCTCATGTTGTCAACCACTGGATTGTCTTGTCCAGATGTAATTAATACAGACCGCCGTCATATAGCTAGAATACTGATGAGAGCTGGGTTAAACAACAAACAGAAACATCAGCCCTGTGACGCTGATGCAAAATAGTCGTTGACAATCTCCTTTCCCTCACTCACCTAATCATAAGTGAATTGTTTGTTTTGTGTTTGTTTTAAGCTGCACTCAGCGATATCCCAGCGGTATGACAGCAGTCTGTAAATAATCAAGTCTGGGCCAGGCAGTCAAGGACTTTTGGGAGTACCTTCACATCTTGCAGTCAAGGATACTACAGCTCTGTCATGAAGCCCTTTAGGTTTTGTATTTTATAGCTGGTTTACAAACCAACTGATATTAAAAGAAATAATTTAGAATTACAATGGAACTGTCTTTTCACAAGTTTTAGAGCCGACTATTATTTATAGTTGTTTGAAAGATAAAATTGCTTCCACTTTCCTACTAATTACTCCTGAAACTACTGATGAGTCAGAAACAGAAATTCCTGATCCACACCCTTTTTGAGGTTGTCAACTCCTGCAGCAAATATTTGTGTGTGTGTGTGTGTGTGTGTGTGTGTAGAATCAAACCATTGACTACCAACTATAACAGTTCCCAAGTCAATGAGTGAGTGAGTGAGTGAGTTGGGTTTAACACCACTTTTAACAGTATTCCAGTTATATCACGGCGTGTCAGCTTAATGTGGGAGGAAAGCCCGAAGTGATGCAGGTCTCAGACGTTTACCACTTCGGTGAAACCCGCGAGCATGGGTATGGTGCTGACAAACCTAGAAACATAATCGGGGAGAACCGGGATTCGAACCCATAATCATAGTTTCTGGCATGCCCAAGGGACGCATCTGCAGGGAATCGCGGCGCCTTAGACAGTTCTGCCATCCGTGCCCCCCCAAAGTCAATGTCCTAACAAGATTTTTTTTCATTTATCATGGGGTGCTAGGGACATGCTCTATCAAGGAGTCCACATAGGGAGACTTATGTAAGGTACTGGAGACCTTATCTGTCCTGGAATCCCAACAGTGAAGAAATCTTGAGGAAAACATAGAACACTGGGGTCTGTCTCTGTTGAGGAATCCCCACAGGGAGACAAACATGTGGCACTAGGGACTGTCTCTGTTGTGGAATCCCCACAGGGAGACATACATCAGGCACTGGGGACTGTCTCTGTTGTGGAATCCCCACAGGGAGACATACATCAAGCACTGGGGACTGTCTCTGTTGTGGAATCCCCACAGGGAGACAAACATCAGCCACTAGGGACTGTCTCTGTTGTGGAATCCCCACAGGGAGACAAACATCTGGCACTTGGGACCGTCTCTGTTGTGGAATCCCCACAGGGAGACATACATCAGGCACTGGGGACTGTCTCTGTTATGGAATCCCCACAGGGAGACATACATCAGGCACTGGGGACTGTCTCTGTTGTGGAATCCCCACAGGGAGACAAACATCAGCCACCAGGGACTGTCTCTGTTGTGGAATCCCCACACGGAGACATACATCAGCCACTAGGAACTGTCTCTGTTGTGGAATCCCCACAGGGAGACAAACATCTGGCACTAGGGACTGTCTCTGTTGTGGAATCCCCACACGGAGACATACATCAGCCACTAGGAACTGTCTCTGTTGTGGAATCCCCACAGGGAGACATACATCAGCCACTAGGAACTGTCTCTGTTGTGGAATCCCCACAGGGAGACATACATCAGGCACTGGGGACTGTCTCTGTTGTGGAATCCCCACATGGAGACAAACATCAGACACTGGGGACTGTCTCTGTTGTGGAATCCCCACAGGGAGACATACATCAGACACTAGGGACCGTCTCTGTTGTGGAATCCCCACAGGGAGACATACATCTGGCACTAGGGACTGTCTCTGTTGTGGAATCCCCACAGGGAGACAAACATCAACCACTAGGGACTGTCTCTGTTGTGGAATCCCCACAGGGAGACAAACATCTGGCACTTGGGACCGTCTCTGTTGTGGAATCCCCACAGGGAGACATACATCAGGCACTGGGGACTGTCTCTGTTGTGGAATCCCCACAGGGAGACATACATCAGGCACTGGGGACTGTCTCTGTTGTGGAATCCCCACAGGGAGACAAACATCAGCCACTTGGGACTGTCTCTGTTGTGGAATCCCCACAGGGAGACATACATCAGACACTAGGGACCGTCTCTGTTGTGGAATCCCCACAGGGAGACATACATCCGGCACTAGGGACTGTCTCTGTTGTGGAATCCCCACAGGGAGACATACATCAGGCACTGGGGACTGTCTCTGTTGTGGAATCCCCACAGGGAGACAAACATCTGGCACTTGGGACTGTCTCTGTTGTGGAATCCCCACAGGGAGACAAACATATGGCACTAGGGACTGTCTCTGTTGTTGAAGCATCACAAGAAAAAGTGAACAAATCTTGTTGAAGCCCCACAAGAAAAAGTGAACAAATCTTGTTTTACGTCACAGTCAGAGCATGTTTCAGGTATGCCACAGAGGCCTGTAAATAATCAGTGAGTGAGTGAGTATGGTTAATAAGCAATATTCCAGCAATATCAAAGCAGGGGACACCAGAAATGGGCTTCACACATTGTACCCATGTCGGGAATCAAACCCGGGTCTTCGGCGTGACGAACGGAACGCTTTAACCACTAGGCTACCCGACCACCCTGTAAATAATCAAGGCTGGACAAGTCAAATCACTGGTTGATGGCATATGAGCAACTGATCCTTGTGGCAAGTGAAACACAAGCAACTACAGGTAGATCACACATTTTCACCACCTTACCCTCATAACCTGCTCTTACAACAAGCATTATAAATAGGGACCTGGGAATCCCCTTGGGAAGCAACAAGAAATGATGTTCTAGAATATCTACTTTGAAGATTCACATCCCTCATCCACATGTACCTTAAAAAAGACACACCTAAATTCAAACCCTAATAATCAGAAAAAAGCCTTATCTAGAAAGACGGCGCATGTGGGTTGACGACCCTTAAGAATCCCCTGATATTTGCAAGTCAATAAAAATATAAGAAAGGAAATAAAAGGAAGAAAAACAATCAGTATCTTCTGCAAAACATCATTATTAGAAGTCCCCATGGAGTTGTTTTGAAATTCGCAATTCGGAGTTCAGCGGGTCATGGCTTTGGAAGCTTCTTTATCAAGGATCAGAAATAAGCAGGATCTTGATTTGAATATAAATGAGATGGAGAAGAATCCCAGCATTTCCTGATGAAATGGTGTGATAAAATGTCTGCCCATTGTAGGGTGCGGAGGAAGGTTGTAAAATTGTCTTTGAAGAAAATACCCTCCAAATAAGCAGGATTCAATGTTAATGGTCAAATGGTCATCCAGTAGCCACTGGACAACATGCTGGGATTGGCCCGGCCTTTGAGAAGAACCACAGCTTTGCATTGTGGATCTTTGTCATTGAATAAATATTGCCAATTTTGGAAGACTGTCACATCTGTGTAATGGCTCCTTCTCTGACAAATTCCTTCTCTTGGCTTTCTCTATGCCTTGTGTGTTGAAATTGATATTGAATCACCCACAGTCTAGTCATCTTGAAACTCAGACGTTAACGCACATTGAATTGAACAAAAACATGGAAACAAAGCTGATTAGAATAAAAACTAACCAGCCCCCAATAAAGGAATATACCCAAAGCTCTACTTTCATTTGAATTTTAAATTCACCTTTTCATAATGAGATTTCAATTTGATTAAGTTTTGTGAACACAGCATTGTCGACGTCTCATGGTTTCAGAATAAATGTATCCTACATAGTCCATTGAGAAATCAAAACTTGCCATATGTTTTTCTGTTCTTGTGTCTGCAGCAATGTGAAGCAGACAGCATCTGAATGAGCTTTGACCCAGCCATGTTTGAAATCCTTCATCGAATTACGCCCTTTCACAGAAAGCTGAATATCAAACAAACTTTCTTTTTCCAAACTGTCTTTTTAAGCGGATTTCCTTTCACTGCACACACTGCCATGCTGATTACCTATACATAGATTCTCAAAATAATGCTTAAATATTTTTTCACAAATTTTTCAAGTAAAATATCTGCTTCAGAATTGCAAGAAATGGTCTTGCCAGGTATTGTTCTCCACACCACCGAAATCCATATGTCCAAATTCTGGAATCACAATTTATTTCCTAACATCAGGGAAAGGGGCAGAAAAGTGCCATAATTTGTTAGAGATTGAAATTGAATCACCAAATGAGTATTTTTTAAAGTCTCTATTTATAATTCTAAAGCTGTTTTCAAATGAGAGGTTCTAAGTGGATTTTCCACATATTGCACTCAAAAATCTTCACAAGCAGACATTTAATTTCAACAATGTTACAGATTGTATCCTACATAACGCGGAAACTCTAACTTTAACCTTAATCACAATTAAAAGTAATACTGATAAGCTTTGTATAAAATCAATTATATTTTCAAATATGTTCAAAGTAGAATAAAACAAACCGCAAAACTTTTCGACCAGACTTGAAAACACAACCCGATCTTATCAAATCCACAAAACGTCACATGATTTCCATTTTAAATGAAAGCAAAATGAGACAGACTTGCAGACAACCTGAGGTGAAAAAATCGTATCCCTCTTTCGATGGCTTCATTTTTTGTCAAATAAATCTTTCAAATGGTCGGTGGCGTCCTTATCCATCTGCTGCAGTGGGTAGTTGACACAACATTTGAAATGTAATTGACATTTGCCATATTCTATACTCAGGACAATTGGGTTTTACAAGACAAAGCTCATTCAAACATCAAGATGTCGCCACAAATAGGACCAGACACAATGTTTTCCTAATGGAGTTTCACACTTTTTCTCTTCTCCCGAGAAAAATACATCTATAAATTGCTTCAATGCAAAGTTTCAGGATTCGGGCATATCTCAGACTGGCAAATAGAACACATCTGAATATGTTCGGGTTTTCTTTAAAAATGGATGTAAGCTAGGCTGTCGGTACTTGCACATCATACACAATGGCGACTTCTTCATCCTTGAGAACAATTTATCAGCTGTCATACACACCAGCTTGAAGCAAAACCAAGATTTTTAACCTGTTGAGTTGTCATCTTTCATGAGACTTTCTCTGTGGTCAATGGTCTTATAACCGTTGGGTGATATACTAAGTGAGTGAGTGAGTGAGTTGGGTTTAATGCTGCTTTTAACAGTATTTCAGTTATATCACAGCATGTCAGCCTAATGTGGGAGGAAAGCCCGAAGTGATGCAGGTCTCAGACAGTGACCACTTCAGTGAAACCCACGAGCACGGGTATGGTGCTGACAAACTTAGCAACATAATCAGGGCGACCCGGGATTTGAACTCATAATCATAGGTTTCTGGCGTGCCCAAGGGACGCAACTTTGCAAAGCAAATCACGGCGCCTTAGACGACTAGGCCACCCGTTACCCCTATTTATGAAAGGACCTGCTCTTCGATGGTCCATGTTCTGATCATTGTTGGGTCCTATAGGTCTGACTGGGTGGTAGGTGTTTACACATCTAAAAGGCAATTCTCTATAACGCTGCTTTGAACAGTATTCTAGTTATATCACAGCTTGTCAACCTAATGTTGGAGGATATTCCCAGGGATGATTGCAACTCCCATACTTAAACTTAGGCTTACAATAGTCTTAGTGCTAAGATGATTGTAATCCCATACTTTAACATAGGCTTACAATAGTCGTAGCACTAAGATCGCTTTGTGCAAGTGGGCCCAGGTCTTAGACGTTTACCACTTTGGTGAAATCCACAAACACGGGTCTATTTCTGACAACTTTGAAACATACTCTGGGTGGACCGGGATTCAAACCCATAATCACAGGATTCTGGCATGCCAAAGGGACACAACTCTTCAAAGCGAATTGTGGCGCCTCAGACGACTGGGCCATCTTTGATGCCTGGACAACCAGTCCCCACGTTGACAACCAACCAGCAGAGAAAATTGTAAAGTGAGTGAGTGAATATGGTTTTACGCCGCTTTTAGCAATATTCCAGCAACATCACGGAAGGGGACACCAGAAATGGGCTTCACGCATTGTACCCATGTCAGGAATCGATGCTGGGTCTTCGGCGTGATAAGCGAACGCTTTAACCACTAGGCTACCCGACCACACCAGGAAATTGTAAAGGTTTATTGCAGACAATTGAGAGACTAACAAATAACATACCGGGTAAGGATATCTTTTTCTTATCAAATTTAATACAATTTCTCACTCTAGATTTATGAAAAGGTCACATTTTATTTCTTATGATTTACCAGTGTGAAATACATCCAGACCATTTGATGTAATTACACTCGTCTTCATCAGCCCTTGTGGGAAATATTTACAGCTTAGGCAGACATTACATAGATACTTTCTCTGAAAAGAAAAGACAATGAGGTATTGATATGAATCTAAAGTCACGATCAGCAGTTTATTTATCTCTTGTAAAAACTCAAACTGCAGTCATGACAACTCAAATAGAGTCAACATAATAGATCACATGTGAAACACATTAAAACTTCAAAACCCACGATTTAAGAAATGAAGAGAAGTCAGTCGAAGTAAATTTATGGGTAAATATGAAGTTCAAATTTAATAGCTGGGCAATAAAATAAAAATAAAACATGGATATGTCATCTAGAGTTAAAAAAATTACAAAAAATAGCTACTTATATAAATTGCTGTTAGCATCGATATTCAAATACTTTCTACATAAATATTGAAGACAAATGGACTAAAATGAAACAACTGAACTTCAACAATATTTCTTTGTTTGTCACAATGAATACCGTTTTTGACATAATAAGCATCCCGCCCTAATAAGCGCCCATGGTGATATTTGCTAATATATTGGCTAGTGAACAATCCTAATTAGCACCCCTCCCGATTGATCAATGTACACAAGACGCACTCGTGTGTTACATGCACCCATAATTATGGGCAATTAAATTCTGGAAAAATATATCTGATATATATACATTTGAGGCTGTCAGCATAAACCACAAAATTTATCTTTCAACTCTTTTTTTTTCACCAAAATAATATTCTAATAAGAGCCCCCTATTTCTAATTTTGAGAACGCCCAGGGCGCTTATTACGTCGAATACGGTATACCAGGGTTCAGCATATTTTTATTAAAGTGAGTGTGTTATACCACTTTTAGCAATATTCCAGCGGGGGACACTATGAATGTGCTTCACACATTGTACCCATGTTGGGAATCGAACCCAGGCCTTTGGCATGATGAGTGAACGCTTTAAATATTAGTCTACCCCATATTATATAACATTCGTTGCAATACACAAAGTTAATTTTGAGCTCAGTTTCAACTATCATGTTATCGGCCAACCAAAATTTTCTTTTGATTCTTGAACTTTGAGTCAGAAAATGTAAACAAGTGACAAGCTATCAATTTTACAACTTTTCTTAATGACCTTGGCCTTTTGTTACACCAATTTCCAAATGACCTTGACCTTGACCTTTTTGCCACAAACACTTTCCAAATTGCCTTATTGGCCTTGACCTTTTACAGACAATGTTTCAGCAATGATGGATAAAATCACAAATATTATGATATGATATGATATGATATATTTCATGATCTTCGTTATTTTGCAATTGAATCGGTTTGCTTGGCTGTAAATACGTTCAGATCTTGTGTATGATAACATAGTTTCAACTATTAGTTGTAGGACTGGGACGAGTCCAAATTAACAACCCGGGAACCCACCCCCCTCTTACCCAACCCTACCCACTGTAGCTCGGAAGAGATAGGTAAAACATGTCCGATTGGGAATAGTTTGACCGTACTCCCGTCAAAATTTATTCAGAAACATGTATAAACCGATCTGGTCATGCATACACTGAAGTTGACTGATTTTATCATTATGCAAACATATAAAGTCAGAAGGAATGTGTGCATAGTCAGAAAGAAATGGGAACATTTATCACTTATAGTGTAACCATAGAGTTCCAGATAATTTTTGCCATTAAACAATATAATCACTTGTAGTCCTGTAGGTTCCCGGGTCCTTCTCAATACCCACCCGACCGAGTACCTGAGTTACCCGTCCCACCCCTAGATAGTTGTGTTTGTTCAACTAAATAAATCACAGGTTTGGCCACGCCATCATGTATCATTTACACATGTCAATGTCCGAGACTTTATCAATTTCATTAAAATCAAATCTTAGTTCTCGCTATTGCTTAACAAAGATCTGAGGACATCCCATTAGGGGTCACGTCATAACGACCTTTCATCCGACCAATCAGAGCGTCGCTTACCAGATCATGAAAGTGACAGTTGGAATGTGATTTCTAATCATGCAGCCTCGAAAACTATAACAAGGAGTATTGCGAATGATAGTTACGGGTTTATCGGCTGAATCCAAACAATCCCAGACCATCTATTAGCGATTCAAAGATGTTCTTTTGTTCAGGTTTCAAATTTTTAATCGAGAATTTGTCATAATATGTTTCGAAGCGTAGTCGCCAATTTGAAATTAGTGCCGTAAAGCACGAGAAAGCTGCCTTCTGATTGGTCATTCCATTGGTCGGTCAAAGTTCGCGCAAGGTCGGTCTAACATGACCCGTAATGAGATGTCCTCAGATCATTGTTTAGCGGCAGCAAGAACTAAGATCTGATTTTAATGAGATTGGAGACTTTATCAATGACATCATTGACATAATTTTTTTACATGTGACATCGTAGAGTTTGTATAGATACAAATAGATACAAATATCATGCTATGTTTCACCATGTATAGGTGAAAATACATTAGAAACTGAAAAAGATATATCAAAGGTTTGGTTTAATGCCGGTTTGATAAGAATTTCACTTACAATGAGACTGTCAGGGAGTTGTCATGCGTCCTTACTCTATGACACTTACATTTTTAATGCACCGGTTGACGATATGCTTATCCTTATTAAGCAAACACCTGGTGTTTTCTCTGATTTACCAGTGATCCCTTCATAGCATTATTTTCATCCCTACATTGCATTTATGATCAATGGAATCTGTTTCAACTGATATTCAAGGCTGAATATTCTCTGGTGATGACATTTTGAATGCAGTGATTGTGAGCTAATATTAGACTCTGAGGGATAAATTACTCCTTTGTTTAATCACATTCAACTATATCTTGTTGCAACTGATATATGTGTAGTGAGCCAATCAGCTTTATACTGCTGCACTATAATTGATTATCGATCAAGTAGAAAGTACACCATGCTAGAACACTTGATAAGGCCAACATGGGAAAGAAAGCTAAACGGTTCAAGTCTTCAAAAGTTGTTCAATTGGAAGAGAGAAAGCGTTCAAAGTTTAGTTTGTCCAGATGCAATTCCAAGAATAGCGCAAACCCATGGGCAAATTCTTCTATTTGTTGTTTGTTTGTTTGTTTGTTTGTTTGTTTGTCTCCTCATGTGTGGAAGCAGACAAAGACATCTCAAGGAAGATCACAATACAATAAAACATGGTATATACAAACTCCAAGGGGCTGTTGAAATGTTTCTGACATGTCTGAAATTCGTTATTCTCACAATCATGTTGGCCATATTGGATTTCACACTGTTCATGTATATGAAGATATCATTCCCTATCTTGTATTTTT
Organism: Haliotis cracherodii; assembly: GCF_022045235.1. Lineage (NCBI taxonomy): Eukaryota > Metazoa > Mollusca > Gastropoda > Lepetellida > Haliotidae > Haliotis > Haliotis cracherodii. Next base: position 13,300,270 of record NW_027266319.1, read on the forward strand.
AGTGAATTATTACAGAATGGGTCATTCCAAGAAAAAGTGTTCAAATGCAAGTATTCCACATAGCATGTGTGTGTCTAAGGCCAAGCACTTCTGCAAATGGTAAAACTCTGAAAACCAACGTTACCTTTACTATAGCTCAATTTATAATTACCGTATTCGACGTAATAAGCGTCTCGCTCTAATAAGCGCCCACAGCGATATATGCTGATATATCAGAAGTGAACAATCCCAATTAGCACCCCTTCCGATTGATCAATGTACACAAGACTTATTTATTCATGTTTAATGCACACTCATGTGTTATATGCACCCTTAATTATGGGCAATTAATTTTAGGAAAATGTATCTGTCATGTATAATACGACTTTTCTATTGTTTCATTTCAGGCTGTTAGCATAAACCATGAAATTTACAATCTTTCAACTCTTGTTTTTTTCCACCAAAATTATATTTTAACAAGAGCCCCCTATTTCTAATTTTGAGAGTTCCCTGGGTGCTTATTACATCGAATACGGTAATCAAATATGTAGGTAATCCCACATTGAAAAACAACAACAAACAACAGCATACATTTAGTGGTTGTATTAAAACCCTGGCAATGGAGGTCATTGATTCATAAACATCAGTCTCAAAGAGCATAATATAGGATGACGTCAAAAACGAGAAACGTGACGCAAATGACATCACATAGCAACAGAATGGATGGCATCCCGTCGTTAAGGATATGAAACTGGTACCAAGTTACAGTGGCCCGCAGATTTCCGACGCGCAGGCATTTTTATGATAATTCTATCTATTTTGGCTTTAATGACAAATAAAACAGATTTGTTATGTCACTTTCCAATCATCTCAGTGATTTGGGGAAAAAATGATAAAATAAGCCTTGACAATGATAAATGTGCTAGATTCCAGAGAGTATTGATTCTCCCCTGATTGTAATTGACACTAATTAAGGCCCTGTAATCTGTGCACCATAGCACTAATGAGGAAATTACGTGTACAGTGTTAGCTTTTCCACACATCGCATATGGTTACGACACTGACAAGGTTTCACAAGGTTATTATGTAAGAAACTATTGACTTAAGGTCTGAGGAAAAATCAGTTTGCTATACCCACAAGTTCCGTTATTCAGAACCCGTTATATGTGTGTATTTTATATGATGATGTCATGTAATATTATTACAATGTTTAATAGTTTGTAATAGTCATTGGTGCCACATGCCTTTGATATGATCAGGCTAAACTGGACATATTGATTGGTTTCTGAGGACCAAATCCAGCGGACATGCATTGAATTGTGCTATTTGTTGTTTAACGCCAAACTCAGCAATATTCCAGCGTTAAGACTGCGGTCTGTAAACAATCGAGTCTGGACCAGACAAACCAGTGATTGACATCATGAGCATCGATCCACGCAATTGGGATACAATGACATGCATCAACCAAGTCAGCAAGGTTGACCACCCGATCCCGTTAGTCGCCTCTTAAGGCAAGCATAGTAGCCTTTAAAAGTCCAGTTTCCACCCTTGCCAAACTAGGCCCACGAGTTATTACGAGTTATGTCCTTTCTATGCCTCTCCTATTGACCAATCAGATTCAACCTCTCGTATCACTTGCATTTGCTTCAAACAAAACGGTGGCGCCCAGTCAAGACGGTCTGATTATCAATGAAGATCTATATTGTGATAAAACGAGTCTTACATCGCGAAGTGCATCAAATCAAGTGAGCACCCTGATTAAAAACATGGAAAGATTTAGAAAATATCTGTTGACAACAAGTTAGCGGTGCACATGCTTTGCAAATCCTGCAGTCGACCGAAATCTGCATGACACTTTACGAATTGCGATTTTGATTGGACTATGCATAGACTCGTTAGTCCAGCCAAAATGTAACTCCATAATACCAGCCTAGTTCGGCAAGGGTGGAAACTGGACTTTTATAGTCAATTAACTCACTTGCCTCAGGATGATGATTCTACCCCAGATCTTCATGGGTAACCGGATAGGACAGTTTCTTGTTACATACTGAATTGAAGTGCTTTAGATGATTCAGGGCAGTGACCCCTAACCTAGAAAACGAAATAGGGTCTTTTTATAGACACTTCAAATAAGCAGGTTTATTATACTTACACGGAATCAATGTCAAATAACAATAAAAACAATAATAATAATGAGTACATTTCTATAGAACCAAATTCCTTGCATGCTGAAATGCTCATAGTGCTAAAAGGATTAGAGTCATGAAATGCTGTGTTAGTATTTTCGAATCTGGTCTAAAATGACCATGGCTAGACTTTCAGGTGTTCTGGAAGGGAGTTCCATAACATAGCATTATTTTTGGAGAATGATCTATAGCCAAATCTTTTAAGGCGCCAGGATGGTACGGAATGGAAAAACTGGGACTCAGATCGGAGTGTCCTTGGTGGGCGATATTGACTCAAAAGTGCTGTGCCACGCATACAACAGAACATCTTATCACCAGAGCTCTAAACTCGATTGGGGGGCATCGAGATCTGGAGAGAGAGCTTTGAAGTCAAAGAGAAAATTTGAGCTGCAGTATTCAGTGTGTGTTGAAGTTTTCAAATCAATTCTAGCGACATCGAAAGTACCTTGCACATACTGTCAACATGATAGAGGTATCAAGAGAATCAGGGGTTATATCAAAAGTATCCTAAATTGTAACACCTTCACCTTTATAGAATCATCATCATCATCATCACCATCATCATCACCATCATCATCACCATCATCATCACCATCATCATCATCATCACAATCACCATTCACCACCATCATCATCATCATCATCATCATCATCATCATCACAATCACCATCATCATCATCATCATCATAACCATAATAATAATAATCAAGTTTATGTGCAGTGTGTTGAGAAGAGAGCTACCCTGCAGAGTCCTTTGCTTGGATGAGTGAGTGTGTGAGTTTGGTTTTACGACGCTTTTAGCAATATTCCAGCAAATATTACAGCGGGGGATACCAGAAATCGGCTTGTCATTATTTCCCATTTACAACTAGGGTAATGAAATTTGTTTGTTTTTTTATTCTTATGAAGACCATTATTCGTCTGTATATATCTATAAGACCACAATGGTAAAATACACACGCTTTTGTGAGGTTTGTGAAAAAAAAATTCAAATGATTGTATTTTTATTATAAATATACTATACTACAAATCAGCAATAACTGCAATAATTTACTTTAATTTTATCGATGATAACAACAATAAGAAAGAATAATGATAAAATGGGCTTCATCGACTTTACAGACACCTAAAAATTGCGAGACAGAATACAAACTTTTAAATTTTGATAAATTCCTTTTCAAGAAATTTGAAAACTTTACAAAACATTTGACATCTATCTTCAGGTAGATATACCATGGGTATGGTATGCTCTCCCAAAACATTGAGGACCAACAAACTCACAAAAAGGGAAACAATAAAAAGATCACAATTACTTTTGCTGTTGTGTATATTTCTTTCTGAACAATAACATTGAGATTGACAGTTAAAATAAACAAATTGGCTGGAGCTAGATATACCGTATTCGACATAATAAACGCCCAGGGCTCACTCAAAATAAGAAATAGGGGGCTCTAATTAGAATATTATTTTGGTGAAAAAAACAGAGTTGAAAGATAAATTTTGTGGTTTATGCTGACAGCCTGAAATGTTTATGCACGACAGATACTTTTCTAGAATTTAATTGCCCATAATTAAGGGTGCATATAACACTCAAGTGCATATTGTACGCGAATAAATACGTCTTGTGAACATTGATCAATCAGAAGGGATGCTAATTTGGATTGTTCACTAGCCAATATATTAGCAAGTATATTATTTAGAGTGGGGCGCTTATTACGTCAAATACGCTAATATACAATATCAGTATGTGTAGTGTTTTATCAGGAGCAAATCATACAGTAGCCTTGCTTCAAGGATGTAATTAATGATAAGTCCATGGCCGTTGTGTGATTCTGTTATAATAGGCAAGTCTAGTTTAGAGGACAGCATTAAGGATGTCAGTCTTTTAAAGGTACAACATGTTTTTATTATTCATATAATTTAGAAATTATGATTTTAACTAATAATTATTGCCTTAGAGACTTGTGCAAGTCTAATCATACAAGTAATCTGACTCATATAATCTGATTAATTTCACAGAAACATTCCTAAAAGAAATGTGCTGCTTGTCAATGGTTTAGAACGTTTAAGCAACATAACATTGCATTTATACAATGCAATTATTGATAATTATTTATCATTATTGAGCTGAATGTAAAAGCACAATTCACACAGACACAAAAAAGAAAGAAAGGAATATTTTGCTTCTTGTCTTTGCTCGTATCATTTTTAACCCTTTCACATGAAGTTATTTCATTTTCCAGATTTTTAACAAAGGGCAAATAAGTCTAATCTCATTACCGAAAATGAAGTTTCAGATTACACATGCTGCTCTATACGTCTTATCATACCTCTATGTCAGAATGATGAGGTCTGATTGGTCCACGTGATCTTGATACCCTTGGAGGGTAATAGATTTCTCAGAAGGGGAATAAATCTTTTATGCACTGCCACGAGCACTCCAGGCTGCACGTGCATTTCTGAGCGACAGAAAAGATCCTTTATGCCCCACTTCAAAGCAAAAAGCTGCATGCTTTTTTCCAAGCCAATGGATGTCACGTGACATAGCGCAAGCTAACCTCAGCTCAATCGACAGCTGTTTCCTATCAATTTGGAATTTATTTGAATTTAACAATGTCACATTAAAACATGTCGGTAAGATAAATGCGTTGTAGCAGGATCACTCGGGGTACATGGGGATTTATGCGGGACGAATAAAACCCATGTACCCCGAGGGATCCTGCTGCAACTCATAGTGTAACCCGCCTTGGAAGGGAATAAATTTCTCAGTGGAGGAATAAATCTGTTATACCCCGCCACCAGCAAAACAGGCTGCACATGCTTTTCTGAGAGACAGAATAAATCCCTTATACCCCTCTTCAAAGCAAAAAGCTGCACGCTTTTTCCGAGTCAATGGAAGTCACGTGACATAGCACAAGTAAACCTCAGTTCAATCGAACAACTGTTTTCTATCAATTTTGAATTTGTGTTAATTCTTGCACAACATCACATGGAGACGTGTCTGTCAGAGCCATTAATATTAAATTTGAGCCAAATAAATCTCAGGATGGATGGATGGATGGATGGATGGATGAAATAATGGATCTGTTCTGCAATGGAATGTTTCCTGCATAGATATTACCTTTTATCTTTTCTTATCCTGCCATTTTCAACAACAGACGAGACCTATGTCAACATCCTCCATGTTGTGTAAACAATGTAATCAAGGAATTACTCTGATCTCACCAAGTCTGTTACGGGATGAGGATGGAGATGATGTGGCTGCATCAAGGCCAAGCTTGCGTTACGTACAACCATTGTCAAGTCAGTTCTTTATCATTTGTTAATTTGAAGTTTACACGATATACAGCTTTTCAATTGGACGAGAGGTCGGTCACATGACCGCGAAACAGACGTTCATAAGTGTTTGAATGACACAATTTGACGTTCATACGTTTTTCAAAAGACCGTGTTCTTGAAATGACGTAAATATTGACGGACTACTTCCACATTCCTGGGGAAACCCCTGAGAATTCCCAAGCATGAATACGAACAGAAGCATTCTTTCTGATCATTTAGACCCTTTAATCTTGAACTCAGCATTTTAGTATACATTGAGAAACGTCAGAGAGTCTGACTGCACGATAGTCTCGCTACGACCCATCTCAATGAACAAAACGAAGAAATGCACATCCAAACTATGGTAGTATCAACTCGATCCGTGTCTAGGCTGACAGTGACAGTCTTCAGCAATCTTTGAATTTACCTTAGTGTCTGTTTGACAAATCTTTAATCACCTATCAATCATCGGCCAGTTGATCAGTGATGACTTAAACTTGTAACTGACACAGGTTCTTTAACAACTTCTGAAATCTCTCCCATCACGTTTATTGTGTTGGCCATTTTGACGTCCTGTACTTGATTTAATGTATTACGACGCGCTGTCATTGTGACTGACTTACTGAGGTAGTTCTGAACAGACATTTCTCATCCAATGGTAATACTATTTCAATACATGTGTTGCGTAAGATGTTTTTGAAGAGCAAGTTGTGCATCCATATGCTCATGTCACCTCTCTTTTTTAGGAACTATTTTATTATTTTATATAGCTGGGTCTTGTATGGCTGTCAGTGTAAACATGAAGTCACACGTACTAATAAAATTGTGTTTAGATCTTGGCCAACATCCCCAGAGGTAAGAAATTGTTATAAAAAATTATAAGAATTGACTTTCACTTTGTGTGAGTTCATTGGATCATGAACCTTCATAGAGTGATGGCCAAACATTGTATGAACGTCGTCACAAGTTCATACTCCAATGAACACACACAAAGGGAAAGTCAATTCTTAAATAACATTTTTATCATAGGCATAATCAAAGGGAACTGGGATTCAAACCCAAGATCGTAAGTTTCCAGCTTTGCACAGTGAATTGCAGGGCCTGAGACGACTGGGCCATCCGCTCATAAATAAGAGGTGAGGTGAAATGGGGTTTAACGTCACGTCCAAGATTATTGCACTTATATAGCGACGTGCATGTACGTGTATGCTTTTGTGTGGCTGCTTGTACTGATGCCGATTTATAGTGCTAGCTCACTGAGATACCATGCCACAGTTTAACATGAATATCCCACTCAGACACAGTATACTGACTCCGAGCCGACCTGTCCTAGTTTTAGCCCCTTAATGCCGAGCGCCAGATAGGGTAACAATCAGTACCATCTTTTAACGTCTTTTGGTATGATGCGGCCGGGGATTGAACCCCGGACCTTCCGCTCTCCACGTGGACGCTCTACCACCAGACCACGGAGGTGGTCTTATAAAGAAGAAAGTTTGATGATTGTGTGTAGGAATAATAACTTCAAAGCCAAAACTATGGCATTACTAACAGCCTATTTAATGACCAACATAAAATGTATATCACATTTTCACTTATAAAAGCAAATATCTACTTCTCATGCATATTGATCATATCTAAATGTTCTGTTCTGTAATGCCTTCTAGAACAAACCAGATACAAGATGATTAGTTGTCGATTATCTTAAAATTTCCATCTAACCGCCATTGGACTCCCCCGACCGAAACCATTCGTCTCAGTGCCAGACAGGTCAAGCATCCCTTGTAATGTGTCGGGACAAGCGGAAGAAATATACATGATAAGAGTCAGTGGACTAACGGGATCGGGTGGTCAGGCTCGCTGACCTGGTTGATGCATGTCATCGATCCCAATTGCGTGGATCGATGCTCATGATATCAATCACTGGATTGTCTGGTCCAGATTCGATAATTTACAGACTGACAGAATATAGCTGGAATATTGCTGAGTGTGGCATTGAACATGAAACGAACAAACAAACAAACATCAATTAGCTGGAATATTGAGTTTCAGCGTTAAACAACAAACAAAATAATAGTATGTTTGGCAAAGGTTTACTGCTATTGAAAGGTTTTCTTTGATTCCTTTGATGAGTCCTTGTTGAACATTTTCTGGATGTTATTTCTGGAACTTGTTTCTGTAAATCAGTGTCAAAAATGCTTTGTATCTAAATAACATGTTACATATTGATCTGTAATTTCATGGAACAGATGATTAATAATTAATTTTCAGAAGAAAAACAAATTACTTTTATTTATGTACATGAAGTTTTCAGTCATAAAGTTAAAATTATATGAATAAGTACATAAAAAAGCCTAGTAGTTTTGTGGGTAATTATTTTGTTGAGGTCTCGAAAACATGTACTAAGTTTATCATTACCTTATACGGAATATGAAATGTAAAACAAAATGTCATGGAGGTCTATCCACAAAATTTTGAGTTTGCTGGGACAAGTCAATAAAATACACCAGCATCTGGGACCTTTAGAAAATGAACAAACTTTACATGTGACAGAAAGTGCAGTGATCAAGCATGTGCAGAAGGGCGTAACCAAAAGCCATCCATGAAGATATGAGGATAACACTAGAGAAGATGTCACTTCCTGTGCCATTAAGTTGAAAAATAAATCATCTTAATGTCTTGAGGTCAAGTCTATCCATCACCCCTCGAATCTTCATTTGATCAAATAAAACACCTCTTAGAAACATTTAAACTGGTAGTTATGGTAAATGGGTTTGTGTCATATGCCTTGTAAAAGCATCCTGAGTAAACCACTGGTTAAAAGTGCAATTGTATAATTTTATTAAAATAATTTTTCATTTATTTAATAATATTAATTATTCATTGCTTTCAATTGTCTGTCTGCTGTTGTAATGGTTATGGCTCTATATGAATGTTTTGATTGGATGGCATCCAATGGCTTTTGAAAAATATGTTTACGTAAAACCTCTTGTTAGTTGAAGGGGACGACGCTCGATGATCTGGCTGATTCAGACTTCAGGTGGTGATGTGATGGGAAATAGGGTTTAACATCGTGTTTGAGATCATTGCACTTTTATAGCAAGGTGCATGCATGTATGTGTGTGTGTGCCTCTGTCTGTCTGTCTGTCTGTCTTTGGCCGTTTGTACTCGCCTGGACTATTTCAGGTTTTATAGTGCTAGCTCACTGAGATACCATGCCACAGTTTTACATCAATACCCCTCTCAGACACAGTATACTGACTCAAAGACAACCAGCCCTTGTTTTATCCCAAAAATGCCAACCCTCAGGCTGGGTAACAACAAATACCATCTTTTAATTTCTCTTGGCATGACGCAGCCAGGGATCAAACCAGCGAGTGATGGTTTATGAAGTGGTTGTCTTCATGTGATTAGGATTATCATCAACTGCCCATCATTAACATCCAGAAAAAAATGGATTTGAATGCCATTTCAAATTTGATTCGTAAGTGACAAAAATGGTGTGTGATGCAATTCCCTATTTTTGCTTTTACTACATGATCGTGTGGGTTTTTTTCTGGTGAACAATTAACTTGCCTTTGCATGTGTTTATGACAGGTGACTCAGGTGGGGCAGGATATGCTGACCTTTTTGTGAACACCTGGTATCATCACCATTTGATAGTGATTCATGAACACATATGCCTATGAGGTAGTCAGAATCGTACAATGGACAGCAGCATTAACAGAGATTTCTTATGATTATTGAAAGATTTTTGCCAAATCAAATTTGTGTGGCACGCCAATTAGTCGAGCCTCCTCTTTAAATAGCCTATGTTTACAAATCATCAACTGAATAGAAGTGGCGGAATGTTCCAGACATCAACAGCAATGAACTTGCTGACTGGGAAATGTTTCACTAGAACAATCCATAAACAAAAACACCAGTTCTGAGTGAAAATTTATAAACAGTTTTAGTAGATTTTGTAACATAGCCATGACAAGTCTGATTAATAATTTAAGAACTTCAACCTGCCTCCATCAAATGAAAACATTTAAAATAGCAAAAGGCAACAGATTCACGTTTAAAATTTTATGAAGAAATGATGAATTCTTTTTAGTTCTGCTCTGGTAAAATAACAATGACGGACAGACATGCTGATAGCGATCTAAATAAAAAAGCTATTATGAGATTCATCTTTAGGTTTCTGTATTGAAATGAACTTATTCATCTATTCAAATCATTAAGTACTTTTAAAAAATAAAAATTTTCTCATGTGTCCACATCATTAAGCATATGTGTCCACATATTTGTTATGTGTCCACATCATTAAGGCATCAATCAGCAAGGCAGACGGACACTTTGCAGTCCTACAACCATCCAAATACGACATACTCTGCAGCCATTTCCCCCTTCCAATCCCCCTTTTAAAAAGTACAAGACCAGCAAACTCGGTTCAGTTCAAAAGTGAAAAAGACCTGGCAACCCTAGAATACCTATTTAAAAGAGCTTAAGTCGGTAATCTTTCAACCCTTTGCCTCAAATCAGCACGTTCAAAAGGTCAATTACAGGAGTATCAGACCTATTGCCAGACTCGGTTACTAAAACAGCCTCATTTCTGTAACACCCCTTGCAAACCAGGGCCATTACAGTAACACAGTAGCAGCAGAAGCAGCAGCAGCACAGGGTCGGTTCAGGTCTCCCACAATGAACACAGGGACCTGTAACCTGACCTGACAGAGCTCCAACTAACCGTGAGTATCTTGTACCAGCACTCTACACCTCTGCCCCTTCTCCACCAGGTGGCCAAATTAGCTCTACGCATAACCACATGCCCCTCCAGAACGTATAGTCAAGATATACTCTACACTTGAAGGACCATTAGTAAGTCTCTAGCATCTCAGCGCTATCGGCTGTGGGTTTGGCAGGATCGTTGAACTACGAGAATTTTGTCTTCATTGGCGTACTGTCTGTCGTATAGCCTTGCGTTATCTGTGTGTAATTTACAACTGCTAGCACAATTGGATCTTGGCGTCATTTTCAGTTAGCATAATGGTAGGGCAATACTTGCTTTGAATGCAACAAATCTGAGGCTGTTTCTGTTATTTGTGGGTGATTTATGACAAGGAAAACGGATATGAAATGAATTTCAGTATCATATTGTAATAGTTTCAAGGACACAATTTCCGTTCAAACACGTCATGACGTCATGTAATTACGGCTTGTATTGTATAAAGGTTATTCTATATATGACAATGATCGAGAGTGAGTGGATGTGAGTGAGTGGATATGAGTGAGTGAGTGGATGTGAGTGAGTGAGTGGATGTGAGTGGATGTGAGTGAGTGGATATGAGTGAGTGAGTGGATGTGAGTGAGTGGATGTGAGTGGATGTGAGTGAGTGGATGTGAGTGGATATGAGTGAGTGAGTGGATGTGAATGGATGTGAGTGGATATGAGTGAGTGAGTGGATGTGAATGGATGTGAGTGGATTTGAGTGAGTGGATGTGAGTGAGTGAGCGGATGTGAGTGGATATGAATGATTGAGTGATTGAATGATTGGCCATGTAATTACAGTTGTATTGTATAAAGGTTATTCAATATATGACAATGACTTCTTGCAAGCTCAAACTTGTTATCAAATTGCATTAGTATACTTTCCATTACATGTTCTTCAGATGCCTGTATATTGACTTTGGATGGTTTTAAAGCATTAACATTTATTATTCATGTTGTACATGGTATTTGGGATCTATTCAGAGTGAATCAGCTCGGCAACATTTCCGTATATGCCAATGAAATGTTATCCTCAGGAAAAAACATCGATACTGATTCCAAACCATCAGTATTCCAAGATCATTAAAATATTGAATACATCTTAATTTAGACGACTGAAGGTGTTGTTGGGGATGGTCGCAAATTGGTGAATGGGGTTGATATGACAGGATTTATTTTAATTAATGCCCAGAGAAGATCCTGGTCAGAATTGTTTTTTTAGAAACCCATGCTTGTAAGAGGCGACTTACCAGACTGGGTTGGTTTTGTGATTTAGATGATGCATGTCATTGTATCCCATTTGCATAGACCGAGTGTCATGATGTCAATCACCAGACTTATTTATTTACAGACCACCATCATATAGCTGGAATATTGCTGAGTGTGGTGTTAAATAAAAAGTGAGTGAGTGAGTGAGTGAGTTGGATTTAACACCGCTTTTAACAGTATTCCAGTTATATCACGGCGTGTCATCTTAATGTGGGAGGAAAGCCCGAAGTGATGCAGGTCTCAGACGTTTACCTCTTTGGTGAGACCCACGAGCATGGGTATGGTGCTGACAAACCTAGAAACATAATCGGGGCGAACCGGGATTCAAACCCACAATCATAGGTTTCTTGCGTGCCTAAGGGACGCAACTCTGCACAGCGAATCGGGGCGCCTTAGACGACTGGGCCACCCGTGCCCACTGTTAAATAAACAACACACAAACAAAACAATGGGGTGGTGAGGGCCTATTCTCATCCAGAACTCTATGGAGTAAAATGTTTAAAGATTCTGATATAGAAAAAAAATAAATTCATCATGCAAACAAGAATGTCCAGATGACTAAATGATTCTAATAAAATCATTGCAGTAGGAGGCAATGGTTTATAAGATGTTTTGAAAACGGGTTAAACAATGCGTTCAAGATGATGTCACCCATATTACCAGGGATACGCCAGCTGGTTTAAAGTTCTAGCTGACTGAGATACCATGTGCAGTTTCACATGGATATCCCACTCAAACAGTATACAACTCCAAGTCCACCAGTTCTAGTTTAATCCAATTAATGCGCAGTGCCAGGCTTGTAAACAAGTACCATCTTTTGATGTCTCATGGTATATGCAGCCTGGGCATCAAACCGTCGACCCTCTGATCTCTGGGCACACGCTCTATCCACTAGACCACAGAGACGGGGATGGTTTATGAGGGGATGGTGGTTGGGGGTGGTTGCCTATGACGAGATATCAAGTAGTTGATGGTTTATGAGGTGATGGTAGTTGTAATGGTTTATGACGTGAGAAGAGAGGGGTAGAGGCATGGTGGCCAAGTCATCTGAGGCGCTACAATTCACAATGCAGAACTGCATCTGTTTGACATGCCAGGATTCTAAGATGGCGGTTTCAAGCTAAGATTTGCACTCTCACTTACTTAATGTACTAGGGGAGGTGGTAATGGAGTAATGGTGAGTGAGTGAGTGGATGTGAGTGGGTGTGAGTGAGTGGATGTGTGGATGTGAGTGGATGTGTGTATGTGAGTGAGTGGATGTGAGTGAGTGGAAGTGAGTGGATGTGAGTGAGTGGATGTGAGTGAGTGGATGTGAGTGAGTGGATGTGTGGATGTGAGTGGATGTGTGTATGTGAGTGAGTGGATGTGAGTGAGTGGATGTGAGTGAGTGGATGTGAGTGAGTGGATGTGAGTGAGTGGATGTGAGTGAGTGGATGTGAGTGGATGTGTGTATGTGAGTGGATGTGTGTATGTGAGTGAGTGAGTGGATGTGAGTGAGTGAGTGGATGGATGTGAGTGGATGTGAGTGAGTGGATGTGAGTGAGTGGATGTGAGTGAGTGGATGTGAGTGAGTGGATGTGAGTGAGTGGATGTGAGTGAGTGGATGTGAGTGAGTGGATGTGAGTGAGTGGAAGTGAGTGGATGTGAGTGAGTGGATGTGTGGATGTGAGTGGATGTGTGTATGTGAGTGGATGTGTGTATGTGAGTGAGTGAGTGGATGTGAGTGAGTGAGTGGATGGATGTGAGTGGATGTGAGTTAGTGAGTGAGTGGATATGAGTGAGTGGATGTGTGGATGTGAGTGAGTGAGTGGATGTGAGTGGATATGAGTGGATGTGAGTGAGTGGATGTGTGGATGTGAGTGAGTGGATGTGAGTGAGTGATTGTGTGGATGTGAGTGAGTGGATGTGAGTGAGTGGATGTGAGTGATTGGATGTGAGTGGATATGAGTGGATGTGAGTGAGTGGATGTGTGGATGTGAGTGAGTGGATGTGTGGATGTGAGTGAGTGGATGTGAGTGAGTGAGTGAATGTGAGTGGTTGTGAGTGATTTGATGTGAGTGAGTGAGTGAGTGAGTGAGTCAGTGAGTCAGTCAGTTAGTGGTGATGTTGATAAATGGGTGGTTGTGGTGGGAATTAAAAGGTTGGGATGGAAGGATTGTACCATATAGTTAATTTTCACAGTCTCAGACTTTTCTGAAATCATGAAAAATATGAAGTTTAGTTTTAAAGTTACTTTTTCTAAGAATGTGGATCATGCATTTTTATATACCATATAAAGATAATATTCATTTTATGTTTTATCAATAAGCAAAGGTATGCTAATTCAGGCTGGTTTGTCTCTGCTCAAAATCCCAATCCCACTCTTCCTATCGTATGGGAAACTACTGGAGCCCTTACTTAACCACAGCCAGTACAGCTGACATCAACAGTAGAAATGTTTGCCTTAGCTGCTCACAGAGCCTCCCCTGCTGACACACATGCACAGCACCTTCACTGAAACCTCCATATCTCCTTCGGAACAACTTCAATACATCAAAACCGACATCCCTACTCTGGACCTATGGGTGCATTATCATTTTGCAACTTCAAAATATTTCTACACGATAATGACGCCTTATCTAAGTACCTGGGCCATTATTCACAACATCATTACAGAATTAGTAAACAACAACCTTACAAACCATCCATGAGTATGGCTTTCTCTGACAAGACACTTTTTTTAAACTTAAAATAACACTTTCTGGAAAAAACAACTATCTAGTTATACCCATTAAACATTATAATAAAACACACTCAATCGTATGTGACACTTTATAACCACGAACAATATTTTGTTGTGAAATACTTGTGAAAATATCTTTAACATTCTGGGTCAATTTTATGGTATTAAAAAATTCCTCAGTGTCTTAATTTCCGTTTTAAACTCAAGATGCTCGGTCCACATTCAATTAATGATCACACTTTATAAACAGATCTATCAATAACTATTTTAGGGTTATTTACACCCAAATCTAACAGGCAATTTACAAAATGCATCTTAAATATCATCCCTTATCTCTAGGATCTTATATCCATCAACAAGCAATCAGTTTTCCCACTTATTGAAGATCAACACAAACTGTCAAGACAATACATCCTCAGACAAAATCACCTCCACCTTCTGCATGTCCACACCTGTTAAAGACACCGAACCCCTTGGACTAAACCAACACCATCACCAGCAGCAGCAGCCTCTCCCACTACATCCCACCTCTCCTCACCAACTGCCAGCAACCTCGGAAGCCCTACAGAACACCCCCAATGGCACAAGCCACGTGCAGTAATTATCAATAATTCCAGACATTGTCAATAACCGTAGAGGCAGCCACAGACTCCACTAGCAACTCCGGAGTTCTGCCTGCTGGTATTGCCAAGCTTGCTCACTCGACTTGTTGATCAAGGGGGAGTGATCAGTGGAGTATCAGGGCCAATGATTGGCAGCAAGTCGCCAGGCCGCGTTTATCGCAGTGTAATCCGTGAAACCCTCAAACCAAACTGACGTGCACACACCATCAATCCGAATACTGGAGAACAGTCCTACGGTATAAATTGTTGAGGAAGATACCAACTTGTACCTTGGAGTTTGTAGACTAACAATACAGACAAGGTGTCCTAATGTCGACGGGGTGTCTTAATGTCGACCAGTGTTGGGAGTTTGGAAACTTTGACATGATGAGCCTTAGGATGTGGAATTACGCTACAACGACAGAACGGAGAGGAAACTTCGCTGTATGTATTTCAATCGTGTTACCTTTAAATCTACCTCACACCTATCACCTATTTCAACCATGAGCTGAAAAGACACTTTTCTTACAAGATATCATTTTCTTTCACATTTTTTGTACTGATTATCCCATCATTCACATATTCCTGAGGTAATCTATGTATCGATTATTACCTTGTAAGATTCACTTCCATATTTCTACTCATATCAAATGATGAAATAATCTCACATCACTGACAGATGATATTTCTCACTACATGAGGAGATTCTATGATGAACATGTTATTGAAGTTATTTCTCAGACCTGCCAATTTTCAATGACATTTTTTGACTATCATTGGACAATATTATATTCCACAGTGGTAATTGTAGTGTCATTTTAAACAGAAATATAAAACATTGCATACAAATAATTATCAAGTAGTTTTGTTTGTAGGGTTTTGGTCATCAGCATATTCTCATCATATGGTCTTATTCGTAGAAATAATTTCTTTTAGTTATAATGTATCAATTTTATAATTAAAGAAATTATGAAAAATATTTTTAGGAGTTTGCACATTCTAGACATTCTGTGCCCAGACTCAGGAACTGATGTATGTAGCACCGAATGGTATTGCAAATCAATTGCTTGAGTGAGCCCCAAACGATGTCAATTTCAGTCTCAGGGATGTACATATCAGAGCATGTCATGAACAATCTGTCAATTTCCATTAATGATTGACATGTATGTCCTGGCTTTGCCTCTCATTGCAGCTTAACTGAGACAAAGTGCAAGTCAATTTCATTAAAAATGCCTGTAAGAAGGCAAATTGTGTTTATTGAAGGAACACTCCTTGTTCTTGAAAATTGTAAGTTTCATTAATTAATTGGAAAGGTGTGGTCCCATATGGTGTTAAAGCAGGGACATGTACGTAGCTGTCACGATATTAACATGGTCATCATTAATAACTGGCCTGGATATGTTCCCTGAAGAAGACATGCTGTGAACAGGTTGCCTCAGTGCTAAAGAATCTTGTCAAGCACATTCAACAAAGACCTATTTACAGTGCAAACCTTGCACACTTTCCAAAACCACTAATTACAGTTCTCACATCCCCGAAATAAATATCAATTCAACACAATTTGTGTAAAATAAAACCTATATTTTGATCTCTTTCATTGAAGATTATCAAAATATTACGAAGGTAAAATATTTCACTCTAAAATTTCAATAAATGCAATACTTAATCGTTATTCACAACTTGCATGAAAATTTTTAAAAAGAAATATTCAAAATTAAAGTTTGATTAGCTGTTATTGAAGACAGCATCCACAGAAGAAATGCTGCAGTGAAATAAAATTCTTTTGTAAGTGATTGATCTTAAGTCCCATGAAACTCTCCCAACATCTCATGCGTACAGGTCATTTCATTTCAGAGAGAGAAAAGTTGGGGGTTGGGTAGAAAGTTGACATCAACATGAATCGACCTGATCAATAAACACACTGAGAAGCTGAGATCAAAGGGAAATAAATACCCTGAATATCCGATGAATACATAAGTGAACAAAGCAATATATGCCAGTGTGTCAGCTTTGCTTATAATCATTTTGAAATTATCCGTTTCGCATACGTCAGGCGTTCATACAACTTAATTACCGTCTTAGATGCAAGATCAAATTAGATCGACCTGCTACCTTCTGAGAGGGAACCTGCAGCACACACAGGTGAGATGATGTTAAGAACAACACTATGTACGCAGCAAATGTTATCAATGGCTTGAGAAAATGATTCGCTTAAATTAACAGCTCTATTACTTGAAAACATATTACATTATAACCCATTCCAGAAAAAGCCATTCCCAAAACATGTTTCTCCCACTGTGCAAACTCATTAAAACATCTGCATCATTAAATCTATAAATTTATGAAAATGAAACATGCTTAAGAAAAACTGAAATCCTGAACGTGTTATAAAGATCAATCCAAACAGAAAAGAGTGTCAATCAATCAAGGTTTGATTTCAAAGAAAGCAAAATCTATTGAATTTCCAGTTGAATTTTCATTAAAGAAAACCCAACATTCCAAAGAGCGTCATTTGTAGCTTCGAGATTTCTGAATATAAACAAGGAATAATTAAAAACTCATAAAGATTTTGGCTACAGCAAGGAGCCTAAACCCACTGGATGCAATGAGAGAGGCTCGCATAGCCTTACACTGTATACCCTATGTTGTTATTGTTGTGATATAGACGCACGTGAATAGCGCTACAGGTCTCTCTTATAGCCTGAAAGGGGCCGCTGTGTTGGAAGCCGCTCATCAGCTTGTACAAGATTCGTCAGCTCAGTTCTGTTAGCTGCTGACTGTCTTAGGCATGCCTTGAGAACACATTACACACTGTTAGTGATAGATCAACTGGAAAGTAATTATTTTTTTGAAACTTGAATAAAGAATACGCATTGAGAAAATTCACAATTCAATGAAGGCATATGATTGTAATCACCGTTTTGTAAGGCTAAAGACATTAAGGTGTCAAATGTCGGGAAATCAGAGACAGAATTTTTTTGAAAGATATATCCTTTCTGAAGGTTCAGATTTCATTCTATTTCAAGTATAATAAATGAATAAATATTGCTTTACGCCGCTCAAGTTATTTCAGGTAGAAGTTATAAAATATTTAAAATATCAAATTAGATTTAAACAAGGCTCTTCTGTGTCTGCAATTTGTCTTTAATAGAATTTCAGTGTAAAAAATCTCAACCTTAACATGAAAGAGCAACTTTGAAATATTTATATAATACCTAAAAATATTCTCCAAGATCGAGTTCCGATCCATACAGATATGCAATTATTGAAAAACATTCAAGTAGGCATAGTTAAAAACACCAGGAAACTCCCACCTTAAGGATCAAGCAAGATAAGCATAGGTCTTATGTGGGCAGAGGATAATTACACAAAGGCGACATATAAACTTTTAAAAGAATACTTTCCTGATCTGATGCGTTACAAAACATCAAAAGTCCAACTAATAAAGTATATATAAGCATTCACCAAAACTCTTCAAAGGGTAAGCGCCGTTTTTCAATTTATACATATATGTTCAAATCTGTAATTTCATATTACAATTGGGGGCACGTGTGGCCCAGTCGTCTAAAGCGCGGTGATTCACAGTGCAGCACCATACCCGTGCTCGTGGGTTTCACCGAAGTGGTAAACGTCTGAGACCTGCATCACTTCGGGCTTTCCTCCCACATTAAGCTGACAGGCCATGATATAACTGGAATACTGATAAAATCGGCGTTAAACCACACTCACTCACTCATATTACAACTAACATGGATTTCCTTAAGAAAATAAAACTGAATATCAGCTGAGCAACCTTTTTCTAAGTCCTCTAGATTTCTCAAAAATGTTTTCAAGTTTCCACGTTGGAAAGAGTTACAAATCTCATGATAGCTTGAAAACTGACTGAAATTATGTTAGAGTTGTTTTCCTGAATTGTGTTTCTTTCCACATGTGGCAGTGAACAGTGGTTTGTAATGTGTTTAAGGGACAGTTTGGTTGTTATTTTTTGTCCTTTAGTAGATAAACATACCATGTGTTCAATGTAGAGGTAGGTTACATGCAGCATTAAAAAGGCATCATTAATTTTGGACTGACAAGCAATGCAAGGTTTCAAATTAGAATTTAGTGGACCTCTTCCGTGGTCTAGTGGATCAGCGTCCGTCCGGAGAGTGGAAGGGGTTTGATCCTCGGCCGTGTCATACCAAAAGACTTTAAAAGATGGTACATGTTGTTTCCCTGTCTGGTGCTTGTCATTAAGGGGCTAAAACAAGGACTGGTCGGCTCAGAGTCAGTATACTGTGTCTGAGTGGGGTATTCATGTTAAACTGAGGCATGGTATCTCAGTGAGCTAGCAGTATAAATCGGCATCAGTCCGGACTAGTACAAGCAGCCACACACACACACGTGCATGTATGTCGCTATATAAGTGCAATAATCTTGGACGTGACATTAAACCCAATTTAATTTAAGCTCACCTCACCTTAAATTTAGTGAATCAATTTTGCAGGACATTACATTGAACAGAGGTATGGTGCTGACAGACCTTGAATCATATTCAGGGCGATTCTGTGAATCAAACCCAGGTTTAGAATTCTAGATTCGGTAAAGGGGCATAACTCTGTACAGATGGCGCCCACAACACATATTACGAACACCTGGTATCCCAGGTGTCATTCACACTGACACAATATGGAAATGCAGATGTCTTACTTCTATCATTTCATAAACAGTTAGGAAAGGAAATAGAAATATCTGCAAAGGTCTCTTGTAAACAAGATGGCTGTGTTACTCAAGCTAACTTCATTTTATTAGATGTGGAAAGAGGTTATTTCTATACAAACAGTGAGTGGGCCAGTTTGCAATTGCTTATGTAGCAGGGCGTGGAGTCATCCCACAGATGACATCCTTACCTTGTCAGCTTGCTGACGGGGTTAACCTCTTTGGTCATGTGGACAAGGCGTCCGACCTCTGATCAGAAGGTCCGTGGTTCGAATCCCTTCACGGGACTCGGAAATTTTATGGCCGCTACACTTACATCACAGCCTGTAGCTTTTTCGTGGAGGAATCAAGTGTGACACATGGTCTAACGTACAAAGTGAGTGAGTGAGTTGGGTTTAATGCCGCTTTTAACAGTATTCCAGTTATATCATGGCGTGTCAACTTAATGTGGGAGGAAAGCCCAAAGTGATACAGGTCTTAGACGTTTACCACTTCGGTGAAACCCACGAGCACGGGTATGTCGATGCCAGAGAATAACAGTCTTGACTATATGTTCAAACAGATTCCATTGGGCGTAAGAGTCAAAACAGAGAAAATTGTATAAACGGATCAGTGGGAATCTGTGATGTTGCAAGAAGGGTTGCATTTAAGTCATTGTTTTACAAAACATAAGGTATTTCATCAAATATTGGGTGGCCCAGTCGCGATTCGCTGTACAGCATTGCGTCCTTTGGACATGCCAGAAACCTATGATTGTGGGTTCGAATCCCAGTTTGCCTCAATCATGTTTCTAGGTTTGTCAGCACCATACCCGTGCTCATGGGTTTTCATCGAAAGTGGTAAACATCTGAGACCTGCATCACTTCGGGCTTTCCTCCCACATTAAGCTGACACGCCGCGATATAACTGGAATAATGTTAAAAGCGGCGTTAAACCCAACTCACTCACTCACTCAAATATTGAATTTATGCTTCATATATAGAATTTGTGCCCCTTAAATGGAATCTGTGCCCCTTAATTGGAATCTGTGCCCCCTTATACAGAATCTACACCCCCGTGTATATGAACAAAAAATGAACAAGACGTTATCTTCATCTCTGCTCATGCTCTGTGCTCTCCAACTTTTTTTTTTTCAGTGATGAACCAGAATGCATGATGGTATTCATAAATTTCTTCTTTTCTCTCCACCTGTCTAATCTGAAAGCCAGATTCAGTTTTAAACCCCCACAAGAATTGACATTTAAAGAAGATTGAATCCAGTATCTGTTTAAGGCGGTACACGCACCTTTAATCCATGCAAACACCAGATGCCAAAGCATTTTAACTTTTTAAGCTTCTATTAACATTTTTAGCATGTCATATTACTTGTGTTGATGGTAACTTTTAACAACAACTCATGCCGAAAGAGACATGGCGTCAAACCATAATCGATTTTATAATGGCAGTATTAGGAGCGTATAATTAAATCACACTTGTTTATTCAGTGACTTCCAACTACATATGACTCAAGGTAATTCCAATTACAATCCGATGGTAAAACTAAATGTTAATCCCAGTAGATGTTGAGGCGGCATATGCATTTCAATTGACTGCAATCATGTGAAAAGAAGTCTACTTAGCATAGCAGCAACTTACTCAAAGCCTATTTCATGAAGGGTGTATGGAATTCTTCAAAATGTTGCCGTACAGGTGAGTGAGTGAGTGAGGTTTTACGCCGCTTTTAGCAATATTCCAGCAATATCACGGCGGGGGACACCAGAAATGGGCTTCACACATTGTACCCATGTCGGGAATCGAACCCGGGTCTTCGGCGTGACGAGCTAACGCTTTAACCACTAGGCTACCCGACCGCCCCGACGTACAGGCGAAGTCTGTGTTTCAAATAAAGTAAAAGAGAACTAAATTGGAGTAAAGTCATGAATCAAAGAGCATGGCTCCAAACAAGTAACATCCCATCTCTGAAATGAAAATATTTTACAGAATTTTGGTTTGCTAAATTATCTTAATAAAATATACCGGTAATAAAAAGGAGCCCAGAGACTCTCTTTATTGACACTGCTGTAATCTAGACATGCCAACTATTACAGACTGTATTGGATATATTTGTTTCAGGGTCTGTGTGAACAGGGTTAGAAATTGTTATTCAGGTTGTCTAGTCCGTAAAAGTGATGTGCTCCAGAGTTGCCATCTACCTGATGGTAAAAGTGGTAGTCCACAAGGAAATGTCAGTAGTCCTGCTTCAGAGTCGCCATCTACCTCATGGTAAAAGTGGTAGTCCACAAGGAAATATCAGTAGTCCTGCTTCAGAGTCGCCATCTACCTCATGGTAAAAGTGGTAGTCCACAAGGAAATATCAGTAGTCCTGCTTCAGAGTTGCCATCTACCTCATGGTATATGTGGTAGTCCACAAGGAAATATCAGTAGTCCTGCTTCAGAGTCGCCATCTATCTCATGGTAAAAGTGTCAGTCCACAAGGAAATGTCAGTAGTCCTGCTTCAGAGTTGCCATCTACCTCATGGTAAAAGTGGTAGTCCACATGGAAATATCAGTAGTCCTTCCTGGATTTTTCGGACAAACAGACATATGTTATTTTTCAACCCTTGCAAAAGGATTTGCTTTGATGGAATGTGTCACAGCTTTTCACCTAACTTGCTGTGACAACTTGACTTTGGCCATCATCACAGAAAGCTCACTCTTCCCCCAGAAATCTGACCTTGTCATACCAAGAGACGTTAATATATGGTACTTATTGTTACCCTGCCTAGCGTTCAGCATTAAGGGACTAAAACAAGGACTGGTTGGCCCTTGGTTAGTATATGTCTGAGAAGGGTATCAGTGTTAAACTGCAGCATAGTATCTTAGGTGGTAGCACTATAAAACTGGCATTAGTCCAGGCTAGTACAAGCAGCCACACACATGCATGCAAGTCGCTATATAATGCAATAATCTTGAACACAATGTCAAACTCCATTTTACCTCGCCTCCCTGAGAAAATCACAATCCTTAGTAAAGACAATATTTGCTGAAATACCTAATGTTTCGCTAAAACAATGACTTAAATGCTACCCTTCTTGCGACATCACAGATTCCCACTGAAATGGAATCTGTTTGAACAGATAGTCAAGACTGTTATTCTCTGGCATCGACGTTTTATATTTCCTGAAAACAAAAACTAATTCTTCCACTGTCTTACGATGTCGCCAGTATTATCATAGTTTGTGAGTAGGTGAGGTTCTATGCTGTGACATAACTGCAGCAGGAGACTTGGGTAGCAGAGGATGCTAATAGAAAAATCAATTGATGGCCTCCTTACTTTCCTGTTCCCAGATGTGTTACCAACAAGAATACTCTCAACATTTAAAGGGGGCACGGGTGGCCCAGTCGTCTAAGGCGCCACGATTCACTGTGCAGAATTGCGTCCCTTGGGCACGCCAGAAACCTATGATTGTGGGTTCGAATCCCGGTTTGACCCTATTATTTTTCTAGGTTTGTCAGCACCATACCCGTGCTCGTGGGTCTCACCGAGGTGGTAAACGTCTGAGACCTGCATCACTTCCGGCTTTCCTCCCACATTAAGCTGGCACACCGTGATATAACTGGAATACTGTTAAAAGCGGTGTTAAACCCAACTCACTCACTCACTCAACATTTAAAGATATAATGTCAACGCCAGAGAACAAATGTTGTGAAACAATCCAAATGAAGTTGTAATTTCATGTCATATTACAATCAAATCTTGAGACAGTAATTATGAAGTCACATTATTAATAGAAACTATACATTTCATAAGTACCCAATGTCAATTAAATGTCAGAAAAAAATAAATGAGTCTTTTCTGCTCTGTCAGCATTAATGGTAAATGAGATTGGGTTCAGTAAACAGCCTTGACTAAAGCCTGTCACTGTGTTCATTAAATATAAAACATCGATGCCGGAGAATCATTCTTGATTATCCAACAAAACGGCGTAGAGAGCAAAATAGCTGTGAAAATTATATGAATGGATCTATAAAATCATGTGTTCGCGAAACGAGTAAAGATGCCCTGACCTGCCGATTAATACCTCACTCACACAATCTGCAGAAAACATAGTCATGAAATAGCCACCCAATTGACATTCTGGCTCTTACAAGATATTGAAGACCTGTTCTATCACAGGCCTCGGGGCTTGTCAAAGTAAGGCTGGGACGGGTAACCCGGGTACTCGGGTCGGTGGGTACTGAGTAGGACCTGGGTACCCACAGGATAACCCGGACCCGTGGTTAGTCATGTGTTTATATTTTTTAATGGCAAAAATTATCTAGAACTCTATGGTTACATTATAATTGACAAATGTTCACATTTCGTTCTGACTATGAACAGATTCCTTCTGTCAACTTCAGTGTATGCATGACCAGATTGGTCTAAATACATTTCGACAGGAGTATGGTCAAACGTTTCCAACTCGGACATTTTGTACCCATCTCTTGAGACCGACAGCGGGTACCTGGGTCAGGTAATAGGGGTTGGGTACCTGGGTAATAAATTGGGACTCGTCCCAGCCGTAGAAGTAAGTATAGAAATCTGACATGGATTATCCCGTGCTTCTGCATGATTTGATGGGCACAATGTTGGCAGCTTGGATTGGGATGAATGATGGTTAACGACACTGTGAAACCAATTCACTCCCTCTTTATTGAGGAATAATTGCCTCGCTGGGTCGGTTTGCCCTGTTGTGATACAATACATCCAGCTTTGTACTCTGTGAATATAGATATAGCGATTGCAGGACTGACAAAAGAGTTGCTGATTCCCTAGCTGTGGTAATCGTATTTGTTGTGGTTATCAATAGTGCATGTATATATATATATATATCGTGCATTTATCAGCCCTCAGACCTTGTCATTTGAGTTCACTTTCACAAATCCTTAGGGGGCACGAAACAAATGTCACCTGATATTAGAAAGGACACATAAGGAGTGACGATGGAAGGAATTCAGGACATCGATATTTTCACACTGGACAAATGTTTTCAGCAGAGAATTTTTTTTTAAGATGTGAAATGCTTCAAGCATTTATGACAGCTCAAGGAATCTTACTACTCTTCAAATTGTCTTTCATGAATATCTTTTTTTTCTCCAAGTAGTCAGGATATTAAGTATTACCATCATCTTCAGGAGCAACATCAGCAGCAACAACAGCAAAACATTGTTCAAAATAATCTATCTTTAACAAATTGCACTCCATAGGTTGTGCAACAATGAAAAAGGTATTGAGGACTTAGGTCATATTCATGCACGTTTTCACATTCCAAACTCCTTGGGAAGTATGCCAGTTGAGCTCTGCATGTGGAAGCTAGACCCTGATATAGCTTTATAAAATCTATATACATTTAATACACCGTCATTTCAGCTGTGAGTAATTTCTGCCAAATATAGTAATATCACAATGGACAGCTTTGAATATTCATATCGGTAATTGCACCTAAACACATTCTTCAGAAATTCCATGCAATTTACAATCGTCAATTTCATGTTGATTTCACCAAGTTGATACAAGTACTGGAACTAAACACTCTCCATGCTTTACAGTCCTCCTCTACCCATTAGGGTTCAACGGCATTGACAACAGATGTCACAAGTGATGACCACTGCTGCCTGCAACAAGACTTTCCCATATCAAACTTGTAGATCAGCTGTTGGCGACCTATTATTTTCCAGAGATTAATGACACAGATTAGGATCTTAAACAGCAAGCACAGCCATATCATTGGATCATTGGCCAGGCCTTGATTTCGGTGGAAGCCTCAAATCAATAACGGAGTCCAATATTTACACAGTTATCAAGATAAAACTCTCTCGTATTCTTTTAAGAGCCTCTTAGTTAAAACTTAATGCACAATAAATATACACAAGGTTTCTGATATGAGGGAATTCTGAACTGTTTCCCTGTTTTCGGTTAATTGATGAAATAGGGTGACCACTGGTCAATACTAAATAAGCAGACAATTAAACCCCTACAATGACCAGGGATAGCCTATGGCTTAATCAATAGCCAATGATAACGCTGTTGATTACAGCCAAATATCTAAAGCTGTGACACATGTTTCACACAAAGAGTAATTCCACCTCAAACGCTGCAGTCAAATGTAATTAACCCACCAAAATATCCACATTGACATAATTTGAAATGTACGACACAAAATATGAAATTGACATATGTTTCTCGCCAAAATGATATCTGTCACAGGATTGAATGGTACAGAGATAAAACTAGACTAGCATTTACAAGGGTGGTTATTGTCTAAACTTCCAGCATTGTAGAAATGTACACAAACACAAAAGACAAGGTGTGACTTGTATGCGTGATTTGATGAAACTGGTGTCGTTATTGCTGTAGGGATGGGAGCCAGCTGTCCAGTAAATATCATTGGAAATCTGTCTTAAGATTCTGTGAGCACTAGCTGATCATACCGAAGACTTAATCCTGGACGTCATCAGTTAAATGGAATCTCCCAATAACATACTTGTCCACAATCACATAATCATCAGTGTGATTTTCTTCTGTTTCACTGAGCCAGTGGGGCCAGAGTGGTCGTAGTGTTGGTTCATCAACCAACTAAATCCCCTTCTGGAGTATAATATGTGGCCATTCCTGGAGCCTCCCACTGCGTTTTGTTTGTTTGTTTGTTGTTAACACTGCACAATATTCCAGCTATATGACGGTTGTCTTTAAGTTATCGATTCTGGAGCAAACAATCTAGTGGTTGACATCATGAGCATTGATCTACACATTTGGGATGCTATGACATGCGATCTGCAATCCACTGAGCCACACCACCCGTTCCATTTAGT
The DNA here is from genome assembly GCF_022045235.1 of Haliotis cracherodii. Classification (NCBI taxonomy): domain Eukaryota; kingdom Metazoa; phylum Mollusca; class Gastropoda; order Lepetellida; family Haliotidae; genus Haliotis; species Haliotis cracherodii. The sequence continues at coordinate 13,326,626 of NW_027266319.1, forward strand.
CACCTCTTACCACCAGAAAAGATTGCTGGAGACCTCTGTTATTTCCCACAATTCCCGCCAGCCTCCCATTGTGATGTCATCGATCCCAAATGCGTGGATCGATGCTTATGATTTTAATCACTGGATTGTCTGGTCCAGACTAGATTATTTACAGACCGCCATCATATAGCTGGAATATTGCTGAGTGCGGCGTTAAACAACAAACCAACCAACCCATCGTGATACTGCTGGAATATTGCTAAATCCCATTCAGGCAGCCCAGGCAGGGCAACAACAAGTACCATTTCTTCCTGCCTTTGGAACGGGGCTAGGGATTGAACCACCGACCTGCAGCTCAATGGGCAAACCAGAAATTAAATATTTCTTGGTGATACTTTACTGAATTTGGAAGGGAATGGGAACCGAGAATACATAGTTGACCATGGTTTCTTAATATTTCTAGAAAATAGAACGATATCGAGGAAACAGTCTTATCGATTATCCTTACCAAGGGAATTACGCACTGGTGCTCACAACACAAACCGAGGCAGTATATACCTGAAACAATAAACACAAAGCCCTGGGTTCATAAGCAATAATATTACACATGTGGGATAATGAATTTTCCAAACTGGAACACATATCCATAGCCATGCTGCTCTTGTACTCATCTTCCCTAGTCGCTCACATCGTGGTCAGTTAGTGCTTTAGAACAGCTGTTGAAGGTTTTATTGATTTTCTCTCAAACAACAAAAAGACATCAGGTTTTATCTTATGAAACAGGCATTGAGGGATCTCTTTGATTTCCCCAAACGTTTCCCCCTTCACTTGAAGCAATTCTCGCTATTTATCATAGCCAAAGCATGGCCCGACCATCACACGCTTGTAATGACGAGCTTAGTTGTCATTAATGTCTTCCAGGGATCCCTTTTGTAACATCTTTAAGTGATTCCTCAGTAAGTATAACAACGATACACAAATTGCTTTTCCAGTTGGGTGTACTTTTGTGTGTTCTAGCTTGTCAATAATGGAAGAAACAGAAGGTAGCTCTAACATAGGCAATAAACTGTCCGACAAAGCAGCTGTATGTGACTGTTTACATGAGTGAGTGAGTTGGGTTTCATGCTACTTCTTGCAATATTCCAGTAATATCACTCCAGGGGACACCCGAAATGTTTCACACACTGTACCCATGTGGGAATCGAAACGAGCCTTCAATATGATGAGAGAATGCTTTAATCACTGGACTACCTGACTGCCACTTACTGTACATGAAGTGAGTGAGTGAGTCTGGTTTTACGCTGCTTTTTAGCAATATTCCAGCAATATCACGGCCGGGGACACCAGAAATGGGCTTCACACATTGTACCCATGTCTTCGGCTTGACGAGCGAACGCTTTAACCACTAGGCTACCCGACCGCCCCTTTACATGAAGTGAACATGTTAAAGCTTTATGCTGCTTTGGAAAGTATTTCAGTAATATCACATGGTCAGCTTAAAATCGAAGACAGACCAAAGTCATGTAGGTCTTTGTCGTTTTCATTATCGTAAATTCTGTGGAATTTGGATATATTTAACTAAAATAGTCATTTACTGAAAATCATCCTCTGAGCAGGTTTAGATAAATCCCAGAGTGCTGTGAAACCAAAATCATAATAAGGATGCATCTGATACTGGTACAGCTAAGGGAGGCAACTCTGCATTTCAAATTGTCGTGCTATAGGCCATGGGACTAAACATAATCCACTATATCAAGAACATAAGGATAGGATATAAGGAAAACAATTTCGTTAAAACACAAAACAGTATTTGAAGGTGAAACAAAAATATTCACAATTTGAAGAAAGCTATCAATCAAGTGAGTGCGTTTTTTGTAGCTATGCTGCATCAAATTCACAAATTCAGAGCGCGGGCACCAAAAATATTAATGTATGGTCATAAACTAGAATCTGTGGTGCAATAATTAACCAATGAAGTTAACCATTCCCAAACTTGGATAAAACCAATGCTGCCTTGCATAGTCCTATACTGCTGTTCTATATCCAGCCTCTTTTCAGCCTCTTCTCTTTTACCTCTCTCTATAGCAAATGTGAACTCACTTCCCTCTGTGATAAACAACCTGATGACAAGCCAGTTTAAAATGGTGGAAAAAGCTGGAATAAATCTAAAAAAAAGATCCAGAATTTAATATATTTCCACCAATCCATAAACTGTGTTAGCTTTGACCTGATGTTTCTAGGTGATACCTGTCCGCCAGTGCATCCTCATAAGTTAGACGCACGCTGAAAGCTGAGTCATGTACACAATACACATCAGCCTAAATCTTTCAGTCTCATATAGTCGGCTGTAACATCATTTCCGCACCTCATGAAAAGATTGGACTCTTTAGGGCGTTTTATTGCTCCCGAAATTCCATTGAGTCTCTGAAAGCAATTCCAAAACATATACTGGACAGTTCCCTGGAGATGAGCTGTCGTGGACATACCGAAATTAATTTCTGGTAGCATCAGTGTTAACAATAAGATTACTGCATTGAAGTTAATTCAAGCTTAAGACTTTTTCATCCGTTCCTGGTAACACTGAAAGATATAGTTTCCTAGTAAGATAACTGAAGCAAAAATACTTTTGTGACACCGCCTGAAAGCTCAGAAGCTGAGTTTGTGAATTTGATTGTTCAATCACATGTATGGCCATCTCTTGTAAGCTCATGAACAAACATATTTTTTCATTCATGGTTGGATTCATGATTTCAAAATTTTAATAATCTACCAAATTTAACCAAAAAATCTTTAAGCTGCATCCAACCATATGAATTTTGATCAACAAACATCCCAAAATAAAGCTATGATCAAATCGTAAAGGAAATTCCAAACTGACATTATGAACACAGAATTAACCAAACTTACACCAGGAATGGATTTTTCTCATCAAATCTTCAAACATAACTAAAAGACAGCATCAGAATCCTATCCAGTCTCAGTCCCACAATTTGGTTGGCAATGCTTCAAATCTCGGGTCAAGATGACAGTCCTGATTCACGTGGATCTTCTCCAGGAATACTGATAGGCTTATATATGACAATAGTTTCCTGCAAACACCAGATTGTCTCACGCCTGCTCCCACTATCAAAGCAGGATCATTACATCCTGGTTTCGTGTCGAGGATTCAAAAAGGTCAATATGTTTTTTCCTCATGTCGGGAAATCACTTTGAGAAATCAATAATTAAACATGATCTCTCATTTGGGGGAACTGTGAAAGGTGTTTTTTGCAATCAGATTGTCTTCCCATGACAATATGTATGTTCTCGGGGGAATAGTATTTGAATTTTGTGCAAAGCGAAAAGAAAACAGATTTTATAATTTCCTGTATAGTCCATTGCTTTTTTTAAAATACATCTGTCAGGGAGTACCAGTAGAATAGAAAAGAAGGGATTGAATTAGTTATTGGGAAGACATCACCAAACTGAGTTACCTTACAACCTGCTCAGTATATAAAGTCAAAGACAAAATAGTACACTTACTGAATACTGGATACATACGATGTATTGGCCATGTTTGTTTGATGCTTTTAATATTGCAGCAATGTGACTATAATTAAAATATGGAGAAGATGCTCAAAATAAACAAAGATAATTACACTGTTGCATTTGTATGATCTTATATGATTAAAGTTCAAATTTGAATATCAAATAAGAGTATCAGACCCTTTCCATTTTCTATAGAAATATCTGCTAAAAGCAGAGTCAATATATATGACTATATCATGAGCATGTGTTTCTGAATCACTATCAAATATTGATGATACCAGGTGTTTGCAAAAAGGTCAGCATATCCTGCCCCTCCAGTGGCAACCATTACAAACACATGCAAAGGCAAGTAAATTGCTCACCTGAAAAAACCATGTGAACATATGGTACAAGTCAAAATAGGGAATTGCATCGGGAATCATTTTTGTCACTTGATGCGTCAAATTTGGAAATGTCCTGCATGTCTACAATTTACTGAGGTCTTGAATGTTGTAACCTGGATCAAACAACTTATGATTAAGCGTCGTATGACGCTCTTTGACATCTTGGTAGAAAGAGCAAGCTCGATTGCATCTCAAGAGTTGTCAAATGTAAACGCCAAAGGCTGGAGCTGCTGGAATATTGCTCAACATGAAGGGAAAGGTGACTTTTGGAAAGATGAAGTCATCTCTCTTGTCATAGAGTTCTGTGAAGAGTGTTTTGTCACTCTGAATCTTTATACATAGATCTTCATATAAAACAGATGAAGCAGGCTCAATAAATCAATAAAGCAATTCATAAGGATCGAAAATTGGACATCAAGATGAATATCGAGAAGATGATGATGATGATCACCACCACCACCACCACCACCACCACCACCACCACCACCACCACCACCACCATCATCATCACCACCACCACCACCACCACCACCACCACCACCACCACCACCACCATCATCATCATCATCATCATCATCATCATCATCGACATCCATTGTATTTTTCACTTTGGAAACCAAAAATGACATTGAAGTGAAGTGGGGGCAAGCCTCTAAAAACACAGTTATTTTAGTTAGGAGGCTAAAAATGACAGCTAAAAATTTAGAAATGATTCCTTTGTGCACATTCCTAACCAATATGTCGGAGGGGATTCAGTTAGATCACCTGTTTAAGAACAATACAGGTTGATTAAACAGTGTTAGTAACATCATGTGCGAACGGAACTATTTTTTACGTCAGCCGATCGTCGGTGGTACTGTGTCCTCAGTAACGTCTCTTCCACTCCAGACAATCCAGTGATTGACATCATGAGCATCGATCCATGCAATTGGGATCGATGACATGCATCAAGCAAGTCAGCGAGCCTGACCACCCGATCCCGTTAGTGACCTCTTACGACAAGCATAGTCACCTTTAACGACAAATATGGGTTGCTGAAGACCTTCCTCGACTTGAAAAATGTCAAGTTCCAGATAAGTCCTCCTACCAAGGGATGAACAATAATCAAGTTCATACATGCAAGATACCGAAAGATAATTGAGTGATTGATTTTGTGGTTGTTAGAACTGTATCTGTCCCTGTCTATACAAGATTTTTATGCACATAGGATGCAACATCCTGGTCTGGTAAAGCTGGTTAACTATTTCATTCCATGTTTCGGAATGGCAACATGGACAATTTGAACTCATGACTAAGTCAATATGGGGCCAAACGTATAACGACACAAATGGAAAAAATACCATCTCATTTTGATGAAAAATCCTATTTCACGTATTTGTAGAAGGAAGAACCTGACACGCATTGTTTGGAAAGAGAGTAACTTGTGTATCCTAAACATCAAAGCCACGTCCATTTAATTCAAAAAGGAAATCAATGTTTTCAATTGTCATTTCATAAAAAAAGTATTTTTTATCCAAAATATCACATCATTTCGAGAGATGTTTATCAACAATGATATGAGGAAAACAATTAATGGTAGCGGTGACGCCAATGGAAAAGCAATTTTAGCTCTCAAGTTTGAATCAGATATTCCAACTGATTTAATGCACAGGAGTTTCCACCCCTGTCATCCAAAAGATAGTCTTCAGCAAGAAGACGCCAGCTGCAACAACCGAAATCCCATTATAAACCCGGCAAGGCCGTCTATTTCAAATGTTTATTGGAAATAGATTACGACAGACTCTGGTACTATTAATCGACATCAAGATGCATCTCTCCCACTGGCAGGTATACATGGTGTCTCTGATTGCATAAGCGACAATGCCGTTGTCTATTGCAGTCCTGCTTGAAATTGACGATTAGAGATGTCATGTATATATACAATGACAGAATGGATAGAATAGAACTAAGGGAACGATGAAGCTCCACCATAAGGTGTTACTCTCAAGGTGTCATTGATGTGTGTAATATCTCTATTGTCTATCACACCATCAGCTGAAATTGACGACTGTACATTTCACAATGGAATGGCAAACTTATTTTCAAGCATCACTGATACGAGACATTTTATACAGCAATGCTAGAAGTGGTTTTTGCCGAATGGTAATTGAGCCAATATCTAGAATGATTATCTGACAAGGTAATGAAAATGACAAGGGACAATTACGAAATGTAATGGTTTTGACATACAGATATCATTTCCTATATAATCCTATTCTATTGGGAGGCTATTTTGCAATATCATCTCAAGGCGTTATCACTTCGCAAATGACAGGCCATCAATGAGTTAGTGGAGTGTGTATATTTCAACCTGACATTTGCACTAATCTTTCCACTTCATTCATTATTCATATCTACATTTGCAAACATTTGCTCGAGTGTCTGATAAGTCTTTGAGACACAAAACAGAAAATACCCTGTAATGAAGATAAACATTTCTTTCACATATTCTCAGACAGAAAATTAACGTAAACAGCCATATGTATTTTGTACACTCAGATCCATAATCTGGGTCTAAATATAAGTCCTGAATTAGCTTGACGACACAAAAACATGGAAAATTCACCAGCTGGTCACACATTGTTACCAATTGTAAAGATGCAGTTTCATTTACAGATCTGAAACTACACTTGACATCGTAAGATGTTTAGAGACGTGTTGGTCCAGTCTAGCAAGTGTACTGGGAGTACTCCATCATATTTTTGTCAATCAATAGTCTGGGATGGAAGTGTTTTAAGTGCTGAGACAAGTCTCTCACCTTAATCAATGATTCATTAAGTTACAGAGCCAAGCAGAGGATCCGATAACAAAGTGTCCTTCATGAGCAGCCATTGTGGCTCCTCAATCAACATTTTGGGCACTTTGTTTCAGTTTGTTTGTTTGTTAGTTGTTTAACACTGCACTCAGCAATTTTCCATCAAGCAATCTGTAAATAATCGAGTCTGGACCCGACAATCTAATTCTTCATATCATGAGCATCAATCTAAGCAATTGCACTAGGACATGCATCAACCAAGTCAGCAAGCCTGACCACCTGATCCCGTTAGTTGCCTCAAATGAAAAGCATGGTTCGTTGAAGACCAATCCTAAACCGGATCTTCATGGGGGCATTTCGTTCAAAATAGGGGGAAACTTAGTTTACGTTTTTACCCTGGAATTCCTACAAACACATAACTGACCAAAAAACAAAAATCTAAAGTAAAAGAAAGTGTAAAAAAATGCTTCGGTTATACAGTTGCATTTTGCAGTTGAAAAGTATTATCTTCCCCATCCACTCCATTCGAATTTGCATCAGCATCATCAGAAACACTGATTGAATCAGTGCAAATACTGTAGTTATTAATTAAACATACAATTCCAGTTTTGATTGGGATATTTGTATCTTTCCATGATACACAAACTCATATAATATGTAATGTGTATATTTCAATAGAAAGACCTATCTGATTAACTCTATCAAAAGAAGAGAAGTATATTTCAGAAGGGAGATCTGTGAGTGAGTGAGTGAGTGAGTTGGGTTTAATGCCGCTTTTAACAGTATTCCAGTTATATCACGGCGTGTCAGCTTAATGTGGGAGGAAAGCCCGAAGTGATGCAGGTCTACATTTACCACTTTGGTGAAACCCACAGGCACGGATATGGTGCTGACAAACCTCGAAACACAATTGGGCGAACCGGGATTCGAACCCACAGTCATAGGTTTCTGGCGTGCCCAAGGGATGCAACTCTGCACAGCGAATTGCGGCGCCTTAGACGACTGGGCCACCAGTGCCCCCAGGAGATCTGTGAAGTATGAAGGTTCCAATTTAGCCCTGTCACTGATCTGTTTCTGTATTCTGACAAGTAATTAACTCAGAGGTGATGTGTTTTTTAATTATGCATGCTTGAACAGGAAATCCTCTGTAATTTCATTTTTGTAATTAGGTTGAACCTCCCTTCTAGACGAAGCACATTGAACAAGGGTTATAACATTGTGATAACATTGTAAAAGTGTTATAACATTGTGATAACATTGTAAAAGTGTATCATAATGTTGTGGCAATGTTTAAAGCTTTATGACACTGACATGGTAAGATTGTTATATAACAGTCTGACAACATTGTAAGAATGTTATAACATCATAACAATGTTCTGGCAATGTTGTGACAGTGTCATAAATATTTGTGGCAGTGTTTAAATCTTTATAACACTGACATTGTAAGATTGTTATATTATGTTGTGACAATGTTGTAAGAATGTTATATAACCTTTTGACAACATTGTAAGATTGTTATATAACAGTGTCATGGCATTGCAAGAATGTTATATAACATTGGGGCAACATTGTAAGAATGATATGTAACAGTGACAACATTGTACAATTGTTTTATAACATTGTGATGACATTGTAAAATTGTTATATAGCAATGATGACAACATTGTAAGATTGTTATGTAACAATGATGACAACATTGTAAGATTGTTATGTAACAATGATGACAACACTGTAAGATTGTTATATAACAATGATGACAACATTGTAAGATTGTTACATAACAATGATGACAACATTGTAAGATTGTTACATAACAATGATGACAACGCTGTAAGATTGTTACATAACAATGATGACAAGATTGTAAGATTGTTATGTAACAATGATGACAACATTGTAAGATTGTTACATAACAATGATGACAACATTGTTAGAGTGTTACATAACAATGATGACAACACTGTAAGATTGTTATATAACAATGATGACAACATTGTAAGATTGTTACATAACAATGATGACAACATTGTAAGAATGTCATGTAACAATGATGACAACATTGTAAGAATGTGTGTATGTACAAACATCATGTTGTGGAAAATGTCATAACATTGCAAAAAACATCATAGCTTTATGGCATGATGATGTAACAAGAGTGTTATAACATTGTGTCAATGTCCTGGCAATGTTGTCCCAACAGGTTGTATTCGCTGAGAGCTATTGACCCTGATTATCCATACCGTTTTCATTTGTACATCCTCCAACTCAGCCATTCTGTACAGTCCAGTAACAAGGGCACCTTTGGAGCTTCATCAGGGAGAATAATTAAATGGCCTGCATCTTGGTTTGGTGCTTGCATCTTGGTTTTGACGCTTGCATTAGATGATGCAGGCCATCTTTCAATATTTGACCTTTCGGGATTACATCTCAGTATGGAAGGGATTATTAAGTTTTTATCTGATATTTTGGACAAGATATTTCCCACAACTGTGAGGATCCTCGAAAAGCATATTGCCCTACGGTTTCAACCACAAATATCTTCAAGGTTCTTACACATAATCTTTTCAAAATCCATTTAACATGGAGATGGTAAGATAGCTGGATAGCTCCCAGCAATACTGTCCATTGAAACGTAGAATGTCAAGGTCATTGGCGGAAACGCAAAATGACGACTCCCTGAAACCGAACAAGTCAGTGCAGTTAAAAACTGTTATCATCTACCAACTCAATATGGACTGAGCTTTCTGAAGTTGAAAAAAGTGATATTTTCATTGCAGTGAACAGAACACTTGATATTTCACTGCAGTGAATATAACACATTGACGGAACTATTGTCATACAAGCGTTACCTCCCCGCAGATTGTCTCCCTTTATCGAAAAAGACTGGTCCCTACACAAACTGTTGACTTTCTTTTTATGTTAGTTTTATGAGAATTTACATTTCAAGGTTTTACATTTGTAATGAAAATAATTAATTTGCCGGTAGATAACTACACATAAAGTATATAATAAATAGAATATTCCATGTGTCTCGTGAAATGTCATGTTTCCCTCATCTCATGATGTTATAGGGGGAGAGAGAAGCATAATATTTCACACGACGCATGAAATATCCTCTATAAATGCCCTAATGGACAAAATATGCAACATCCTCAAAGACAGTGGAGACACACATATTAAAAGATAGAGGATTAAAATGGGAAGAACTGCTATATCCACCTTTTTTTTGTATCACTTACAAAAATGTGTAAATTAACATCCTCTTCCTTGCTACACTGGTGGGTGGATCTGTCTCAATGTATCCCCTCCCAGCTGCAGCAGCCGCAGCCAACTGATAGGCAAGATCAACAGAAGGACAGCGACACATGTTTTCCTCTACATCATAGGTAGGAGATGCATTCTCCTATATTTTCCTCAACAAACCGGCAGACATATTTTCATCCACATCAACAAAGTGGCAGACATATTTTCTCCCACATCAACAAAGTGGCAGACATATTTTCTTCAACATCAACAAAGTGGCAGACATATTTTCCTCTACATCAACAAACTGGCAGACATAGTTTCCTCTACATCAACAAACTGGCAGACATATTTTCTTCAACATCAACAAAGTGGCAGACATATTTTCCTCTACATCAACAAACTGGCAGACATAGTTTCCTCTACATCAACAAACTGGCAGACATATTTTCTCCCACATCAACAAAGTGGCAGACATATTTTCCTCTACATCAACAAACTGAGAGACATATTTTCCTCAACATCAACAAACTGAGAGACATATTTTCCTCTACATCAACAAACTGGAAGACATATTTTCCTCTACATCAACAAACTGAGAGACATATTTTCCTCTACATCAACAAACTGGAAGACATATTTTCCTCTACATCAACAAACTGGCAGACATATTTTCCATATTTCTTGCAACATCAACAATTTGATGTGCAGAATTACAATCCCACTGGCATGACAGAACCCTAGCTATGTTTGGGGTTAGAAAACCAGATGCGACATGCATGATGCTTGGGTTGTCACACCATATACCCATGTTCTGTGGTTTCAGTGAAGTGATAAATGCTTGAGACCTGCATCACTTGAAGTTTCCTTCCCCTATCAGTACATGCTGTGATACAACTGACATGCTTAAGACAGTATAAGCTTTCTTATGCACCTTTTCACTTCCAAGACAACTTTCAGCCAATTCATGGATGGTAGTGTGGGTTCAAATCCCAGTTCGCCCTGATTATGTTTCTAGTTTGTCAGCACCATACCCGTGCTCGTGGGTTTCACCGAAGTGGTAAACGTCTGAGACCTGCATCATTCGGGCTTTCCTCCCACATTAAGCAGACACGCTGTGATATAACTGGAATACTGTTAGAAGCGGTGTTAAACCCAACTCACTCACTCACTCATCGATGGTAGGGTAGGCTAGTTGTTTAAGTGTTTGCTTGTCATGGCGAAGGCTGAGGGTTCAGTTCCTCTCATGTACAATGTGTGATGCCCATTTCTGTGTCTACCAGTGAGATATTGCTGGTTGCAAACATCATATAACACCTGGTATCATATCACTATCCGTTAGTGATTCATTAACACATACTCGTGATATAGTCAGAATCGTACAATGGACTCTGCCAAAAAAGCAGAGGTTTCTTATGGCATGGAGATGTTTTTTGTTGTTTTTATTAACGCGGAAAGGAACACAATCCTCCTCCATCATCAACCTCCATTCTTCCTTGACCATCAATTTCCTCTCTATCCTACATCATGTTGAACCCATTCTTTCACTGACAGGAGCTATGCATTCTTCCCTAAGAACCTAGCCTCATCTTCAAGTCAACATCCAGACACAGCCTCAACCAACTAAATAAAGATGTAAACCATTCCCAAACCAGGCACCCTCCCTGAAAACAACCATCAACTTCTGCCTCCCCCTCATTCTCCAGGTACTTTCTCCTCCTCTCAAATCAAGCATCTGACAGGTGCCCTTCACAGTCCAACTCCAGCATGTAAGCTAAGCATGTTGATCAGCATGTCACTCCCTACATGCCACAACATGGATGGAAGATGATTATCAGTCTGTGGTAGTGCTCTCAAGGAGGCAGTCTCCACACAAGGTTGAAGAGAGCAGGAATGTTACAAACTTGCATCAGCTTGAGACCCAGTGGTCTTCATATCTGTCTAAGATAAGAATCCCAGTGAAGAAGGATAGCCATCTTTCAAACTCTCCTCCCTTGATGATGAGGAAATATCCCATCTTAATTTGAGCAGAAAATTGAAATGGGACAATTACATCCCACTCAGTTGAGCCTTGCAACCTTGACAAGGCGAAAATTACATCCTTGACGGTGAAACATGTTTGTTGATGTTCATATATTGCATGTTTCATAGAGCCGAAAGCTAAGTGTAGTCTGAAACTGTCAAATTTACATGTGGAGACAATCAGGTTCATCTTTTGTTTAGAATAATTGGCTCTTGGTTGTCAAGTTATGAGTACCGAATCGATATTGATACCAATCTTTGGGACACAGCAGACAGAGTTCTAGAGCCTAAGAAGCCCCATTTCAAGCACAAAATAGAAATGTGACAATCTAGGTGAAAAACTGGCCACACTTAAGTTAGGAGACGCCATGGACACCTGATTAAAACAGGGAAAACATACAACATTGAGTATGAGGGGATTACTCTGTCATTGCCAGGTCCATTACTGGAACTATCTCTCCAGCATCCATGTCAATACAGGGAGGTGGTGAAAAGCTTGGCATATACTATCTGAAAGTGGACGTCACTCCAGTAATGATGCAGTAATACTCCTTGATAATTTTGTCAGGGCATATTACTTTATAGCATTCGAGAAGGCTTGCATGATAATATTTACTCCCCGTGTGACAAGTCATTATATGGGAAATATTTCTGCTGTCTGGAGGATAAGTATTTTTGTATACCCTTATGATTGCTGGTCTACATTTAGAACCTATCAGTGCTTCAGAAAACACACAAATTTACACACATTTGAGTTGAGCTAGGATGAAATGGGGTTTGACATTGCATTTGACATTTTTGCACTTATATGTAGTGAGACCGAGCTGACCCGTCCTTGTTTTAGTCCAGTCAGTAGCAACCAGTACCATGAAGTCTTTGATAGGCATGTAGAAGTTTACACCTGATGGAGAGGCAAAAAGTAGCCCTGAAACGTCGTACAAAGAATACAAAGAAGTTGCTATCCATAAAAAAATGTCTTGTAAACAAGTACCATCTTTTAACATCTTTTGGTATGATGCAGAGACGGATTGAAACACTGAACTTCCACTTTCCAGGTAGATTCTCTATCCATTAAACCACTGAGTGAGTGAGTTGGGTTTAACGCGACTTTTAACATTATTCCAGTTATATCAGGGTGTGTCAGCTTAATGTGGGAGGAAAGCCCGAAGTGATGCAGGTCCCAGAAGTTTACCACTTCGGTGAAACCCACAAGCACGGGTATGGTGCTGACAAACCTAGAAACATAATCATAAACCCACAACCATAGGTTTCAGGCATGCCCAAAGGATTGTAATATGAAAAATGGGTGTTGAGTTGTATGTTGTAAAGTACCATCAGAACTTTGAGATAATGATTTGATAAACACATGCTCATGATATAGTCGGAATCGTACAGTCGGCTCTGCTTAATGCAGAGATTTCTATTGGATATGGAATTTTTTTTGTCGCTTTACTATTATTATTATTATTATTATTATTATTATTATTATTATTATTATATACAGATTAAAATCTAAAATGCAGCAAAGAGAGTTTGTGTGATCCTGGCAGAGTCAGGCTGGTTAGGCTCATCATCAGCTCAGGGCCCTTGCCCCCTCTACCCGCAACCCAAAATGTGATTGGGACTTCTCCCAGGAAGCACTGCCTAGTCAAACCAACCCAGATTTTTTTGGAGAATGTGAAGACACTGCAATAATAGTAGTATCATCATCATCATCATCATCATCATCATCATCATCATCAGCTGACTTGAGATAATGGTCCAATGGACTTCAACTTTACATACATGAGGTATTAATGTATCTGCAGAAAAAACCTTCAAATACGACGCCTGGACAAATGTGCCCTTTACCCATGCCAAATGGAATCGTTCTGACAGAAAATCCCGGCTGGTTATTCTCTTGCATTGACAATTCATACATACAAATACATGTCATATTTCATCATTATCTTAACAGTGACACATACTTATTTCATATTATAATTTATCTCGGAAATCATCTGATGAGTATAACCCTGGCTGCAGTCCTATCATGTTTGCAAAAGACGTGACAAAACAGCTGGCACAAGGATGTCAATATCGTAGCAGAGTAGGGCAGCAAATCAGAACTAATCTCCCTCAACTGATTTTCTTCTCCTAGATCAAACCATGCAGAATCAAGATGCAAAGGGGAAGCATAAATCCTGAGATATCCGCTAATCCCACTATCATTTCCTTGCATCAGTGTCAAATATTCTTATCAATTTTGCATCATATTTCACCATTTCCCCTCAGCATAGTGGAGAGCCCAATTGAAACAGACGCAATCTGACGCATGATACATTTCGTTGTTATAGGAAATGTACATCTGTCAAGCCCAGGTTAATACATTGAACTTTCTTCATAAAATTGTGTTGCCGTTACCGAGGAGTTTATGACTAGGGTGTATTTTGATGCTGTACGATTTGTTGTTGTTATTTCCATACAATCTTTGAAATTGAACTTACACAATAACATATTTCAGATTACAAACTGGAACGTAGTTGAAAGACAAACTGGCGTAAAACGAAAAGGTTGTTTCACTTGACGGTTTATTAGGCTATTATAAAGAAATTAGTAGATTTTCATCCAAATTATTAAAAACTGAGTCAGGAGTCATTTGATTTTTTATATTAAACTGTTCAAGGCTTCTGTGTACTTGCAATAACTTTGATTCACATGGTGAGTGAGTGAGTGAGTGAGTGAGTGAGTGAGTGAGTTTAACACTGCTTTGAACAGTATTCCAAACAAAGCAGGAAACGGGAAAAAGATTTTTTGGGGATGTTATGTCTAACGAAAACCATGAAGTAGTTGTTGAGTTATTATCTAATCAATGAGTCGCCTTTTATGGCAAGCATGTTTTCCCCAAGATCTATTCTAACCCAGGATCTTCACAGGTTCCTTTTCAATCTGCCAAACTTTGGACTGATGGCAAGATCCAGTACTCAACCGTTAGCTAAAATGACTGAAAGAGACACATGGTTTGAACTTAGAGAGAAAATCTAACTTACGATTTAGTCCGTGACCCAAGATGAATTTCTGCACATTTATGCCACACATTTCAAGAACATGCACTCAACATATTCAAAACCTTTTAAGGCTCAATCCAATTATTGAGAAATTTACACCACATTGGCAATTAATATTTAAATAAGTTCACAGCACATTTTGTCGTCAATCAAAACATCAATGTCCTAGATTCCTATTTGTATCTCAACTTACTACAGTAAATATCAATTGACATCAATGAGCACCTTTAAAGATGTAATGAGGAAAGATATTGCAGGTCTTTTTTAATGCATCATTCTCAATAACATATAAATTTCAGTGCTGGTCAATCAGTGTTGTTAGAATAATCCTCAGGAATGCACAGAAGAAACAAGTTAAAAGTTTAAAACTCTGTGGCATGCTTACAAAAATTTAAAACTCCTTGGCAAGCACACAAAACGTTAAAACTGTTATCAACTTGCGTTGACAGATTTGATAGCAATAAACACAAAAGTAAGATTCTATTCATATCCCAAATCAGTCTGTCAATTTGTTCCATTTGTAAATATCAATAACCTGTGTCTTGATCATAAAAAGAACAGCAAATCAACTTCAGATGCAGAGAGATCAGTGATGACATTTGACTGTGACGTCATGGAAACCATTATCTCCTGTGGAAGCCAGTTTTGAATGTGAATACATGACACTTTCTTAGAAGATGACAACTTCCTTTCTTCAATGTCACGATGTTTCAAGTGATGAAGGAGCAGGAAGTAGCTCTGAAATGTCGTGACAAAACATAAATGAAGCTCCCCTCCATAAAAAAGTGTCACGTATAAATGTTCTTCTGACTTCTAAATGCCTATCAAAGTCTTCCGATTTAGATGGTCAGTCACGATAAATACACTGGACAGAATTGCCACCACAGCTTTGTCTTGAATTTGGGTTTGAATGACATTATGCTCCAAGAAGACATCCATTTAAGTTACGCTGTTTTTTATTGTTTAAAACACGGGCACTGTACCCAATACTTGACTTGACTTTTACGTGCCGTCCTGTGTCCAGAACGTCCTGTAGCCAAAAGACTCTCCTCCCCTTGTGTAAGAATACTCAGGGAACATCTTTTCATCTTCTGAGCACAAGACATGTTTTATTGAAACTAGATCTTTGCCAAACTTTCAAGCACAAGAGGCAGTTTTAATTGAATTAGATCTTTGCCAAACTTTCAAGCACAAGAGGTAGTTTTATTGAAATTAGATCTTTGCCAAACTTTCAAGCACAAGAGGTAGTTTTATTGAAATGAGATCTTTGCCAAACTTACAAGCATAAGATGTAGTTTTATTGGAATTAGTTCTTTGCCAAACTTACAAGCACAAGAGGTAGTTTTATTGAAATTAGATCTTTGCCAAACTTACATTGATTGATTGATTGAGTCTGGTTTTACGCCGCTTTTAGCAATATTCCAGCAATATCACAGCGGGGGACACCAGAAATGGGCTTCACACATTGCCAAACTTACAAGCACAAGACGTAGTTTTATTGGAATTAGATCTTTGCCAAACTTACAAGCACAAGCAATAGTTTCATTGGTTGTTCACTTTCAAGCCTATGACCGGGAGACATTCTGTGCCAGCACTACTTACTATCTGGCACCTACTCTAATGGATGTCCAACATTGGAGTACCTGTGGACCACCTCCGTGGTCTTGTGGTAGAGTGTCTGCCCGGAGAGTGGAAGGCCCCGGGTTCGATCCCCGGCTGCGTAAAAGTGGCAAATATCTGAGACCTGCATCACTTCGGGCTTTCCTCCCACATTAAGCTGACACGCTGCGATATATTGTTAAGAGTGGCACTAAACCCAACTCACTCACTCCATATTGTTTTGTGAAATGTATTGTCGACATGTCTTTTCTCAATGTTGAAATAACAAAAAGAAGATTTCCAGATGATCTGGGTGTCAAGATACACAGGTGAAACAGACACACAAATAATCCTGTTTAAGGTTTCAATCTAACAATCGAGTGAAAAAAGTCATAGAAATGAAGAGAAAAATAAGAAGCCATGCATAAGTATCTAATACAATGCCCAAAGAAATACTAGACATGCTGCAGTTATTTTTATAACAATATTTGAAACAAATAAGGTGACTACAAGAAAAGTTATGTCTGTGAAACTACTGAACTTATATATTTGTCATAAATCCTGATCCAACCTGAATCTTTTTGTCTTAAAATGTTTAAAATCAACAAAAAAGTTAACCTGAGGTGAAATCCCACTCTTAAAATGTCAGGTGGCATTGAAAATTTATAGAAATAATATATCATTACAGTCTATTTAGGCATGACTAAATGATGAATAATGTATTATGATAAAAGTTGAAAAAGTCACGACATGATGGTGTAGCTCGATCATTTTATTACTGTCTTCGCCATACTTGAGGTTTTGACACAGAGGCCCACCCATGGTATCACCCGGAATATCTAGACACTTACGTGATTGACAAGATTTAGGTAAAACATGGCAAATATGCGGACCTCGCTTTCGAAAATTCACACTTGCATCCCAAGTGCCATGTTGTCCAACTCCCCACTGTTCTCTGTGCCTGAGGTTTGGTACTTCCCAATCTGTTGACTGACATTGGGAGAGTACCCGGGTTTGCTACCAGGAATACAGCCCTTCTGACAATCTGGGTAATGCAGAAGGCAGCAGTGTTGGGGAGTCTTCACATTCTACGAAAGGTTTTGGGTGGGTTTGACTAGGCAGCGCTTCCTGGGAGAAATCCAATTGATTGTCTATAATAATAATAATAATAATAATAATAAAAATCACCAGACATGTTGATTTACCATTTAAATTATATTTTCTGGTCTGCTAGGCATTGTTTTAAATGCAGAGATTTAGATTACCTTGTGTATTTTCTTGTCAACTAAGCCAGAAACAGCAATCAGCTGTACACGTTTTCTTGGAATCTACCAGTGATTCAGTTAACTTCAAAGGATTTTGATGCAAGGATTGGGAAAAATTGTATATGAAACCTTTTTTTTATCAAGAATAATATATTCCAATATCGTGTTATTTTAGTTGCAGCTTTTATGATATATATTTAAAATAATAATAACCATAAGCGTAGCAATTGGGTGCAGCTGTTCACTTTTTATTTTCACCTGTAACAATTTGCCCAGTCACTGTGGAGGCTCCTGCGCACGTGATCACGAGAACTACATTTTGACATAGAATCGTCAAACTACAACAAATATGACGTTTAAGGAGTCAAAGTATGGCATTGATGATATATGAATCCATTCTCTGTCAACTAAACTTCGTTTCAAGGCATCAATAGCCGTAATCTGACTGTGGTTGCTGTAAATAACGGTGAGTTGTGTGATCTTCCGATCGCTTCACACACGATTTCTCAGAAATTAATTAAATCAATATCAAAAGGAATTTTTAATTTAATTTATGAAATAAGTTACAAACATAAGTCCAGATATACATAAAACACTTTTTATAACCAGACAGTGTAATTACATGATTAATTTGCGTACTTCAGGATGGTTTGTTGACATGGTATTTCCGGTGTTACGTGCTCAGGGTAATGTCTTTCCATTGGGGGTAAAAAACATCAAAACTCATTATGGCATGTATAATGCGCACCCCCTTCTACACAGCTGTGTTGTTTGGAAAAAAAGTGTGCACTATACTCAAGAAAATACGGTATAATTTCTCAGTAAGAAAAAACTGCTTAGGAATGAACACCAGCAAGCCTGTAACGACAAGCCTCATTGGCTTATAACAACCATTGAACAAAGGTGCAGGGATCTGATGCACCAAACACCAAGGCACCACCTGGTTGGCATGGGAAAGCCGACACATCTTCTTTTTGGAAGTCGCCCGCCATGCACAATTACCTGCTACGATGAGACCCCATTCAACAGCTTTCTGCTTGAAGGAAAACTTATTTATCACAAGCACTGCCAGAAAAATTCAACGTAGAGTTGGCCTTTTCAGCAAATTGCCTCCTTGTAAGTAGCCAGAGATTCTCCCAGCTTCATCTAACATCAAAAACAGCGTGAAATCCAGACCAATCCTAAGCACAATTTACACCGTAATGCAAGTTTCCAGACATGCTTCAGTCTATCGGCAAGCCATCAGAATTACATACTTCATCAGTAAATATCACCAAGAAGCAGGAACGAACAAACATGGCACAGTTCCTAGGAGAGCAATACCAGCGCATATCCATCAACGGGACAATTATAGCATACCTGATAAATACTCTCTAAAGATCATACATCAAATTCTAATTTCAAAATATACACGGTACGTGTCATTCGTTATGTAAATCCTTAGTACGGGATTTTATATAAGTAATCATTTTCACCTGACAACATATGAGAGTATGGATTATTTGTACCACTCCATTAGTTTTTAGATGTTCATAAAACCTAATAAGAAGGACAAATATGATGTTCCATCTCATGTGAAGAGCATATAGATCATATTATTAGAGGAGTTTAGACATGGATTTATGACCTGGTTGGGCGTCCCAAGACGGCCACTATCTGTCAATACCACTATGAAACAGTTTGCTTCAGGGTAACCTATATTCTTCATCTTTTGGGCTCGGAGCGTATTTACATCTGTACACATCATGCTCTCCCTTCATCACTGACATATCAAGGAGACATTATTCTTCATAGCAGAATCCTCAGAATCAATACAACCTGATAGTCATTTTAAAATGTCTATAATTGGAGTTTGTGCGTACAAGATTTCAAGAAAACAGATCAAATTACTCTATACACACAAAAGGCATTAAGCAGGGAACATATTGTCTGCATGACAGAGGCGATGGCGTTTTTCTAAAATTCTCATAAATTTTTTCCATTGTGATACATTTTGTTTGACTTATTTATCATTTATCAACAAAATCCTCCCACTTTGTATGAATTATTTTTAATCGCATCGCATCGCATCCATCCAAGGTACGACCAGAGATATGTATAAGAATATGTACAAGCCAATGAAATCATTTATAGCATTGAATTTTCTGTCCCTTTTGACCCTTCTGTGATTGACAAGATTGAGGAAAAACGTTGCAAATATGCGGACATCGCTTTCAAAATGTCACGCTTGTACCCCAAGTACCAAGTTGTCCGACTCCCCATTCTTCTCGGTGCCTTAGGTTTGGTACCTCCCAATCTGTTGACTGGGATCATATCTGGGACACGATGACAAGCATCAACCAAGTCAGCGAGCCTGACCACCCGATCCCGTCAGTCGCCTCTTACGACAAGCATAGTCACCATTTACAGCAAGAATGGGTTGGTGAAGACCTATTCTACCCCAGATATTCACGGGTCAGAAAACAAAAAACAAAAAACAAAAAACAAAAAAACACTGTAGAAGGACCAATGAGGAGGAAGAGGCCTCATTGCTTAGTTATACACTGAATGCATTGACAAAATGCAAAGCAAATAAAGCTCTGAATGTAGGGTAATAAACAAAATCCCAATTTTGAACATCACACTGTTTTGATGACAAAATTGCATGTTAAAGATACACCCTGCAGATAACTTACGATCACCGATCTGGTGTGTGGCTTATGACAGAACTGGTTATAATGAATCACCCTGCTGCACCAACTTTACCTAAAAGCAATTTAACCCTTCTTCTCACAGATTCATAATTAATTTCACAACATGCCTTCATATGAAATCTCTAAGGAAAACAACTTGTTTATGGTTGTAATGACGTTTCAGAGGCTACTTGTTGACCCTTCACCAGGTGAATATTGAGTGAACATAGTGAGTTGAAATAGGTACATGCTGATATCTTAACACAAGGTAGGATTAATGTGTAAATATTATGATATAATGAGCATATTTCATGTAAATTGCCTTCATGGCAATTGCCGTTGCAGATTAAAGCAGCACATGTTAAAGCTGTACGTGCTGAGGTTCTGATCTTTAAATGGCCCTTTTACAATGACAATAAAAACAAATCCCCAATGAATTGGCAGTATGTTGTATCAAGCTGTTATATCTCAATTCAATACTTTATTACTTTTCTCATTGCAGGTGAGACTAATAAATGTGACATTATTTCTCCAGCAGTGTGCATGTTTACTGAAGGTTGATGGGTCTTAGTGTTATGTGTGGACTTCATGGAGTCCTTTTTAATTTGGAATATATTCTCTCAAGACATTGATCATCATAACTATCAACCCAAACCCCCCCCCCCCCCCCCCCCCACACACACACACACACACCGCCTATGATACTGTATTCTGGCAGGACAATAAGGTTAGGCTAATTATTTCATCTTGTTCTTCTGGTGTGGATTGTGTTAGTTTAATCTGCCTCCTGGGTTTTCAGGACAGAATAGATCAACAGAACCCCATGCTGACTAATAAGGATCAGGGTTCCATTCCACTGAGCAATCTTAGCGCTAAGATGATTGTAACTCCTATACTTTAACATGGACTTACGACAGTCGTAGCGGTATGATCGCTTTGTGAAACGGGGCCAGGCGGCCATCATGTGTGACCTGTGGCTTAAATTGTCAGTCATGCAGTCAGCCATTAATTTGAGGGACAAGACTTGGTTATTTACAGCACCTTATGGTGTAGATCTTGATCAGACAGTCAACCATTGGTCTGCCTAGCCAAGACAAGATTATTTACAGTACCTTATGGTGTAGATCTTGATCAGACAGTCAACCATTGGTCTGCCTAGCCAAGACTGGATTATTTACAGCACCTTATGGTGTAGATCTTGATCAGACAGTCAACCATTGGTCTGCCTAGCCAAGACTAGATTATTTACAGCACCTTATGGTGTAGATCTTGATCAGACAGTCAACCATTTGTCTGCCTAGCCAAGACTTGGTTATTTACATGTTGCCACAATACAGCTGGAATAGTGCTGACTGCAATATAAAATGTCAATGTCAGAGATAAACCAGTCTTGATTATTTGATCATCCCAAACAGATTCCACTGAGCATAAAAGTCAAAATAGGTATGAGCAAAATTATATGATTGTGTCACTGACAATCAGGGGGGCACTGGTGGCCCAGTCGTCTAAGGGGCCGTGTTTTGCTGTGTAGAGTTGCGTCCCTTGGGCACGACCGAAACCTATGATTGTGGGTTCGAATCCGGGTTCGCCACGATTATGTTTCTAGGTTTGTCAGCACCATACTCATGCTTGTGGGTTTCACCGAAGTGGTAAAACGTCTGAGACCTGCATCATTTCGGGCTTTCCTCCCACATTAAGCTGACACGCTGTGATAATACTGTTAAAAGCAGTGTTAAACCCAACTCACTCACTCACAATCAGGTGTTCCTTACTACTTATATTGATAAGCTGGCAAATCTGAATAACATCATGATTATCTGTTTAACCTATTCAAAGCAATTATTTAAAAAATGCCAATTAACAGCCTGAATGAAAAGCTGTTCCTTAAACCAAGAACAGATTCTAGCCTTCTGAGACAGTGAGTGAGCCATGGTTCAAATGAGCCCAGTGACCCTGTCATGCCACCCCCTGCATCCGAAACCTCATCCCAAGATGCTGCAAACATCGATTCACACACAAGTCAATCAGGATGGCAAAGTAACAATTTGATGGTGCAGTGATCACCCGATGACTGTCATGTGACCATGCGTCTTATAAATTCGACAAAGACAGATGACGACCTTAGACAACTTCTTCATCTTGCACTGGTCAGCCACATCAGCAGCAATCCAATCAGCATGATTGAGGCATGTCATGTACAATTAAGAATTCTTGGCATTCATTACCATCAGTAGGATAAAATTGATAAGAAAGATGATTATACCCATTTTTCTTGCTCGGATTATCATTACTTGGCAGTTTAATTATCATCCTGGATCATGTATTACCTCTTAAATAGAATATTGTAGTTTGGTGAAAAGTAGTCTTCAGAAATAGAAATGATTTCTGTGCTACTTTATGGACAACAATGGTTTACTGCATACAGCAACGTTTCGGTGTAGCATCTTCGGACGTTATCAAGCTTGAGTGACAACAACCCAGTGATGAGAGGTATACATGCATGACATGTCGTGATAAACAGCAGATTAACATTAACAGGTATCAAGCATATATATATACCTCTCATCACTTGGTTGTTGTCACTCCAGCTTGAGGGGGCACGGGTGGCCCAGTCGTCTACGGCGCTGCGATTCGCTGTGCAGAGCTTCATCCCTTGGGCACGCCAGAAACCTTTGAATGTGGGTTCGAATCAAGGTTCGCCACGATTATGTTTCTAGGTTTGTCAGCACCATACCCCACTCGTGGGTGTCACCGAAGTGGTAAACGTCTGAGACCTGCATCACCACGGGCTTTCCTCTCACATTAAGCTGACACGCCGTGATATGACTGGAATACTGTTAAAAGCGGCGTTAAACCCAACTCACTCACTCCAGCTTGATAATTGTGTAAGAAAAATCTACAAAGAAACATCATCATACGCAATAAACCAGAAGTTGTACCTTTTCTTACTTTCTCAACAACTTCTAGAATGCCAATCAAACAATGATTTCTTGTTTGCCCTGAAGGTAAATGAGCACATATCAGCTGAATGCCATTCCATAAAACATAAGAGTCATATTCAGAAACATTACAATCCTTTTCCTCATGTCTCTATTAGACAAGAAGCAAATGGACTCCCACTTAGAATCACAGCGATTTTAAGACATAATGATGAAATTGTTACCTTTAGATGTTTACAAAAATGTGCCAATTAAGATTTAAGTTCATGATATAGACACTACTTCTGTGATATGTTCATGACAAAGACATCATGTTAATGAAATCTCCATAAAATAGAGAATATGTTTGTTGACTCTTCATGAAAAACAGAGACAATAAATTGTAAAATCTTCAAGATGGAGACACCATGAACATGAAATCTCCATAAAATAGAGAATATGTTTGTTAACTCTTCATGAGTGAGTGAGTGACTATGGTTTTAGCAATATTCCAGCAATAACACGGCGGGGGACACCAGAAATGGGCTTCACACATTGTACCCATGACGGGAATCGAACCCAGGTCTTTGGCGTGACGAGTGAACGTTTTAACCACTTGGCTACCTGACCGCCCCTGTTAACTCTTCATTAAAAACAGAGACAACAAATTGCAAATTCTGCATGTGTATATTTATGAAATCGTAATTACAAAGAAAACACTTTAATGAATCTGCACAACGAAGGCTTGCATAAAAAGTATAAACTCTTCACAAAATCAACAATACTCCAGATAGACAATTTGTTATGTGAAATATTCATAATAACGTTCATGAAACCATCATAAAACTGCAAGGAAAAGACATTTCTATAAAATCCATAGTATCGAGGCAGTTTTTATCTGGTTTGAGATGACTGAACATAGCACCTTATAGACTCAATGATCATCAATATGATGCGCAAACTCTACTGACACGACTTGGACATAAGAGCATTGACATTTGATTATTTTTCCTGGGAGTCTCATAATTCTAGTTAGTTCAAACCAGAAATCTATAAACCACTTAACCAGGTTAACCTGGCAGTTCAGCTGGTTAACTAACCTCAATCAGCGGAGGCAAAACGTAACAAGGTGATATTTCCTGATTCTGATTCCAAACCATTTTTAGGTTAATTTGGGTACAACTATTTTGCTAATAATCACGCTGAGGAATGGTAACTTATACCTTGTTGTTTCATTTACTAAACCATTCTTCAGAATCATCAATAATCTAAACCCGAATGTCACCCTTTATAACACCCAGGCGTCTAACTGGTTAGAAACTATTTGTTGTTTATTGCTGAAGGCCACAGTCAGCAATATTCACCAGTCTGTAAATATTCAAGTCCTAGTCTATTTCAGTGTCCCCTTGGGGCCAATAAAACACTAAACCATTCAAGAAAGACTATTACCCCATCAGCCGAGTTTCCTTTCAAATGCAGATCGTTTACAGTTCAAGTATATAACCCTCAGAGACCACCAAGTCTTGAACAGATTTTTCACGCCAAAACAGTCAGCTATTTCAAATGTAACACATGTTATATTTGGGATAACACTTTCTTAGTAAAGTACAGATTCAACCCAAAAAGTACGAGAATCTGTACTTTACTAAGAAAGTGTTATCCCAAATATAACATGTGTTACATTTGACCTCTTTCTATATGGCATTGTGTATTCATAGCTTTCGGCCATTGGAGCCGTGTCAATTTACAAAGGTCAGAGGGGTACTCAAAGTACGTGATCTAGACTACCAGTTGTCAGACTTTCATTTCGTGGAAGCCTCGGTGGCTGAGTGGGTTAGATCGCTGACTTTGTGTGCTGGCGATTAGGTGCCTCACTCTGGCAAGTGTGGGTTCGAATCCCGGACTGGACTCAACCCAAAAAGTATGAGAATCTGTACTTTAGTAAGAAAGTGTTATCCCAAACATAACATGTGTTACATTTGACCACTTTCTAAATGGCATTGTGAATTCATAACTATTTCAAAACATCACATTTTCACTGCAACAAAGTTCATCTCTCTCAAAATTGTCTTGTATACAGCAAACAAACTTACCAAATCTATGTCATCATACCATATTCCACAGTCTACATTATCACCAGTTCAACAAACTCAAATCAACATGTCAGTCATTGACAAACTCAAAAGGTCACATCATCTCCCAAAACCTTTACAAATAATGACTTGAAGCCGCAAGATCGTTGGTAACCCAATCTAACCGCTACCAAACTCAAAAACCTACAATCCGATATCACAACTCCACAAAACTAGCATGCCGTGAGCAATTCTCCAGCACCACCACAAAGACAGCAGCATCTTCAAGAGACAAAACCATCCTTTAAACACACTTCAATCTGTAACGGACACCATAAGTCTTGACAAACCATGACAGAGCCATGTCAAGTCTTAGGCGCTCAAACTACAGTACTTCAATGGGGCATTGACATCATAAGCGTCATCGGAACTTTCCTGTATTTAGGAAGTATGACAGGAAGCAGCTTGCTAGATCCCCTCAGTGACACATAACACCACTGCCACAGGCTAATTTGCATATCACGTGACCGGACTTTTCTCTTGTTTGTAAACAAACACGCTTTTTCAGAAATCAGTATAGAACGGACTAATGCAAGTATTTGGTATATGCTCTACATAATGTTTTGCATAATTATATAGATCTGCTACCACAACTGCGACAGTGAGTTTCATGACAATATATATTTATACATCAAAGTGACCGTATCGCTAGCTCTCCGTAGGGCTTCGATGACAGCACGTGGAGCCGTACAACCAATGTAAACAAACGATAACTACGCAAAAGCAAGTAGATTTTCACGTTTTAGGATACTTTCTAAATGAACCGTAACCACTCTTTGAATATTTGTTTATGAAAATGTGTAAACTTGTCAAACATGAAACGGATGAACAGCAATATCTTGAATGGACTGTAAAAGATGTGACGAATCGTCACATGGCGCTGGCCTGTGGCAGAGGTACTATGCTGGCTGGCTGCCGGCCGCAAGGAACTCTGGGTAGGAGAGTGACACAACACCTTCTATCACATGACTGACCTCTTGTATACATTTAAGACTTCAAACAACAGCACACAACAAGCTAGCTGCCATGCCAATTACTGCAATGACAATAGATGGTTAAGATTAACATGTTCCGAAACACCATCCATGTGACCACAAAGTACTTCAACTCCAGGTGTGGATTCCAGTCAGAATTCGTCTCAACAATATACTAGTGAGTAAGTGAGTATGGTTTTACGTCGCTTTTAGCAATATTCCAGCAATATCACAGCGGCGGACACCAGAAATGGGCTTCACACATTGTACCCATGTCGGGAATCGAACCAACAATATACTAAAGAACCATAGTAGACTTATGACTCACAATCTTAAAGAAACAGACATTCATTTACCGGGGCGGTCGGGTAGCCTAGTGGTTAAAGCGTTCGCTCGTCATGCCGAAGACCCGGGTTCGATTCCCGACAATGTGTGAAGCCCATGTCTGGTGTCCCCCACAGTGATATTGCTGGAATATTGCTAAAAGCAGCGTAAAACCAAACTCACTCACTCATTTACAGCCCAACAGACAGTCCAACAATGAGCAGGAAAGGAATTCATGTGAGATTTGGTCTTCAGCAACCTGTGCTGGTTGTAAGAGTTGATTTAATGGACTGGGTGGTCTGGTATGTTGATGTGGTTGATGCATGTCATCGTACCTTGGGTGTGGATCGATGCTCATGATGTCAATCACTGATTTGTCTGGTCCAGACTCAATTATTTACAGACCGCTGGATTTGGTTTGTAATCCAGCGTGGCAGTTGAACATTATATTTTTGCTCTCTTTGCTTTAAAATTCTTTCGGATAAAGGGCGTTTGGGTAGCCTTGTGCTTAAAGTGTTCACTCGTCATGCTGAAACCCAGGTTGGATTCCCCACATGGGCACAATGTGTGAAGCCAATTTATGGTGTCCCCCACCATGTTTTCATGTGAACAATTGACTTGCCTTTGCATGTATTTATGATGGCGACACCAGTGGGGCAGGATATGCTCACCTTTTTTGCAAACACTGGTATCATTACAAATTGATAGTGATTCATAAACTCATGCTCATGATATAGTCGGAATCGTACAATCGACTTTATGCAAAGATTTCTATTGGATATGGAAAGGGTTTTGTCGCTTTATTTCCATAAATAATATGCAGACATGGGGCAACATCCATAAGCGTACTCCTTAAGAATCATCTTCATTGTCTGATAATGGTAAAGGAAACAATTTTACACAGCATGACATTAAATAAATTTTATGTAATCCCTAATTTTTCTTGTCTCGGGGAAAAGGAATTAAAAAACATGACACTACATTAGCTGAGAAATATGGGCTGAAAATAAAAAAGGAGTACATTCATGATTCAATATTGATTGAATTATCGTACCATGAACTTAACTGAGCTATGAAATATTTCCTTTTAGACATCAATGATACAATTAATTATATGAAAGGATACTATCTCCCTGTAAACCTAAAATCAATTTCCCTTTAATTGCTTGTCAACTGATAAAATTCTTTTTCAAGCTGACAAACATTTCTTTACAACAATTTGTTCTGGTTATTAAGCTTCTGTTTATTTCATTTGCAAGTCATATCTCGTTCATAATTGAAAGTTTAGAAAGCATGTAATAAGGGCGAGAGCCTTGATTCATTATTTCCATAGTTAAACATTGTGAATTTAGACCAATGAAAAAAATGTAATGATTACAATTTCTACACGAATGCTTTTACAAATTACACAAACGTTTCTTTAGAAATAGAAAACAAAAAGAAATACAAATTACTCATAGTTACATTCATGGCCATGGATCCAACACAGCACACTCAAAGAATATTACAGCGACAAAAACATTAAACTCTGCTCATCGCACTTTGTTATTTTGAACAAATCTCACGATAACGTAACAAACACACAATTAATTTTTTTAGCTTGGCTCGGCAATCATGTTACAAAGTGGATGTCTTGGGCAGAACATGACCCCAGGTCCTACTTGCACAAAGCTATCTTAGCGCTAAGTTTATTGTAAACTTATGTTAAAGTATGGGAGTTACGATCATCTTGGCACTCAGATCGCTTTATGCAAGTGGGCCCAGGGACCCGTTCCACAAAGCGATCTTAGCGCTATGACTGTAGTAAGTCAGTGTTAAAGAATAGGAGTTACGATCGACTTAGCGCTAAGATCGCTTTGTGGAACAGGGCCCAGGTCCTTAAACCTTGGCCTAGGCCTCAGCAAAGCTTTCTACAAGTTTCATGATAGACATGGGGAGGACATTTCCAAATTTGATGCATCAGTGACAAAAATGATATTTTGACCATATGTTCTCGTGCTTTTTTAGGTGAACATTTGACTTGCCTTTGCATGTGTTTGTGATGGTTGCCACCAGTGGGGCAGACGAGGATCACCTTTTCGCAAAAACCTGTTGTCATCACTAAATCATATCACACCCCCTATCACTTCCAGTGAAGATCATGGTTAGCATGGGGCTGCAGCATCCTATGCTGGCCGTAAAAGACAACTAACGGGATCAGGTGGTCATTGTTGCTGCGGATACATGGGATCGTATCCCAATTGCATAGATCCATGCTCGGGATGTCAATCCCTGGATTGTCTGATCCAGACTTGATTATCTACAGACAACCGTCATATGGCTGGAACATTGCTGAGTGCAACATTAAACAACAAACAACAAACAACAATGCAAAGCATCGTCATGCAAATGTCAAAGCTAATCTGAGAACGTGAACCATCCTGCATTTTGTGTGATTCCAACCGTTCTGAAATAACATCTGAACCATTTGTTCCAACAATTGAGGCAGCATAATCAAACTTTCATGCTGAAGTGGATTTTAAAGGTGGATCATCTCAAATACCCATGTCATGAAGTATAAATGACAGTCTCCCACATACATCATGAACTATTCTGGTAAAGTGATACTTCCAAGGTTATTTGATGGCATTATAGCAAATGGAAACGGGAAGAAAAAATGAAGAGTGAAGACTTAAAATGTCAGTAAAAAGGGAAGTTGAAAATGTTCCATCATGTTTTGTTTGTTGTTTCACCCAAACTTGTATAAAGCAACATTCCAGCTAGGCCAGTTAAACCAGTGGTTAATATTAAGAGCAACGTCTCACATCGTCAGGTGAGGTGAGGTGAAATGGGGTTTAACGTCTCGTCCAAGATTATTGCACTTATATCACGACTTGCATGTGTGTTTGTTTGTTTGTGTGGCTGCTTGTACTAGTCCGGACTGATGCCGATTAATAGTGCTAGCTCACTGAGATACCATGCCACAGTTTAACATGAATACCCCACTCAGACACAGTATGCTCACTCCGAGCTGACCAGTCCCCTTATTAAGCCCCTTAATGCCGAGCACCAGACAGGGTAACAACAAGTACCCTCTTTTAACGTCTTTTGGCATGACGCAGCCGAAGATCTAACCCTGGACCTTCCGCTCTCCGGGCGGACGCTCTACCACTAGACCACGGAGGCGGTCTCTCATTGTCAGGGTATGGGTAAGTCACTGAGTCTGAGAAGCGATCCAATTAGCTGCCTTTTATGACAAGTATAGGCTACTGGGGACCTATAGTCTAACCACAGATCCCTAAGGGGCTTCATCATCCTGAAACCGAGACCAGTTTTTTAAAAACATCCTTTAATGAAGCTAGTGATGGATTCGATCATCCAGTAACCTGAAGCCAGTAAAAGTTCATCACTGAGGAACTGAGTGTACCCAGAACCTCTTGCCAGGGAACTGAGTGTTCCCAGAACCTCTAGCCAGGGGACTGACTGTACCCAGAACCTTTAGCCAGGGGACTGACTGTACCCAGAACCTCTAGCCAGGGGCTGACTGTACCCAGAACCTCTTGCCAGGGGACTGACTGTATCAAGAACCTCTAGCCAGGGGACTGACTGTACCCAGAACCTTTAGCCAGGGGACTGACTGTACCCAGAACCTCTAGCCAGGGGCTGACTGTACCCAGAACCTCTTGCCAGGGGACTGACTGTATCAAGAACCTCTAGCCAGGGGACTGACTGTATCAAGAACCTCTAGCCAGGGGACTGACTGTACCCAGAACCTCTAGCCAGGGGACTGACTGTACCCAGAACCTCTAGCCAGGGGACTGACTGTACCCAGAACCTCTAGCCAGGGGACTGACTGTACCCAGAACCTCTAGCCAGGGGACTGACTGTACCCAGAACCTCTAGCCAGGGGACTGACTGTACCCAGAACCTCTAGCCAGGGAACTGACAGTACCCAGAACCTCTAGCCAGGGGACTGACTGTACCCAGAACCTCTAGCCAGGGAACTGACAGTACCCAGAACCTCTAGCCAGGGAACTGAGTGTTCCCAGAACCTCTAGCCAGGGGACTGACTGTACACAGAACTTCTAGCCAGGAAACTGACTGTACACAGAACCTCTAGCCAGGGCACTGACTGAACCCAGAACCTCTAGCCAGGCCACTGACCGCTTCCTAAACTGCTAGCCAAGGGACTGAACAGGTCGAGAACCTTTGGGTTTGTGACTAACAAGGCCCGAGAGCCAGGGGACTGACCAAGATGAGATTTTCCTGTTATCTAATCTAATATCAGCCAATGGTGTCTACCTGTGATTCACATTGCACTAAACACTTGTAACTAACAACCATGACTTCTCAATGTAATTATGGCATCTTGATCTGTGGAATGAAACCGAGAAATACAACATACAAACAGGACATTGGAAACACACCATTGTACAAATTTGTACATGAGCTGACATACTGTCATTGCAATCAACTGGAATACTGATTCGTAAACCTAACACAAGTCAGTAACGTTTTGTGTGATATTTCTATGATGCCCCACTCTTTCCGTTAAACTCAAACCATCAATGCCAGAGAACAGTCAGTCATGTTCATCTGCCCGAACAAATTCCATTGAGCACAAAAGGCAAAAGAGTGATGTGAAAGCCATATGAATGGATCACTGAAAATCACTGAAATAGGGGAATTCCATCATGATCTCTTTGCATGATGAAATACCAATTTTGGCATGGAATGTGTCAGAATAGTGATGATCGTTATCTCTAAGGGGCACTTTAAGTTCTATAAACATGCCAAATACATTTCCACAATTATCTCGTTTTTACTGTCTACTGCTATACATTATTTGCAGAAATTCAGCAGATTTTCATTACATGTTTTCATTACCACCTTAGCAAACAGTCAATTATTGGCATTTTATTTTTCAAATAAAAAGGATCGTGAACATACTGTCTAAGAGTGGATATGAAAAAGACTTTGAAAAGAAAAAATGACATTTTTCTGAAAATCTCTTTCTGGCGATTCTCAACTGAATTGCAAAAAGAAAAATATATCTACTAATGGCATTATCCTCATGTGGCAATCACAATGATGTATAATAGATTTCACATCTGTCATTTATCACTAGATAAAGATTATAATTGACACGAACCAGACATGTTTTATCTACATTGTACATTGTGGAAAACCACTATTGGCAGATGACGACCATTGTTGGTGGGAAAAGGGATATTTGGATGGACTTTTGTCACATCAGACCTCATTACACACCATACATGGACATTTATAGATTCATGAAAAGGTTCCACATTTCAACACGTATTGTGGGGCAAGTGCTATAACTGAAATGTATATCGCAGAAGATGCTATATACGACACTTTTAACAAAATCAACACGATATTGACATCTGAAGGAAAGGCTGTGACTTGTAGAAGTGATCTGTTTTTGACATTATGATCTTCTGTCTACAAAACACATAATGGAAAACTTCTTCTGGCAGATGAAGACCATTGTTGGTGTGGAAAGATATATGGGGGGATCTTTGTCACATCAGACCTCATATAGTGTGACACATGAATTTTATTGAAGGTCCCACATTTCAACACGTATTGTGGGGCAAGTGTTATAACTGAAATGTACATCGCAGAAGTTGCTATATACGACACTTTTAACAAAATCAACATGATATTGACATCTGAAGGAAAGGTTGTGACTTGTAAAGATAATCTGTTTTGGATGTTACACATTGCAAGTGGCAGAGCAAACAGTCGTAATGGACAAGAGGGAATGAATGTTTGGTTATATATCGGGCAGTATTGATTTGTATGAAAGCATGGAACCGTCAGTATTTTTCCATATGAAATTTACTTGTAACTCTGTTTTGTAAAACAACAAACATTTGATACGAGAAGGGATATAAATATTTTTGTTGACACAAATAATTGGCTTCATAATTTGTACCAAAGTGGAATTGAACCCAGGAATGAGTGAGTGTGTAACAGTATTTCAGTAATATCTTTGCATGTTGTTGTTTGTTTAACGCTTCACTCAGCAATATTCCAGCTATATGACGGCGGTCTGTAAATAATCCAGTCTGGACCAGACAATCCTGTGGCTGACATCATGAGCATCGTTCCACACAATTGGGATACGATGACATGCATTAACCAAGTCAGTGAGCCTACCACCCGATCACGTTAGTCGCCTGTTATGACAGGACAGACAGAGTTGCTTTTTATGGAAAGCATGGGTTGCTGAAGACCTGTTCTACCCCGGATCTTCACGGGTCTCGATTATCCTCCAAAACAGATTCCATTGAAACAGGAACCATTGTTGTGCAAAAATCCTGTGCAAGACAAAAATCCTGTGCAAGACAAAAATATCGAGTAAGACGTGAGGTGAAGTGAAATGGGGTTTAACATAGCGTCCAAGATTATTGCACTTATATAACGACGTGCACGCATGTGTTTGTGTGGCTGCTTGTACTAGTCCGGACTGATGCCGATCTAGAGTGCTAGCTCACTGAGATACCATGCTGTAGTTTAACATGAATACCCCACTCAGACACAGTATACTGACTCCGAGCCGACCAGTCCTTGTTTTAGCCCCTTGAACCGAACGCCAGACCGGGTAACATCAAGTACCATCTCTTAACGTCTTTTGGTATGACGCAGTCAGGGATCAAACCCCGGGCCTTCCACTCTCCGGGCCGACGCTCTACCACTGGACCATCTTTCACAAGGTGCCTCAATATGTTGTTGAAGCATTTTCATTGAATACAGACACAAACTTTTATCAAGGTTACAACATTCAAGGCCTCAGTAAAGATTTCAAAATGTTTTACGGTTGACATGTAGAGAACAATTCCAAATTCAACGGTGACAAAAATCTTATCAAATGCAATTCCCTATCTTGACTTGTACCATATGTTCCCATGTATTTTCAGGCGAAAAATTGATTCAGATTTTCGCGAACACCTGGTATCTTTATTTGACAGTGATCGATAAACAATTTCTGGTAATATAGTCAGAATCGTACAATGGACTCTGCTATTAGAAGAGAATTCTTATGATTAACGAAAGTGTTTTGTCGCATTTATTCCACAACATTGTGACGCCCTTATTTCATACGTCAGCGTTTTTCATACCCGTGTGATAATAACCATCCATTACAATTGTGCTTGACGAATTTAAGGCGTGGTCGTCTCATGCAAATAATAACATTTCAGAATCATTGAGCTATTTACTCCTTGAGAAAAACCATCAGCATTGTGCACGGCACAGATGCAGCATTTCGATTTTTATTTACAAACAAGCAACAATTCACTCAACCAAATGCAGGATAAAGTCATGCATTAAATCTGATACTTTTATCAATTTCAAAATCACACCATCGACCATGAAGGTGTGCAACTGTTGCCAGAATAATCGACATGCAGTCCTTCATTCAATGAACTTCAGAAACTTCCAATACATCACAATATCTGAGCCAGGGCTTTGTGAATGTGAACGAAAGAATTTCATTTTTATACCACACTATAGACATCTGGCTATGCAGATGTTGGATGAATAATTCCTATAGTGTCAGCACGACATGTTGTGAAAATCAAGTCCGTGTTGTCTATCGGCTTATATCATGTTATGAAGGACCCTGTGGTGAATTTACCAGCTCGACATCAGAACTAGTGAGTAATAATTGACAACATGAGCATCGATCCACGCAATTTGGATCGATGACTTGTATCAACCAAGTCAGCAAGCTTGACCACCCGATCTCGTTAGTCGCCTTTTACGACAAGCATAGTCGCCTTTTACAGCAAGTATGGGTTGCTGAAGACCTATTCTACCCCGGATCTTCACGGGACAACTTATATTACTACTGTTCAGTAGACCGCCTCTGTGGTCTAGTGGCAGAGAGTCCGCCCGGAGAGCGGAAAGCCCGGGGTTCGATCCCCGGCCGCGTCATACCAAAAGACGTTAAAAGATGGTACTTGTTGTTACCCTGTCTGGCGCTCAGCGTTAAGGGGTTAAAAAAAGGACTGGTCGGCTCGGAGTCAGTATACTGTGTCTGAGTGGGGTATTCATGTTAAACTGCAGCATGGTATCTCAGTGAGCTAGCACTATAAATCGGCATCAGTCCAGACTAGTACAAGCAGCCACACGCACACATGCATGCACGTCGCTATATAAGTGCAATAATCTTGGACGCGACGTCAAACCCCATTTCACCTCACCTCACGTTCATGAGACTGGTTCCACTTTTTGCCCTCAAGAGTACGCTTACCTGTGTTTGTAGCAGAGTATTCTTAAACAGCATCAAGCAAGTACTTCACATAACAGCCAGATTTCTTCGTAGCCTGAGGGAATTTCAACAATTAACCAAATCCAAGTATCCGAAAAAGATTTCATTACTGATATAAACACTTTTCTATAACAAATGTATTTATCTTTAAAACTGAAATTGAAATAGATTCTGACAAGTGTGCAACCCTGAACAATTTAATGCAAGGTCTTCACTCACAAGAGACAATGAGTTTCCAGGAAAACTGTATATTATTCTTTAAACGCAGTCTTAATGTAATATTTCCCTCACAGCACCACCCACTGTTTGTTCCTAATGGAACCCTAGACACTGCACTCGGTAATGTAAATCATCCTAAGATTGATGCATCGTCAGTTTCAAGGTGAAATTGACATCAGTGAAAGAAACATAACCATAGAGTCGTCAATTTCAAATTATGATTGATTTCATGTCAGTCTCTTTGGAACTAATTATTTTTTGTTTTTCCAAATATCAAAGCTTACAGGTCTATTTATGTAAGAATTAATGTGTAAAGCATAAATGTCAGACAAAGATTGTAACTTTTTATAGCAATCTCGGCTTTGGTTTAAAAAAAAATAATAGCCCAAAGCAGGTTCTAATGAAAAACAAAAACACCTGATCATCACCTGATGAAGGAGTAAACATATACATGTACTCAGAAATGTTGTGTTCCTCATCATCGTATCCCAATTGCGTGGATCGATGCTCATGATGTCAATCACTGGATTGTCTGGTCAAGACTCGTTTATTTACAGACTGCCATCATATAGCTGGAATATTGCTGAGAGCAGCCTTAAACAACAAACAAACAAAACATGAAAAAGTTGACATCCATCAATTCTCTTCCTCATATTTGTGTTTTTGTGATATTTTAAAATAAAACATTAATTTGAAAGGTTCACCTGGATCAGACTGATTGCATCAAAAAAAATAAAAAAATCAATTTCTTTTAAAACCATGTGTTTCATCATCATCAACTTATTACCTCTCACGTACATTATATATTTTCATTTATTTGCACTTCAACGCCTATTCATAATTAAAGGTTATCGTGTTCATTTATGGATCACAGATGTGCTAATTTGCATCCTGGGGCAGATGGAATTTATTCCCCCTCATCACCAAATTGCCTCATCACCACCTTGACGAAGGTGTTGTGGTGTACGTTACAGTATCCTTCCTAATCTAAAAGTGCTAATAATCTGTCAATATCGTGCTGTAGACACTTATCGCCAGATCAAATACATTCTCGTAAGAAAGTAAAACAGGACCCTTTCCCATAGAATCCAGTCTAGACACCAACATGACAAAAACTGAAGACCAATCACTGTTGATGGGATATTAATACATTGAAATTAACAGCTGGCTTTGATACATGGAGCATATGATGACAGAGGCGAAGGTGCTAACAGGTTTTGATGCCACAGGTAGTATTTATGCCATATTGATGAGGAATAGGTCAGTGATGGGGAGGCAACTGAAGGAGCAGGTATGTAACACAGTTAAGAACTGTTTTTCATTTTTTGTGCATGCGTCGAAGTATAACAGTCACAAATATTGCGGAACGTAGTGGTGATGTCATACCAGTAGTATTGTTTTACGACGCTTTTAGCAATATTCCAGCAGTATCCACCAGAAATGTGCTTCACACATTGTGCCCATGTTGGGAATCGAATCTGGGTCTTCGGCGTAACGAGCGAACGCTTTAACCACTAGGCTACCTGACCGCCCCCGTCATTCCAGCATATGGCACTGACAGCAAGCATTACGGGCACAACTAACGTCATAATTTCAAGCGTGATTCGTGTAAATTGAGAACTGACTGTTCTCAAAGTTGAATCAGTCATATAGCTGGAATATTGCTGAGTGCGGCTTTAAACAACACACAAACAAACAAACAAACAAACAAACAAACAAACAAACAAACAAAATCATATCAGAATGTTAAGCAGCTCTGCACAATTTGGCTTCTCCTCAAGAGTTTTCCTCATAAAATCTGTGAGAACCATACCTGATCCCATACTTGCTTACCCTTTTGTGAACACCTGATGAGGCAATTGAATGAGTATATATAGATGCATTCCCATACCTTTCGCCACTATTGTACCTTTTATACCTGGCAGATATTTGAGACTGATTATTCTCTGTCAATAATGTTTTCAATTCTTAAACACCCACCATCTGTCTCGCTTCGGTCATACGATCCTTTTATTTAATTGTAACCGCCATTTTGCCATTAACGCCAATGGAATTATGGGTTGACATTTTATATTTTCCTTCCACATGAATCTGACATTATAGACCTAACTGAAATCTTTTCAAAAAGGTGTTAAAGTCAGCTGACACATTCCATGTTCAATTATTGAATGCTATTGGAATCATGGCTGCAAGCTGATCACAGATGGATGCAAAATGTAGCAAATTTAAAACCATTCCCACATAGAACATAATCCAGTACATGCCTCTTTGGTTTGTCCACCTACACAGCGTTAGACATTGGCGCTAGTCCTATAGTCCTTACCAAACTGCCCAATAGTAAAGGTATCCTAAGGACTAGTAGAAATTGGCCCATTTTAAGGGGTTTGCTATATGTTATCATTATAAGGACCAGTGGACAAAAACTGTTAGTTTCTCACCCTGCCTACAGTTTTACCTTCGCGAAATGTCCTCAGCTTGATGACTGAGTGAGTTTGGTTTATCAGTGCCTTGAACAGTTCTCAAACAATGAATTGCAGCACCTTGCCCAACTGTGTAACTGCCAGATCAAATTTTACGATGCATACCATTTTAGCAGTTTTATGAAAACCCTATTTACACAGGGACAAAGTCTAAGATTTACCCATGGTTTTAATCAAATGTCTTGACCTGGGCAGAAAAAAACACCAGACCATGGACCATTGCCTCAAATAACAGATGTAAATATATATATATTGGTTTGAAGACATGTTAAGCTTGAACAGATAGCTGGAACGCATCTTGCTTCACAGAGAAAACAAAAGTATGACATGCCACGTGCTTCCGAGCATGTGGAAAACAAGGTAAATCAGACTTTCTTGAGTTAAGCATACTTTGGTTTGATAGCTTGGCTCGATGGGATGTACATTTGTTAGTTTGGTTTGATATGTCGTCGCAATAGGACTTACATTGAACAATTTCGTTTTATAGCTCGTCAAGGTAGGACGTAGTAGAACGTGTTAGTTAAGATAGGCTGTCGCGATAGGACAATGGTAGCCAAAATAGGGCTAGACTGATCGATTGATAGCAATAGATTTTGAGAATCATATTTAGTTAATTTTGTCACATTTACATTTCTTCATCTTTTTCAAGAAGAGATTCACGTTTAGTTCCCCAAATAATTATCTGAATTATTTCATCATATCAAGATGGTCACGTTCAGTTCCCCACATACAACAGTAAAAGAGTCAGGTTTAGTTCCCTGCATACAATAGTGACTGAATTTGCATTTTTGTTAATAGTTTATATTCCACTGTGCAACATATATATCATATCAATGGGGCTTGATTCATTGCCTATCACGTAGATTAAAAATAATTTAATTTTAATTCACGAACTCAAATTAAATGTAACTTTAACAAATCAACTTGTAAATTTGATCAACCTTCCTCAAAAAACATCTCAATCTTTTGTCAGTCATCATCCCTTAAAAAATGTACACGGTACTGAAACCCTGGCCAGATGGAGAACAACACTGGCAGAGGATTGTGGACTTCACGCCCCTAAAAGGTGTGATAAATTTGACCCAGTGACCAATAGGGAATTAATGTAGGTGTTAATTACTTACTAATCACCCTGACAGGTGGCTTCAAATGGCCCCTCTTCCACTCATCATCAAAAAGGTCATGGATGAAATAGACGAGGAAATGAGAAGTCAGCTCTTCAAATGTTAAGCACTTACTGATCCTATTTGCTGAAATTGACGATTCTCTTGACAAGACCAGCGAGTTAAGAATCTTTCATGAGATTTGAACTCAAGTATTTTGGCTTTGAAAGCATTCCACTCTCGCATCATCTGGCTATGTGATTTAGGGTGATTCTTAAAGGTAGCTTTTAGCCATCTCAAGTTGATACATCTACGTAAAAAGGTTGGGGAGACCTGCAACATAAACACTGATATTGATTATAACGAATTCAAAGGGACCACTAACTTTAGTTGACGTATTAAGTCAACCTGTAGTTCGTTATACATACATACATACAGCAATTTGACTGGACCAAAAACAGTTCGTTATATCAATGAGATCGTTATAAGCGTGTTCATTTTAAACATGGTTAACTTTATAAATTCACAAATCTTTGATGTAACAAAGGCTTTTAAATAGTAATTCACATTTATATCTTAATTAAAAACATACACCTGAAAAATTATTTTTTTAGATTTTTACTTTATCATAACCATGTGTTTCTGAATCACAAACAAATAGTAAAAAGGTGAGCGTATCCTGCCCTGTCGGTGGCAGCCATCACAAACACATGCAAAGGCAAATCAATTGTTCACCTGTAAAAACATTGGAACATATGGTACAAGTCAAAATATAATTATTGTCACACATGCATCAACTTTGGAAATTTCCTCCACATCTACCATGACATTTTTTAAAGCTTTTCTGAGGCCTTGAATGTTGTAATCTTGATAAAAAAATATAGAAAATAAAGGAACATATGGTATAAGTACAAAAATAAGGAATAGGAAGGTACATAATTTTGGTCTGAAGCATTGAAGCATTGAAGTATTGAAGCATAACAGTGCCTTTACAGTAATATTGAGTGACATAGCCATGATCTTTGTGTCATACTTTCTGATTATCGTAACTATCACCTGATATTATAAGTCATGGCAACCTCTGTTTCCATGGCAACCTGTGATATTGAAATATTAACTATTTTCATTTACTTGAAGTAACAAATGCAATATTCAGCAAGAAAGTACTGACTGCGTTCATTGACAACTGCAGCGACAGATATATCTGACACTGCTACGACACAAGGATATAATAATGCCATACCTTGCCATACAATGGTGTACCATACTGTAAGAGTGAGTGAGTTGGGTTTAACACCACTTTTAACAATATTCCAGTTATATCACATCGTGTCATCTTAATGTGGGAGGAAAGCCCGAAGTCATGCAGGTCTCAGACGTTTACCACTTCGGTGAAACCAACGAGCATGGGTATGGTGCTGACAAACCTAGAAACATAATCAGGGCGAACCGGGATTCAAACCCACAATCATAGGTTTCTGGCATGCTCAAGGGACGCAACTCTGCACAGCGAATCGCGGGGCCTTGGATGACTGGGCCACCCATACCCCCGACATCATTCAAAAGATTATCATTGCTTAAAAAGGAAAAGCAAATCACCGAGCCTGACCACCCAATCCATTTGGTCACCTGTTACGACCAGCATTGGTTGCTGGGGACTAATCCTAACCAGGAATCCTAACATGGGACCTAGATACGAGATGAAGAAGCTATATAATAGTGATGGGTCCCCCACTGAGCTAGAATTACTGTCTTGTGATACAAAAGCTGAATAGATTGATACTGACAAAGTGTAATCCTCTTATGCACATTCAATTGGCTCCCAAATTATGATCTACCATCACAGACAAAACACTGTGTCTTCCTTGTCCACAATGTGAGATCTTCAAATAGGAACTTGACAGCCTTCATCTCAGGATTATAAGTAATTCATTCAGAAGATTAACCCAGAAAATGTCTCAGCAACTGAACCTCTTCTGAATGAGGTGCTGTTCATGTTCAGAGACATGTGGGCAATTCTGAGCAGGGTTGTTAACTTGTAGGCCATTCAGACCATGTGTTGGAGAGGTTCTTACTGGGCTGTGGGGACTAAGGGGAGATGGGAGATGGCCCAGATGTGGTACTAATGTCTTCATAAAATTTGGTAAATATGGTGCAATCAGTTCTGGTTTTCAATCTGGCCCAGGTTGTGAATGTCTATTGATTCTCTGCTGGTCATTTCTTGTTATGAATAATTGTTGATTGGAACGGCCATTTCTTATTTGCTTCTTGCATATAGACAGTTCCATCTGTATTTAATCTGTCAGAATAACATAGTCGTCACTGCGTCTATCCATTGTCAGGCTGTCACGGTATGGGCCTGAATATTGCCAGTCATTCTTAGTTCTCGTGATTTCAATGATGTCTACCTTTAGCAGTCTCAATAGGCTTCTTGGCAGTGATGCACTTTTAGTCATTTCTGGTTCAAAGCATTGCGTGACAAACGTAGCAGATCTTGTCCTGACCAATGCTGTTTTGTCAGGCATTTTGGTTAAAAAGATTACTGGACTGACAGTCTTTTCTGTTTGTTTGTCGTTAAATGGATCACACAATCCAGTGGTTGATATCATGAGCAGTTCTAAGCGGGATCCTCATGGGGGTCTTGTTCTGCACATTGTTATACTGTCAATAGCCGTGGACATGATTGTTTCTTAAAAACGTGTTTCCTACTTGTAAGTCTGCTTTGATTCTTCAGTGTATTGTGAATTTTGTTTGGATTCGTTTTAAGGCTTTGACATTGGTGGTAACTCTACCCATACAACACTACATGTACATCATCAAGAATTCGTCCACAACATGTGAACTATCAATGGTAGTTTTTATACACATGTAAACAATCAAAGGCACTTCTTATGCAACGCTACAGTAAACCAGAAATGGTTCTTATACAACACTCCATGTGGTTCTTATACAACACTACATGTTGTTCTTATACAACACTACATGTGGTTCTTATACAACACTACATGTTGTTCTTATACAACACTACATGTGACCGATCATGTGGTTCTTCTCATACAACGTTACAAGAATACCATCAATAGTACGTCCACTTAGTCAAACGGTGACAAGGTGCCATCACACTGACCACATTCCTCAATGATTCCCTCACCAATGCCAACCTCATACTTCCCAGATATAGTGTCACATATTCATTCCCTGATACTGGCGGGAAGCCAGTTGGGCCAGCAAGCTGATTACAGAAGAAACCCTTAATGTTCCCAGCTAAAGAGCTTCCTCAATCATTCTCTGCTTGATTACACCTGTTCCGTCCTCCATATAAACACTACATGTCATACTTTCCTTTCCAAACAATCCCCCATGCAAGGCTACCAACATAGTTAAATCAAAATGCTATAACACACCAAATGCAAACACAGAGATGATTCACCCTTCGATTAAAATCCTTTTTGATGGGTTACCATTTTCAAAACCATTCTGTTGACGAGCTACCTTGAGAGAGTCAACAGACTTGGAACACAACATTCTCACAATGATGTGATTAAAATTGCCCACAGATAAATAAGTTTTCAAACAGTATTATCTTGCCTTCATTAAAATTGGTTTTACAATGGAAAATAAAATTGCTGTTGGTGGTATTATTGTGTGATTAATTCAAGTTGCTCTTGGTTATTATTATTTTGGAGAAAAATGTTTTAATTAACTTTAATTAACTGGATAAAAGTGTTGCTTTGGGACATTTTCATGGAAAAGTTAACAATGTTGATGACTTTTGTCTGGAATAAACAACCTTTGGGTGGACATTAGGTCTGGAAAAGTGCTTGCTGATTTTATACCAATTTGCTGCCAGATTGCAATGAGGATTAAACCTGACTTCATTACACCTGAAGCTGAAGCTGAGAGTTAGTTCATCTGGTTCAAGTTGTTCAGTGGGCTAGGTAAAAAAACATGCTTGTTTGAGCGAGTGAGTTTAACACCACTTTGAACAGTATTTCCAGTTATTTCACAGCTGGTCCAAATGGCCAATCGGGCTCAAGACTTCAAAGAATAACAAATACAGTTCAAATACAAGAAGTATCTGTGACATAATGTGCCAACGTAAGGGCATATCATTCAACTTTGATGTCATTTTGCATGGTGAGTGAGTGAGTTGGGTTTATCGCCACTTTTACAGTATTCTAGTTATATCATAGCGTGTCAGCTCAATGTGGGATGAAAGCCCGAAGTGATGCAGGTCTCAGACGTTCACCACTTTGGTGAAACCCACGAGCACGGGTATGGTGCTGACAAACTTAGAAGCATAATCAGGCGAACCGGGATTCAAACCCACAATCATAAG
Organism: Haliotis cracherodii; assembly: GCF_022045235.1. Classification (NCBI taxonomy): domain Eukaryota; kingdom Metazoa; phylum Mollusca; class Gastropoda; order Lepetellida; family Haliotidae; genus Haliotis; species Haliotis cracherodii. Next base: position 13,369,928 of record NW_027266319.1, read on the forward strand.
TTTCTGGCGTGCCCAAGGGACACAACTCTGTACAGCAAATTGCTGCACCTTAGACAAATACCTGTGCCCCTAATTTTGCATGGAATAGGATGTCACTATATAGCCTTTGAAAGGGGATGTCTTTTTATATCTATATAAAACCAGAAACTGGTTATGAGGTTACCAGGAACTAGTTATGAAACAGATTGTCATTACATATACCAGGAACTGGTTATGAAACAGATTATCGACATTACATATACCAAGAACTGGTTATGAAACAGCTTATTGACATTACATATACCAGGAACTGGTTATGAAACAGATTGTCATTACATAAACCAGGAACTGGTTATGAAACAGATTGTCATGAAACAACATATGATTACAAATACCAGGAACTGGTTATGAAACAGATTGTCATGAAACAACATATGATTACAAATACCAGGAACTGGTTATGAAACAACATGTGATTAGGTATACCAGCAATTATGTACAAAGTAGGATGGAGTCATTCAAAAGGAGGCTCCATGAAACAGTGTTCATGCACAGATTTGTTATAAAATATGTTGCCATTTGCAGCTTCAAGGAGGAGGCAAAAACATATGACTAACAGTACTGTGAATGACGTTGGGGGTCAAGGAAGGTATTCCTTTCAAGGACGTCATAATTGCCGTCTTCAACATGATCAAAACATATCATGTGCTGAAAAAAAATCTTCCTGTACACTATGACGTCAAAAACACCTTGCGAGGTTTCAAACAAATAATTGTTGCTGGGAGGGCCTTAAGCAGTGAAATTAATTGCCAGATCTGTGCAAAATGTTCAATGAAGAGGAGTGGCAATGATTAGTGAAAGTCCAGGCAATTTTCTATATGTCAGAAGTAAAGTTAACAAGAGTACCATATTTCCTCATGAAGTGCATGTCTCCATTTCAAAGGCCACAGCCCACTTGCACAATGCATCCTTTTGTTTTGACCATCGTAACCTAATGTTAAAGTATGGGAATTGATGTCATCTTGTGCTCAGACTGCTGTATGCAAGTGGGCTCAGATCTACTGGGGTAATGTTTTCAAATAAGAACCTTAAGCCACAGAACAAGAAACAGATCTTCTGTCTGTGAGACTGCTAGTATAGAATATTAGTTACTGGGTCCTGTAATTACAACGCATGGACCTTGTGGCCCATGGAGAAATGGGCCACAGAATGTTGACCATAGTGTCCTTACTTTGTCTCACAGCCCTGGAACGTCCTTACTTTGTCTCACAGCCCTGGAACGTCCTTACTCTGTCTCACAGCCCTGGAACCATTATTTTCCCTTCCACCCTGCCCTAACTGTAATGCCATAGTCCTAAATGAAGCAAGTCTAGATTTTCCACAGGTTCTGAATATTCACCCCCATATCACTGGGTCTCCTTTTCAATTTAATTGGAGCTCTTTGTTTCTATCAAACATATATATTCAGAGACTAAGCGCGAGTCTGCGAGTCCTTTCAAGAACCAAGGCCCCGTTCCACAAAGCGATCTTAGCGCTAAGTTGATCGTAACTCCCATACTTTAACATAGACTTACGACTGTTATAGCGCTAAGATTGCTTTGTGGAACAGTTCCCAGGCCCTAACACGAGGAAGGACTAAAAGTAAACTGATGTTGACAGGGTCCTGGGTTCTAACTAGAAGAAATACGGTCTGAACTACGAGATTGGTTATTGATGACCAAGGACTCATCAGTACATATCTGGGATTGTGAGTCCGCTAATGAGGAACACATGTGAAATGAACCACTGCTCGTCAACATAGCTTGTTTGTCTGGCAGGGATGGGCTCAGGCCTGGAGATATCGAAATAAAAACAAATGTTTTTGAGTTGAGGAAATGACTATCGTCTGTGACTAAATCTGCTGATCATATTTTGGCAAATTCTATTTTTTAATAGAATAACTCTAAGCATGATTGGGAAAACAGGCACGCATTCTGGCAATTCTCATAATAATGCGTAGGAGTTACTTTGAGTGTGACTCAAATAGCTGAAAAAGAGTATCTTCATGTCAATATTTCTCTCAAGACAATGATCTACCTATAGAGTTTATAGTCATCTGCTTGGAACGCACTACTCTTAATATCAGTGCATTATTGATTTTCCTAAAGGGGATTGCAAATGTTATTTTCAAACAGAATTCTTTACCATAGCCTAAGTTAATTAAAAATCTGTAAAATGTATCATTAATTAACAGATATATGTTTCACCTAAGTTCATTCAAAATTATTACTTCCAATAGCACTGAATGACTGAAACAGATAGTTTGCAAGACAACAAAATTCTTCAATTTTCCCACAATCTTCACAAAGACCAACCAAGGGTTCATTAATCTGCATTAGTAGCATGTACATGACAATAAAATTCAGGTTTCGCACACACTCTTCTCCAGTACCAGCCAAGAGTTCATTAAACGCCATTAGTAGCAGGTCGTTTGGCGGTCCCTTTTTCCATACACATATTTATAGATAGTAAATATGGCCCTAACTATCCCTCTTCAACCTGGCTGGCCAACAGACGGTCACTGCTAGCTGCAGCCAGTTGTCTGGAGAACAGGATGGTCAGTGAGAGCTGTGGGCCATGTGGCCTTGTTCTCAAACAACAACACAGATCACTAACCTTTCTGGGGGAGAATGCCACAATCCGGAGTCCAACATTCCTGGGATTATGTCCAGCTGCCAGTGTCTAGTGTTGGTCTTGCATGTCAAAATCTCCACAGGGCTACCGTAATTATTCTATTCCTATGGAGAATAATAATAAATAAAAGAGACCATACGTTTCCGTAAGCATAAGAAAACTCCAAAGTAGAGTCTGTTTTACGATTCCAACGACATTATAATCATGTTTCCATGAATCGCTATCAATTAGTTTGTTTGTTTGTCTGTTGTTTAACGCCGCACTCAGCAATATTCAAGCTATATGACGGCGGTCTGTAAAATAATCGAGTCTGGACCAGACAATCCAGTGATTGACATCATGAGCATCGATCCACGCAATTTGGATACGATGACTTGCTTCAACCAAGTCAACCAACCCCCCGTTTGTTACAGTCAATGTGTACAATGATTAAAATTTTCACTAAGGCAATTTTCAAAATATTTAAGTCATTTTATAATTATTTTTCTATCAGACTGACTAAAAGTTATTAAGAAGTTCAAAAAAGCTTAAAGAAAATCACAAGAGACTAATTATGCTTGGATTAGAAGCCCCAAAATTAAAATAATATACATCCATGTTCGTTTTCTTTTAATCCTATGATTTTCAGTCACTGGGTGATGAAATAGAGCATAACATTTTGGAATTTGTGATTGTAATAAAATAAACAGAAAAATATGAGTAAAATGACTGATCTATTGAGCATTTTGAAGATTGCCTCAGTGAAAAATTCAGCCATTTTACACAAAGGATGTATCATTCGGAAGTTTCCGACGCAAATATGCATACTGGTACCAATACATCACGTGGAAACATGTTACAACACTATGATTCTATTAGTGAGTTGCTGTATCTGTGCAGCATTGGGCAACAATCACTACTTTACCATGCCAATTGTGTGAGTGGTGGGTACGACTGACTAGCCAGACATGCTTTACCATGTATCATCACTGATTTCGGGGATCCATTCATATAACTTTCGCCGTTTGTTTGCCATTTACGCCCACTGGAGTCTATTTGGCGGGATAATCGAGACTGGTTATTCTCTGGCATTGATGTTTTTTATTGGACAAAATAACATGACTACCAAATGCTGTTTCGAGATTATTTACATTCATTTATCACCAGTTAATCGGTGATGATAAGATCACCTGTCCTGTTTCAGAAGCAGTATCTGAGCCTGTAATATATACATTGGAATAACAAGGCAAAAAAATACAAAATCATATTTCGCATTAACCTGCTCTTGATAGGCATAGTGAAAAATGATATATCAGTCCCACCTACCAAATCTTAAATTCATCATCTCAAGAACAGGAATGTGAACTGTCCAAAAAAACAATAAAAGCTTTTTTGGTCAAAATACATCTACTTGGCCCATGACACCACTTAGGTAATCCCCACACCTGCACACATGCAGGCATCCAACAATCTCAATATCAGCCGCATCCACTCAGCATCAGCACCCAACTGCTGAATACCTGACAAACATACATGTTCCTGATTGTTTCTTTGAACCATACATGCCAGACCATGTATAACATACCTTCTGTCTGTGTATCACTTCACCGACTTTTTTCAAGGATTGAAAAATAAAATTGGTTGAGATGGTTGCGGAAGGAAGTGGAGAAGTTTAATCCTCACCACATGCCTGGGGAGATTATGCCAGAGAGAGGGATTCTGTAGGTGAAATAGCTCTTTCAGAAATCTCGTTAGTGTGAAAATCATGACTAAGATAGATGAAAAGTTGCCGTTAGCACTTCGTCTGCGTGAACTGGTCTCTCACAGCAAATGCATCTGGTTCGGTGAAGACTGAACACTTTGGAGTTCTTCTTGCCCACTGAATCTATTTTTCTCACTTAGGCCAAATAGGAAGAAATGAAGATTGGGCAAAATCATGTTGTTTTTCGTTGGGCATTTGAGGAAAGATGTGGTCTAGACAGCAATCTTTTTCTGTCACTGACACTTGTTCATAGCTGAAATTGATGTAGCTGTGTTGGTGGTCTTCATATGAACCAGACTTCAGAGCATGATGGATTTCTACACAGTGGAACTGACATGCATGTTCGTTGCGTTTGGAAAAGCATCATGCCTATATACTTTACTTTTTCTCATCTCTTTCTGCTAGACCTGAACTAACAGGGACTCAAAAATGTAATTAGAAAAGTTTCTTCATTCTGCAGACAGTAAATAAAAGGGACAATACCCTTTCCATATTCATAAAAAAAACAGTGCTACAATGCTTCCATAATTCTTTTCCTATGACAATGATAATAAATATAAGACATCAAACTATTTCCATAAGTATTAGAAATCTCTGAAAAATGCAGTCCATTGTATGATTCTGACTATATCATAAGCAAACGTTTACAAATCACTGTCAAATAGTGATAATGTTTGCGAAATGGTGAGAGTATTCTACACCACAGGTGGTACCTTTCACAAATTATAATTATAAAATGTCAACACAAGTGAATAACCATTATAATAATGATTATCTGCCGAAACAGATTCCAATGGGCTTGAAACACAAAATAGCGATGATGTTATATGAGTGGATCACAGAGAATCAGTGATGACACCAGGTGTTCATCAAAGGATAAGTATCTTCTGATCGACTAGGAGCACCAACCACTCAGACAATTTGCATATAAAAAGTTTGTTGCCCGACGCTGCACCTAAACAAACCAATTCAAATTCTAGTATGATGTTAGTGAGCGAGTTGGGTTTAACACCGCTTTTAACAGTATTCCAGTTATATCACGGCGTGTCAGCTTAATGTGGGAGGAGAGCCTGAAGTGATGCAGGTGTCAGAAGTTTACCACTTCGGTGAAACCCATGAGCACAGGAATGGTGCTGACAAACCTAGAAACATAATCAGGGCGAACCGGGATTCGAACCCACAATCATAGGATTCTGGCATAACCAAGGGACGCAACTCAGCACAGCGATTCATAGACGACTGGGCCACCCGTGCCCCAAGTATGACATGAAGAATGCCAAACAAGGGTTGAAACATTTAACAACAGTAATGCCAAAAACATAGAGTGGAAAGTCAGCACAAAAACATGAAAACCTGGCATAAGAAAAACTATTTGTAATTATTTTATAAGAAGGATATCAAACAAGAACAAAAGACTAGCCATTCATAAGTAAGCTGGATACATGAGAGGTGGTGGCAAGGCAATCTGTGCCATATTGACATTCGACAAGGCTTTGTCTGAGATCAAATAAAGCCAAATAATTACCATGAAAGATGTTTCATGTTGTTTGAAGATGTCTTGCTTGTCCATATTGTTATTAAGAACTTATTGACATATCATCTCCTTGATGAAGATCTGTGACCTTCATTCAAATATATAATTTACAGTGAGACAATTTTCCATACTATGGTGTCCAATTTTGGTCTAAGGCTTGGTCTTTAAATAATAGTGTTTTGTTTGGTTGTTTGTTTGTTTGTTTGGTGTTAACAGTGCTATTTCACGGCGGTCTGTAAATTATAAAGTTCAGACAAGGTCAATCCAGTGATCGATATTGTGAGCAACAATCCACACCCTCTGGGACTGACCTAATCATTGAGCCTCTTAAGACTAGCATAGGTTGCTGGGGACTAGCCACAACCCGGAATTGGGCAGTGGGGTAGCTTGGTGGTTAAAGTGTTCGCTCATCATGTGAAAGACCCAGGTTCAATTTCCAACATGGGTACAATGTGTGAAGCCCATTTCTGGTGTCCCCCACTGTGATATTGCTGGAATATTGCTAAAGCAGCGTAAAACCATACTCACTCACGAACCTGGAATCCCAAAGGGAGGTAATAATAGTTGCTGGCATCAAACTATGACATTGTACGTAACTAGGACAATCAACAACTTTTAGAAAAAAAATATAAAATAAAGCTTAAATTTACAGACGAAGAGAGTGGGTACTGAATGACTACATTCACATCTGAAAGGACTGTCAGTTAACAAAAGCCTAGTCTTCATTTCACTTCAGTGCCAAGGAAACATCATATATGTGACTTTCATTTATTTAGATTATCCATTCATAAAGTATTCCACATAACAATCACTCATACAATTAAAAAAAATGATCTTAAAAATTAGACTTAAAAATAGAACAATTTCATGTATAACACGTGAAAAATAAAAATACTCCTGCTTAAAAAAACTTCACCTATGAGATAATTTAGTTGATACAACGTCCTCAGACCACACTGCTCTTCAAGAAGGACACGGAAACCAATGCCAAACCCTCTGTTTTTGACGCCACCATTTCCTATCTCATTGTAACACATGGTGCAATCCCCTACCTGAAAATTACCTTTAATGACTATCCACAGCTCTGGAGACATTGATTGTGTATTCCATCGAGTATTAAGTCTGCATCCTGTATATAAAGGGACAGAAGCAGAACCCATGGCAGCCATCAAGGCTCGCGATGTGTGTGATAACATATACTGAAGTTGCATAAAAGTAGACAGATATAGTCTTTTTTCAAGATGAACATGTGCATAATATCCCACGTGTCCAATTTGGTTAGACATTAATCCTTTCTTCAGCACTGCACTGAAAATACACATGTGGAGGTGCATATGAAAATACACATGTGGAGGTGCATATATAAATACATGTGAAAGTGGATATGAAAATACATGTAAAGGTGCATATGAAAATACACATGTAAAGGTGCATATGAAAATACATGTAAAGGTGCATATGAAAATACACATGTGAAGGTGGATATGAAAATACATGTAAAGGTGCATATGAAAATACATATGTGAAGGTGCATATGAAAATACATGTGAAGGTGCATATGAAAATACACATGTAAAGGTGCATATGAAAATACATGTAAAGGTGCATATGAAAATACATGTAAAGGTGCATATGAAAATACACATGTAAAGGTGCATATGAAAATACATGTAAAGGTGCATATGAAAATACATGTGAAGGTGCATATGAAAATACACATGTAAAGGTGGATATGAAAATACATGTAAAGGTGCATATGAAAATACACATGTGAAGGTGCATATGAAAATACACATGTGGAAGTGCATATGAAAATACACATGTGAACGTGCATATGAAAAATACACATGTGAAAGTGCATATGAAAATACACATGTGAAAGTGCATATGAAAATACATGTGAAGGTGCATATGTAAATACACAATGACTGTGATATAAGAAGAAAATCTATAAAATGCCAACTCTTAATCTATTCCTTAACTCTTGACTTTAAAGCTTGACACTATCCATTTCACAACTGATATCCTCCTGTAAACAGTGTCCAGTCAGCCGTCACTGACATGATCAGTGAGGTGAAATGGGGTTTAACATCGTGTCCAAGATTATTGCACTTATATAGCGATGTGCATGTACATGTGTGTGTTTGTGTGGCTGCCTGTACTAGTCCGGACTGATGCCGATTTATAGTGCTAGCTCACTGAGATACCATGCCGCAGTTTAACATGAATACCCCACTCAGACACAGTATACTGACTCCGATATTACGCATTCAGTAATCAGATCAATATTTATCTGAAAAGATAACATCAAGTTTCTTCCTCAATGAAATGACACTTTCTGCTAAACTACTCTTCAGTATGATTCAAAGACAAAGTTTTCAGAGTGAGATCAAGTGAAACACATTTTCCTGGAACTACTTTAAATCTTTCAATTTGTCTTTCTTTGTCATAAAACAAATTAATACCATTTTGTGAGCTGAAAATATAAACCTCGCAAGGAGACCCAATGACACAACATGTTATTTGACAAGAAGAGATGAATATCCTCCAAATATCAATATCTAATGCCATATCTTTTGATAGTATATCAAATACAGCCAATGATCAGTTTAGTTCGAGGGCATTACAGCCATTCCATTGATCCTATTTCATTTTCTTTTTAAATCTTGTACAATAAAGTAAGATGAACTGGTCATAGCTCCTTCCTTAAAAATATTACAAGCAATAAAGACCATCTGAGTTGATAACAGTATTTTGTTAATGTTTCACTGATTTGAAATGACCGTTAATGTCTTTCTTAAGGCTAAAACACAGAGACCTTTCTCAATGATCTCCATAACACAGTCATTAAATTTAAATCAGAACACCAGTGAAATGACTGCAAAAATTTATTTCCAGAATACAGCATATTAAATTTCAATCTATGCGTCATTAATATAAGGAAGAGGCATCGTCAAATGAATTTCAGTTTTATTTCAAAGCTATTTCATGCACATTGATATCCCAGACTCATCCTTGCCTGAGATAGAGAACTTTAAGTGGTTTGATTCCTATGACACTGGGCTCTGATAAACATGGCCTCCATGCGATGACCATCAGTTGGTAAGTGGGGTAATTGTTATTGGGCATTACTAAGGAAATGAGAAGCCATAAAATGTCTTCACGAACTTCTTTGGATGTGATTCGGCAAATTCCTTTCTTTGTTAAGAAAAAGTCAGATTACTTGAGAAGTGTTTTCCAAAGCCTGTGGGATGGTCTCCAAGTTTATTTTTGCATGTCGTCCATTTCAGATATATGACAGCTATTAACGAAATGAGAGTGATGCACTTAGTTGTAAATTTCTCCTAGCTTGCAATCTGCAAAGTAACAAAAACTGATAATGCAGCTTCATCAACGTGATACTGAACCAGTTTGGTTCATTTAGGCCATGTTTGATCATTTTCACACATTTAATGAACTATCTCATGAAGGCAATTAGGATTAAATGAAAAATTGATTATTAGTCTTAAAGGGACTTTCTTACCCATCAAAATAATTACTAATCCAATGATGGTAGCTATGCAGGCTTACAGTAATTAAATGAATTCAGTTTATAACACCATCAAGGTGTTTGGATCTGAATGTTTTGGTCAAATGATAACAACTCATCTTTAACGGTGCTGCAGCAGCCCAGCACCTTCATCTTTAACACTCCAGTTTCAGTCATCCTTGTTTGTTGTTTAACGCCTCACTCAGCAATATTCCAGCCATAAGACAATCCAGTGATTGACATCATGAACATCGATCCACACAATTGGGATACGATGACATGTATCAACCAACTTTTATGGCAAGCATCGTTTGCTGAAGGCCTTTTCTGCCCTGGGTCTTCACAGGACGTTCAGTTATCCATATGCATGTATTTTGTCAAGTAACAAATTTGTATCAATATTCTTGTAGATCTGTCATCAAAGTTTAAGTGGAGAGAAAGAAGTCTGTGTATCAGTAATATACAGGGAGGGGGAATATGAGGAGGAGGGAGGGGGACATGTTTGTTAGAGACAGAATATATTTTCAGTAAATACAATAGGGAGCCAATAATTTTATTTTCTTGCATGTCCAGCAAATAATTTATTGTTTTTGTAAAATCTGGGGGAAAATTATGTATTTTGATAAAAATGCTCCTCCATCCCTTGCACATATTATATGGTTAGTCTCTAATACTAGACAGCTTCCAATGAATAGCTATCCTGAAGGAATTCCACAAGGATTTATCGAGGATTCTAAACCAAGTGCCTTTGGCAGGCAAATTGGCAAAAAAAAATATTTTGTTCAAAATTGGATTTTAAAAAATTCTTCTCCTTTTTTTAATTCAGAGGTTTTGTAATAACTGTGCATGAAATCCTCTTCCTCTTTATCTAATTATTGGACCTATTCTAGGTGAAATACATGTCACCTCCACAGGGCCATAACATTAGTTACACAACTACATTGACATGAATCGGGAACATTTTAAGTGAAATTTGGGAATTTTTACAGTTATTTGCTTGAGACTTAGTACCCAAAATCAGCCTCTGGGCAGGACGAGATAAATTTCTGTTCCACCACCCCCACGAATGAAGAGCCCTTAAAGTAGGTAAAGCACTGTAATTAACTTCTCCATCTGATTCAAAGTGATGAGTGCTCCTTTAAGAGCCGGCTGGTTCTAATAACAGTGGGACCAGCAGTAGGGTAAACGTGAATGAGTTAATGGTCTCTACTGAGGTAAGTGCATGCTTCAGTTAATCATACCCTACCTACACTCATGGAAAAGGTTTTGTCACATCTATTTGGATGATGATACTGGTGGTGGGTGATAAGATAAGGATGATCAAACTGGTTTGATGACACTAGAAATACTCCAGCCATAGCATAGCCTAGATGCTGTTGATGCTGCTGCTGCTGATGTTGCCGATGTTGCCCATGATAAAGATAAGAATAATGCCACCATTTCAACTTTTTTAATTTTTAAGGTATATGAGTGAATGAGTAAGTGAGTTGGGTTTAACCAGTTATATTCCAGTTATATCGAGGCGTGTCAGCTTAATGTGGGAGGAAAGCCCGAAGTGATGCAGGTCTCAGACGTTTACCACTTTGGTAAAACCCACAAGCTCGGGTTTGGTGCTGACAAACGTAGAAACATAATCTGGGCGAACCAGGATTCGAACCCACAATTAAAGGTTTCTGGTGTGCCCAAGGGACGCAATTCTGCACAGCAAATCAACGCAACCTTAGGCGACTAGGCCAAACGTGCCCTCATTTAAGGTATATGATGACGATGATGATGATGATGATGATGATGATGATGATAATATTATTATTGATGAAGAAACTGAGGAGGAGGATAAAAAATGATGAAGCTACTTCGCCCATCATGCACATGAGCTAACAAAAAATCTATACCAATATTTCAATATTCCGCAGCAAGTTGATTATGATGAAAACATGAAACCATCGCCTCAAGAATCAATACTCCGGATAAAACAAATTCCCCTTATCCACTTCTGCAGTTAACGTTCAATATTTGATACAGTTATCATTAATGTCAAAACCATAATTACCATATTCAATGACAAAAACAACAAGAGCAATACAAACTAAGTCACAAGTTACACGACAAAAAATTTCAAAGCTAAACCTTTTAAAACCCACACGTCAATCAAACCGTAAATGACATGGCCATATTGTTGTTGCCATATTCACCAGTGTTGCATTTGACAGTTACCATGGGAATAATACTTCATATGTCATTGTCTTATAGCCAGAAATAAACATGGTGTGCCTATTGCTTATTGCTACCAGTTCAGCTATCTGCAATATCCGATACAGTCATTATCGGTCGCCATTCTGGTGACAATATTACAATACAGGTGACCCCTTACGCAAATGTTGACCGTTGTCTCCAGGAAATGAACACATGGATATTCTGCAATGTGACTATAACAAAACAGCTGGAAAACAAAGTATTTTCACCCTGTTATCATTTAAACCAACAAGGTTCACTGTTCTGAGTGAGTGAGTTGGGTTTAACGCCGCTTTTAACAGTATTCCAGTTCTATCATGGTGTGTCAGCTTAATGTAGGAGGAAAGCCTAAAGTGATGCAGGTCTCAGACATTTACCACTTTGGTGAAACCCATGAGCATGGGTATGGTGCTGACAAACCTAGAAACATTCGAACCCACAATCATAGGTTTCTGGCGTGCCCAAGGGACGCAACTCTGCACAGCGAATCATGGTGCCTTAGACGACTGGACCACCTGTGCCCCTCACTGTTTTGAACTCTATGCTAGAAACAATCCAGAGGTGATGAGGATGACTTCATGAAACACCATAAGTTGCAGTAGGACCACGAGGGCTACATTGGGTATTATGTGTCCCACGTTAGGCTACATAGGGATAAAACCTAACGAGGCATGCATAAAACCTGCGTACCCCGCATGATCCTCTGATGATCCTGACCCGTGAAGATGCCGGGGTAGAATAGGTCTTCAGCAACCCATGCTTGCCATAAAAGGTGACTATGCTTGTCGTAAGAGGCGACTAACAGGATTGGGTGGTCAGGTTCACTGACTTGGTTGATGCATGTCATCGATCCCAATTGCGTGGATCGATGCTCATGATATTAATCACTGGATTGCCTGGTCCAGATTCGATTATTTACAGACCGCCGTCATATAGCTGGAATATTGCTGAGTGCGGCCTTAAACAACAAACCAAACCAAACCAAATCGAGTGATCCTGCTACAACAAATTAAGCTTACCAAGATGTTCTCAGATGACATTGTATTGGAATTAAAACAAATTCAAAATTGATAGAAAACAGCTAGTTAACTATTGCTATGTCATGTGGCTTTCATTGACTTGAAGTGGGGTATAAGGGATTTATGCACCCTATCAGAAATCCACGTGCAGTCTGACTTGTTCATGGTGGGGTATAAGAGATTTATTCTCCCACTGAGAAATATATTTCCATCCATGGCGGGATACATAGTATTTGATCAAGATCACATGGACCAGTTGATACTCATAATCATTTGTAGTTGAGATGCAATTGGGTTATTGCCACATTGAAGATTTGTGCACTTGTACAGCAATGTGTGTGTGTGTGTGTGTGTGTGTGTGTGTGTGTGTGTGTGTGTGTGTGTGTGTGTGTGTGTGTGTGAGTGTGTGTGTGTGTGTGTGTGTGTGTGTGTGTGAGTGAGCGCGATTCCAAATTTGATTCAACACGATAAAACCAACAGGCAACCTAGCACTACATTGAAAACACAGTATGTTTATCTCTAATTGAAGCACGCGGGTAAGAGGTTTAACATGGAGCCAAATTCAGACACAGTCTACTGACTCTGAGCCAACCATCCCCCTTTTATCCCCTTAATGACCACAAGACAGGGTAACAACAAGAACCATCTTTTAACGACTTTTGGTATGATGCGTATGGGGATTGAACCACGAGCTATTCACTCTATCAACTAGACCATGGAGGTAGGCTGAGAATTGTATGAAAAGAGAAACTCTCGACTGCATTGAAATTTGAAAACACACATGACATTCTGAAACAACATGAAACACCTCTATGCACCAAAGTACAATTATTTTCAATATAAAAACCTCCAAAGAAACATTGACTGCATAACAGCTTTACAGAGGAATGTGAACTATATAATTATAGTCCTTCAGTATTAAATATTTTTAAGAAATACCAGAAACAAGAAGCATTCAACTGATGTATACAAGTGGGATAGAATGCCTTTGAAATATGACCAATATGCTGATATAACCTACAGTTTGATGAGTTTGTTGTTTGATACCTTTAATGCACAGAGATAACATACCTTATTATATTTAATTTCAGACACATCTCTTGCCTTTGAAATATGACAGTAATGTTGGTATCTTTCTGAATTGAGATTGCATCCTCACCCACAGAGGCCCTATCATGAATAATAATATTTTTCATTGCCAATGTTCTGTTATCCAAACATTTTAAGACAACTTTAGCATCAATTCTTTGAAACGTGTAACTAATCTATCAGTATCTCTTTACAAAACAAGAATGCATCTGCACATCAAAGAAAAATCAAATTCATTTGTTTGTTATTTTAACCCCAAAAAAGTATGTCACTGTGACCTAGATAATATATAATGTCAGTGTCTCAATTATCTGCCAAAACATATTCCTTTGGGCAGAAGAGGCAAAATAGCAGTGAAAATTATTTGAATGGAGCGCTGAAAATCAGCGATGATACCAGTTGTTTGCGAAAAGGATGAACATGTCCCGCTCTGCTGGCAGAACCCGACACATACAATTTGCCCCCAAAAGTAAGTGTTTGTTTATTGCCTTAAGCCACGCAGAAGTACCCACGCCATACAACATCTGCCTGTAAACAATCAGGTCATGCATCCCCTTTGGATTTCAGTAGCTTCATCAGTGTATATGTGTGTGTGTGTGCGTGTGTATGTGTGTGTGTGCGTGTGCGTGCGTGCATGCGTGCGTGCGTGCATGTAAAAAAGATTTCTGAAAATAATTATTTGTCCTCAGGTCTTACATTAATTTGTTTTTATTCGCTACACGTGCATGATGCATTGTGAAACAAATATATTATTTCAGGGAAGTTTTATTTTGCCTGTTTTGAAACAGTTGGTGTACCAAGACCCCAAAAATGTCCCGTCTCCCACTCCCTACACCCCTGTTCCAAACTTCATGAGACCTCGTCAGATAGTTCCATTCTCAGGCACTTCCTTTATGGCATATCGTATTCAACGTAATAAGCCCCCAGGGCGCTCTCAAAATTAGAAATAGGGGGCTCTTATTAGATTATTTATTGGAAAAAAACAGAGTTAAAAGATAAATTTCGTGGTTTATGCTCACAGCCGGAAATGTTTATGTACAGCAGATATATTTTTCCAGTATTTAATTGCCCACAATTAAGTGTGCATATAACACATGAGTGCGTATTATATGCGAATAAATAAGTCTTGTGTACATTGATCAGTCGGAAGGGGTGCTAATTAGGTTTGTTCACTGGCCAATATATTAGCAAATATCGCTGTGGGCGCTTATTTGAGCAGGGCGCTTATTACGTCGAATACGGTATATCAATTCAATTCCAGGAACAAGTTTCAGAATACTGGAATTAAGCCCCATTGTGCTGCTACACATCATGTCAATGTTTCAAAATCTTGGGTAGAAGATTTTAAAAGATTTTCCCCAATTGATTTCAAACCATAAGAAAAAACACTAAAATGGTGGTATGCATCCTCCTGAGGCTTTGGGCTCAGTTGAAGGATGACTGGAAAGACGAAGAACAACGCGTCTCGCCATCAGCCAATTCGGAGCTCTGCTTCTGGAGAGCTAAAGTGGCTTTATTGAAAATGAACAAATAAATGAATATTTTCTTCTAATTAGCTTTCCCCCTTGTGTGACCTTCAAAGGTCTTGTTTGCATTTGAGAAAAAGCATTTCAAATTTGGTTACAAATCACTTTTCAAAATAAACCTCTAAAATAAAAATAACGTTTTTTATATGGTAATCAATTTTCCATGTAGTGTGTGCCTATTAAATCCACTCCTGTCAATGTCAACATAACATTTCAGACAGAACTTGAACAACACACTTTGATGATTGAAGTCTTTATAAATCTTTGTGCTCATTTAGAAATATTTAATTGACACAAAAGCGCAGATCTATCTTTTTTATTTTTCACAAATAAATACCAATAATTGGTGTTAACATTGAGGGTGATAGATTTCATGTTGAGATGATAGAGTATTGAACTGTGCAAAGAGATTGATTATATTCACGTGCAGATTCTAACTCACCCTATTCATCAATGTCCACTAATTATTCTTCCTTGGAACATCATGTCAGTGACCTGTGGAGTAAACTTCATCCACACAGTTTTTTCAACCCTGCAAATAAAAAAAACCCAGTGAATATTTTGGAAAAAACCCAAAAACATGCCGAATTCAAGTTCTTGTGACAATTTATCTGTGCAAAGTCAAATTCTTCTGATAATTTATCTGTGGAGCATCATGTACTGCATCTCTGAAGCTGAACTTACTTCTGTCTGGACATTTCCCATATTTTACAGCTTGAGGTAAATGAGGTTAAATACCTCTAAAGACATCAACCTTTTCATGACAACTGTGTTAGGTACCAATAACTCATTTTCTTGGTTAATAGGGAGTATTTCAATCGTACACTAAACAAACAAGATTATTTTTTAAATCAAGAAACATTCATCCCCTCTTTATCCAAAGTGCTTTTAAGCTCACATGAAGTTATTTTTAAGGTTTCGTATGGATTCCATTAAACACTAATTCACCAAACTTAAATTTGTTACATCTTTATGATTTAAAAGTTCCTTTATAACCTTTTTACTTTTTAAATCATTTAAAAAAGAACTTCAGATTTAAAAATTATTAACTAGATGTTGGAATAGTAACTTTTTATTCCTGGATGTTTTCAAACTAACATTTATATGATTTAAATATCTCCATTTAATTAAAATAAGTACCTTAAACATGAAAAAATTTCTTTTTTAACCTCTGTATTCTAAATGAGATTTTATTCTACACATAATTTGTAGTCTGATGTTCTATATTAAATGTAAAAGTTTGATTAAAAAAACAAAAGCAATAAAGAAATCTCAAAAACAGAGTGGATAGTATGATTCCAACAATATAATAAGTTTGTGTTTATGAAAAATACAAAATGAGTCAAATATATTGTGATGCCTGCTTCACACAAATAGTCACCTTTTAAAGATATATACAATTAGATTCAGAGCATGTCCATAGAGACAGAAAATGCAGAGATAATTAAGGATTGGATGGTTAAAAAGGCTGTGTGAGATAAGATACCATTATAATGGAGGGCCACCAGAAAAGAGTGAGTGAGTGAATTTGGTTTTACGACGCTTTTAGCAATATTCCAGCAATATCATGACGGGGGACACCAGAAATGGGCTTCACACATTGTACCCATGTCGGGAATCGAACCCGGATCTTCGGCGTGACGAGCGAATGCTTTAACCACTAGGCTACCCGACCGCCCCCACCAGAAAAGATGAACTCTTGGCTGTGTGTCAAGAAGCAGCCCACGATGCGTCTTCATATCTTGATAGCATCCCAATAAAGTTACGTTTATTAACTACTGGTGTGTCTGGTCAAGGATTGATTTACCTCTCAGGGATTCCAGGTAAGAATAAAGATCGCCAGGAACCTACGTGAAGGTCCCAGAAAGAATTGGTCTTCAACGACCTATGCTTGTCTGAAGAGATTAATTGGATCAGGGGGCCAGACTCTCTTTGTTGATTCGTGTCATTGTTTCCCAAATGCATGGATCGATGCTCATGATGTCAATCACTGGACTGTCTGGTCCAAACACGATTAATTATAGACTTTGGTCATAAGTGGAATATTGCTGAGCAATGCGTTAAACAACAAACGAGGACAGAATTAATTCTATATTCTTTGTTATGTCTGAAATCATGGACTATAGTGTCAATGTTGACTGAAGAAAATAAATAAGAGGTAGACTGTTTGAAATTGCTTGTATTCTAATGATGAGACATATTTACTGAATAACAGACCGCCTCTGACAGCGGAAGGTCTGGGGTTCAATCCCCGGACGTGTCATATCAAAAGACGTTAAAAGATGGCACTTGTTGTTACCCTGCCTGGCGCTCGACATTAAGGGGATGAAACAAGGACTAGTCAGCTCAGAGTTAGTATACTGTGTCTGAGTTGGGTATTCATGTTAAACTGTGGCATGGTATCTCAGTGAGCTAGCACTATAAATCGGCAGTAGTCCAGACTAATACAGACAATATCAACATGGAGCTCACGCTTCAAAGAACTCGGGACATGAAAAAGAACAAGACAACAGACATGACGACATCAGACTATTCAGATGATTTTAGAAGATTTCCTTCAGACAAAATGATTAGAGTTGCTATGATACAGCCATGCTGTGAAACCTTCCAAAGGTTATAAACCCCAGCTTGTTACTCTTCATTGTTTGTTATTGCAAACACATTCAAAGTCATGAAAGTTACATAACACTGCAATACACTTGCAATTCCAACCATGCTTACCCTTTTTGTGAACACCAGGGAGATTTCACACCTCCTTACTCCTTGGTGTCACGGGTGGCTCAGTCGTCTTAGGCGCTGCGATTCACCGTGCAGAGTTGCGTCCCTTGGGCACGCCAGAAACCTATGATTATGGGTTCGAATCCCGGTTTGCCCCAATTATGTTTCTAGGTTTGTCAGCACCATACCCGTGCTCATGGGTTTCACCGAAGCAGTAAACGTCTGAGACCTGCATCACTTCGGGCTTTCCTCCCACATTAAGCTGACACGCTGCGATATAACTGGAATACTGTTAAAAGCGGCATTAAACCCAGCTCACTCACTTACTCACTGGCAGTGTGTGAGAGGTGGTTTCTACCAGCAGGGCAGGATATGATTATATTATTTTCAGTGATCAATTCATATAATTTTCACTGCTCTGTTGCTCTTTATCCCGAAAACAGGTCGATAATCGGGACTTCTATTTCTCTGGAGTTGGGAGTTTTTAATTCATGTTTACAGTACAAGGGGTATTCAACCATGTTTCAAATTTTAAGAGCTGTAAAATCCAACTGATTGCTTCAACCACAAACATACCTCGAAGATCTCAAGGTGTGTTAGTTAAAAGCATGGCAATAAAGACTTGCTGCTCCAAAGGCATGAGCTCATCTCTTCCCAGCCAGGCTTTCAATTCTTATCACCAAGTTGTAAACTCTGACTGATTACTTTTAACACTGACTTATTGCACAAGTATTCAAAGTCGTGACATGTAAGCATGACATCAAGGAGACAAATGTATTTCTGACGCCATTCCAGTGGAACCCAAAGACACATGAGTACTCATTCATTCTGAATGCTGTACATGTGTTAGTCATAAAGCACCCTTCATTGCCTCTTATTTCTTGGTCACTGCAAGGCTATTCAAAGCCATGACAGTAAAATGGTAGACGGGGGAAGAATAGCTATGGGATGGAAAACATTTTGTTTTAGGCGAGGTGAAATGGGGTTTAACGCCGTGTCCAAGATTATTGCACTTATATAGCGATGTGCATGCCCATGTGTGTGGCTGCTTGTACTAATCCGGACTGATGCTGAATTATAGTGCTAGCCCACTCAGATACCATGCCCCAGTTTAACATGAATACCCCACTCAGATAAAGTATACTGACAGGGCCACCCGTGCCCCGTTTTGAATCATGTCACTTGCCAAAGGGGACACAACATGTGCTGTATGTGATTCAGTGTGGGGCAGGACCGACGACCAAAACACTCCAGGAGTCAATATGGTCACCCATCCACTACTCTCCACGACTGACGTTGTTCAACTTCAGCTTATTTGTGACCTGTACTCAGAACTATGCGTCATAAGTGGAGTTACAGGACTGTTCTTTTAAAAGTGAGGTGAGGTGAGGTGAGGTGTGGTGAAGTAGGGTGAGGTGTGATGAGGTGAGGTGAGGTGTGATGAGGTGAGGTGTGGTGAGGTGAAGTAGGGTGAGGTGAGGTGAGGTGAAGTAGGGTGAGGTGTGATGAGGTGAGGTGAGGTGTGATGAGGTGAGGTGAGGTGAGGTGAGGTGAGGTGAGGTGAGGTGAAATTGGGTTTAACGTCGCGTCCAAGATTATTGCACTTATATGCGTGCTCGTGTGTGTGTGTGGCTGCTTGTACTAGTCCGGACTGATGCCGATTTATAGTGCTAACTCACTGAGATACCATGCCCCAGTTTAACATGAATACCCCACTCAGATACAGTATACTGACTCCGAGTTGACCAGTCCTTGTTTTAGCCCCTCAATGTCGAGCGCCAGACAGGGTAACAACAAGTACCATCTTTTGACGTATTTTGGTATGATGCGGTCGAGAGTCGAACGCCGGACCTTCCGCTCTCTGGGCGGACGATCTACCACTTGACCACGGAGGCGGTCTACATATTTTAAACACCAATAGCATATAATGTAGTGGTCACACAGCATACAGCTTTGTTCTACATGATTGGTGTAAAATGTTTATGTAAATTACGTGAACAAGGGATTGGTAAAAAAAAAAGTTCTCATAATAAATAATACTTTGATGTTTTTCTCATCTAGAAATCAGTCTGAAAGAAAAATTGTCTTGGCTTCAATATCTTATTATTGGAAGATATCATAAACTGACATCTTGATGTCATAAACTTTTCTTCCTTTTATGCCCAATGAAATCTGTTTGAGTAGGTTATCGAGACTGATAATGCACTGATTATTCACTGGCACTGACATTTAATATTTATTTGAGAAAGCACGAGGACCTTAACTGAATCACCGCATTAAAAACAAACAGAAGTTGAAATCCACATTTGAACCAATCTCATTTAAATCAGATCTTAGTTCTCGCTACCGCTAAACATAGATCTGAGGATATCCCATTAGGATTCGAACCCACAAACATAGGTTTCTGGGAAGCAACTCTGCACAGCCTTAGTCGACTGGATCACTCGTGCCCCCCGACAAGTTTATTGACAAAAAGAGTCATTTCTTGAAGTCAACTAAAGCATCATTTAAACCATTCTAGCAGGCATTACATTAGTACCCAATGTCAATGACAGAAAAAATGACAGAAAAAAATAAAAGAATCTTTTCTGCTCCATCAGTATCAATGGCAGATGAGATTCTGTTTTGTAAACAGCCTTGACTAAAGCCTGTCATTGAGTTCATTAAGTACACAACGTCAACACCAGAAAATCATTCTTCATTATCTGCCGAAGAAGAATCCATTGGGCGTTAAAGGCAAAAAAGTGGTGACAATTATATGAATGGATCACTGAAAATTGACACCAGCTCTTCATGTAAGCGGGGCGGTCGGGTAGCCTAGTGGTTAAAGCGTTAGCTCGTCAAGCCGAAGACCCGGGTTCGATTCCCGACATGGGTACAATGTGTGAAGCCCATTTCTGGTGTCCCCGCCGTGATATTGCTGGAATATTGCTAAAAGCTCACTCACTCACTCACTCTTCATGTAAGCTTAAGCATGTCCCGCTCTACTGGTAGAACCCGCCACTCACACAATTTGCGAACCAATATAAGTGTTGTTAGTCCATAACAGTGTTTGAATTAGTTCTAAAGTTCATTGGCCAGTAAAGCTTTTTAAGAAAAATGTTGCAAACCCTCGGCATATTTTACGACCTGCTTCATGGAGGCTGCCATTTGCAATATGTATTGAAATAGTCTTGAGATCATTACGCTAAAGCTGATAAATTGCTTGGCACTATACATTTGTCTGATGTTCGTGGTGGTTCTTAGACTTTCACACGCATGGTTAATCAGTCATAATCAGTGTTCATAAAGAACTCGGTTTCCGATCAACTACGAAATGAAAACAATATGACAGCAGACTTTGACATTAAATGACACCTTAACTGACTTGATGATTCGAAGAAAATACTAGAAATAAATAAGTAATGACAAGAATTTTCAACTTGGAGCCAGCTTTATGAATGCTACTAACCCAATTTAAATGTCGCTAGCCTTTGACTAGCAGGCTAGCAAGTATTTCAAACACTGATAAATTTTAACATGCATTTACCAAGATAGAAAAAATAAAAACAAAGATGCTTATTAAATCTTCTGTTCTAGTCAAATACAAATGGCACCAAAAATATGAGTGAGTGAGTGAGTTTGGTTTTACGCCCCTTTGGCAATAATACAGCAATATCACGGTGGGGGACACCAGAAATGGGCTTCACACATTGTACCCATGTTGGGAATCGAACCCGGGTCTTCGGCATGACGTGCGAACGTTTTAACCACTAGGCTACCTGACTGCCCCTCCCCAAATATCAACTGAAACATGAGGCTGAATCTAAGCTAACATATGCTTAACATATCTGAAGCATGGCAAAAGTGGGTACTCATTATGCTGAATGCTCTTCAGAAAAACAAATGGTACTATTCAATGAAGGATAAGTCTGACCCCACACAAAGACATCTTGAAGTGCTGGGGGGTAGGAGACATAATTGTGCTGCTGGAGACAAGACTTTCTACAACATACCATCTCTTATTTCAACCAGACTAAGGATTTGTTCGTTTCACTTGCACCTGTAAGTCATCATTTGTTTGCAACGAGTTCATCTCAAGTTTGTCAAGTATTCTGGCTGTATCGCACTTCAGAGGCAGTTTAAATAAGAACATCGCCAGGTTGTGAAAGAGCCCCCAAAGATTTATCCAGTCACTCATTAGTCCAGTAAAACCATTCATCATGCACCTACCAACCTTTTAAGACCATCTACAAATTGGCCGTAGGCAACAATTATCCATCCTTCAAACAACTGAGATGATCTGCACTCAAGCCATCAGTCAATGCCTGAAGATAAATCCTTTATACATGAACCTTGTTTGAGCATCTAGCCAGAGGCCTTACCCATAAACCTACGGTTGAATTAGTTTTCTATAAACCTACAGTGGAATCAGTTATCAACGAACCAAAAGCTAAATCTTGTATGAACCGAGCTGAATTTTCTATCTATGAACCTTAAGTTGAATCATCTACGAACCTAGTTGAATCATCTATGAACTAAAAGTTGAATCATCTGTGAACCTATAGCTGAATCATCTACGAACTTAGTTCAATCATCTATGAACCTAGTTCAATCATCTATGAACCTAGTTCAATCATCTATGAACCTAGTTCAATCATCTGTATATGAATCTATACTTTAATCTTCTTTCAATAAATCTAGGTTACTTATATTATTTATTTTTTGAACCTATAGTTGAATCATGTTCTGAGGTGGATTATCTATTAGTGAGTGAGTATGGTTTTACGCCGCTTTTAGCTATATTCCAGCAATATCATGGCGGGGGACACCACAAATGGGCTTCACACATTGTACCCATGTCCTGAAATTGAACCAGGGTCTTCGGCGTGACTAGCGAACGCTTTAACCACTAGGCTACCCGACCGCCCCTGGATGATCTATTAAGCAGCCGAGTTGAATTATCTATTTATGAAGCTGATTGAATCATCTATTTATAAACCTATTTGAATCATCCATCCATGAATCTAGTTGAATCATGTTTTCAGATTGTCTGTATCCTTACTGAATCCTATGGTAATGAACCTATCTGCACCATCTATGTATAAACCTATCCAAATAGGATCTGCTAAATACCCTTGAGCTACCAGCGCTTGGTTTTACTTCCAAATGAACTTATTTGTGAAAAAGGCACTGTTTGTTTGTTGTTTAACGCCACACTCAGCAATATTCCAGCTATATGATGGCGGTCTGTAAATAACCATGTCTGGACCAGACAATCCTGTGACTGACATCATGAGCATCGATCCACGCAATTGGGATCGATGACATGCATCAACCAAGTCAGTGAGCCTGACCACCCGATCCCTTTAGTCGCCTCTTCCAACAAGCATAGACGCCTCTTCCGACAAGCATAGTCGCCTCTTCCGAAGAGCATAGTCACCTCTTCCGACAAGCATAGTCACCTCTTCCGACAAGCATAGTCACCTCTTCCGACAAGCATAGACGCCTCTTCCGACAAGCATAGTCGCCTCTTCCGACAAGCATAGTCGCCTCTTCCGACAAGCATAGTCGCCTCTTCCGACAAGCATAGTCGCCTCTTCCGACAAGCATAGTCGCCTCTTCCGACAAGCATAGTCGCCTCTTCCGACAAGCATAGTCGCCTCTTCCGACAAGCATAGTCGCCTCTTCCGACAAGCATAGTCGCCTCTTCCGACAAGCATAGTCGCCTCTTCCGACAAGCATAGTCGCCTCTTCCGACAAGCATAGTCGCCTCTTCCGACAAGCATAGTCGCCTCTTCCGACAAGCATAGTCGCCTCTTCCGACAAGCATAGTCGCCTCTTCCGACAAGCATAGTCGCCTCTTCCGACAAGCATAGTCGCCTCTTCCGACAAGCATAGTCGCCTCTTCCGACAAGCATGAAAGCCAACAAGGGAAATTCATACTGACACAATATAGAAGTCCTTCAACCAATTCAAGACAGATTCAAATGTAACACCACAAGTTTTAAGACTTTATTTTTTGAGATATAAGGAAGGAAAAATACTGACACCTAATTATGGAAATCAGAGCCATTCTAGCTAAGATGGTTGTGTGTGAGCGTGTGAATGTGTGTGAATAAAATGTCATGAAAGTTATCAGATATCTTCATATGGAAAAGAATCATGCTTTATTCATTTCAACACTTGCATGTTTTGTGATAATACTGAATGCATAGGTCATGATAATATGCGTCAAAAAGGCTTGTTTTAGAGCTTTACCTGAAGGTTTTATAAGGCTTTCTAACATTTGAACATGAGGAAGTCTTTGATTCAAGCTGATTCTCATTGGATGAACATAGAAATATTTCAAATACTTAAAAACAATTCCAAATGGTTCACGCTTGCAAGTTCAAGAAAGAAAACTGGCTAGCTGTCAGCCATTTTAGCATGTTCGATAATTTTCATACCAATATTGGGTACCCGGTAGGATGGTAATGTGGCTGTTAACCTTCTAGCGCCTCACAGGCAGCTTGGGTTGTATACTCCCCAGGGAGCTGAGAATGAAATTCGAGTGATCACTGATCCATTGACTGGGGTAATAATGTAAGTGCCATGAGCACACAAGCTGCTATGGAGTTTGGCACCATACAAATTGACAAATTATTATTATTATTATTATTATTATTATTATTATCATTTCAAAGTTGTCTGCAAATTTAAATTTGTCGTTTCCGGTGGGCTCAATAAAGCCCTTATCCTACCGCCTCCTTTCACACATATTATCATGATAAGGATTTCCAGTTCTAAAGAATTTGTTTGGCCAAAACAGTAATCCTTCTTATCCATTGTTCATAATCCCATTGAAGAATTTTTTTTCCAAATGCTGACAAAACCAATTATTTTGAAGACTTAGAATGTATTCCGGAGAGTTTGTCATCTTTAATATTCCCCCTCATCATAATTAACAAGCTTTATAGGCACAGAAAACCTGACAAATTTGACAAGCATTTTCTAAAAACCTGATCAAGGAATAATTATTTCAAAATCAATACAGCCCACGCAATGTTCGAAAATTTGCCTTTTTTTTTCTCAATACATACGTTTGGAAATCTTCACTCCAATTTCAACAAGAAATCCTCACTGACAATTCTGTTTGTTTTAATAATGGTATTTTTGGGTACGGTAAGCCCTTGAATAACACACAGTCATCTTGTTTTTTCAGACTTAAACCACAAGCAGGACTCGTGGTGATTGCTGATGGTGCCCGAGACTTTTGCGGAACTGTGACTTCAAGTACAGGGATTATCCTGACTGCCGGGAATAATCATCGAGCTAAGGATTGATCAATACCAAGACAGGAAGTCGAGAGGTTCGGCTATTTCCAAACTTTCCTTCTGAATACGTGTCAGATTGTGACCCTGTGTGTGTTGTATTCTTCTGCAAGAACAAGAAGCATGTCCTGGCACGGACTTTGCCATGCTGGTCGTAATTCTGCCTGTCGACTCCGTGGAACGCCAAGTTTGCCACTTGACGGACATTTCTAGTGTTACATCTGATGACTGCTCTGTACTTGATTAATTTGTCCTCAAGAAAACTGGATCCTAAACCATTTTGCAGCCACAGTAAATGTAGTTTGTGAGACAGAAAGGATCGAGGGACTTGAACGTAATTATGTGTGAGAATTGAAGGGTATAATCAAGTGAACAAGTGGCGTCAACTGCTTTCATAATTCATCAGTATCAAAGACTACCATGAAGGTAATTACAAATCAAACAAAGATTCAGACTACAGCCTTACAAAAACTTCAGAAAAACTAGTCTCTCTGGAGGATGCAGTGGCAGGGAATATAACTTTCAGCAAAATTAAATCTGTCTCCAAAAGACGATTAAATTTCTTCTTAATCTACCAGGTGGAGCTTGTATTAATCCCACCCCGGATGTTGAAGAGACAATATTACCATTAGCCAACAGCCAAACAGCAATTTCTAATTTTGAGAAGATGATGAAAATTAAAGGAAGGGCCATTGCAGCTGTCTCCTTTCCAGGAGCTTCTACCAACCACACATGGATTGAGTTGGGTGGCAATTAGTTGACGGAACCTTGAAAAGCCGAATGACACGTCGTAACTTCATCAGCTGAATTTTGTTTATTGGTCATGGAAGCAAGCTCGTTGTGCCTTGTATCATGTGAAGTGGAGACAAAGCTTCTTCATAGCATTAGATCAGTTTTTGCATTTAGATTGGAGTTGCTAGAAGCCGTTCTCTAATGCTTTCCTATTACGGAATGTGGTTTTATCTCACCGTGTGAACTCTGTTTTCTTCTTCTAGGAGGGAGTGTTAAGTGAAATTTATATCCCCAAACTTTATATACAAACTTACTCTGGAGACATTGTTTTTGTTTTGGATTCAAAATACTTTCATTTGTATGTGAGTTTCATTCTGAAGCATATTTTGGGATCTGAATTTTTCGTTGCCGCAATTGCAATTACTGTTGGATTAATAACCTGAGAAAAGCAAACAGATTCAACTTCAAAATGGCTGCAAATTCAATTGGCTACCAAAATGGACATTTACCCATGGTGAATGGCTCCGACATTCTCAAACCCAGTGCTGTGATTGACATGACGGAAGCTGTGAAGCAAATGTTGACAGCCACAACGCCGTCACCAATCGAGAAATTTGGCACCACCTATGGCCGGATTCATGGCTACCTCAGCATTGCTGTATGTATTTTCGGAATTATATCCAATGCCTTGAATATAATTGTCCTCACGCGCAAGCACATGTTATCACCAACTAACTATATCCTCACGGCACTGGCAATAGCAGACATGCTGACGATGAGCACGTACCCGATCATGGCAACTTATCTGTACATCATCAGCCAACCCAACTGTGATGAGGTGAAGCACCCCAAAGAGTGGATGTACTTTATCCTGTTCCACAACCTATTCATCGTCACATGTCACAATATGGCAATGTGGTTGACAGTCGCATTGGCAGTGTTCCGGTACATATTTGTATGCATCCCATCCAAAGCCATGACACTATGCAGTGCCCAACGAGCCAAACTGACAGTAGGCTTAATCGTAATTGTAACCATCATCGTCTGCTGTCCCAACTATGTAATATACCGGGTAGTGGATATAGGAACGACCTACCATAATTCTACGACGTGCTATTGGATTTTGGAAACTGACTTTGCCCATAAGCATGTCTGGTATACGTCCTTCGTTAAATGGGTCTACGGGGTGGTTATAAAAATCCTCCCTTGCATCTTATTGGTGTTTCTAAGCACGCTGCTAATCCTAGCTATGCAGCGGGCGAAAAGACGCCGTGCTCGACTCCTCGGAAAAGTTAGCCGGGCATCTGACCACGACCACCAATCCAACGAGCACAACCGCACAACAGCCATGTTGGTGGCTGTTGTGATGTTCTTTGTTATAACAGAGCTGCCTCAAGGAATCCTGGCCCTAATAGGTTCTATGAGTAGTGATTTGTGGGAGGTGTACATCATACTGGGCGACCTCATGGACATTCTGGTTCTCATCAACAGCGCCGTCAACTTCATCCTCTACTGCATTATGAGTCAGCAGTTCAGGAACACCTTCAAGAACCTCTTCATTGGCAAGAACAAGACCTTCTTCAGTAAATATCACAAGCAGAACGGGGCCACGTACAGTGTTGTGAAGACGGATACAACCATGGTATAGTGATGAGACAAGTGATGAAGAGTTCAACACTCCTGAAATGCAGCTGAAATGATACAGGTATTTGCCTTGGATACCACTTTACATGAATCTATGAGAATGCACACGCCATTGGGTAAAACATTCAGTGCCTCTAACCTGTGTCGAGTGAGTGTGGTGGGTGATCTTCAGAATCAAATATTGACCCTCATGGAACAATCCCTGAGCTTGAAATTCGTTTGGTGGAGATCTCCCACTTAAGGAGTGTTCTTGTGGCTGTCATCCTATGCTTACCTACAAATGTATTATTCAATATTAACACAATGCGACCTGCTGAAGCATGTTCCACTATAAATTACACGGTGTCATGAATGGAAAATTTCGTGAAGAAAAACATCTTCATAACTGATAATGGTGAGATGTTACTGATGTCAGACAGTGTCAACATGGGGAAGTGTTCATGTGTGAGGAACAATACAAGAACAAGAACACTTTGTCAGATCCAGAGCTTGTCCAGGAACAGCAGCTTTGTGAAATCCTGCTGGCAGGATTTGGCATCAGGAATAAAAAAATTAAACATTGAAAAATTTATAAGCTACTGGAAGATGCCATGTGATGAGCTTTCTTCTTGGTCTTCTTGATGGATATCCATCTTATCCAGATTGAAAGATTTCAAAAGGTTCGTCTTGTGATGTGAAGCAGTGACAATGTTCTTGAAGACAATATGAACTGTAATTCTATGTACAGAGCTAAGAAGAAGCTGTCTGCTAATTGGATCCATTGTGATGGCAAAGTATATGAAGGATTTTATACCTGTGATGACATGGAACGATACAAAGGATATGCATGACCAAATATTAATATTTGGTGTGCAAATGGAATGGTATCAGATGTGATATATTTACTGATCTTTAGGATAATGGTTGCCTTATTTAAGCTTCAGTGTGGCTGTTCTTGTGGAACAGCCCTGTAGATTATTATATCTAGTCATGGCTTGTAGGGACGAGAGAGCCATATGCAAACTCATATATCACAGTGACACGGAGACAGAAGCAAGCATATTGACTTGTCCGGTCATAATAAAATGTTTTGAAATAGTTCAAAATGAATGCATCTCTTGTGAGGACGATGTATGTTTTCCCTGTAAAAACAGACTTGTTAGTGACTTTGTTCAAGGCGAACAGCATGTTTTGTGACCTTGGGCCCTGACCCCTTCTCAAGGTCATGCAAACATGCTACCACAAATTTTCGCCTTAAACAGTTACTCACAAGTGTCAGCGACATACTGGCTGTTGGTAATTCATGGGTTGTACATTATGTTTTTATTTGTTTCAATGATACTGAAAATTGTGCATATATATATAAATGCATGATACATTATGCAATATATACATAATATTCAGAAAAGAAGGATATTCCCTCATTTGCAAAAATAATCTGTAATTTTTTTTGTAATTTACAACAGAAAATATGTATAAATAGGACATTTTCTAACAACAAATATTTACAATATTATAGCTCAGAATTTATCACATGGAGTGGTATACAATATAACTATATGGAATATGCGATAAGGAAAATATCATACACAAACATACACAAACATACACAAACACACACAAGCACACACATTAATGAATAAGAAGAGCATGAAGATAAATACTCAAGTTAAGTTAATACATGTTAGACCCGTGAAGATCCGGGACAGAATAGGTCTTCACCAACCCATTCTTGCGGTAAAAAGCAACTATGCTTGTTGTAAGAGGTGACTAATGGGATCGGCTGGTCAGGCTTGCTGACATGGTTGATGCATATCATTGATCCCATTTGCGTGGATCGATGCTCATGATATTAATCATTGGATTGTCTGGTCCAGACTCGATTATTTACAGACAGCTGTCACATAGCTGGAATATTGCTGAGTGTGGCATTAAACATCAAAACCAACCAACCAACTAAATGACTATTCAATAACCGGATTAGGAAAATAGGCTTTACATGTTTGGGAAGCAACCCCTTTTCTTCTGCATGACAAACGATCACTTTATCCAGGAAGCTACCCTGCTGCCCCTTAATGGAAAACAAATTCGACTTCATATGGCTGTCTGTCTAAGGAGACTGCTGTCATATAGCTGAAATATTGCCAAGTCCAGCGTAAAACGACAAACCAACCAACCAATACATGTTGAAATCAATAATTTGTTCGAATTTCATTAAGATCTGTTTGCTCATTAGTGAAGACCTCAAATTAGATTTTTTCAGTTCTAGACTTATGAAAACTACCCAGAATAACACTGTGAATAACATGTCATGCATAATTTAATATCAAAACAAATCAAGAAGATGTTAAGTTACATACAGATCCATAACTTTCTCTTTGAATAGTGTATGATTGATAAAAAGAATTGTATGCACATATTTGCAAAACTTTTTTCATTCAGGCAAAACCCTTTTGAACAAGGCCATATATTTGCAATCTAAAATATGCTATTAAACATGTTGTTTCAACAAGAGCCACAGATAACCTTCATGTTAACAAAACTGAATATTCAAATTATTTTTCAAACATTGAAAAAATAAAATGGAAATAGGATTGAATTTGCAACTGAAGGAATATTTCATGTTTATTTAACAAATACTTCAAAATGACGGTGGCCATTGTTTATCGAGATGTGATATTGCCTAATGTTATATTGTACAGTTCATTGTTAATAACATTTTTAGTTGTTTGCTTGCTATTGTACTTTTTGTCACAAAAAATGTACCAGCTTTGTACAAACATGGCTTTTTGACATAACTGAGCTCAAGTTTAAGATGTTACGTGACAGTTATTAAACTAATTTAAAATGTCAAAATG
Source organism: Haliotis cracherodii (assembly GCF_022045235.1). NCBI lineage: Eukaryota > Metazoa > Mollusca > Gastropoda > Lepetellida > Haliotidae > Haliotis > Haliotis cracherodii. The sequence goes on from NW_027266319.1 coordinate 13,400,473, forward strand.
TGCTCCTATTCTTTTTCTTCCCTTTCTCGTAACACTCGGTTTTTATTTCACAGAGCACCGCGGAAGCCTTCTTTCATTTGTCATTATAGAAGTGCAAGATCAGAGATGCAAGGTTTTCACAACTTTTTATCCGGTTTCTATTTCTGGCATATACCAAAATATGACTTTGATTGTGAGAAGATGTTAGTGGTTAATAATACATTTACTGGAATAAAGATCACAAAGCATATTGATCTCTACATATTGTAGAGTTGTCAGTGCAATAAGATCGACTATTCCAAGTTGTGACATAATTGTTCTGCTATTGGAGCACGTAAAAGTGTTTGTGGTTTTACAGTGAAGGCAGCAATAGTCCGGCTATTTCATGGAGGCCTGTAACCTGAGTGAGTGAGTGAGTTGGGTTTAACGCCGCTTTTAACAGGATTCCAGTTATATCGCGGAGTGTTAGCTTAATGTGGGAGGAAAGCCCGAAGTGATGCAGGTCTCAGACGTTTACCACTTCGGTCAAACCCACAAGCATGGGTATGGTGCTGACAAACCTAGAAACATTATTGGGGTGAACCGGGATTTGAACCACAATCATAGGTTTCTGGCTTGCCCAAGGGATGGAACTCTGCACAGCAAATCACAGCGCCTTAGACGACTGGGCCACCCATGCCCACTGTAAACTGAGACTGGAACAGACAAACTGTATGTTATATTTGATATTATATTTGAAATCATATTTGATATCATAAATGCTCCATGCCATCAGGATACGATGATATGCAATCAAGCCATTTATCAAATCTGACCATCCAAACAAATCACCTCTAATGCTTTTGGAGAGCTGGGGACCTTAAACACGGGGTACCAGGCCCATTGTGTAAGGCACTGCAATTAGCTGTGCAGAGTTATGTCCCTTAGGGACTCGAGAAACGTATGGTTGTGGGTTTGAATCCCAGTTCAGCCTGATTATGCTCTAGGTTTGTCAGCCCTGGTTCACCAAAGGGGAAAATGTCCGCATTATTTTGGGCATCCTGCCAACATAAGGCTGACATGCTATAACTAAACTCACTCGCTCAATAATCCTGGTGAACACAGTGTGATGTCAGAACTATTAAAGCAGAACAACACATGAAGGCAGGTGCTTTTTTTGCACAGGTATTTTGCCATTTACACCCAATAGAATCTGTTTCATCTGATAATCTGGATTTTAAATTTAAATTAAAAATCAGAACAAAAGTTCTTATTATTAATAATTTTCATAATTCTATCATACAACCTCTTCAGATTATGAACAGAAGTCCACTCCACTGTCAACTAAACACAACCAGTTGTTCCTGTAACACTTAAACCACTAGGCTACCCGACCGCCCCGAAAAGCAGTATGCGTGTATCTAAGTCTGTAGACAAAGCCAGGTTGAACGGATCTGCGACAGATGAAGGAGCGGAGGTAGAGTCATTTGAGGTTGACCCCCGAACTTGAAGCTTCTTCGTCCTGATCCACAATGTTTGGCATGTGAGAGATGCAAAAACTGGGTGCCTGGGAATGGTCAAGTTGACAAAGGGTGTGAAAGAACTCTCCCAAGCTAGTACACAGTTTAATCCCTGGACGGATCATGAGACTGTTCAGGAGGAAACGACATGCTGCAGGCCTTAACCGCCAGTTATCGTGGAGACTTGAAAACATTCAGTCGTATCTTGACGGACCTCAATGATTTTCCCAAGCTGCGTCAGACAAAGACATGATGGCTTTGACTTTCTTCTTAGCCGCCTTCTAAGGCTTGGCTTTAGTGAAGGAGGTATATCTAGCTTCGAGAAAGTCATCTTGGAGAGGCCGGGAATGCAAAAGTTTGCAACGGGACTCCTCCATACATAATTCAACTCTGTATTAATGCGGGTCCCCAGTGACCACAAATTTTTTACATGTAGAGGCAGGGACAGATGGTGCCATAACAGACCAAAAAACACTAATTACCAACCCCAGAAATACTCATGTAACCAGCCAGTAACAAGAAACTTTACTTTAATGCTAATAAAAAGTACTGATAGGATACTACTTAAACATAGAGGCTACATAACCAAGCGCTAGAGTAAACAAAACCATAGGAATTGTCTCCAGCACACACATGAAAGAATTGAGGTTTTCTTGCCTTAACACGTGGGAAAAAAACATTTAGACTACTGGTGCTATTGCGGGAACAACTAGTTGTGTGTAGTTGACAGTGAAGAGGACTTCTGTTGAAAATCTGAAGATTTAGTTACAATCTGGTTGCAGAATTATATGAATCCTGTGGGTTATGTGTATATGTTTGCTATTTCCAGCTGTATGACGGGTGCCTGTACATAATTGATCCTGGACCAGACAATCCAGTGATTAATATTCACGATCCACACTGTTCGTTACAACACACGATCAACCAAGTCGACGAGTCTGAACACCAGATTCATTTGATCGCTTCTTACGACCAACATATTCTAATCTCATCTGGAATCCACACAGGGTCTGATATTTGAACATGTATTCTTTCTCAGTCTGGCTGCACCTCTTTGTTTTTTATCCTTTGTTAGGATATCTGGTCTCAGTCCGGCAAGTACGATCTCAAAAATATCTGGTAGGCAAATTTTAAAATGTCAGGTTTGCACTTTTTCAAATCAGGACATTTTGCAGTCACAACTACACAGACTGGCGTCCTGATCCCTGGTATCCTATGACTTAAATATGCCACAATGGAATTCCTTATTTGGACAAAACACCAGTGCTATGACTACCAATACAGTAATTTGATTGCTAGAATCTGGCAAAACAAACCAGATATTTAATAGACATTGGATTATCTTGTTTCTGTCACACACAAACCACACACAAGCAGATCCTGATTGGGGTGACTACAAAATGGAAATCTTCCTCGCTACATGATTAGTATTGAAGAGGAACACTTGTTTTCTATTGCATGTTGCAACTGTCTGGCAAATTGGGGTGAAACAATACATCGGTGTACTGGTGCATCATACATTTTTTTCTGTATCATGATGAGTATTGTATCATGACCTTGCTGTATCATTTCACCCCAATTGGCAAACCAGTGAGTGAGTGAGTTAGTGTGGAGTGGTTGAGTGAGTGAGTGAGTGAGTTAGTGTGGTGGTGTGAGTGAGTGAGTGAGTGAGTGAGTGAGTGAGTGTGAGTGAGTGAGTGAGTGTGGAGTGAGTGAGTGAGTGAGTGAGTGAGTGAGTGAGTGAGTGAGTGTGGAGTGGTTGTGTGAGTGAGTGAGTGAGTCAGATGATGCCAGATGATGCCCATGATGCCTATTTGTTATATCCCGTGCCTTATTTGCTTGGGTTTAAGATCTGAGGACATCCCATTAGGGGTCACGTCAGAATGACCTGTCATCCGACCAATCAGAGTGTTGCTTACCAGATTATGAAAGTGACAGTCGGATTGTGATTTCTAATCATGCAACCTCGAAAACTTTAACTCCGAACGATAGTTACGGGTTTAACGACTGAATCCATATAATCTAGACCATCTATTAGCCATTCCAGAATGTTCTTTTGTTCAGATTTCAAATTCATAATCGAGAATTTGTCAAAATATGTTTCGAAGTGTGGTCATCAATTTGAAATTAGTGCCGTAGAGCATGAGAAAGCTGCTTTCTGATTGGTCATTCCAATAGTAAATCAAAGTTCGCACAAGGTCGGTCTGACGTGACCAGTAATCTCCTCAGATTTTTGTTTAGCTGTAGCGAGAACTAAGACCTGATTTTAATGAGATTTTGATCTGTTACCATTTGTGTGACTCTCAGTCAAAAGAAACTACTTAATGTATCTGTTAACGGGAGCGCCATGAGTATGTGGATATACCTAGCACTGAAACATTCCAACACGAGTATGAGGACAGCTGAGTGAGTGAGTGAGTATGGTTTTACGCCACTTTTTGCAATATTCCAGCAATATCATGGTGGGGGGACACCAGAAATGGGCTTCACACATTGTAACCATGTCGGGCTACTCGACCGCCCTGAGGCCAGCTGAAATTGTTTAGGCACACAATCAAACCCAAAACACACTACACCATCTAGTCCTCACCCCTTGAAGATCTGGGTTAGAACTTGTCTTCAGCAACCCACGCACCTTGTAAGATTTTGTTTGTTTGTTTGTTTGTTTGTTGTTTTACGCCGCACTCAGCAGTATTCCAGCTATATGATGGCGGTCTGCAAATAATCAAGTCTGGAATGAGCATCGATCCACGCAATTGGGATCGATGGCATGATTCAACCAAGTCAGCGAGCCTGACCCCCCGATCATAGTCGCCTTTTACAACAAGCATAGTCACCTTTTACGGCAAGCATGGGTTGCTGAAGACCTATACTAACCCGGAATTTTCACGGGTTACACCTTGTAAGAGACAACAATTAAACATGAATTGAAGTCAGGTTCACTGACTTGCTTGATACATGCATTGTATCCCAAATGTTTAGATTGATGATCATGATGTCATTCATTGGATAGTCTGGTCCAGACTCAATTATTTACAAACCGCCATCATATTGCAGGAATAATGCTGAATACAGCATTAAACAACAAAGTATACCATATTTGACAATAAGCGCCCATGGCGATATTTGCTAATATATTGTCTAGTGAACAATCCCAATTAGCACCCCTTCCGACTGATCAATGTACACAAGACTTATTTATTTGCGTATAATACGTACTCGCGTGTTATATGCACCCTTAATCTTGGGCAATTAAATTCTGGAAAATCATATCTGTCGTACATAAACATTTCAGGCTGTCAGCATAAACCACAAAATTTATCTTTCAACTTTCTTATAAAAGCCCCCTATTTCTAATTTTGAGAGTGCCCTGGATGTTAATTACGGTAATTCTCAAATAACAATTAGCATGGGGTACCACAGGCCTATTCTACCTCAGACTTTCTGTAATAGCTACCCAGTTAATTCCAAGGGTTTATTAACATGTTGCCATGACATGTATATGTCAACTAGCATAGATTGAAAGACGCATGTCCCATTGCAGACCCACACAGACACAGTATACTGACTCCGAGCTGACCATCCTTGTTTTAACTCCTTAAACCGAGCACAAGGCAGGGTAACAACAAGTATCATCTTTTAACGTCAGTATGACACAGCCAGGAATCGAACCCCAGACCTTGCGCTCTCCGGCGGACACCCTACCCTCAGACCACGGAGGGTGTCGGTCGAAAGATGAAGAGACGTCAGTCCAGCTACGGTAAGGCTGGGTGCTCTGGGGCCTGAACACAACACGCACTACCACAAAGAGCTAACCTGTCCCATTGTGCTTCTTGTAAACATCAGGGGCGGTCGGGTAGCCTAGTGGTTAAAGCGTTTGCTCGTCACGCCGAAGACCCGGGTTCGATTCCCGGCATGGGTACAATGTGTGAAGCCCATTTCTGGTGTCCCCCGCCGTGATATTGCTGGAATATTGCTAAAACCGGCGTAAAACCATACTCACTCACTCACTCTTGTAAACATCAACCTGTTTAAAGCAAACCTGAACACAACAGGAACTTACACCGACCCTTTGCAATAGGAGTGAGTGAGTATGGTTTTATGCCACTTTCAGCAATATTCCAGCAATATCACAGCAGGAGACACCAGAAATGGGCTTCACACATTGTACCCATGTTGGGAAGTGAACCAAGTTCTTCGGCGTGACGAGCCAACGCTTTAACCACTTGGCTACCGCCCCCTTTGCAATAGGACTGCATGGTACTACCAGTGTACAGTATACTGCAAAACAGCGGTCTGTAAATAATCAAATCTGGACCAGACAATACAGTGATTGACATCATGAGCATCAATCCATGCAGTTGGGATACGATGACATGCATCAACCAAGTCAGCAACCTGACCACCTGATCCCGTTAGTCGCCTTTTACAGCAAGCATGGGTTGCTGAAGACCTATTCAACCCTGGATCTTCACAGGTCATTGCTACAATGAATCACCATGCAGAGTCGCATCATTTGCCACACCAGAAATATATTGTATGTTCAAATCCTGGTTCGACACGATTATGTTTCCACGTTCGTCACTGCCATACCCGTGCTCATGCGTTTTACCAAAGTGGTAAACCTCTGAGACCTGCATCACTTCGGGCTTTCCTCCCACTGTTAAACTATTTAATTGGCGTTCTAGAAGTTGGTGAGTGAATAAGAAAACGTAAATCTTTATGGATACCAACCACTGGTTTATTGCAAAAGCGACTTTTCAAAGAAGCTCCTTACACCATTATCAAACTTGAGTGACTACAGGGTCACATGTGGCCCAGTCGTCTAAGGCGACGCGATTTGCTGTGCAGAGTTGCATCCCTTGGGCATGCCGGTTTGCCCCGATTATGTTTCTAGGTTTGTCAGCACCATACCAGTGCTCGTGGGTTTCACCTAAGTGGTGAAGGTCCGAGACCTGCATCACTTCGGGCTTTCCTCCCACATTAAATTAATATCCCATGAATAAAATGTCACTGCCCTACGCAATCCAAATAAATAATCACCAGTCCCTCAGGAAGCTGAAAACCTATCTTAGACATTTAATAATTAATAAAACTAGCAGAGCTGCCAACTGCACTTGACAGTTTGTCTTTTAATGTCCAAAAGCCAAGATTATGTATCCAGTGAATCCTTCATCCTTTGTCTGAGCCGTATCCCCAACAGTCACTTACTAACTGCTCAAATTCACAAAGCCAAATTTGGGTCCTGGCAACAGCCTGAATGACGCCTTGACTGCCCAGTTAGCCAGAGTTTGGTGACATGGGTTTCAAAATGGTCCAGACAAATCCCCTGAAGAGGTAATCAATGCATATTGGGGAGATAAATGTCAAACTCTTTTGATATACAGCCATATGAAGTCTCATCTGTTTTCCATTTAGGGGCAGTAGGGTAGCTTCCTGGATAAAGTGATCGTTTGTCATGCAGAAGAAAAGGGTTTGCTTCCCAAACGTGTGAAGCCTATGTTCCTTTTCAGGTTATTGACAGTCATTTACAATGCAGTAGTTCACAGGGACCCAAGACAAACTAATTTCAACTTTTGTATTGGTCATTGGGAGTAGAAGGACGGGTCACTCCTGGGAGTTCCCTCGTCCCCCTCTACACGCAGCCCAGACAGCGAATGGGACTTCTCCCAGGAAGTGCTGCCTAGTCAAACCCACCCAGAACTTTTAGGAGAATGTGAAGACTCCCCAACACTGCAGCCTTCTGCATTACACAGATTGTCAGAAGGGCTGTATTCCTGGTAGCAAACCCGAGTACTCTCCCAATGTCTCCGAACAACACGCATTACCACAAAGAGCTAACCTGTCCCATTGTTTGCTCGTGAAACATGTTCCAAGAGTACATAAGCACGCGTTTTGGTATTGCACAATGTGTAATACAGCTGTATGTTTATTAAACGGGTGATCTCTTCACAGGCAAGTAATAATAGTACTTTTTACACTGAAGACACTGCTTATTACGGTCTACAAACTGAAAAAGTTGGAAGAATGATGTTGGATAATAAATAAAATCTCACCCTGGTGTCGTTTGATGTCAAATATACATATCAACAATCGTTGATATATTTGATATCAAAAGACACAAGGGTGAGATTCTCCATGTGTCTTGCCTGGAAAGGTAATTCTATTCTGTTTTATTCTGTTAAATAATGGTTTAATAAAACTTGAGAACTGAACACAATCTCATTTGTGGTATAATATTTACATCACTGTCAAATTTCATAAAAATAAAGTAATAAGGAATGGAGAAAAAAAGCAATTAAATGATTATATAACTCACTTTTGCAAATAATGTCAGGGTTATATTTTAAATATTATTTCTAATATCACAAAACAGGGGAAAAAGTCTACAGGAAACTTTCGGATTCAATATATTTTATTCCCATAAAACATAATATGATGGAGGCAAGAATTCCATGTCCATCTTGTATGAAAAGTTTTTCTGCTCAACCTGTGAGTAGAGTGCACACGTCAAGGCGAAAAAACTATTTCAAGAGCACGCAAATGAAGCATGTTTATTGGAGTGAGTTGGATTTTATGCTGCTTTAGTGGTCTTGAGGAACACCATATCATTCCCAAACTTTTGCACTTTTTTCATCCAGATGTGCGAAATATCTGCAGAATTAATCTCAAGGAATGACAAACAGTGTTACTTGGTCTTTTCTTAATCATATTGCCCCTTCCATCAACTGGACAAATCCCCAGCCTCGTCCATTATTTGTCTGGGAACTCGTATCCGGGGAAATCATAGAGGATTTATTGGTAAAAATGTAGGATTTGTTTAAAAATCCAGAAAGGGAAACTTCAGCTATACTTTTCAAAATTGTTTTTTCGCACCAACTGCATATCCAAGATTTAAGTGTTCAGCTCAAAATAGTGTCAAACCCTCTCACTCACTTACTTGATACTTCAGATGTACTCATTTGTGAGGGCCAAAGAGTATGCAAACAAATGAAGCTTTTAGCAGCAAGATGAAGCTTTATATGCATTTAATTAAGCTAACCTCCAAAATCTGCTTCTGCCCACCGGAAATGTAAAATTGTAAAATTTGGGTTTGTTTGTTTTCGTTTATTTGTTGTTTAACACCTCACTCAGCAATATTACAGCTATATGAGGGCAGCCAGGAAATAATCAACTCTCGACCAGACAAACCAGTGATTGACATCATGAGCATCGATCCACGCATGTGGGATACCATGACATGCATCAACCGAGTCAGCGAGCCTGACCACCCGATCCTGTTAGTCGCCTCTTATGACATGCATAGTCGCCTTTTACGGCAAGCATGGGTTGCTGAAGATCTATTCTACACGGGATCTTCACGGGTCCAACATTATGTCCATGAAACTTCAAAGTTTTGGACTTGTGACATGATCAAGTACCAAAGAATGGCAAAAAGAACAAAGAGGTAAGTATATCAAACTTCAATAGAATCAAACAATGACTGTCTCTAAATGAAATTTCTGCCTCAACAACTAATAAAATGACCTTGGGTCAAAGACTTGCACATCTTCAAAATATTTGAAAAATGTTTTCTCATAACCTCAAAAGTCTACTTCCCCAAAGCAATTTTAACCTTACCTCCTTATTTGGTGTTGTTCTTAGTCCAAAACATGAAAAGAACAAAATATAAGTCTTCATATGTTATTTCTTGTATATCAATTAAACGTCTTGAAGATTCAAGCATTTCTTCAATTTTGCACATCCCAGTGGGACATCAGTTTTGTCACTGGTGCTTCAAATTTGTAACTGTCCTCAAGATTTCTACCATAAACTGTTTGAAAGCTACGCTAAGACCTTGAATGTTATATCATTGATTAAACTTTTATCATATGAAGCTATTTAAAATCTTCATATGAAGAGGACCCATGAAGATCCGGAGTAGAATAGGTCTTCAGCAACCCATGCTTGTCGTAAAAGGCAACTAAGCTTGTGGTAAGAGGAGACTAATGGGATCAATGGTCAGGTTTGTTGACTTGGTTGATGCATGTCATCGTATCCCAATTGCATAGATTGATGTTCATGATATCAATCACTGGATTGTCTGGTCCAGACTCAATTGCTTACAGACCGCCGTCATATAGCTGGAGTGAGTGAGTGAATGAGTATGGTTTTATGCCGCTTTTAGCAATATTCCAGCAACATCACAGCAGGGGACACTTTACATGGGCTTCACACATTGTACCCATGTCGAGAATCGAACCTGGGTCTTCGAATGCTTTAACCTCTAGGCTACCCGACCACCCCCATATAGCTGGAATATTGCTGAGTGCGGCGTTTAACAACAAACAAACAAACAAACAAACATCATACAAAGAGCATGCCTGATTGTACCTCAAAAGTTGTGAAATGTAGACACCAAAGGTTGGAGCTGCTGGAATATTTCTCCACATAATTGTGAGTGAGTGAGTATGGTTTTACGTCGCATTTAGCAATATTCCAGCAATATCACGGCGGGGGACACCAGAAATTGGCTTCACACATTGTACCCATGTCGGGAACCGAACCCGGGTCTTTGGCGTGACAAGTGAACGCTTTAACCATGAGGCTACCCGACCACCCCTTCTGCACATAAAGGGAAGGTTGGCAACTAGGGTTTTCCCTCTCACCCGACAATCTTGTCGATAGTTTTTTTTAGCGATAAATATAAATATGACACAGATGAGGCGGTCTCACTGGTCTCCTTTATTTCTAGATCTGGTGGGTAATTAAGTGGAAGGGAATTGGCTATTTGACCATTATTGAACGATATCAGATTATTGACATAGTCGTGAAGCTAAAGTTCAACTTCTTGGCCAAATTTTTGCGTTTTGATTTTGCAAATCCAAGCAGAAATTCTGATTGATATGCACAAAAAATATCATCAGCACAGGGGAGCACAATTGGGGTCCATGGGATGCCTACTTCTTGCCCAAAGGTCTTATCACCAAATTTCCCATATAAATGTGAAAGAGATGTTAAGAACACAACGTAGGCAAAGCGCACTGAACATGTTTTACACTGTAGGCGATAGGCACTGTTGATGAAATGCATAGACAGACCAAGCAAATTAAAACAATTTTGGAATGCCATGGACAAAACTAGGCCGAAGCATGGTGCCAGGCTTCTGTTTTGGACGATTTACTGCTGTTTTTTTGCAAACTTCAAATTGCCAGTCACACTGACATCTACTCAAGCCATCTGTCAAGTCAATATGTTGTCACTTAGGCCATAAGTTTTTATTTTTATTTTTTATTTTGACAGAGTTTGATTGCGAAAATTTTGGTTGGTAGGTAAAAAAAATAAGTGAAAGAAAAAGGCAATTATTTATCATCTTAAAGTCTGATTTGGATAAGTAAGGTGATAAAAAATATATTTTGATGATGATTTAACTTTGGAACAAATTATAAAGTATGAAAATATCTTGGATTTTTTTATTATCAAAGCGATCTTTGCCGTCAGCAGAACAATGGAACTTCCTGCGCTATATGTATTTCGATCGCGAAAACGTAATGTTGACACATAATAGTCACATTGCCACAAATATGACTTTTAATGGGTCAAAGTATGGCATTTATGATATATGTATCCATTCTTTGGCAACTGAAGTTCGTTTCAAGGCGTCAATAGTGGTAATCTGACCATGGTTGCTGTAAATAACGGTGAGTTGTGCAATCTACCAATCACTTCACACATGATTTCGCCAATACCCAGATATACAATGAACATGTTTTTATAACCAGATAGTATAATAATAACAGGATTAAATTGCATACTTGTTCGGATTTGCTGACAGGTATTTCTGGCGTTATGTGCTCGGGTGATCAGCTGATAATGTTTTTTGCGATGGGGTCCTTAGATATGTGTCTTCACAGGACAAAATTATTACTTATTCAAATGTCTAGACGCATAGGCTCATTTGCAATGGAAAAATATAGCAAAATAATGCCATGAGTTCAAATAAATGGTATTGAAATCTTGTGCGCCTGAAGGACAGACTTAATGACACCATTACTAGGTAACTGGCTCACATATGTGATATTTGTCTCCTGAGAAAGAGATCCTGCTGTTTCAAAGCTGACATCATCTGTATATTATCAACAAATGGTTGCATGACAAGGTCGGAACACTATGATATGATTATACTGAACTAACAATGACACAAATACTTGTAAATACGACAAAGGGTTTATTTGACTTTTCAAATTACATATGACCTTTGCATACATGGCTGTTATGACCCAAGCTGTCACTATCAATATTGTTGCCACGTTTCAAAAGAGGTGATAATTAAGTTAGCATCATTGTGATCATGTACTTTTTTGTTGTTGTTGTTGTTTAATGCTGTCTGTAAATAATAGAGTCTGGACCAGACAATCCAGTTATTTGACATCATGAACATCGATCCACCCAATTGGGATACGATGACATGCATCAACCAAGTCTGACCACCCGATCCCATTAATCACCTCTTATGACAAGCATAGTCACCTTTTACGGCAAGCATGGCTTGTTGAAGACCTGTTCAACCGGGATCTTCACGGGTCCAACATTATGTGTCCCATTGAAGAGGTACCTACACGTCCTATCAAAGTTTCAGCTCTCTGTGTCCTAATTACCAATTCAGGAGGACAGGCAGTATATCATCTTTTTCAATGGCAAGAGTCCAAAATTATTGCCTCACATCATAACATTGTTTGTTTTTTTGGGTTATTAACGCTGCACTCAGCAATATTCCAGATATATGACAGCAGTCTGTAATTAATCGAGTCTGGCCCAAACAATCCAGTGATTGACGTCATGAGCATCAATCTATTCAACCCCGGGTCTTCATGGGTCCCAACTTCTCAGAATGTATCAGTGGTGTGTTAATGATGTGGTGGCATGTGGTCCTGTGTCATAATAATGTTCCAGATTCTTAAGCCTTGTAGTGTCTGAGTTGGGTTTAACACCGCTTTTAACAGTATTCCATTAAATCGCAGCAGGTCAGCTTAATGTGGGAGGAAAGCCCAAAGTGATGCAAGTCTCCGACGTTTACCAATTCGGTGTAACCCACGAGCATGGGTATGCATGGTGCTGACAAACCTAGAAACATAATCGGGGCAAACCGGGATTCGAAACGTTTCGGGCGTGACCAAGGGGCGCAACTCTGCACAGCAAATCACGGCGCCTTAGACGACTGGGCCACACGTGCCCTTAGGCCTTGTAGTGTGTGAGAAATTAAATTTGTTTTAACAAGTACAACATAAAATTTTCAAATTTTAACGCCATGACAAATCTAAGATCCGGTTTTCCCTGAGTTTCAGGTTTATCCTTCTTTGAGTTCAGAGAAGTCAAACTAACGGAGGACCACCCAATAAGCTTACTGGATCTTCTACAGTTATTTGTTTTTGCGTGTCAACCATAATTTCTCTGAGACCTTGCGTTAGTCTCAGCACACATGTTGATAATTTAGAGGTGAATGAGGTTTCCAAACATGGCCATACGAACAGATGTTTTTACAGCAAAGTTGCGTACATCAAATGGTGTTAGTCACAGAAACTGAAAGTAATACGAAAAACAATTACTCTAAATGGATTGAAGTTTTTAAATGCTACCAATTAGGTCTTTCTTTCACCACCATCTGTGTCCTCAAAGCTATAAATCCCAGGTTTCCAATCAGTCAACTAGAACTTTTGTAAAACAGAAAATAATGGTGTCTTTAACGGTTTGTATTCCAATCTGCCAGAAGGTGGAGGTGTGAAAGTTAAAGACTATTGCACTGACGTAGCAGTGTGTGGGTGTGCGTGTGAGTAGTATGCTGACTCCGAGCCATCAGTCCTTGTTTCGTCTTCTGAACGCTGAGCACCAAGCAGGGTAACAACAAGTACAACATCTTTTGGTATGGTGAGTGAGTGAGTAAGTATGGTTTTACGCCGCTTTTAGCAATATTCCAGCAATATCACAGCAGGGAACACCAGAAATGGGCTTCACACATGTCGGGAATCGAACCCGGGTCTTCGGCGTGACGAGCGAACGCCTGAACCACTAGGCTACCCGACCGCCCCTTTTGGTGTGGTGTGACTGGGGATTGAACCACGGTAGTTGATGGGTGTTTGAAATGGGTGCACCGGTGGGGCACGATACACTCACCCTTTCACAAACACTGGTATCATTACCATTTGATAGATGGAACCGTATAATGGACTCTACTTTGAGCAGAGATTTCTTACAGTTTTTGAAAGGGTTTTGGTCGCTTTTATTCCCATGCACTGTATATTGATCTTCAAACTTGCCAATCTACAGACAACCATAATACACATTGCTCCGAGCCTTGCACACAAAAGATGATAGACAAAGAATTGCTAATTTGGAACTAAGCCATATTTGCCCTGAAGAAGTTCTAGGATGGCATTTAGAAGGCGGAGGTCAGGGATACAGATTTCAATCAGTGTGAAACCTAGGAGTGAGTGAGTGAGTGAGTGAGTGAGTGAGTGAGTGAGTGAGGGAGCGAGCACTACATTATTATTACCCAGGTCAATGGGTGAGCGTGCACTCGTTTTTCATTCTCAGCTCCCTGGGGAGTAGAGTGAGTGAGTGAGTGAGTAAGTGAGTGAGTGAGCGAGCACTACATTATTATTACCCAGGTCAATGGGTGAGCGTGCACTCGTTTTTCATTCTCAGCTCCCTGGGGAGTAGAGTGAGTGAGTGAGTGAGTAAGTGAGTGAGGGAGCGAGCACTACATTATTATTACCCAGGTCAATGGGTGAGCGTGCACTCGTTTTTCATTCTCAGTTCCCTGGGGAGTAGAGTGAGTGAGTGAGTGAGTGAGTGAGTGAGTGAGTCAGCGAGCGAGAGAGCGAGCACTACATTATTATTACCCAGGTCAATGGGTGAGCGTGCACTCGTTTTTCATTCTCAGCTCCCTGGAGAGTAGAGTGAGTGAGTGAGTGAGTGAGTGAGCTCATGGTACTACATTATTATTACCCAGATCAATCATTTTTCATTCTCAGCTCCCTGGGGAGTAGAGTGAGTGAGTGAGTGAGTAAGTGAGTGAGGGTGGGTCGGTGGGTGAGTGAGTGAGTGAGTGAGTGAGTGAGTGAGTGAGTGAGTGAGTGAGTGAACTCATGGCACTACATTATTATTACCCAGGTCAATGGGTGAGCGTGAACTCGTTTTTCATTCTCAGCTCCCTGAGGAGTAGACACACTAAACCAAGCCACCTGTGATCCTCTGTTATCCATTCAAAACCTCTGTATTTCCCTCTTATAATTCTTTGTCTGATTTGTTTTGATTGTTGTTAAATGTCGCACTCCAGCTATATGATGGTGGCTTGTAAATAATCAAGACTGGACCAGACAGTTCAGTGATTCCACACTTTCGGGAAACAATGACATGAAATCAACCAAGTCACTAAGTCTGACTACTGATCCATTTGGTTGCCTCTTACGACCAGCATAGATAGATGGAGACCTATTGTAACCCATCTTCCTGAGGCAAGGGAGTTAACTGGCTATGAAAGTCCAGTT
Organism: Haliotis cracherodii; assembly: GCF_022045235.1. Taxonomy (NCBI): domain Eukaryota; kingdom Metazoa; phylum Mollusca; class Gastropoda; order Lepetellida; family Haliotidae; genus Haliotis; species Haliotis cracherodii. The sequence continues at coordinate 13,415,477 of NW_027266319.1, forward strand.
TTGATATTTGCTGAACTTGGCTGGAATTATTGAGTTATATTTTGGCTGGACTAACAAGTCTATGCATAGTTTAATCAAAATCGTGAAACAAAATTGACATCATCTGCCATGCAGATTTCGGTCGATTGCAGGATTTGCAAAGCATGTTTACCGCCAACTCATATTTTCCAACAGATATTTTCCAAATCTTTTCATGTTTTTAATCAAGGTGCTCACGTGATTTGATCCACTTTACCAAGTAAGACCCATACTATAACAATATAGATTTTGATTATTGATCAGATCGTCCTGACTGGGCACCGCCATTTTGTTTGAAGCAAATGCAAGAGATATCAGAGGCGGAATCTGATTGGTCAATAGGAGAGATATAGAAGGGACATAACTCGTAATAGCCACTGGTGGCGCTACATACGAACCCAGAAATTCCGGCCATGTTCGGGAAGGGTGAAAACTGGACTTTTAAAGTCAGTTAACGCCCTTGCCTCAGGAAGATGATTGTAACCCAGAATCCCCACTGGGACTTATAGTAATAAAGGATCCCATGGGATTTCCGAGTGAAAACATCAATTGATTATTTACAGCCTGCCATGAAATAATTGGAATATTGCTGACAGCAGCAAAAAACAACAAACATTAAAAACAATGAAACGACTGGCACAATCAATAAACAAATCTACCAGCTCATATAAAACATTACGGGTTAAAAAGTTAAAATTTCATTAAAATCATAATTTAATATCATCTTTTCAAAAATTCTGACCCAAATGACCATCTCTTTGAACTGATTCATCCAATGTAATTTTCTGATTAATAACAAACACATATTGCTATAAGATCAGTAATATTCAAGACTAACTAAACTGTAACGTTTGCCCTCTGACCACACACAAGTTTTAATCTTTTATCCAATCACAGGCAAGCCCTTGTTTAATCAATCATGTTTGATAGGGAATATTGCCTTCAAACACGTTTGATGAATGCTACAACCAACATGAAATCAAACTTCCATCAATTACCACGTCAGGCTGTTTTATCCTCCATGAAAAATCAGCTGCACTTTAAAATGAGGCTAAAACCTTTGAAAATTAGTTGTTCTCGACATGAGGATCGCATTGGAAATCAAGGCCATTCATTAGTTCCCCAGACAGAGAAAAAGTCAGGAGTTTCATGAAAAGCACATGAAAAGAATTAAAACGATGGCAAGAAGTGATGTGATTTGCTGACACAAGGGGGTGTATTTTGGGTCCAGTGAGAAAAGAAAGGTTTTATCTCGAACTGGGAGGCACAATTAGATCTTTTCTTCTTGTTAAATCACGTTCGTCCCTGCATTTGATGTGCATGCTATGTGATTTGCTCCTTGTCATGTGAAGATCCAAAGAACTGGCCATGGTTAAGACGCTATATTCCAGAATTGTCACATTATAATTTTTCCCCTAGAAATGTTTTCTTCATCTTGGATATTTCATAAAGAAAAATTTGATTATCTTGGATTTAAAGTAGAATATAAGAGTAATAGTCATGCACAAAGCATTGAATTTATTTTGTTAAAGTTGCTTGAAGGGGCAACATTTTCAGTATATCGGCCACGCTACCATGTCAAAATCATCTAAAATATACACAGAAGATCTCGAGGTGTAGCAATGTTTTCGAAGGCCAAAAGGATATATCTGTTCGGGTTGACTAAAACTTGACCCCTAAATACATGACATAAATAAGTTTTCTGCACATGCAATGAACAAATGATAAAAATTCATGTAATTCTTTCAATGTGTTGTCAGGTGAGGTCAAGTGAAATGGTGTGTGTGTGTGTGTGTGTGTGTGTGTGTGTGTGTGTGTGGCTGCTTGTGCTGGTCTGAAGAATACTGATTTATAGTGCTAGCCCACTGAGATACCATGACACAGTTTAACATGAATACCCCAATCAGACACAGTACCCTGACTCTGAGCCGACTGCCGCCCGCCAGGCAGGGTAATAACAAGTTCCATCTTTTGACGTCTTTTGGTATCAGGCCGCCTGGGAGAGAACCCCAGACCTTCAGCTCTTAGTCAGTCAGACATAAAACATCATTCAGAAATGCTTTGAAGTCAGCAGAATGCAGATGAAAATCAACAACAATAAGTGCGTTTCTGAAAATATTGAGAAAAAGAAAAAACATATTTCTTTTGTTCTTTGTTTAACGCTGCTCACGGCAATATTTAAGTTATGTGATGATGACATGTTAATTGAATCTGGACCAGACAAAACCAGTGCTTGAAATCATGAGCACTGATCCACAATGTCAGTACAATCATTGAGCCTTCCACAGAATCCTTTAAGTTGCCTCTTAGACAAGAATATTTGCTGAGGACCAATCCTAAACAGAATCCAAAAACAGATAATAAATAAAATCTCCTTAGGAGATACCAGGTAAGGTTATAGGTGCCCAGTATGTCCAAATGAAAATAATTTTAAAAAATAATATTAATAATATTTAAAAAAATGATTTAAAAATGATGATAATAACAATAAAATGCAGCAGAAAGGAGCTAAAAGGGATGTTGGGGTTGCAAGGATCAAATATTCATTAAATAATTATCCTTAAAGAGGCTCAATCTCATTAAAATCAGATCTTAGTTCTCGCTACCGCTAAACAAAGATCTGAGGACATCCCATTAGGGGTCACATCAGAACGACCTTTCATCTGACCAATCAGAGCATCGCTTACCAGATCATGAAAGTGACAATCGGAATGTGATTTCTAATCATGCAGCCTCTAAAACGTTAAAACGGGGTATTCCGAACGATAGTTACGGGCTTAACGACTGAATCTATACAATCTAGACCATATATTGGCAATTCTAGAACGTTCTTTAGTTCAGGTTTCAAATTTTTAAGCGAGAATTTGTCAAAATATGTTTCAAAGCGTAGTCGCCAATTTGAAATTAGTGCCGTAAAGCACGAGAAAGCTGCCTTTGGGTTGGCTAATGTCGACTTCTTGTCAGTAATTCCATTGGTCGGTCAGAGTTTGCGAAAGGTCGGTCTGACGTGACCCATAATTGGATGTCCTCAGATCTTTGTTTAGCAGCAGCGAGAAGTAAGATCTGATTTCAATGAGATTGTAAAGAGGCTATAACTAACTTACCACCATAACCTCTCAATTTAGAGCTGAACTTATGCTGAACCCGGAGGCTCTTCATGATAGAATTGTATTGTGCACTTTTGCAGACATTTATTTGTCTGATGATCCTCTTGTGAAGCATGTCAAGACACATGAAGAAAAGAAGGCATTCCACAGTTTCCTTAAACGAGCCAAGGATGTAGGATATAATCTCAATGTCAGTGTTGATTTTGTTGATGGTTCTGAACTGTTGGACAACACAGAAATGAGTGTCAACCAAGTGAATGGCCACTTCAAATCGGCATAAGGGAGGGCTCTCTGAACGACCACTGCAAATCAAGTTTATGTGCATTGTGTTGAGAAGATCAGCAACCCTGCAAAGTCCTTGGATGAAGTTGGCTGGCCTGAAAAGTGAAAGAGAAGGCTTTCTGTTTGCTGCTCAGAGCCATACGTGATTTTGCACCAAAATGTAAGAATGAAATGTAGAATATGCAATGAACTTAATGAGACTGTCCAACACAATGTCAGTGGATGACAAGCTTTGGCACAAACACAGTATTTTTATCAGCATGATGGAGTGGCTCAATCTTTTTATCCTTTGCCATGCTTGTGGTTTTGACACAGATGTCCATCCATGGTAAGACCCAGAATATGTGGAGGCGGTCACGGAAAATGAAAAATATAAAATTCTTTTGAATAGGCCCGAATACAGCCTCAGACCTTTTCAGGCCAACAAATCTGATCTTGTTCTTTTTGATAAATCCAATGAAATCATTTATATCATTGAATTTTCTGCCCCTTTTGACACTAATGTAATCGACAAGATTCAGGAAAAACATGGCAAATATGCCTCACTTTCGAAACGTCACGCTTGCATCCCAAGAACCAAGTTGTCCCAACTTCCCATTGTTCTCGGTGCCTTAGGTTTGGTACCTCCCAATCTGTTGACTGACACTGGGAGAGTACCCGGGTTTGCTACCAGGAATACAGCCCTACTGACAATCTGTGTAATGCAGAAGGCTGCAGTGTCTTCACATTCTCCAAAAAGTTCTTGGTGGCATTGCTTCCTGGAGAAGTCCCATTCGCTGTCTAGGCTGCGTGTAGAGGGGGCAAGGGTCCTGAGCTGATGACGCGCCTAGCCAGACTGACTGTGCCAGGATCACCCAAACCCTCTTTGCTGCATTGTTTATATACATCTGTGTAATAAAAATGGGTTTTTCATCCGTTTTAGCCTTTTTCCAGTAACATCAAAGCTGGAGCCAACAAGAAGGGACTTCACATGTTATTTGAATCTATTGGCATCAAGGTCTACAATTTGACAAGATAATGAATGCATAAACCACTTGGCCATTCCATGGCTCCAATAAAATTTGAAACCAATACATTGAGGTAAGCTGATGAAGTTATGAAATGATCATAAATCTTTTTATTGGACAGACCAGAAGAAAATACATTTGAGATCCTTTCCCACAAAACGGAAAAAGTACCTTCATGACCTGTGACATTTAGCCATCTGCAGGCACCGAAATGAAGTAGGACACGATCAATATATGGAATCAATGAACTAATTCATTATAAGCCCAGACTGAATGGAACAAAAACACATCCCTTGCTTGTTCAAACACACACAAATGTGCTAATCTCATCATAGTTAATGATGTTGTATTATCTAACATTCAATATTCAACCTCGGTAAAGTCCTACCACGTTTGTCTGGATCATGTCTTTCTGTCACACAAGGACATATCATCAACATCTTCGTCCTCAGTGACTAACCATTGCATATCGTCTGTCCATTATGGGTAAGTGAGGACAGCGACTACTTTTTTTCAAGAGAATGTTCCACAACCGTCATATCGTGATTGTTACCCAAATAATTATTTCTTCATCTTGGGTATTTGATAAAGAAACATTTGATTATCTTGACTAAGAACTAGAGTTTCAGAGCAAAGCCATGCTTAACTTCTGGTCATGCAACAAACAAGCTGTAAATTTATTTGGACATAAATGACTGAAGTAGGCGCCATTTTTAAGATGCCTGCCCTTCAGAGATTACTTCTGTTGGGAATCACACAACCCTTCCAGATTCATCCAAAACATACACCAGGCTTCTTGATGTGTAACAATGTTTTCAGAGACAAAAGAATACAGCTCTGTTTGGGTGCGGAGAAAAAGAGTTAAAAACAATATTTGTTTTTGTTTGTTTGTTGTTGAATGCCACGCTCAGCAATATTCCAGCTATATGATGGCGGTCTGTAAATAATTGAGTCTGGACCAGACAATCCAGAGATTGACATCATGAGCATCGATCCATACAATTGGGATCGATGACATGCTTCAACCAAGTCAGCGAGGCTGACCACCCGATCCTGTTAGTCGCCATGTCTGAATTTACAAATTCTACAGTATGATCGAAGTGACGTTCAAAGAAATGAATCCATATGAGGAATGTCATATGATCAGACACATCATCAGACCCGTTAAGACCCGGGGTAGAAAAGGTCTTCAGCAACCCATGCTTCCTGTAAAAGGCGACTATGCTTGTTCTAAGAGGCGACTAACGGGATCAGGTGGTCAGGCTTGCTGACTTGGTTGAAGCATGCCGTCAATCCCAATTGCGTGGGTCAATGCTCATGATATCAGTCATTGGATCATCTTGTCTCGATTATTTACAGACCACCGTCATATAGCTGGAATATTGCTGAGTGCGGCATAAAACAACCAACCAACCAAAAGACACGTCACCTTACGCTATTAATGTCCCGTCCATAAACAACACGCTGTCGACACCATGAGAATACGTCTTCACTTTCCCAAAAGAAAACCGCCTAAGAGGGGACCCAAATACTGTGAGTTATCCCGGTTTATTGGCAGCTCTTCCATTTTGGATAAAAAACACTCTTGCCAAATGCAAAACAGCTTGAAACAAAGTCCAGAGGTGAAGTAGCCACCCTAGTAACAAAGTTTATGTGCACTTCTGTACACAACTCCCTGGGTAGCCTGATAACATAGAGACCTCCTTCTCCTGGTCTCAGTTTTTCCAGCTGAAAGATAATTAGTCTTAAATGTACCGAGGGCTCGCTTGTATTGTGATAATACCCTGGATATTTGAGGATACCTCTGACACCAATATAGACCTTTCATCTATAACTTGCCTTCAGCAGTGACCAGTATGGACACAGCATCTTCACCAGGGTTATTCAATATCTATGGTGAAAAGACTTTCTCCATAATGTTGCATCTGTCATAATGTTAAATCTTTCATGATGTTACATCTGTCAAATGTTACATCTGTTATATTGTTACATTTGTCATAATGTTACATCTGTTGTAATGTTACATCTACCATCAGTCAAATGTTACATCTGTTATATTGTTACATCTGTCAAATGTTACATCTGTCATAATGTTACATCTGTCATAATGTTGCATCTGTCATAATGTTAAATCTTTCATGATGTTACATCTGTCAAATGTTACATCTGTTATATTGTTACATTTGTCATAGTGTTACATCTGTCATAATGTTACATCTGTCATAATGTTGCATCTGTCATAATGTTAAATCTTTCATGATGTTACATCTGTCAAATGTTACATCTGTTATATTGTTACATTTGTCATAATGTTACATCTGTTGTAATGTTACATCTACCATCAGTCAAATGTTACATTTGTCATAATGTTAAATCTGTCATAATGCTACATTTGTCATAATTGTACATCTGTTATAATTTTACATCTGTCATGATGTTACATCTGTTAAATGTTACATCTGTCATGATGTTACATCTGTCATGTTACATCTGTCAAATGTGACATCTGTCATAATGTTACATCTGTCATGATGTTACATCTGTCAGTGTTACATCTGTCATAATGTTACATCTGTCATAATGTTACATCTGTCATAATGTAACATCTGTCATAATGTTATATCTGTCATAATGTAACATCTGTCATAATGTTACATCTGTCATAATGTTACATCTGTCATAATGTAACATCTGTCATAATGTTATATCTGTCATGATGTTACATCTGTCAAATGATACATCTGTTATATTGTTACATTTGTCATAATGTTACATCTGTTGTAATGTTACATCTACCATCGGTCAAATGTTACATCTGTCATAATGTTACATCTGTCATAATGCTACATTTGTCATAATTGTACATCTGTTATAATTTTACATCTGTCATGATGTTACATCTGTTAAATGTTACATCTGTCATGATGTTACATCTGTCATGTTACATCTGTCAAATGTTACATCTGTCATAATGTTACATCTGTCATGATGTTACATCTGTCAAATGTTACATCTGTCATAATGTTACATCTGTCATAATGTTACATCTGTCATAATGTAACATCTGTCATAAAGTTATATCTGTCATGATGTTACATCTGTCAAATGTTACATCTGTTATATTGTTACATTGTCATAATGTTACATCTGTTGTAATGTTACATCTACCATCGGTCAAATGTTACATCTGTCATAATGCTACATTTGTCATAATTGTACATCTGTAATAATTTTACATTTGTCATAATGTTACATCTGTTAAATGTTACATCTGTCATGTTACATCTGTCAAATGATACATCTGTCATAATGTTACATCTGTCATAATGTTACATCTGTCATAATGTTACATCTGTCATAATGTAACATCTGTCATAATGTTATATCTGTCATGATGTTACATCTGTCAAATGTTACATCTGTCATAGTGTTACATCTGTCATAATGTTACATCTGTCATAATGTAACATGTCATAATGTTACATCTTTCATAATGTAACATCTGTCATAAATGTTACATCTGTCATCTGTCATAGTGTTACATCTGTCAAAATGTTACATCTGTCCTAATGTTACATCTGTCATAATTTAACATTTGTCATAATGTTACATCTGTCATGATGTTACATCTGTCAAATGATACATCTGTTATATTGTTACATTTGTCATAATGTTACATCTGTTGTAATGTTACATCTACCATCGGTCAAATGTTACATCTGTCATAATGTTACATCTGTCATAATGCTACATTTGTCATAATTGTACATCTGTTATAATTTTACATCTGTCATGATGTTACATCTGTTAAATGTTACATCTGTCATGATGTTACATCTGTCATGTTACATCTGTCAAATGTTACATCTGTCATAATGTTACATCTGTCATGATGTTACATCTGTCAAATGTTACATCTGTCATAATGTTACATCTGTCATAATGTTACATCTGTCATAATGTAACATCTGTCATAAAGTTATATCTGTCATGATGTTACATCTGTCAAATGTTACATCTGTTATATTGTTACATTGTCATAATGTTACATCTGTTGTAATGTTACATCTACCATCGGTCAAATGTTACATCTGTCATAATGCTACATTTGTCATAATTGTACATCTGTAATAATTTTACATTTGTCATAATGTTACATCTGTTAAATGTTACATCTGTCATGTTACATCTGTCAAATGATACATCTGTCATAATGTTACATCTGTCATAATGTTACATCTGTCATAATGTTACATCTGTCATAATGTAACATCTGTCATAATGTTATATCTGTCATGATGTTACATCTGTCAAATGTTACATCTGTCATAGTGTTACATCTGTCATAATGTTACATCTGTCATAATGTAACATGTCATAATGTTACATCTTTCATAATGTAACATCTGTCATAAATGTTACATCTGTCATCTGTCATAGTGTTACATCTGTCAAAATGTTACATCTGTCCTAATGTTACATCTGTCATAATTTAACATTTGTCATAATGTTACATCTTTCATAATGTAACATCTGTCATACATGTTACATCTGTCATCCGTCATAGTGTTACATCTGTCATAATGTTACACATGTCATAGTGTTACATCTGTCATAATGTTACATCAGTCAAATAGTACATCTTTCATAATGTAACATCTGTCATAAATTTTACATCTGTCATCTGTCATAGTGTTACATCTGTCATAATGTTACATCTGTCGTAATGTTACATCTGTCATAATGTTACATCTGTCATAATGTAACATCTGTCATAATGTTACATCTGTCATAATGTAACTTCTGTCATGTTACATCTGTCATGTAACATCTGTCATAATGTTACATCCGTCATCTGTCATAATGTTACATCTGTCATAATGTTACATCTGTCATAATGTTACATCTGTCATAATGTTACATCTGTCATAATGTTACAATTGTCATAATGTTACATCTGTCATAATGTTACAATTGTCATAATGTTACATCAGTCAAATGTTACATCTGTCATAATGTTACATCTGTCATAATGTAACTTCTGTCATGTTACATCTGTCATGTAACATCTGTCATAATGTTACATCCGTCATCTGTCATAATGTTACATCTGTCATAATGTTACATCTGTCATAATGTTACATCTGTCATAATGTTACATCTGTCATAATGTAACTTCTGTCATGTTACATCTGTCATGTAACATCTGTCATAATGTTACATCCGTCATCTGTCATAATGTTACATCTGTCATAATGTTACATCTGTCATAATGTTACATCTGTCATAATGTTACATCTGTCATAATGTTACAATTGTCATAATGTTACATCTGTCATAATGTTACAATTGTCATAATGTTACATCTGTCATAATGTAACATCTGTCATAATGTTACATCTGTCATAATGTAACTTCTGTCATGTTACATCTGTCATGTAACATCTGTCATAATGTTACATCCGTCATCTGTCATAATGTTACATCTGTCATAATGTTACATCTGTCATAATGTTACATCTGTCATAATGTTACAATTGTCATAATGTTACATCTGTCATAATGTTACAATTGTCATAATGTTACATCAGTCAAATGTTACATCTGTCATAATGTTACATCTGTCATAATGTTACAATTGTCATAATGTTACATCTGTCATAATGTTACAATTGTCATAATGTTACATCAGTCAAATGTTACATCTGTCATAATGTTACATCTGTCATAATGTTACATCTGTCATAATGTTCTATCTGTCATCTGTCATGATGTTACATCAATCATCTGCCATGTCACACCTGTCACCTGTTATCATATCCCAGTTGCGAAGAGCAATGCTCATGATGTCAGACACTGGATAGTCAGCTTCAGACTTGATTATTAACAACCCGCTGTCGTATAGCTTGAATATTGCTGAGTGTGACAACAAACAAACAAACCTATCATAATGTTAAATCTGTCGTGATGTTATATCCTTCAAAACATTACATCTCTCATCCGGCATAATGATACTGCTGCACTTGCCAGAAACCTAATGATGATGCCTTGCAGGAGACATTACATAAATAAGGCCGCGCAACTTGCAGATTGACACAAACAGGCAGATTCTTGTACCAGGTACATAGCTATAGGCTATTGATTTAGAAAGAGGAACAGAACTGAACCCTGGTCGCGTATCATAGAACCATTCAGGGAAATAACTACAGAATAACTAATGGTACTTGAAGAATTGAGGATCACATGTCCCGAGTCCCAAGCCAAGGTGATGGACTTTAAATGTTAACTTCGGGGAGAGGCACAGCAACATACAAGCTTGTGTGCGGGTGCTGTGGCTATTTGTGCTCTTTTGGATTTACGCCGATTTTACCATACCACAGTTTGATATGAATACCCTAGTCAGGCACAGTTGGTTTGGTTGGTTTGTTGTTTTACGCTGCACTCTGCAATATTCAAGCTATATGACGGCGGTCTGTAAATAATCGAGCCTGGACCAGACAATCCAGTGATTGATATCATGAGCATCGATCCACGCAATTGGGATCGATGACATGCATCAACTAAGTCAGCGAACCTGACCACCCGATCCCGTTAGTCGCCTCTTACGACAAGCATAGTCGCCTTTTACAGGAAGCATGGGTTGCTGAAGACCTTTTCTACCCCGGAATCTTCATGGGTCCTCAGGCACAGAATACTGACTCTGATCCAAGTGCTCCAGTGTTTTTTTTCATCATATATATTTTTTTAATTACAGGGGTAATGGCTCCTCCATCAAAATCCAAAATGCTGCCGTGTCATGACAGTTAAAAATATTGCAGTCAAAAATTGAACTTGCTAGACAGCCATCTCTTTTTGTCAACCAGAAGCCATGAAGTCAAGGTCGTTATACGACCTTTGACTTTATTGAAACTGACTAATATGGCTGCGTGCAAGATTATCACCTTAGCTGAGTTTACATATTTAATTTGGTTAAATGTCATCAACATGTCCATCTAGTTCCACAAAGATGGCTCAGTGTAGGTCGTTACCATGACTTCAACGTTGTGAATATTCATCGATCTCACTCACTCTCAAACCTGACATGAATTAATAAAGTGCTCTACGAATATCCTTCGATTCCCTTTCGGATAAGGGCGATAAGGTAGCCTAGTGGTTAAAGTGTTTGCCGAAGACCAGGTTCCATGTCAGAATGTGTGAAGCCCATTTCTGGTGTCCCCACTATATTGCTGAAATATTGCTAAAAGGGCATAAAATGCACTCATTCCTTCAAAAAATTACACAGTATACCAACTGAACAGAAATCAGCACTGGTACATTTAAGGTAAGGGCTGAAGCTCTAAGTGAGTGAGTTGAGTTTAACGCCGCTTTTAACAGTATTCCAGTTATATCACGGCGTGTCAGCTTAATGTGGGAGGAAAGCTCGAACTGATGCAGGTCTCAGACGTTTACCACCCCAATGAAACCCACGAGCATGGGTATGGTGCTGACAAACCTAGAAACATAATCAGGGCGAACCGGGATTCGAACCCACAATCATAGGTTTCTGGCGTGCCCAAGGGACGCAACTCTGCACAGCGAATCGCGGCACCTTAGACGACAGGGCCACCCATGTCCCCACTGAAGCTCTAAGGTAAGACATAAAAACTACTTTTAGATGTAAGAATAATTTGTAAAATTTAAACAAAGTTTATGGAGATTAAAGACATTTTAGGTGTCTGTTAATCTGATATATCTAAGATTCTTTGAACTTTTCAAACTGATACATCAATAGAAAATCAAACAGAGATACCAAATAAACTGTATCAAAATTGCATTCGAGCTGTCACCAGCAATCGATTGGTCCACAAGAAAGAGAGTGGAAGGATTGGTTGTTTAGAAAGGGATTGGCTGCTGGAGTCCCATGTGGCTTTGATCAGTGATCACTGTCAGAACCAGTGATGTGCACAATTCTTCACCATCTATCAGCTCACTGTCAGATCCAGAGGGGTGCATCATCAATATTTCACAGTTTTGTTAAAAAAATTAAAGCAAACATTTTTTTGCATAATCACGCAAAAGTTTCTTCTAATAGTAGAGCCCATTGTACGCGTAATTCTGACAATATTATAAGCATGTGTTTATGACTCACTGGGAAATAGTGATAATACCAGGTATTTGCGAAAAGGTGTGCATCCATCACAAACACATGCAAAGGTAAGTCAACATGTCACTTGAACAAACACAGGAATATATGGTACAAGTCAAAATAGGGATTTGGACATGAAGTCATTATTGTCACTGAATGTCATATTTGGGGTGAGTGAGTCAGTGAGTGAGTGAGTTTGGTTTAACGCCGCTTTTAACAGTATTCCAGTTATATCACGGCGTGTCAGCTTAATGTGGGAGGAAAGCTCGAACTGATGCAGGTCTCAGACGTTGACCACTTCGATGAAACCCACAAGCACGGGTATGGTGCTGACAAACCTAGAAACATAATCGGGGCGAACCGGGATTCGAACCCACAATCATAGGTTTCTGGCGTAAAGGGATGTAAATCTGCACAGGGAATTGTAGCGCCTTAGACGACTGGGCCACCCGTGCCCCCGTCACATTTGGAATCTCCGCATGTCTACCATAAAAGATTTTGGAAGCTTTGCTCAGGCCTTGAATGTTTTAATCTTGATAAAACAACCTTTGAGCAAGATTTGTATGAGTGAGTGAGTGAATATCGCGGCGGGGGACACCAGAAATGGGCTTCACACATTGTACCCATGTCGGGAATCGAACCCGGGTCTTCGGCGTGACGAGCTAACGCTTTAACCACTAGGCTACCCGTCCGCCCCAAGATTTGTATGAAGCTATTTGAAATGTTCACAGACAGCTTACGCAATTGTACCTCAAAAGTGGTGAAATGTAGACACCAAGGGTTGGAGCTGCTGGAATATTGCTCAATCTAACTGGTTAGTTAACTATTGTAAAGTTGAATTCATCCCTCTTGTCATACACACCAGTGGAGAGATGATCTTGCATCCACTGCGTTCCTTCATCACCCATCAATAGCGTACCAAAAGATGTCAATAGATGGTACTTGTTGTTACCCTGTCAAAATGAGATCACCTCCGTGGTCTAGCAGTAGAGCGTCCGCCTGGAGAGTGGAAGGTCCGGGGTTCGATTCCCGGCCGCGTCATAGCAAAAGACGTTAAAAAATGGTAATTGTAGTTACCCTGTCTGGCACTCGGTATTTAGGGGCTAAAACAAGGAATGGTCGGCTCGGAGTCAGTATACTGTGTCTGAGTGGGGTATTCATGTTAAACTGCGGCATGGTATCTCGGTGGGCTAGCACTATAAATCGGCATCAGTCCGGACTAGTACAAGCAGCCACACACACACATGTGCATGCACTTAGGGATATAAGTGCAATAATCTTGGACGCGACATGTAACCCCATTTCACCTCACCTCTTCCATCAATACATATTGATGCTTCGAGTATATGCTATTTTTAACCAACCAATCAAAACATAGCCTGCTTCCAATGAAAGGGAAAGTAGTGACTGTTCAGAGCAATGAGAGACTACATCGTACCTCGAAGATTCCAGGGTAGAATAGGGCTTCAGCAACCAATGCTTACCATAAAAGGCGACTGACGGGATCGGGTGGTCTGTCTCGCTGACTTGGTTGATGCACGTCATCGATCCCAATTATGTGGATCGATGCTCATGATGTCAATCACTGGATTGTCTGGTCCAGACTCGATTATTTTACAGACCGCTGTCATATAGCTGGAATATTGCAGAGTGCAGTGTTAAACAACAAACCAACAAACAACAACAAACTACATCTAAAAAAACAACATGCACAAGTCTTGCAACCATCTATTCTACCCATTGCTATAACATCAGACAAACAGTACTCTTCACACAAACTTCCAGTAATTCCATTAGTTATACAGGGCCTGACCTATCAGCCTTCTGTATTTATGGGTGATCGAGGAACATTGTGATTACAAACCCCTGAAATAATTATTCCGTACATGCAAACCTATCATGAGATTCACTTTGTGATGTAGGTATAGTGTGCAGACTGCAGGATCAGCATTTAATTCATTTGACTTGCACTTCAGACAACTGACGAGAACAACACACCATTGTTTGTGTCAAACCACAATGGGCAGATCCCGATGCATTAAATACGTATTATGGTTCCATCTTCATCAGAGCGTCTGTCTGAATTATTACTTAAAGTAGTTTTTATGTCTACCTTAGAGCTTCAGCAGGGGTACAGGTGGTCCAGTCGTCTAAGGCGTTATGATTAGCTGTGCAGAGTTCCGTCCCTTGCATGCCAGAAACCTATGATTGTGGGTTCGAATCCCGGTTCGCCCCGATTATGTTTCTAGGTTTGTCAGCACCATACCCGTGCTCGTGGGTTTCACCTAAGTGATAAACGTCTGAGACCTGCATCACTTCGGGCTTTCCTCCGACATTAAGCTGACACGCCGCGATATAACTGGAATACTGTTAAAATCGGCCTTAAACCCAACTTACTTATTACAGTTCAACCCAATACTGTACCACTGTATCTCTTCGAAGATCACCTATATTTACGCAATCGATAAACATTTAATTATTACTTAGGCCTTTTTACTGGTTTGTTTACAGATGTTTTTTTAATTAAAAAACTTGAATGATGGTCGAAATTTAAAAAGAGAGCCACAAGACTCATTTAACTTATATGATAATTTTATGACACTTCATCCTTATTTTGGTACCCAAATCTTTGGTGATTTAAAGAAAAATTGGTGCAAATAGTTCTGTGATAAAAATAGTATTTCTACAACATTGTCGAGGACAATGAAATATAAAAAAATAATTAAAAAATGCCAAAACACATGTTATTCAGAAACTTTATACCTTCTGCAGATCCAAAGAAAAATTGGTGCAAAAAATTCTGTGATAAATATAGTATTTCTACAACATTGTTGAGGACAATGAAATATAAAAAAATAATTACAAAATGCCAAAACACATGTTATTCAGAAAACCATATACCTCCTGCAGATCAATTTTCATAATGATGCATATGGAAATGGCTGAATAATGGTAAGAAATGATCCTTTCAACATGCCTACTATTGCAGCAATGTTTATAATCATAATACCGTATTCGACGTAATAAGCGCCCAGGGTGCTCTCAAAATTAGGAATAGAGGGCTCTTATTAGAATATTATTTTGGTGAAAAAACAGAGTTGAAAGATAAATTTCGTGGCTTATGCTGACAGCCTGAAATGTTTATGTACGACAGATATATTTTTCCAGAATTTAATTCCCCATAATTAAGGGTGCATATAAAACACGAGTGTGTATTATACGCAAATAAATAAGTCTTCTGTATATTGATCAATTGGAAGGGGTGCTAATTGGGATTGCTCACTAGCCAATATATTAGCAAGTATCGCCATGGGCGCTTATTAGAGCGGGGCGCTTATTACGTCGAATACGGTAATCATAATCTGTGAGCAGATTTTAGAGATGCTATGGGTGGGATCATTCGTGCTGATACAGGGGGGGCAAGGACACATACAGTTTGGTGTAACAATGATATAAAAAGATAGGAAATAGATTTATCATCCAAAACTGGCCCCTACAGGAGTTATGGCTTGGATGAGATTAAGCGATATCTACACTGTAGATATCGCTGCAATGAAATTACATCACAATGCTTTGCAGACCATTGTGATGTCACTGGTTACCATGACATCACAATCAAATGACATCACTAATGGCTCTGCTACTGAAGCTGTTAGCAGTACTTATTACACTTAGACACTGCTAATTACTGTCTACAAATTGAAAAAGTTTGAAGAATGATGTTGGATGATAAATAAAATCTCACCCTCGTGTCTTTTGATATCAAACATATCAACACTCGTTGATCGTTGGCAAGCCTCGGAATTTTTCCACTTTTATAGTGTTGATATATTACCAAAAGACACTCGGGTGAGATTCCATATATATAAATTCTTCATCATGTTTGAAACTAAAAGCTGTACTTATATTAACTCAACCTTCACCTCAAAGAAAACACCAAATATGTTCTACAATGTTGACATATGACATCACTACCAGTGACCGATTTTGTAAAATGGCGTGTTCACCGAAGTATACAGGATTTTCAGAGGACTTTCATTGATTCTGGGATCACAAATATATAACTGTGTCATGAAAACAATCATAAAGAATTGACAATCTACATGTCGTTATCTATTGTAACCAAGGAAACGAGTAGATAATGTAGATAAATGCCATTGCCATTGTGCGTGATTTTGTGTCACTCGTGGCGCCACACAGAACAGAAACTACTACAATTTCGGTTGAGTTTACCATATCATTGCAATGTATCTGTGTTTAATTCCCTAATTCCTGCAACAATAATCTTCCCACGCTTATTCTAAAACATGTGATCCAAGGTGTACAACAAATGGATAGATCTCTCAAATGGGAGAAAATGCTACACAGTTTTTAAATCTGAATTTTGCTTTGTTCTCATTTCTAACAAGTTCAGTTTTCCAAGCAGAGTGTTCACTTTTGCGTGTGATAGATTACGCTTGATTTCCTCTACACGATTTGTATCAGTGACAAAAACAATTTATCACCTGATGCTAAAATGTTTGAGGAATTCAGAGATGTATGTATTGCTGCAGAATGTGAAAGCATCACAGTTGAGTGTGAAATATATGTTATGTACATGACTGGGGATGTTTTAGAATTATCCTTGCTGATTTGATCAAAATAAATTTGCAGGATGTATCAACTGATTAATGCATGATGTATCAGCTGACTAATGCATGATGTATTAACTGATTAATGCATGATGTATCAACCGACTAATACATGATGTATTAACCGACTAATGCATGATGTATGAACTGATTAATGCATGATGTATGAACTGACTAATGCATGATGTATTAACCGACTAATGCATGATGTATCAGCTGACTAATGCATGATGTAAAGACTAAGACTAATGCATGATGTAAAGACTAAGACTAATGCATGATGTATCACCTGACTAACGCATAATGTATCACCTGACTAATGCATGATGTAAAGACTAAGACTGATGCATGATGTATCACCTGACTAACGCATAATGTATCAGCTGACTAATGCATGATGTAAAGACTAAGATTAATGCATGATGTATCACCTGACTAACGCATGATGTATCAGCTGACTAATGCATGATGTATCACCTGACTAATGCATAATGTATCAGCT
Source organism: Haliotis cracherodii (assembly GCF_022045235.1). Taxonomy (NCBI): domain Eukaryota; kingdom Metazoa; phylum Mollusca; class Gastropoda; order Lepetellida; family Haliotidae; genus Haliotis; species Haliotis cracherodii. Next base: position 13,433,149 of record NW_027266319.1, read on the forward strand.
GACTAATGCATGATGTAAAGACTAAGACTACTGCATGATGTAAAGACTAAGACTGATGCATGATGTATCAGCTGACTAATGCATAATGTATCAGCTGACTAATGCATGATGTAAAGACTAAGACTAATGCATGATGTATCACCTGACTAACACATAATGTATCAGCTGACTAAAGCATGATGTAAAGACTAAGACTAATGCATAATGTATCAGCTGACTAATGCATATCATGGTCTAACTGTACAGATCTTAGACCCCTGATCTATCTGAATAATAACTAATGTAAGAACTGTCTCTTGTTGGATCACAATGCATGATATTGGTGCCATGGTGACAACTTGTAACATTGTCTGAATAATAACTTATGTAAGAACTGTCTCTTGTCGGATCACAATGCATGATATTGGTGCCATGGTGACAACTTGTAACATTGTCTGAATAATAACTTATGTAAGAACTGTCTCTTGTCGGATCACAATGCATGATTTTGGTGCCATGGTGACAACTTGTAACATTGTCTGAATAATAACTTATGAAAGAACTGTCTCTTGTGGGATCACAATGCATGATATTGGTGCCATGGTGACAACTTGTAACATTGTCTGAATAATAACTAATGCAAGAACTGTCTCCTGTGGGATCACAATGCATGATATTGGTGCCATGGTTACAACTTGTAACATTGTCTGAATGATAACTTATGTCTCTGGACAAATGATCATGCATTCCAGAGCTGAAATAATCCCATTTATTACCAATGTTTCAACACATAATACAGATCATCAAATCTTTGAAAGGCATCTAAAAGCTGGAAGAATATGAAGAATGAAACTTTTAAGGAAGCAATGTCTTAATTGTTTGAAACAACATTTAATAAAGGGATACTTCTTCACATTCACCAGATGGAGGACAAGAAATAGTCCTGAAAATTGTGTTCAAAACAATAAAGAAGTTGTAATCCCTAAAAGTTTTCTGGACAGATGATCATGCACTTTGTGGATTAAACATAGAGCTAAGTGTTAGATATTGTATTCATCCTGTAACTGATGCATCTGCCAACATGATCATTTACTTGATAACACAGTTACATCTTGGACACGAATTCTACAGATAGAGAGCTCTATCATTACATCCACGTATATAACGACTGTAGGAACGGACAAAACCGTATAACATTGAGCACCTGGAGCACACATTACCATCCATGTAGAACATTAACCAATTCTCAGCTGGCATCTGTTCCACAATACAATCTCAGCTCAAAACCAGAACATAAACACACAGGCATAACATTTCCTACAATGCTTCAAGGCCTTGGACCAGCAATTTGGAGGGACGAGGATTCAAATTATCTCGGATAAACCTGTGTTGATCTTTCATCAAATCTGCAATATTCTCATTCTGACAGCTACAATATGTACGCCTAAATGTAAGTGAAGGACCACATGATTCTTTCATATTACTAAAACTTATCTGAAATGCAACAATTACAAACAGTGAGTGAGTGAGTTGGGTTTAACGCTGCTTTTAACAGTATTCCCCCGAAGTAATCCAGGTCTCACACGTTTACCACTTCCGTGAAACCCACGAGCACGTGTATGCATGGTGCTGACAAACCTAGAAACATAATCGGGGCGAACCGGGATTCGAACCCACAATCATAGGTTCTGGCATGCCCAAGGGACACAACTCTGCTTAGCGAATCGCGGCGCCTTTGACGACTGGGCCACCTGTGCCCCCCCCAATACAAACAGATTAACTTTATAGATAAATTAGTAATATGAAACAATTGGGTGAACATTTACTGTTTTTGAGTAGTTATATATACCTTCATTTACTTGAAGACTAAAAGTAAGTAATAACTGATAATATTCTCCAAAAATATTGTAACAAACAAAAGCAGCAAACTGTCAACACCCTTGATGTCTGTTCCACAGGTTGGTTCCACACAGCTTTTGTTTGTTTGTTTGTTTGTTTGTTTGTTTGTTTGTTTGTATGTTTGTTGTTTCCGGCCACACTCAGCAATATTCCAGCTTTATGACAGTGGTTTGTCAATAAATTGGTATTGCTTTTGTTTGTTTCTATATTTGTTTGTTTGTTGTTTTAGGCCATACTTAGCAATATTCCAGCTATATGACAGTGGTTTGTCAATAATCGAGTCTGGGCCAGTGATTGACATCATGAGCAACGATCCACTCAATTGGGATATGATCTGGGTTAGAGTGTCTTCAGCAACCCACGCACCTTGTAAGATTTTGTTTGTTTGTTTGTTTGTTTGTTTGTTGATTTACGCCGCACTCAGCAGTATTCCAGCTATATGACAGCAGTCTGTAAATAATCGAGTCTGGACCAGACAATCCAGTGATTAATATCATGAGCACAGATCCACACAATTGGGATATGATGACATGCATCAACCAAGTCAGCGAGTCTGACCAACCAATCCCGTTAGTCGCCTTTTACAACAAGCAGAGTTGCCTTTTACGGCAAGCTTGGGTTGCTGAAGACCTATTCTACCCTGGATTGAAATCCACATTAGCGAGTGAATGAGTTGTGTTTTACGCCGCTTTTAACAGTATTCCAGTTATATAGCGGCGTGTCAGCTTAATGTGGGAGGAAAGCCCGAAGTGATGCAGACGTTTACCACTTCGGTGAAACCCATGAACATGCAAACCTAGAAACATAATCGGGGCAAACTGGGATTCGAACCCACAATCATAGGTTTCTGGCGTGCCTGAGGGACGCAACTCTGCACAGCGAATTGCAGTGCCTTAGAATACTGGGCCACCCATGCCCCCCGAAATCCACATTAACTAAAATGATTCCTATCAAGGACCAACTGGCATATAATTGCATTTCTGCATGCATCCTTCTCAAGAAGCTGCAGCATGTTTTCGGGCCAATAACTTGTGATCCTAACGAGCCCATTTAAGCTATACAAGCAGTAATTTCATGCAGGAAGTCATTATATAAACAACCAGTCCTGCATCTGGAGTTTCTTTTGAATGTCTTTTAATGGTTACCTGTCTCAAGCCTGTCACATCTTGATTCAAGGCAAACCTGTGTTAAAGGCCAGGCCTAGAAAGAGGGTCCATCTCTCCCAGTGACATCAATTACTTAACTAAAGTTAATCTAATACAAATGTTTGATAGTGCCCTCTGGAGACTGGAGGCAGACAGAAAGCGTTCAGACAATTATCCCCAGCTAAACTAGGCATCAGGGACAAGGACATCTCAAGCATGTGTCACTGCATGGCTACAGCATCAGACAAAGAAACTCCACCAAGTCGACAACCTTCTATGTACAGTCAAATCGAACAACTGTAGAATGTCACGACTTGGGTGGACAAGCATTAACTGAAAATTTATCGTGGTAGACATGTGGAGGACGTTTCCAAATTTGACGCATCAGTGGCAAAAATGATTTCCGATGCAATTCCCTATTTTGACTTGTACCATATGTTCCCATGTTTTTTTCAGGTGAACAATTGACTTGCCTTTGCATGTGTTTGTGATTAGTGCCACTGGTCGGGCAGGATACGCTCACCTTTTCGCAAACACCTGGTGTCATTACTATACTGAACCAAATTAAAAACTTCACAATCCTAAAATTTTTACATTTTGACCGGTTATCATTATGGGCCCTTATTGTGTATTTAAACAGTGATGGCCATATATTGTCTTCAGATAACACCTGTTTTTGTGCAGGTGAATCGATCAAAATCATGTGAACAGCACTATAGTGGCACAGGTGTTTTTTCACGTACAACTGGTCACGTGGCCATAATACCGCACGTTTTCAGCCATACTTGTTAGCAGTCATTAACAAAAAAAGAAAACACAAGAAAACAAAAGTCTTTATGGCCATTTGTCATGCCACGCCTTTCACATGTGCAACATGAACATGTGATCGGCATGTTGCAGACGGGAACGTCAGTAGCTGAAGTTGCAAGGACGATGGGTTGTAGTCGATGGACTGTTTATGATTTACAGACGCGTCTACAGCAAATGAGTACCCCTGCTGATTGCCCTCGTCAGATTGTCTTACATCACCTCCGTAACTGATTTTTGATGGCTACATCAACCAGAAATGAACTGTTTAAGGGTAGACTGAGTGCGCAAACTGTTCAAAACCGTCTGAGAACTGCTCACCTTCAAGCATGACGGCCATACTGCAGGCCGATTCTGACTCAATTACACAGACGTCACAGCAACACTTACGATGGACTCAAAAGAATTGGAATCAAGTCGTCTTCAGTGATGAATCTCGATTTAATCTTCGATTTGCTGATGGTAGGGCGAGGGTGTGGAGGCGCCATCATGAATGTTACACCCAGTGTTGTGTACAGGAAGTTGACAGATTTCGAGGCGGAAGTGTCATGGTGTGGGGTGCTTTCTGTGGCAATGCACGTTCCTGGCTTCTTGTCATCCGTGGCAACCTCAACGCTGCTGCTTACCACGACAAGGTACTGGCACCAGAACTTCTGCCTTTGATGGCAGCACATGGCCCTGGTTTGATCTTCCAAAACGACAATGCCAGACCCCACACAGCAATTTTGACAAGGAATTTCCTTCAGAATGCGGGCATCAACATCATGGACTGGCCGTCAAGGTCTCCCGACCTCAATCCCATTCAACACGTCTGGGATGATCTTGGTAGAAGTCTGCGCACTCTCCAGAACCAACCACAGAATTTGCAAGATCTTGGCACCATTTTGCAGCAACAATGGCATCGTCTTCCCAATCATGTGTTCACGAGCATCAAAAGGTCCATGCGCAGGTGTTGTGTGGCAGTTGTCAACGCACATGGTGGCCATACACGCTACTGAACTTGTGTGCCATCAGATTCTTGTGCTTGGGACTTATGATTTAAACCGTAGGTGCTTGGAACAAATTATGGTTACCAACGTTAATTAAAATCCTTCTTTGGACATTGATGATTAAAAATTACCTTCTCTGATACATTTGTCTGTTCTATATCATATATCAGATTACTTTTAAAAATGGGAAGTTTTAAATTTGACTCAATATATTTGATAGTGATTCATAAACACATGCTCATGATATAGTTGGAATCATGCTATTGACTCGGCTTCCCGAGGAGACTTTTATTGGATATGAAAAAGCTTTTGTCACTTTATTTACAGCTGCAAAGTAGAAGTCATGTTGTTTCAGGTTGTTTAGATTTATCTCTGTACATGGTACCATGTTAATTTCTATGGTAGAACTCTTCTTCTGAATTTGCATCGGTGCTCTAAACACAAAATCAACTTAATCTCTTTTAGAGACATATTCTTCTGAATTTGCAGTTGCGTCTTCAGATAGTGACATATTTTACTTATTACTCGCCCGTGAAGAGATCACCTGTTTAAAAAACATACAGCTGTGTTACACATTGTGTCATACCAAAGCGTGTGCTTATGTTTGATTGTGTTTTTATTTTTCGTTTAACGCCGCATTCAGCAATAATCCAGCTATATGTCGGCAGTCTGTAAATAATTGAGTCTTGACCAGACAATCCAGTGATTGACATCATGAGCATCGATCCACGCAATTTGGATATGATGATATGCATCAACCTAGTTAGGGAGCCTGACCACCTGATCCCGTTAGTCACGTGCTTATGGACTGCGGGAACAAGTTTCACTAACACATATTGAAACCTCCTAACATCCCTGGGCTTATTCAACAACATTTCGTGAAGAGATGATCGATCACTGAGAGGAGCTTATGCACTACCGATGACCCCGGCAACTCTGTTGCTGGGCAAGACATTGTTTTGCCAGTGGATCTTGCAACAAAATTCCACAAATTACGTCACGGGATATTGTGATGTGATTGACAGCTTTATGGTGCATGGCCTCATTCCACAAGGCGAACATGGAGCAACGACAGCCGAAGCCTATGTAACAGTATGGGAGTTATAATACCGTATTCGACGTAATAAGCGCCCACGGCAATATTTGCTAATATATTGGCAAGTGGACAATCCCAATTAGCACCCCTTCTGATTGATCAATGTACACAAGACCTATTTATTCATGTATAATACGCACTCGTGTGTAATATGCACCCTCAATTATGGGCAATTAAATTCTGGAAAAATATATCTATCGTATATAAACATTTCAGGCTGTCAGCATAAACCACGAAATTTATCTTTCAACTCTGTTTTTTTCACCAAAAAAATATTCTAATAAGAGCCCCCTATTTCTAATTTTGAGAGCACCTTGGGCGCTTATTAGCGGTACGGTAGTTTTGTGGAACCCACCCCTGAATTCAAAAAGGGGCTTGCTGTATGGTATTAAATTAATATGTGTAAACTTTTGACATTTTTGAAGTATTATTCCCTTAAACTTAAAGTTGGATTACCGTATTCAACATAATAAGCACCCATGGCACTCTCAAAATTAGAAATAGGGGGCTCTTATTAGAATTTAATTTTGGTGAAAGAGTTGAAAGATCGTAAATTTTGTGGTTTATGCTGACAGCCTAAAATGATTCAAAAGAAAAGTCTGTGCGTACTATACACGACAAATATATTTTTCCTGAATTTAATTGCCTGTAATTAAGGGTGCATATAACACACAAGTGTGTATTATACACAAATAAATAAGTTTTGTGTACATTGATCAATCGGAAGGGTGCTAATAGGGATTGATCATTAGCCAATATATAAGCAAATACAGTAGAACACGGATATAACGAACACGGATATAGCGAACAAACAGATACAACGAACTGTTAAAAAATCTTGGATTTATCTCCTATATTATATCATATAAAATTTACGTATATAACGAACTCTCTACAGCGAACTAACGGATACAGCGATATCTGATCACCGACAAGCCCATTTATCACTAATTATCCAGTCAATTGTTGACAAGCACGATGGCACTAGTCGAATGGATTCTGACGATGGGGAAATGCAAGACTGGATTGACTTCGTGGAACCAGCCCCACCCTCCTTTGCCGATGCAAATGAGGCGCTTGAAACACTAAAGCTCTTCTTGAATACGCAAAAAGCAGTTTGGCGGATCTGAACGATGCCGTTTCAAGAATGCAGTCAGCGAAACGAAGCCAAAGAAAAATCACAGACTACACATCTCGTATGTAAATCGAAAAATGATAAATATGTTTAAATTTTGTACATGTATTTGATGACAATCTTCAAAAAATGTTATGAATTTAATGTTATTAAATGAATGTTATAAATTGATATCAGTTGAATGATCACTGCTCATACAAATCAATGCTGCAGTTACGTGTGTATTGTGTTTTGTCTTATCCAAGATGGCGGACGTTTGCAAGCGAAAACGTGTATAACGAACAACGGATATAATGAACTGATTTCTCTGGTCCCTTGTAGTTCGTTATATCCGTGTTCTACTGTATTGCCATGGGCGCTTATTATAGCTGGGCGTTTATTACGTCGAATACGGTATGCTGTGGATGTCTGTATATTCACACACAACAGTGAAGTTTCCAAAAAAGTTCTAAACGGCAAGTAATAAATAAAATACTAAACTCACACCCGTATGATTTAATGAAACTTGTGAATAGTTTTGGTATCTTGACTTGCTTACACTGATCAGATAGCAGAACCATTCACTCATTTCATATCACAAAGGAGTAAGTGTAGTATTCTATATATGTCACATTCTTTAGTTGACAGATAATTGCAAAATACAATTGTCATCATATATTTGTATCAGTTTTTAAGTCATATATCTCGGTTTGCCATCCACATAGTGTTATGTGGCAATAGAGATTGTTGTAAATATATCTGTAGTGATTGTCAGTGGAAGCAAATCATTGAGGCATTAGTAAAATAGAGTGCTGTAGTGGTCACTTTTCAGTGGTCTGCAGCAGTGAGAGTACTTTAGAGTTATCTGCCTTTGTGTGCCAATGAAACAAGCTCCTTCCCAGCATGTGACATCTTCGTTATACTCTCGGTAACATTGCTGCCATCGGTTGCGAGTTCAACTCCAAGCATGGTTGTGGCCACCTATCACAGTGGAGAGTTTTGACTGGTGGCAGCGATGGTATAGAGAGCTCCGTGAACCGGCTATCGCTGTGAGGAGATCGGCCAATGAACATGACAGGCTTGGTCGTTCGAGAAGTTTTTGGACAGTTTCTAGAAGGCTGTCTGTACCTATATGTGAGTGTAAAGAGTTTGATTCAAGGCTTCAATCATTTTCTGTCACTGACAATCACTACAAGTTCAACAATCTGTACTGAAACGTCATTACAGAGAATTATGGTACACTGCAGATTGTCTTATCAGCCTTCATATACAGTAAACTACAGTTATAATGAACTCAAAGGAACTACTAGTTTCAGTTCGTAAAATCCGTAGTTCGTTATTAACATTTCAACTGTCAGACATCTTGGATCAAGTCATGTGACCATATCATGTTACTCGATAAATGACAAAAGTGTGTAATTTTAGGACAAAGTGTCATTACTTAAGAGACAAGTGCCTTTAATTGTTTATTGTCGCTTTTTCGCCGTGGATGTTTTGAAAGGCAGACTGGGGACACGTGAGTGAGTGAGTGTGGTTTTACGCCGCTTTTAGCAATATTCCAGCAATACCATGATGGGGGACACCATACATTGTACTCATGTCGGGAATCGAACCCGGGTCTTCGGTATGTGGTGACATGTGAACAGCTCAGCTCAGGGATAAATTTTATATGATAAAATACAAAGCAAATGGCTGTGACCAAACGAACAGTTTGTTATATCCATCAGTTCATTATAAACATAATTCACTGTGTCAGCATCTTTAGCATTGGAGCAGATATAGATGAAGTGAAATTGGGTTTAACATCGCGTCCAAGATTATTGCACTTATGTAGCGACGTGCGTGGCTGCTTGTACCAGTGCTAGCCCACTGAGATACCATGCCGCAGTTTAACATGAATACCCCACTCAGTCACAGTATACTGACTCCGAGTCGACCAGTCCTTGTTTTAGCCCCTTAATCCTGAGCGCCAGACTTCGTAACAACAAGTACCATCTTTTAACGTCTTTTGGTATGACGTGGCTGGGGATCGAACCCCTGACCTTCCGCTCTCCGGGCGGACGCTCTACCAGTAGACCACCGAGGCGGTTTCATTTTGACACGAGGTCTACAAGCACTGATTGTGCCATCAGGATACAAGGATACAAGGATACAAAGTTAAGTGGAGCTACCTGGTTCCCAGCTGATGTTTTCAAGATGATCCTCTAAACAATTAATTGAGCAACTCTTTTTCAGATTTTTTGGTATGTTGTTCAATGCCACATTCAGCATGCTTGCCAATAGAGTAAACAAAATTGAGAACTGGCTGTGCACAAAGGTGTGACCTGGCTATTTGTATTTTATTTTACCCAGATAGTTGAAATCACACTGAAGATAGCACCTATAGCACCTGTGGAAGTCACTGTGTTGTCTGGCTCAGGTCTGATTACTCCAAGAACACCTGTGGGGGTTGGGTAGCCTAGTGGTTAAAGCGTTCGCTCGTCATGCCGAAGACCCAGGTTCGATTCCCGAAAAGGGTACAATGTGTGAAACACATTTCTGGTGTCCCCCACTGTGATATTGCTGGAATATTGCTAAAAGCGGCGTAAAGCCATACTCACCCACTCACACACTCTAGAACACCCGGTGTCATCAATGATTTTCAATGATCCATTCATATAATTTTCCCTGCAATTTTGCCTTTTATGCCCAGAGAAATCTGTTTCTTTTGAAAAAGGAGAATTATTCTGTAGAATGGATGTTTTATATTAACAGATCACTGGCAAAAAAGGCTGACTGCAGAATTAAATATTGATCTAAATTGCCCAAAACCTGTCCTTCAATCCTTCAGGTACCAAATGCCAAATAATGTCCTTGAAATATTACATCCTTGTACCAGTTTCAATTTCCTCTTACAGCCAGAAAAGTCTTCCTAACCTTCCATACAACAGACAAAACAACCAATTAGGACAAGAACCTTACACATTTCAGTCTCAAGAGTCCGAGTACCCTGGCCCCACATACAACTCTGAACCTCCACTATAGATCCTCCTCAGATCTTTCAATCAGTGACACAAATAAACTCCAACACACCCTACTTGCTCGCTGAACCATGCACAATTCCTCAGTCAACCATCCAACAGATCCTGCCCAATTTAGCATTTATAATACTCCTGACACTCTCTTGGAAACATGCAGCCATAAAATGCCTTCCAATGGCACAATATCCTAAAGCCACGCCAGTTGATGAATGCCCATGTCAGCATCCACAGTGCTTGCACATTCATCAGGCATGTCCTTTCAGCAAAGCATCAAGGAGCTTCTTCGTCCTCCTTTCTGTCAACATAACAATCCCTTCGATGATGCCAGCATCTCCAACACACCCATAAACCCCTTGGCATTCTTGTGGACATCTATAATCATTATGTCATTTTATATTTCTAATACAACAGGGCCGGGCCATATAATATAACTTTTATTTCTCCATGGCTAATGTCACAGGGGAAGTCAATAAAAGTGTAAATTATTATGGCTGATTTATGTCTGCTTCTCAGTCATAGTCCTGTCAGGGTAGACAGTAGTTAAAAGAAATTTATGTCCCACGATAGTTTAACAGCCATGTGGTCCGGGGCAGAACCTAGAACCATGTCTGTCTCATTGTAATCTGAAACAAAAGAGCGAGTCTTTGGAAGGATTGTAATTAACTCAAGGTGAGCTATTACCTATAGTTTGAGCTTTAATGGCCTTTGGTGCAACCAGGAGGTGATAGGAATTGGGTCTGTTTGCGTCCGTGTGAAGGATTTATGCCACTTTGTGGACAAAGTATTTTTAGTCTGGGTATCAGGTATTTATGGTCTGGTAGTTGTGATTATTATCAGACTGGTAGTGATTGGAGGTTTCCACTTGGAAGTTGTAACTATATTTACTGACAATCATGGTTTCGCTGGAGTCTGTCTGTTCGTAATTTCAAATTAATAGGTTTTCGTATTTCAGGCATGGCTTTAACACTTCATTGGCCTGACAACTTTACAATAACAACGTTCTTATACAACAGTTTCTTTACAAAATACAGCCAGCTCCAAAAAGTCAATAATCTATAGCTCTCTGCCTTCATAAACTGATCGTGAATACTCCACAGCTCCTTGAAATGGCTTGGAGTCCAGCCAAGGAGGAATCACACACGTTTCAATAATTCCATAGCAGATCACATAACTCCACATGTGTCAGTTATTGTTCTGGAAACAACTTGTTCAATGCATGGTCATATATCTCTATATATGTACATCTGCTAGACATCCTGTAAGATATGAGCAGTGTGTCTGAGGTCTATGTATAACTGCACATAAAAGTTACAAATCCATTCCATAATCATCAGTGAGTGAGTGAGTGAGTTGGGTTTAACACCGCTTTTTAACAATATTCCAGTTATATCATGACATGTCAGCTTAATGTGGGAGGAAAGCCTGAAGTGATGCAGGTCTCAAGACGTTTACCACTTCGGTGAAACCCACGACCACGGGTATGGTGCTGACAAACCTAGAAACATAATCGGGGCGAACTGGGATTCAAACCCACAATCATAGGTTTCCGGCGTGCCCAAGGGACGCAACTCTGCACAGCGAATCGCGGCACCTTAGACAACTATGCCACCTGTGTCCACCATAATCATAAGAAATCATTTTATCATTACACTGGATGCAATGATCAAATACAAACGAAAATATCTCTGAATGTAGAGCAATAAGAAATATAGAATAAATAGAAACAAAAGAATATTTGCATAATCATAAGACATCTGTGCTAAGAGCAGGGTTCATTTCAAAATGCATCCGTGACTATGTTCCTGTGTCTTTTCAGGTGAAAAATTGACTTGCCTTTGCATGTGTTTGTGATGGGTGCCACCAGCGGGACAAGATATGCTGATAGTGATTCATTAACACATACTCATGATGTAGTCAGAATCACACAATCGACTCTGTTTATGTAGCACTATCAATCAGGTCATAACGTAATACAGACTTCGGTAACATTACACAGGGTCAAGGTCAATAAATGGCAACAAAGTGGGAACAGTCTTGTTCAACTTACGCTATTATCATGTACTGGCCTTTGTTGTAATTCAAGTTGTCGCAGGATCGCTAGGGGTACATGGGGTTATATGCATGTGGGACTCATAAAACCCCATGCACCTCGAGTGATCCTGCTACAACAAACTTATGTCACTGACATGCTATAATATGACATTGTAAAAAAATTAACACAAATTCAAAATTCATAGAAAACATCTGTTCGATTGAGCCGAGGTTTACTTGTGCTATGTCAGGTGACTTTCATTGACTCGGAAAAAGCATGCAGCTTTTTGCTTCGAAGTGGGGTATAAGGGATTTATTCTGCCTCTCAGAAATCCACGTGCAGCCTGACTTGTTCATGGAGGGGTATAAGAGATTTATTTCCCCCCCTGAGAAATTTATTACCCACCAAGGCGGGTTACACAGCATTTTATCAAGACCAATCTGATCTCATCATTCTGATATGGAGGTATGATAATGGCCTTTATTGAAATTGAATATGTGTGAGAGTAGTTGGGCGAGAGGAGCCGGGCAACAGGGCCGGTGTTCCCATCATGCCTAGACTTCATCATTTAGTCGGCTGTGATACAGCTGAAATATTGCTGGCTGTGCCATTAACACCATTCCCTTGCTCCCAACCCTGAGAAGGTTATGAAACCAGTAATCTGGGGATATTTCTGGGAAATAATGAATAATGCCGCCACTGTCATCCCAAGTAGGTCTCTCTTGGTCCTAACCCTGTCCTCTGCAATTTGTCTTGGTCAGCTAATGAATTGACGTGACAACCCTGTTCACTACTGTCTTATGTGATTGTCATGATTGTCTTCTACTTTTGAAGTACAAGAATATAGCCCAGTGCCTCAAGCCAAAACTTACACAAGAACCAAGTGTTATGAAAATAGTGCAAAGGCACTGTAGCTCACCTGGATTTGTACTCAACAATAAATGGTAAAATACACAACCGATGTAAAAAGTTACAGACAGCATTTGATATTCAAATATTTTCTGCATAAATACAGAGTTTTGACATTAAAATCTAATGAATTGAACAAAATATGAACTCATCAAAAGGTAAAAGATACAAATAGTCCAGCAATTTCAGAAGAAAGTAGGGCACAGGCAAATTTTCATTTTTAGAGAATTTAAGGACATGGTCCAAACACAAAGGTCACAATCTGAAATAATGCTAGAAAACAGAAGTCGAATTACAACTAACTTCAGACCCCCCTGCATTATATGCCTGGGGGATAAAAATGAATACATCACAAGAAATGCTATCATTCGTGTACACAATGTCAAGGTTGGTTGGTTGGTTTGTTGTTTAACCCCACACTCAGCAATATTCCAGCTATATGATGGCAATCTGCAAATAATCCAGTCTGGACCAGACAATACAGAGATTGACATCATGAACATCGATCCACGCGATTGGGATACAATGACATGCATCAACCAGGTCAGCGAGACTGACCACCCGATCCCTTTAGTCTCCTCTTACGAAAACAAAATCGCCTTAATGTCAACGCTGTCACAATGATTCTACTTTCACTTAAAACGAAATTAAAATGGACAACTTGCATGTTTGTGTTTATATCTATCAAGATCTGTGTACATAATGTCAATTGTAATACAAATGTAACCATGGGCTGATGGCCTACACTTACGAAATAAACTGAATTGAACAGAATTGAATGTTTGTGTCGATCAAATATCCTAGATGATTATATAGATAAAAAGGATGATCACAGAAAGGATGAATGAGTGAGTGAGTATGGCTTTACGTTGCTTTTAGCAATATTCCAGCAATAACACGGCGGAGTACACCAGAAATGGGCTTCACACATTGTACCCATGTCAGGAATCGAACCATGGTCTTCGGCGTGACTAGCAAACGCTTTAACCACTAGGCTACCCAACCGCCCCCCTCAGAAATATGAGGATTTAAGACTAGTGATGGTATTGATTTCTATGAAGCTGCAGAAATTATTTCACATTTCTTACCAAATTCTAGGAAGGACACACATGAGATGCATTTATATGTCCCATACTGATTAAAAGATTGAGTGAGTGAATGAATTTGGTTCAAATGGCTTTGAACTGCATTCTAGATTCTGTGTAACATTTAGGGTTTGTTTGTTTGTTTGTTGTTTAACACCACACTCAGCAATATTCCTGCCATAGGATGGGGGTCTGTAAATAATCTAGTCTGGACCAGACAATCCAGTGGTTGAAATCATGAGCATCAATGTACACTATTGGGATATGATGACATGCATCAACCAAGTCAGCAAGCCTGACCACCTGATCCATTTTGACCCCTCTTATGACAGGCATAGATTGCTGGAGACCTACATTCTTCCCCTAAATCCCCACCGGTTTAACTTATGCTGACAAACCAACAGTCATAATCAGGGAGAATCTGGGAATCAAACTCACAACCATAGGATCCTGACACACAAAGGGGTGCAACTCTACATATCAATGGGTATAGTGCATCCATAAACCAGGGATCGTAATCGAGGTAAATGTGGCATTTAAACTCACAACCAGCAGCTATAAGGGATGCAAAGCTTCACAGCGGGCTGCCTCGTCTTACACAATCCACGACCATACCCACCACACTTCCATTATACTTGAGCATTAATGTGAAAATAGATACACGAAGGAAAAAGATATGTTCAAGATTGTATTGGTGTTTCAGTGGCCCTGTTGAGAATAAAACTACATTTTCCATCTGTTCATCTTACAAAACCATGGCAACAAGACTGGAAATGGAAAATATTGTTTTTAACTAATTAACAAGTCTTGTATGTACTCCCTGCATAATGGAAACAATACATAATTGGTGGACGTAGTTGATACAAAATAACAATATATTCCAATTGGAAAAAGAGGCTGATATGTTTGATTTCTTAAATAAAGGAAATACTTTCCTGAAATAAAAGAGCAGCTGTGATGGGAAGATGCAATTAGCAGATGTTATAAATCGCAATTATAAGAAAGACAAAAATTCCTCCGCAACGATTTTGTCACCATTAACCTAAGTGTTACATACCTGCTACAAACAAACCAATCGTGACGAAGATGAAACTGGGATTTCAACGAATGATTCAACGGATTCGGCATCTTGAGGATGCAAATCTGCACAGCAAATTCCGGCGCCCAAGATCACTGAATCACTGGATGGATCAAAAGCTGAAAAATACAATGTTCATAGTGAGGTGAGGTGAAATGGGGTTTAACATCAAGCTCAAGATTTTTGCACTGATACAGTGATGTGCATGCATGTGTTTGTGTGGCTGCTTTTACTAGACCAGACTGATGCAAGTTTTATGGTGCTAGCCCATCGCAGTTTAACATGGGTACCCAACTCAGACACAGTATACTGACCCAGAGCGACTTTGTTTTATCACCTTAATCCTGAACACCAGGCCTGGTAACAAGTGAGTGAGTGAGTTGGGTTTTACGCCGCTTTTAACAGTATTCCAGTTATATCATGGTGTGTAAGCTTAATGTGGGAGGAAAGCCCGAAATGATGAAGGTCTCAGACGTTTACCACTTCCGTGAAACCCACGAGCATGGGTATGATGCTGACAAACCTAGAAACATAATCGGGTGAACCAGGATTTGAACCCACAATCATAGGTTTCTGGCGTGCCCAAGGGACGCAACTCTGCATAGAGAATCTCGGTGCCTTAGACAACTGGGCTACTCATGCCCCTTGTCCCTTGGGTGAAACCCATAAGCACGGGTTTGGTACTGACAAACCTAGACAAAAAATCAGTATGAGATTTGAATCCACTATCATTCCTAAGGGACACAATTTAGGGTGTCTTAGACGATTGGTAAGTTGTGATGACTGGAAGTCTCAATGTGTTAAACTAGTCCACAGTTCATTTGAGACTAGTTAGGTGAGTGGGTGAGGAGAAATTGTGTTTAACGTCCCGTCCAAGATTATTGCATTTATATAGCAACATACATGCACGTGTGTGTGCCTGCTTGTACTAGTCCAGACTATTGCTAATTTTATAGTGCTAGCTCACTGAGATACCATGCGGCAGTTTAACATGAACACCCCACTCAGACACAGCATACTGACTCCGAGCCAACCAGTCCTTGTTTTAGCCATCTTTTAATGTCTTTTGGTATGATGGAACCACTGACCTGCTCTCCAAGTCAGGTAAATAATGCAACACAAGAAAACCGTTTCAATAAAACACATACTCTAACCTTTTCCCAGAGAAGCTATATATCCCAAGAGCTGATATCAATCACTTTCAAAAACATGGTAACCTAAGATTTTCAACATCTGAAACTAACGCTTTCTGACAAAACAAATTACCCTACACATAATTAAAAAACATCTTCATGTCAAAACCTACACCCAGGTCAGCCCAAAGTCACTTGGAGTTTTCTGACAGCCAGATCTCTTCAACTTATAAAACCAGGACTTGTCAGAAAAACTGTGTCGAACTCAACACGAGCCTGTGCCTGTAGGGTTACGAACGATATTCCCATTTAACACTGTCGGCATTGGAGGTGAAGAGAGCAACAGAGTGCAAGACTGCTTGAAATCCTTAACAAGTCACATACAGTAAGTCAGTAAGTTAGTGGTGTTTCAGTGAACAGTATTCCAGTTTTATAAACCTACTGGCTGTTTGTGTAACTTGATATGAAATTGTGGTAACACCTTGCAGGAGGGCTTACAACGATTGTAACACCTCGCAGGAGGGCTTACAACGATTGTAACACCTCGCAGGAGGGCTTACAATGATTGTAAACCCTTGATAGAACAAAAACTACAAACAGCCTACGAGACGCACGTGCAGATTTCGTGCAGATTTCGTGCAGATTTCGTGCCATTGCGAGACACACGTGCAGATTTCGCACCATTGCGAAAGTGTGAGCACCAGAGGTCGAAAGTATGAGCATGAGAGGATGAAAGTTTGAGCACCAGAGGTCGAAAGTGTAAGCCCCAAAGGTTGAAAGTGTGAACCCCTGAGGTCGAAAGTGTGAGCACCAGAGGATGAAAGTTTGAGCACCAGAGGTTGAAAGTGTGAGCACCAGAGGTCGAAGGTGTGAGCACCAGAGGTCGAAAGTGTGAGCACCAGAGTTCGAAAGTGTAATACCCAGAGGTTGAAAGTGTGAGCACCAGAGGTCGAAGGTGTAATACCCAGAGGTTGAAAGTGTGAGCACCAGAGGTAAAAATGTGAGCACCAGAGGTTGAAAGTGTGAGCACCAGATATTGAAAGTGTGAGCACCAGAGGTTGAAAGTGTGAGCACCAGTTACTGAAAGTGTGAGCACCAGAGGATGAAAGTGTGAGCACCAGAGTTCGAAAGTGGGAGCACCAGAGGTTGAAAGTGTAAGCCCCAGAGGTCAAAAGTGTGAGCACCAGAGTTCGAAAGTGGGAGCACCAGTTGTTGAAAGTGTGATCACCAGAGGTCAAAAGTGTGAGCACCAGAGGATGAAAGTGTGAGCACCAGAGTTCGAAAGTGTGAACACCAGATATTGAAAGTATGAGCACAGGGGTTGAAAGTGTGAGCACCAGAGGATGAAAGTGTGAGCACTAGTGGTTGAAAGTGTGAGCACCAGAGGTTGAAAGTGTGAGCACCAGAGGTTTAAAGTGTGAGCACCAGAGGTTGAAAGTGTGAGCACCACAGGTTAAAAGTGTGAGCACCAGAGGTCAAAAGAGTGAGCCCTTGAGGTTGAAAGTGTGAGCCCCAGAGGATGAAAGTGTGAGCCCCAGTGGTTGAAAGTTTGAGCACCAGAGGTCAAAAGAGTGAGCCCTTGAGGTTGAAAGTGTGAGCACCAGAGGATGAAAGTGTGAGCACCAGTGGTTGAAAGTGTGAGCACCAGTGGTTGAAAGTGTGAGCACCAGAGGTTGAAAGTGTGAGCACCAGAGTCTAAAAGTGTAAGCCCCAGAGGTTGAAAGTGTGAGCACCAGAGGATGAAAGTGTGAGCACCAGTGGTTGAAAGTGTGAGCACCAGAGGTTGAAAGTGTTAGCCCCAGAGGTTGAAAGTGTGAGCACCAGAGGATGAAAGTGTGAGCACCAGTGGTTGAAAGTGTGAGCCCCTGAGGTTGAAAGTGTAAGCCCCAGAGGTTGAAAGTGTTAGCACCAGAGGATGAAAGTGTGAGCACCAGTGGTTGAAAGTGTGAGCACCAGAGGTTGAAAGTGTGAGCACCAGAGTTCGAAAGTTTGAGCCCTTGAGGTTGAAAGTGTGAGCACCACAGGTTGAAAGTGTGAGCACCAGTGGTTGACAGTGTGAGCACCAGAGGTTGAAAGTGTGAGCACCAGTGGTTGAAAGTGTGAGCACCAGAGGTTGAAAGTGTGAGCACCAGATGTTGAAAGTGGGAGCACCAGATGTTGAAAGTGTGAGCACCAGATGTTGAAAGTGTGAGCACCAGAGGTTGAAAGTGTGAGCACCAGAGGTTGAAAGAGTGAGCATCAGTGGTTGAAAGTGGGAGCCCTTGAGCTCGAAAGTGTAAGCCCCAGAGGTTGAAAGTGTAAGCCCAAGATATTGAAAGTGTGAGCACCAGAGGTCAAAAGTGTGAGCACCAGAGGTTGAAAGTGTGAGCACCAGAGGTTGAAAGTGTGAGCACCAGAGGTCGAAAGTGTGAGCCCTTGAGGTCGAAAGTGTAAGCCCCAGAGGTTGAAAGTGTAAGCCCCAGATATTAAAAGTGTGAGCACCAGAGGTTGAAAGTGTGAGCACCAGAGGTCGAAGGTGTGAGCACCAGAGGTCGAAAGTGTGAGCACCAGAGGTTGAAAGTGTGAGCACCAGAGGTTGTCGAAAGTGTAAGCACCAGAGGTCGAAAGTGTGAGCACCAGAGGTGGAAAGTTTGTGCCCTCGAGGTCAAAAGTTTGAGCCCCAGAGGTTGAAAGTGTGAGCACCAGAGGTCGAAAGTATGAGCACCAGATATTGAAAGTGTGAGCACCAGAGGTCGAAAGTGTGTGCCCCTGAGTTTCAAAGTTTGAGCCCCAGAAGTTGAAAGTGTGAGCATCAGAGGTTGAAAACGTGAGCACCAGAGGTCGTTAGTGCGAGCACCAGAGGTCGTTAGTGCGAGCACCAGAGGTCGAAAGTGTGAGCACCAGATATTGAAAGTGTGAGCCCCAGAGGTAAAAGATGTGAGCCCTAGAGGTAAAAAATGTGAGCAACAATTGGTAAAAGATGGTACATGATACTCTGCCTCGTGCTCGACATTAGATAAACAAGGACTGGTGGTTCGGAGTCTGTATGGTGTGACAGTAGGCTAGCACCATTAAACTGGCATAAGTCCAGACTAGTACAAGCAACAACACACACATGCATGCACATTGTTATATGAGGGCAATAATCTCTAACACGATGTCAAACCACATTACTGTTCACCCCACCTCTGTCAAAAGGCTTCATAAACTGAGCTGTGTTTGAATAAACTTTCACACAAATGAGAAAAAAAAAGAATTCAATGACATTAGGTGTACCAGATCAAATTTTGTGGGTCGTCAAGAAGCTCTCCAATCCGGTTTACAATTTCCTTAAACACGTCACATCGTGCCAAGATAAAGCCGAAAAGTGCTGCCAACGATAAAACCGCACACACTCACTATCAGCTTTAATATCCTGACACTGGATGATGGGAGTAACCGTGTACCTTCAACAATTGCTAACCTTTGCTGAGAGGACCTATAATTTCAGAAAGGATCTCTCGGTGTTTTCCAGCCATATTCATGACCTATTGATCAATATTCATTCTGTGAAAGAATCAATGCTGGCATCATAAATGGCCACTAAAAAGCCCAGTAGAGTATGGCCTCTGACCAAACCTTACGACAATGTGCAGGACACAAGCGTTAGACAATGATTTATAGCGACACTCATGCAATCTTCAGTGACAGGAAATTCATGGAAGACTAGATATTTCAATCACTTGGACAATAACACAAAATTCGGAAGACGTGATTCCATGATCTAGCTGTTCTTTACATGTTTCCCTGATCCCGAAACTGATGATGGTTTGTGGCAATTCATGTATTTATGTTCAGGCAACCAATCAACAACTTTTTAAAATTAATCTTTATTGCGTCTTCCTCTGAAGAAGTAATTTAAGATTTAAATCCTGAAACCAATTTAACGGTACAAATCCGTGGAGTGGCATTTTGGGTGAGTGATTGAATACTGTTTTGTGCCACAGTCAGCGTTATTCAAATATATCATGACAACCTGAAAATATTCAGATCAGACAAACTAATCACTAACAGCACATGCAATGATCCACCATGTTGCAAACTGATAACAACAACAACAATGAAGATGATGATGATGATGATGATGATGATAATACTTTTTGAAGGCTATCTGAATGACCACTGCATCGAGTTTATGTACAGTGTGTTGAGAAGATCTTTCTGTTTGCTGCTCAGGACCAGTCACTTCTAACTCGAAACCATCAATTTGTGATTTTGTATCAAAATGTAAATATGAAATGTCTATTATGTAATAAATTTAATGAGACTGTCCAACACATTGTGAGTGGATGCCCAGCTTTGGCACAAACACAGTATCTTAAGTGACATGATGGAGTGGCTCTGTCATCTTCGCAATGCTTCAGGTTTTAACGCAGAGGTCCATCCATGGTACGACCCAGAATATGTGGAGGGCGTTATGGAAAATGAAAAATACCAAATTTCTTTGGCATAGGCCCGTATACAGCCTCAGACATATCCAGGCCAACAAACCTGATCTTGTCCTTTTTAATAAATCCAATGCAATCATTTATATTTTAATCAAATTTTCTGTCACTTTTGACACAAATGTGATCGATAAGATTTGGGAAAAACATGGCCAATATGCAGACCTTTCGAAGATATGCTTTCGAAATGTCACGCTTGCATCCCAAGTACCAAGTTGTCTGATTCCCCATTGTTCTTGGTGTCTCAGGTTTGTTACCTCCCAATCTGTTGACTGACATTGGGAGAGTACCCGGGTTTGCTACCAGGAATACAGCCCTTCTGACAATCGGGGTAATGCCGAAGGCAGCAGTGTTGGGGAGTCTTCACATTTTTTGAAAAGTTCAGGGTGGGTTTGACGAGGCAGCGCTTCCTGGGAGAAGTCCCATTCGCTGTCTGGGCTGCGTGTAGAGGGGACAAGGGCCCTGAGCTGATGATGAGCCTAACAAACCTAACTGTGCCAGGATCACCCAAACCCTCTTTGCTGTATTTTTTATTTTAATCTGTAAATAATAATAATAATGATAATGATAACAACAACAACAATAATTCCATTTGTAATACGCCATTCTTATCAAGTGAACGCTCAAAATGCTACATTATTAATTTCGTGCTCAATGGATCAGTGTGCACTCGATTTTCGTCCTCATCTCCCTGGGAAGCATACAACCCAAGCTACCTGTGAGGCACAAGAAGATCAACAGTGATATTAACATCCTCCCTGGTATCCATTCACTGCTGGGTGAAGAGAGGCATAGATGACAGGACATCATCTGACCACCTGATATGTTTTAGTGAGTGAGTGAGTGAGTATGGTTTTACCCCGCTTTTAGCAATATTCCACCAATATCACGGCGGGGGACACCAGAAATGGGCTTCACACATTGTACCCATGTCGGGAATCGAACCCGGGTCTTCGGCGTGACGAGCGAACGCTTTAACCACCAGGCTACCCCACCGCCCCCTCATATGTTTTAGATGGCTTTAGTAACAAGCATTGGATACAGGGGAGACACGTTAACATCCGAGTTAGTATAGGTCTTCAGCAACCCATGCTTGTCATAAGAGACAACTAACGGGATCCGGTGGTCAGGCTCGCTGACTTTTTGGATGGATGTCATCGCATCCCAATTGTGTAGATCAGTGCTCATGTCCAGACTCAATTATTTACCGACTGCCGTCATAAAGCTGGAATACGGCTAAGTGTGGTGTCAAACAACAAAGAAACAAACAAACAAACAAAAAACTGGTAACTTCCATAAACCTGTCCCCATAGTGTAGTGTATATTGGACTGATTCAGTTAACTGATAAAGTTGCAAATATCTGCTTCTTGCAAACAACATATGCATTTTTGTTAAATATGAAAATACAGTAATTTTGTGTCATGGTTTTTTTTAACATACAAATATTTTTTGTGGGATGTCAAAAAAGAAGTTGAAAAAAGTAACAGTCTGTCAGACATTAATTTTTCTCTGTGAGCAGAATAACAACAAAGAGCACTTTATTATCACGAGACTTCGTGGGTTCCATCTGTGATAACTTACAAAGCACCATGATCTGAGTTTCCTATCTACTCTACATACAAGAATGTGCCTCATCACATTTATTCCAAAAAGGTGAAATTCTGAAAGCGGAAATTGAACTTGGCCAAAATACTCCTTTCATAAACATACATCTCAAAGCATGTTTAGTCCTCTCACACAGTCCTTACAAAGTCTGTTTTACGACAACCACATTTTCCATTGATCTGACAACTATTACGATGAGGCCCCTTGACTGGCTAACATTGGTTGAAAACTAGAAATCATGGAAGCATACATAGAGCATTCACAGATGGGACTTTAGCTGTTTAGGCACTTGATCTAGGTGATATTTAATAGCAATCGGAACAATATTCATAATCTGCAAATAGTTGTGATAAGAGTAATCAATCATTTGAAATTCATTTCTTTCTGTCTGAATCATTACACATTAATGCTCAGTTGTCAAACAAAGTAATGGTATATGATAGGAATGCTTAAACTCTCAAAGCAGTTTGTCATGTGTACAAGAGGGTTCTCCTCATGGTTCTGATATTGTATAAAGAGTTCTCCATGTGGTTCTGACATTGTTCAAAGAGTTCTCCATGTAGTTCTGATATTTTATAAAGAGTTCTCCTCATGGTTCTGATATTGTATAAAGAGTTCTCCATGTGGTTCTGATATTGTTCAAAGAGTTCTCCATGTGGTTCTGATATTTTATAAAGAGTTCTCCTCATGGTTCTGACATGGTTCAAAGAGTTCTCCTCATGGTTCTGATATTGTTCAAAGAGTTCTCCTCATGGTTCTGACATGTTCAAAGAGTTCCCCTCATGGTTCTGATATTGTTCAAAGAGTTCTCCTCATGGTTCTGATATTGTTCAAAGAGTTCTCCTCATGGGTCTGATATTGTTCAAAGAGTTTTCCTCATGGGTCTGATATTGTTCAAAGAGTTCTCCTCATGGGTCTGATATGGTTCAAAGAGTTCTCCTCATGGTTCTGACATGTTCAAAGAGTTCTCCTCATGATTCTGACATTGTTCAAAGAGTTCTCCTCATGGTTCTGATATTGTTCAAAGAGTTCTCCTCATGGTTCTGACATGGTTCAAAGAGTTCTCCTCATGGTTCTGATATTGTTCAAAGAGTTCTCCTCATGGTTCTGACATTGTTCAAAGAGTTCTCCATGTGCTTCTGATATTGTTCAAAGAGTTCTCCTCATGGTTCTGACATTGTTCAAAGAGTTCTCCACATGCTTCTGATATTGCTAGTTCTGATATTGTTCAAAGAGTTCTCCTCATGGTTCTGACTTTGTTCAAAGAGTTCTCCACATGGTTCTGATATGGTTCAAAGAGTTCTCCACATGGTTCTGATATTGTTCAAAGAGTTCTCCACATGGTTCTGACATGG
Source organism: Haliotis cracherodii (assembly GCF_022045235.1). Taxonomy (NCBI): domain Eukaryota; kingdom Metazoa; phylum Mollusca; class Gastropoda; order Lepetellida; family Haliotidae; genus Haliotis; species Haliotis cracherodii. The sequence continues at coordinate 13,456,859 of NW_027266319.1, forward strand.
TTCAAAGAGTTCTCCACACGGTTCTGACATGGTTCAAAGAGTTCTCCACATGGTTCTGACATGGTTCAAAGAGTTCTCCTCATGGTTCTGATATGGTTCAAAGAGTTCTCCTCATGGTTCTGACATGGTTCAAAGAGTTCTCCACATGGTTCTGACATTGTTCAAAGAGTTCTCCATGTGCTTCTGATATTGTTCAAAGAGTTCTCCTCATGGTTCTGACATTGTTCAAATAGTTCTCCACGTGCTTCTGATATTGCTAGTTCTGACATGGTTCAAAGAGTTCTCCTCATGGTTCTGATATGGTTCAAAGAGTTCTCGTCATGGTTCTGACATGGTTCAAAGAGTTCTCCTCATGGTTCTGACATTGTTCAAAGAGTTCTCCATGTGCTTCTGATATTGTTCAAAGAGTTCTCCTCATGGTTCTGACATTGTTCAAAGAGTTCTCCACGTGCTTCTGATATTGCTAGTTCTGATATTGTTCAAAGAGTTCTCCAAATGGTTCTGACATGGTTCAAAGAGTTCTCCTCATGGTTCTGATATGGTTCAAAGAGTTCTCGTCATGGTTTTGACATGGTTCAAAGAGTTCTCCACATGGTTCTGACATGGTTAAAAGAGTTCTCCTCATGGTTCTGATATTGTTCAAAGAGTTATCCTCATGGTTCTGATATGGTTCAAAGAGTTCTCGTCATGGTTTTGACATGGTTCAAAGAGTTCTCCACATGGTTCTGACATGGTTCAAAGAGTTCTCCTCATGGTTCTGATATTGTTCAAAGAGTTATCCTCATGGGTCTGACATTGTTCAAAGAGTTCTACAAGTATACAGGACATGCATTTAGTGTTTTAAAGCAGTCATTAAGATATGGAGTTGTCAACACTTAAATAGTACATTGGTTGTCACCACTTTAATCTCTGGCAACTAAAGTATCAACAAGTTATACAAACCAAGAAGCACTCATCACACAACATGTTCAGAACATTCTGCAGTACTCATCATATTACAAGAAGCTTATAACATTCAAGGATATCCTAACATTTCTGACTGTCGTAAAGAAAAACGACAACAAGTCCAATGAAATCCATAAGAAAAAATAACCCCAAATCGACATCTGGCAACAAACAATTCATAAAAGCTGATTGACAGTTACCACAAAAAGCAGCTGATGCCATGTAATAACCGACATAAAATCTCTAAATCAGCTCCTATGACCCCGAAAAAGAAACTATGTACATGAAATTCCCATTGTCTTCACTAATATACACGGGTCCAATCTTCAATCACCTCCCAGAACATCTAGCTAATGCATCAGCACTCCCTATCATTGATAACAGGGTCCCATAAAGCGTCGTCACAATATTCCCTTTCTGAACTCGTCATTTTGCTATTCATTGAGGACATATGTCCAACATCTGTTCCAGATGACATACTTTAAGCTGGAAATTGGCACTTACATTTTGTATGGGCGATATCCTGAATTGGTGATTCGGCCATCACATGCAATTAGACGATGGGAACTAATTGGTGCTATTGTTTTGTTGCTCTTGAACTTCTGGGATGGTGCATTGCTTTAAGTGGCAACCATTGTCGACTAAATTGGAATGAGTTTATTGATGTTCTTTTGAATCTTTCTGAAACTCAAGGTTACCCATGACAAAGGAGCTTGAGATTTGTATTGTCTATATGTTGTTTTATGCTGCTATATTCCAGTTATATCATGGTAGCCTGTAAATAATCAAATCTGGGCCAGACAAACCAGTGATTGAAATAGTGAGCAACATGGTGTGTATGATGCAGTCAACCAAGTGACTGAGTATGACATCTGATTGCCTCATAAGACTAGCATAGGGTGGAGCCTGAGAACAGGTGGGACATGCACAACTATTATGTCACAAATGTCATCTTCGTGAATCAGGGGAATATGTAAGACAGTTTCATTTATTCATTTCCTCCCCTCATTCATTCACTCACCTCATTCATCGTACTTATTTATATGTATACCGTACTCATTACTTCACCTCACCTCACCTCACCCATTAAGTCACCTCACTCATTCAATCATCTCACTCATTGATTCACTTCACTCATTGATTCACCTCACTCAGTCACTCATTGATTCACCTCACTCACTCATTTATTTATCTCACTCACTCATTGATTCACCTCACACACTCATTTATTTATCTCACTCACTCACTCATTGATTCACCTCACACACTCATTTATTTATCTCACTCACTCATTGATTCACCTCACACACTCATTTATTTATCTCACTCACTCATTGATTCACCTCACACACTCATTTATTTATCTCACTCACTCACTCATTGATTCACCTCACACACTCATTTATTTATCTCACTCACTCATTGATTCACCTCACACACTCATTTATTTATCTCACTCACTCATTGATTCACCTCACCTAGTCACTCATTGATTCACCTCACTCACTCATTGATTCACCTCACACACTCATTTATTTATCTCACTCACTCATTGATTCACCTCACACACTCATTTATTTATCTCACTCACTCACTCATTGATTCACCTCACACACTCATTTATTTATCTCACTCACTCATTGATTCACCTCACACACTCATTTATTTATCTCACTCACTCATTGATTCACCTCACACACTCATTTATTTATCTCACTCACTCACTCATTGATTCACCTCACACACTCATTTATTTATCTCACTCACTCATTGATTCACCTCACACACTCATTTATTTATCTCACTCACTCAGTCATTGATTTACCTCACTCACTCATTGATTTACCTCACTCGCTCATTCCTCCACCTCAACTACTAACTCACTCATTCACTCCCTTCAACATTCCTCCATCTCAACCAGTAACTCACTCATTCACTCCCTTCAACATTCCTCCATCTCAACCAGTAACTCACTCATTCACTCCCCTCAACATTCCTCCACCTCAACCACTAACTCACTCATTCATTCCCTTCAACATTCCTCCACCTCAACCACTAACTCACTCATTCACTCCCCTCAACATTCCTCCACCTCAACCACTAACTCACTCATTCACTCCCCTCAACATTCCTCCACCTCAACCACTAACTCACTCATTCACTCCCCATGTTCATTTGCCACACTCCTTGAAACACTTTCATTCGCTCATGCACAGAATTCCCTCCCTTCGCCTAACAAATCACTTTGAAGCAAAAAGAATATTTTTTTGCCTAAAAAGTAAAGAGAAAAAAACAAACTTTCAAGACAGTTCTTGTTATAACACTACGGGCAGATGACAAGCTGTAAGACAAGGAGATTAACAAAATCCTATCCTATCAGTTGTCTTTCTTTTGAAAGGAACAACACCACTGTTGTCAGATCTGAAAAAAAATAATCAAAACCAATGCATTCCTTCCACGATAAAAAACACAATCACAATAGCCAGATGTCAAAAACAATTGCTTGTAGTTGCCCTGCTGCCATGCTGGAGAGCAATACATCATCTTGGCCATGTTCAAATCATGTTACTGTCAGCGCTCGCTATCCTCATTTACCAGATTGTAAGAAACATTAATTAAAACTGACATCAACAGAAAATTAACTGTAAACTTGGAGCCCTTTGAAGTGGTATCAACAGCAAATTACACCGAGGTAATTTGCTTGTCATTCTTTAGACATGAAGAAAACTGGAAAAACGAAACTTGCCTTTATTGTTTATTTCAACATTCTATTATCATTAGGTGTAGCTTCAAAGGAATTTGGGTCTCTCTTTTGCTGTTAAATAGTTGATATATTGGACCCAATATAATGTTAACAAATCAGACTAATTGTTGTCATAAATTCTCAACCGAAAATGTTCATTTTGTGCTGTGTAAGAAGATTTTGACATTAATTAGATCTCCCATTACAAGATTTCGACAACTTCTTGAGATGTTATTAAGAATAAATAGCGTCAAGAAAATTTAGGAAGAAAGAAAATAACTGAAGAAAATTTAACAAGTTTGAACTGTTAACCAATCTGACAAGTGGAGTCATTTTTAATTCAGGAAGTGTTTTGAAAAGAGTGAATCCCAGTTTATCAATTCAAACATTTAAATTTCTCAATTGAATTTTTAGAGAATGCTTTGAAACTAAGGCACATGAGTGTACCAGTAATCTAAGGCTGTGCAGAGTTGCTCCCCTTAGCTGTGTCAGGATTAGCAGGTCAAGGGTTTGAACATCTGTGTCACTTCAGGATTTCTTCCCACATTAAGTTGACATCCTGTGATAAAACAGACATATTGTTCAAAGTGAAATAAACAGCCCCATTCACTCCTGCCAAAATAATTTGTTTGAAGCCAGACCTTCTTAAAAGAAAATATATTTCACAGAAACCAGGGATTTATCTAGACCTGGGTAGAGGCAGATATTTGGCAACAGATCTGCAAATGTCTGTCAAAATTTCCAAACTTGAAAAAACATTTTCAAATTCATGGCATTGTACTTACATCTAATGTTGTGGTTTTGTCAAGCTGACTTGTATTTCACTGACTTGTATTTCACGGGACCAATATAGATGAAGAGGCTTTAATGCTTAATTTAACATTATTGCATTGGATGCAATGTTAAATTCAATGTTACTAGACCTATGAATTTTGGAAAGAAAAAACTTCAAAAGGAACCCCAATTTCGCACAAACTCATTTTTCCCTAATTGCCTGCCAAGGGCACTTAAGTTAGGAATCCGAGGCAAATCACTGGAAATGACAAAAAGTGAAGTTTTCTAATTCAAACATACTTTTAACACAAATTTAAAAACTTAAAACAAATAATATATCCCCAATAGTAGAATTTCAAGGTTCTCTAGCTCGCTCAAATTATGCCTGAGTGAGTGAGTGAGTTGGGTTTAACGCCGCTTTTAACAGTATTCCAGTTATATCGCGGCGTGTCAGCTTAATGTCGGAGGAAAGCCCGAAGTGATGCAGGTCTCAAGACGTTTACCACTTCGGTGAAACCCAAAAGCACGGGTATGGTGCTGACATACCTAGAAACATAATTGGGGCAAACCGGGATTCGAACCCACAATCATAGGTTTCTGGCGTGCCCAAGGGATGCAACTCTGCACAGCAAATCGCGGCACCTTAGATGACTGGGCAACCGGTGCCCCCACTCGAATTATGAAGAAATATTGGGGCCATGTTTCAAGTTTGATTGGAATACTGTGTGCACTTTTCAGAAACACAAATGCAAGGATCTTTCATACAAAATGCATATCATGTCCTCTGCATATGTTGTTCTATATTCGGCATAAGATTCATAATCACACATGCAGAGTAACTGCCAAAATGATGCTTCGAAAATAACCACCATATCTTCAATCAGTCACATGAGATCCGTGAAGATCCAGGGTAGAATAGGTCTTCAGCAACCCATGCTTGCCGTAAAAGGCGACTATGCTTTTGTACAAGGCGACTAACTGGATCGGGTGGTCAGGCTCATTGCCTTGGTTGATGCATGTTATCGTATCCCATTTGCGTGGATTGATGCTCATGATGTCAATCACTGGATTGTCTGGTCCAGACTCGATTATATGGAGGTTAACCTGGAGTTCTAACAATTTTAATTGTAATGTTAACAAATTTACATAGTATCTTTTGGACAGATATATGGCAGTTAGATAATTGCTGGCGTTGAAATAATTTTGGTCTTTTCAATTAGTGTTTTTGGATGTACATGACCCTTTGTTCATTGAAATATTTACATTTGAAAATATAGTGGAATTCATCACCGATCACACAACTTGCATTAATGTTCATTCAACAGAGATTTATTCCATCTTCCGGTTTCTATTGGCAGGCAAAGACAAGATGTCCTAAAGAATAGCAATTTAAAGGATAAGTGGGGAAGAATGTTTATTAAATGTTTCAAGTTTATTGGCGATTTTAAAAAAACGATATGAGGTGCATTTACAGGAATTTGAAATATCCGCTAAGACACACAGAACAGACCTTTCTGATCCAATTTGTGGCGCTGTACATTACACTTTTGAAGCTGCCATTCTTAGAAAAAAAGAATACATATGCATGAGTTCTACCCTGTATTTTAAACAGCTTTCCTTGAGAAAGAAACACATGTTTAACAACCAATTGGCTCCGTGAGCCTTCATTTTGGAATCGATGTAAATGTAGCCATGTCGTGCCCTTTTTCAAGTCCCTGCAAATGATGTATGGCTTACAACAAATGATCCTGACCAAATAACTTCAGAAGAATCAGAAAGTTACTTTCACGAGGCGGAAACGTTCCTCATGAGTTTCACGAGACACTCAAAAACCCTCCCAATTTGCAACAGAATAAAAGCTTCAAGTTTTAAAACAAGATGACTGATTTGACAATAAATTCATCAATTCCTACATAATTCTCCTTTTCCAGACATTTCCAATTTTAAACCCCATATATATCTATCGAAAAACTGAAAGAATGACACCGTCTCCGCACCAACCACAGAAAACCCATTTCAGAAATTGCACCTTTTGAGACATGATTTTAAAGTTGAATGACTTCAACAAGCAGACATACAACCACTACTTGGTCTGGCAATCCTAAATTGTAGGTTTTCAATGACTGAAGCTCAGAAAGGGGAGAAATACATGAAGCCCAATATACTGCATTCTTGAACAGATGCATCTTGGCAATGATGACTTTGATGATGTCTTTACCATCGAGGAACCATGTCCTGGTATTGGACCACGTGAGTAAAGGACAATTCGTTAAATTTACTTGGTTGGGAGGTGGCTCTTATATCACTTATCAAAAAATATCTTACTAAAAAATATGAAGAGAATTCGCTCAAGTTTTAATTGATGTTCTGAAAATTTGTTATGTAAAAAATGGAAAATTAGTCCTCTTTTAGAGAAGAATATGTACCATTTTTCCTTGAAGCAGTGGACAAAAACATAGTCTCTCTGTAGTGAGTGAGTGAGTGAGTGTGGTTTTACGCCGGTTTTAGCAATATTCCAGCAATATCATGGCGGGGGACACCAGAAATGGGCTTCACACTTTGTACCCATGTCAGGAATCGAACCCGGGTCTTCGGCCTGACAAGCAAACACTTAAACCACTAGGCTACCCATCCACCCAAAGTCTCTCTGTAACAAGGGTATATCAAATGGTTGATCCCCAGATATCTAACCTGATTTCGGGTAATCAGTATACAATGTAGTCTTTCAAAAGGCAAGAGCAGATAGAAACAGGAAGTTTGTTTGACTCCATGGTTTGGGAGAAGTAACCACACCATCTAGCTTCACAACCAGGACCACCTCCGTGGTCTTGTGGTAGAGCATCCACCCCGAGTGCGGAAGGTATGATGTTCTATCCCAAGCCGCGTCATACCAAAAGACGATAAAAGATGGTGCTTTATGTTACCCTGTCTGGCGCTCGGCATTAAGGGGCTACACAAGGACTGGTCGGCTCAGAGTCAGTATGCTGTGTTTGAGTGGGCTATTCATGTTAAACTGCCGCATGGTATCTCAGTGAGCTAGCACTATAAATCGGCATCAGTCCGGACTAGTACAAGCAGCCACACAAACACACACATACGTACATGCATGTCGCTATATAAGTGCAATAATCTTGGACGCGACATTAAATCCCTTTATAAATCACCTCACCTGATTCACAGCCACCATTATACAGTTCACAAAGAGCTTATCATTGTATTGGGTGCAGTGGTTTTAAAGAAGGAGTTCACAAACACCTGGTATCATTACTATTTGATAGTCATTCATTAACACATGTTTGAGATATAGTCGCAATCGTACCATCCGTATTTGGCAGAGATTGCTTACGAATATGGAATAGAGTTTTGTCACTTTTAATTATTTTGATATTGATACATTTTTAATTCGGTTTCAGTAAGAGTGAGTGAGTATGGTTTGAAGCCATGAATAGCTATATTCCAGGAATATCATGGTGGTTGACACCAGCAATAGGCTTCACACATCCTGGGAATTGAACCCGAGTCTTCGCTGTGACGAGCATACGCATTAACCACTACACCACTGCCCCAAATTCGATTCAGTTCTGGAAACAAAACTTTAACTTTAACCACTAAATACTAAAAGGTGAGCTATTCTGCCCCACCAGTTGCACCCATCACAAACGCGTGCAAAGGCAGGTCAATTGTTCACCTGAAAAAACACAGGAACTTATCGTAAAAAGTCAAAAATAGTGAATTGCATCATTTTTCATCTCAAAAAAACATTTTTGAATAATTTCCTACCCATCGGGATGAAAAGGCAGAATAGGTTCCCAGTGTGCTGTTGGTCACTGTATTTAGGGCTCAGTCACACATTGAGAGGGCCATTCCCGATTAAAATTTGTCAAAAGTCTGATCAAGATCCTGTGATTTATGGCGGGAAATTCACAATCAGATATTGTGCAGGAAGCGTCCCAATTCAGCCGTTTCCAGCCAAATTCGTCCCGATTCTCAATCCAAATCTGATCCGATTTGAATCTTCTGCATCGTAAAAAATGACCGAATCTGTCCCGACAGCATCCCGAATGCGATCAGACAGAGATCAGACAGTGACAAGACAGTGAACCGGCAAAGACGGTTCGCATTCGGCAAGATCTGAATGCAATCTGTGTGTTCAGACAATGATAGAACATTCCAGATCATTGAGGATAGCAATCCGACTTTTTCACTTTTCGTGTTGTAGCGCTGTCAGGGGCCGTAGTCGGCACTGTGTGAACTTGGCCGAAGCTGACACCGAGGATGATCTGGCTTTTGTGTGTGTCCTTATAGCCAAACAAGATGAATTTTGACTCATGCTATTGATCACTGGTTTATCTGACCTGAAGCTAAAATATAAATTGACTGATGTTACATCACTGGAAAATTGCTGACTTTGTCAAATATTCACTTTCAGGAAATTGATGTTGATTGAAAAATCCTTGCGTTCATAACACTTTGAATCAAAAACATAAAAGCCATGTCAATAGTTAACAGCTATTTTTATCGACACATGACATGCAAATGGGATGACTAAACAGAAAAATTGGCAGTAATGAATGTTGGGATGGCCCTGTTTTTCTAAATTTAACATTAAATTTACACAGTTGCATGTACCCAAACAGAGGACTCAGCTGTTTTTTTGTGTTCAGGACAAACATGAAACTTGTTCTTTTCCCTTTACAATGACGTTGAAACATTGCTTAACATTGTGTCGATGATTCCTTGAAAGAGCTGAAACACAGCTTGATCTTTTGTTTCGCATCATAGTTTTAAATAAACTGACACAGACATTTTGAAAATACAGCAATTCTACATTAGCCGAGCATAAACTGATAATTAGAGGTGGACAATAACTAGCAAACTTTTGCGAGAATATGGTCTGTGGACTGATTGCACTTTGCTTTTGTTTCTATTTATAGAGCAATGAAATAAAATATCAAAAACAGCAGATCCATAAATTATTTTAACAGTGTTTGTTTATGGGTAGGTGAACCAGTGTGTGAGAAAAGGGAACAAGAGATGTAGATAGATGAACAAGGGAGTGGGTGGATGAACAGGTGAGTGGGTGGATGAACCAGTATGTGGGTGGATGAACCAGTGAGTGGGTGGATGAACAAGTGAGTGAGTGGATGGGCCAGGGAGTGGATTGATGAACCAGTGAGTGGGTGGATGGACCAGGGAGTGGATGGATGGACCAGGGAGTGGGTGGATGAACAAGTGAGTGGGTGGATGGACCAGGGAGTGGGTGGATGTACCATGGAGTGGGTGGATGAACCAGTGAGTGGGTGGATGGACCAGGGAGTGGGTGGATGAACCAGTGAGTGGGTGGATGGACCAGGGAGTGGGTGGATGAACCAGGGAGTGGGTGGAGGGACCAGGGAGTGGATGGATGGACCAGGGAGTGGGTGGATGAACCACTGAGTAGGTGGATGGATGAACCAGTGAGTGGATGGATGGACCAGTGAGCGGGTGGATGAACAGGTGAGTGAATGGATGAACCAGGGAGTGGGTGGAGGGACCAGGGAGTGGATGGATGAACCAGAGTGGGTGGAGGGACCAGGGAGTGGGTGGATGAACCAGTGAGTGGGTGGATGAACAAGTAAGTGAGTGGATGGGCCAGGGAGTGGATGGGTGAACCAGGGAGTGGATGGAGGGACCAGGGAGTGGATGGATGAACCAGTGTGTGGATGGATGAACCAGTGAGTGGGTGGATGGACAAGGGAGAGCCTGCATGAACCAGGGAGTGGGTGGATGGACCAGGGAGAGCCTGCATGAACCAGTGAGTGGGTGGATGGACAAGGGAGAGCCTGCATGAACCAGGGAGTGGCTGGAGGGACCAGGGAGTGGATGGATGGACAAGGGAGAGCCTGCATGAACCAGTGAGTGGGTGGATGGACAAGGGAGAGCCTGCATGAACCAGGGAGTGGGTGGATGGACCAGGGAGTGGCTGGATGAACCAGGGAGTGGCTGGAGGGACCAGGGAGTGGATGGATGAACCAGTGGGTTGATGGGTGAACCAGTGGGTGGATGAACCAGGGAGTGGATGGATGTACCATGGAGTGGATGGATGAACCAGGGAGTGGGTGGAGGGACCAGGGAGTTGGTGGATGAACCAGGGAGCGGATGGATGAACCAGTGGGTTGATGGGTGAACCAGTGGGTGGATGAACCAGGGAGTGGATGGATGTACCATGGAGTGGATGGATGAACCAGAGTGGGTGGAGGGACCAGGGAGTGGGTGGATGAACCAGTGAGTGGGTGGATGAACAAGTGAGTGAGTGGATGGGCCAGGGAGTGGATGGATGAACCAGGGAGTGGATGGATGAACCAGGGAGTGGATGGAGGGACCAGGGAGTGGATGAATGAACCAGTGAGTGGATGGATGAACCAGTGGGTGGAAGGATGAACCAGTGGGTGGATGGATGAACCAGTGAGTGAATGGATGAACCTGTGAGTGGATGGTGAACCAGTGAGAGGGTGGATGAACCAGTGAGTGGATGGGTGAACCAGTGGGTTGATGGGTGAACCAGTGGGTGGATGAACCAGTGAGTGGATGGGTGAACTGGTGAGTGAATGGATGAACCAGTGGGTTGATGGATGAACCAGTGAGTGGGTGGATGAACCAGTGAGTGGGTGGATGAACCAGTGAGTGGGTGGATGAACTAGTGAGTGGGTGGATGAACCAGTGGGTGGATGAACCAGTGAGTGGATGGGGGAACCAGTGGGTGGATGAACCAGTGAGTGGATGGGTGAACCAGTGGGTGGATGGGTGAACCAGTGGGTGGTTGAACCAGTGGGTTGATGGGTGAACCAGTGGGTGGATGAACCAGTGAGTGGTTGGATGAGCCAGTGAGTGGATGGGTGAACCAGTGAGTGGATGGGTGAACCAGTGAGTGGTTGGATGAGCCAGTGAGTGGATGGGTAAACCAGTGAGTGGGTGGATGAACCAGTGAGTGGATGGGTGAACCAGTGGGTGGATGAACCAGTGAGTGGATGGATGAGCCAGTGAGTGGTTGGATGAACCAGTGGGTGGATGAGCCAGTGAGTGGATGGGTGAACCAGTGAGTGGTTGGATGAACCAGTGAGTGGGTGGATGAGCCAGTGAGTGGATGGATGAACCAGTGAGTGGATGGTGAACCATTGAGAGGGTGGATGAACCAGTGGGTGGATGAACCAGTGAGTGGGTGATTGAACCAGTGGATGGATGAACCAGTGAGTGGATGGACGAACCAGTGGGTGGATGAACCAGTGGGTGGATTGATGAACCAGTGGGTGGATGAACCAGTGAGTGGATGGTGAACCAGTGAGTGGGTGGATGAACCAGTGAGTGGATTGATGAACCAGTGGGTGGATGAACCAGTGAGTGGGTGGATGAACCAGTGAGTGGATGGATGAACCAGTGGGTGGATGGATGAACCAGTGGATGGATGAACCAGTGAGTGGATGGATGAGCCAGTGAGTGGGTGGATGAACCAGTGAGTGGATGGATGAGCCAGTGAGTGGGTGGATGAACCAGTGAGTGGGTGGATGAGCCAGTGAGTGGATGGATGAACCAGTGGGTGGATGGATGAACCAGTGGATGGATGAACCAGTGAGTGGATGGGTGAACCAGTGGGTGGATGGATGAACCAGTGAGTGGATGGATGAGCCAGTGAGTGGTTGGATGTACCAGTGAGTGAATGGGTGAACCAGTGGGTGGATGAACCAGTGAGTGGATGGATGAACCAGTGAGTGGATGGATGAACCAGTGAGTGGATGGATGAGCCAGTGAGTGGTTGGATGTACCAGTGAGTGGATGGATGGACCAGGGAGTGGATGGATGAACCAGTGAGTGGATGGCTGAACTAGTGAGTGGATGGATGAACCAGTGGGTGGATGAACCAGTGAGTGGATGGATGAACCAGTGAGTGGATGGGTAAACCAGTGAGTGGGTGGATGAGCCAGTGAGTGGATGGGTGAACCAGTGGGTGGATGAACCAGTGAGTGGTTGGATGAACCAGTGAGTGGGTGGATGAACTTGTGAGTGGGTGGATGAACCAGTGAGTGGGTGGATGAGCCAGTGAGTGGATGGGTGAACCAGTGGGTGGATGAGCCAATGAGTGGTTAGATGTACCAGTGAGTGGATGGATGGACCAGGGAGTGGATGGATGAGCCAGTGAGTGGATGGGTGAACCAGTGGGTTGATGGGTGAACCAGTGGATGGGTGAACCAGTGAGTTGGTGGATGAACCAGTGAGTGGGTGGATGAGCCAGTGGGTGGATGAGCCAGTGGATGGATGAACCAGAGGGTGGATGGGTGAACCAGTGGGTGGATGAACCAGTGAGTGGTTAGATGTACCAGTGAGTGAGTAGATGAACAACAGTGTGAGTTGGTGAAGCAGTAAGTGGGTAATAAAGTGAAGTGTTAACCAGGACAGCAGATTAAACGGGTTGATGAAGGTTGACAAGAACGAGGCAGAACCAAGTCAAGAAGACGGAGAAAAAAAGAAGGAGAAAAAGGTTTCAAGAATGTGTTAGCAGGTCAAGAAGTTTGAGTTTTTAGTTTCACACATAAACAGGGGGGAGTTAGAGAGACACAAGTGACAGAATAATGCAAGGAGATGTTTTTCTTTGGAAAAACAGGATAATCCTCTCTACATCTTATTGCCCTCCTGAGTAAAAAAATGTCATCACTACTAAGACATGGTCAATCTCACAACAGCAAGACATCTATTATTTACAAAGCAGTAGTGTCTGGTATTCTCAGGGGTGCAGTAACTATAAAATCAAATGTGAAATAATGTTTCTCTTGGAATTCCCGCGTGAAGTTTTATGTTGTTTTATAGATTGAGATACATGACTCTCAGTCAGAGAGACTGATCAGGGTTATTGACACTGTTTGAAGCTCAAGCAATGTCCAGCTGAAACTACCCTCCAAGGATTTTCACACAGAACAGCTCGACCACATTGATTAACCAATGCTTGTCAAAGAGATTTCGAGGGGAATTCGTGGTCACAATGGCTGATGGATGTGGACAGATGAGGATTAGAATCAGTGTGTCATCATATGCCGATGGTGTGATGGAGATGGATGGATGGATGGAAGGCAGGATGGATGGATGGATGGATGGAGATGGATGGATGGAAGGCAGGCAGGCAGGCAGGCAGGATGGATGGATGGATGGATGGATGGATGGATGGCAGGCAGGATGGATGAATGGATGGATGGAGATGGATGGCAGGCAGGCAGGCAGGATGGATTGATGGATGGATGGATGGAAGGCAGGCAGGATGGATGAATGGATGGATGGATGGAGATGGATGGATGGAAGGCATGCAGGCAGGATGGATGGATGGATGGATGGATGGATGGAAGGCAGGCAGGCAGGCAGGATGGATGGATGGAAGGATGGATGGATGGATGGATGGATGGAGATGAATGGATGGAAGGCAGGATGGATGGATGGATGGAGATGGATGGATGGATGGAAGGCAAGCAGGCAGGCAGGCAGGCAGGATGGATGGATGGATGGATGGATGGAGCGAGGTTGGCAAGGGACCCAGAATCCCCAGATGTTGGCAGAGGACTCTAGCAGAGTTATTGGCTCTGTTGCTTTGGGTGCTCAAAATGGATCAGGTGGGTAGGTTCAGAAACTTGGTTCATTGTGTGGCAAAACATCCTGATGGTGTTTGATGTTGGTCATTATATCAATTACTATTTACTGTCGACCAATCATTATTCTGCAGGGGGGGGAGAATTTGAAAAACTAATTACCCTTCATATAGAATTAGCTGTCACAAAAATAAAATGACATTGTTGCAATGTGTTTGTTCGAATAAAAAAAAACTTTTGGCTCATGGTTATAACAAAAACATATATTTGGTTTTGCAAACCCTCCCTCCCCCAGCCACAGAATATCAAATGGTCGGTCTCTTACTAGCTGCCGTAAAATCAAATTCAAACTGAAAAGGATTCAAAACAAGGTCCATAAATAATGCATAAGTTGAAATGTGATTTATGGAATATTTAAAATACATACATAACATTTTAAGACTGTTTTCAGAAAGGACGGTGCACAACAATGAAGTCTTGCTTTCTTCAATAATAATAATAAGCAATGTTAAGTTGGAATAAAACAATATTTTCACAGGTTCCTCAATAAAGATCTAACCGTAAGTTACTTCACTGATTTTGACTGCATGAAAATCAAAATATCAAGCCTGCAGGGACAAACAAATCAGCTTTTGAATTACATATGTACAAGCCAGTGCAATGGGAACTGTGCAGAGTTAGAGTAACATATCACAAAGAAGGACACCCATGGATTTGCTGGATTGTTTTGTCTTTTCTAATTAGCGCAATACCATTTCGAGACAAGAAGACTCTTACAGTAATACACAGACAATATAAACACAAGAAGACAATTAGCTGATACCAACAATCGATCAATGCAACCATATGCCACCTGCCTTAACTCCCTCCATCCCATTATATCCTTATCAACAACCAATTAAAACTTTCACAGTGCTCGTGTTCTATTCCAGGAATTAAACAACCCCCGAAAACATCACCGACGATCATCAAGATCGACATCCAACTCCTTCGAATCAACAAAGAACAAAACTATATCACCTGCTCCTAAATCGTTTCCAGAAGTTAAAATAGTCAAATTTCATTCCACATCTTAAAAAAAACCTGGAAACGCAAATTATCTTGAACTGCAATCTTGCTGGCTTTGCAACATCTCCGACTAATGACTGTCTTGGCTGTACATTCCGTCAAGAAGATCCGCGACTTGTCGCAGGTCTACAAATAGCCTGCAAAGTGTTGGCTCCGTAACATCAGGACTGTGTGAGAGTCGTAATGGTAAGTCAATATTGTTTGGGCCTGGAAGCATCTCTTCCTGTGTCACCTCCAATGCTGAGTGCTCGTGGAATGGAGGTATATAAATTGGACAAGCCAACAGGGACAAGCTCTCCAACTGCCTTGTCCACAGATCACTGGCTTCATCAGGTCCTGTTTCTCGTTTTGGGAATAGGATTGCAATATTTGTTTTGATGACAATTGAGTGATGCGAGTGTCTGTCAGGGGAGGGAGAGAGTCTAGAATACTTGCTTCTCATGTTGCTGCCATGTGTAAGTTTGTCATCTTCCCATTATTCGACAAGGCATGTAATTTGAATGTTTGAGTTTTAGGGGATACTTGGGATGACATATGTGTTTATTTAGGAAGTTTTCACTGACAGAGAGATGGCAGATCTTGAGTGGGATTTCCTCTTGACTTAGTATTTTGTTCATGATGATAATCTGAGAAAATAAGTGAGTAAAAAGTGTGTGGGGGGAGTGATTGAGTGAGTGAGTGAGTGAGAGAGGTGAGTGGTTGAGTGAGTGACTGAGTGAGTGAGTGAGTGGGTGAGTGAGTGAGTGAATGGGTGAGTGAGGGAGGGAGGTGAGTGAGTGAGTGAGTGAGTCAGTGAGGTGGGTGGGTGGATGGGTGAGTGAGTGAGTGAGTGAGTGAGGTGGATGGGTGGGTGAGTGAGTGAGTGAGTGTGGAGTGGTTGTGTGAGTGAGTGAGTGAGTGAGTGAGATGGGTGGGTGAGTGAGTGAGTGAGTGGGTGAGTGAGTGAGGGAGCGGGCGGGAGAGCAAGCATGTGAGTGAGTGAGCGAGTGAGTGAGTGAATGGTTGAGAGACTGCTTGTGTATTTGAGTGAGTGAGTGAGTGAGGTGCGTGGGTGAGTGAGCGAGTGGGAGAGCGGGAGAGCAAGCATGTGAATGAGTGAGCGAGCGAGCGAGTGAGTGAATGGTTGAGAGACTGCTTGTGTATTTGAATGATCGAGTGAGTGAGTGAGTGACTGGTCGAATGGTTGAGAGACTGCTTGTGTATTTGAATGAGTAAGTTTATTACAGATTGAATGAGTGTTTTGGGAAAAAAAATATTTCAGCATGTGTTTGATTGAGTATTTCAGTGACTGGTTGATTGGTTGAGTGAGTGTTTGAGTGAGTGACTGGTTGAATGAGTGTTTGAGTTAGTGTTTCAGTGACTGGTTGAGTAAGTGAGTGAGCTAGCATTAGATCATTGCCTTGTCTACATTGTTCTACATATTTTCATATGTTTGTCATAAAATTGACTATTGAGGGAGTCATCATTATTTAAATAGGGTTAACATTCTTTAAGTTTGTATATTTTATCAACATCCTTATAGAGACTGTACATAATTTTGATATCTCACGTAAGAAATAAACGACTCATGGCCGTTGTTTATAGTACAATAAAACACTGCAGGAAAAATAAACCACTAGGGGTTTATTCTTCCTGCAGTGCTTTATACGATAAACAACTCCCACTCGTGGTTTATTTCTTAAATAAAGACTATCCGTTACTATACTACTCAAAAGAAGTTCAGGATCACCCGATTCTTTCATATTGGTAATGTTAATCTGTCATGGCATGGGAGATTAACTATTGTAATATGGAAGAATCGGGTGATCCTTAACTTCTTTTGAGTAGTATATATACACACTCCAGCATGTATTACTGCATAAAGACTTTCCGTTATTATATATTGCAATAGCTGGAATATTGCTGAGTGTGGCGTTGAACACCAAACAAACAAACCAGATAAGTAGTGTTTTTGCATAAAAATTGCCATTGTCCAATTCATTTTGAGCTGCTTGCTTACAAATACACGTGAAAAGTTTCTTAAACCCAACAACTGACATAATTATCCGAATTACCCGAATTACCCGAATTACATACACACGTCACACATACATGACCTCTACTGCAGGGAATAATGCATAAAACAGGTGCCATGTCTCACTCATTGTTAGTTAGACATATGACAATTGTGTCATTTATGCGACACATTACACACTTGGGGCAGGCAGCACATGAACAGACACAACTAAAGAATCACCTGAAACAAACTTTCAGAATTGTTTTTAAATATTTACTCATGGGTGTAAAAATACCCAATTTACTGGACCAAAAGCAGTAAAATTACATTAAAAACTAAATTAAAGACTTTCAATAAGCCATGAGAATGATAATTTGTGAGTTAATGCTCTAAAGATTATCTGGAGTCCTGATGCTAGAGATTTTTGGCAGATAGAGTTTGCAGCAGAGTATATAATCTGCTCCAATTAATCCTGGGGAGGAGCGAAGTGAAAGTGACCGATTATCACATTTATTGCAGACTGGTGAAGCCAAGGTAAACACTTGAAACGAACTAAATATAACAGTCATTATCTTGCCTACCAAATTTCACCTTATTGGATGTTGTGGTTTGGAAGAAAAAACATTTAAAACGTGCAAATGAAGCCTCATGGTCGATACATTGATGAGAAGATTCAGCCTATTTGGCTGCTGTTTCAGAGAAAGACAATGTTTACAATGATTTTTTTTATGCAGCACCAAAAGCTTACAGGAACCTTCAGCAGTGTCCACTGCTCCAAGATTGGCAAGTCAGTGTGGGCAAGAGAGGGTAGATAATGGTAAATGTAGGTAGGTCAGGGTAGATGTAGGTAGGTAACTTGGCAAGGGTAGGTCAGAGTAGGTTAGGATAGATGAGGTAAATGAATGTAGATGACGGTAGATGTGAGAAGGTGAGGGTAGGTCAAGGTAGATGTATGAAGGTGAGGGTAGATGAGGGTAGGTGAATTGGCAAGGTTAGGTCAGAGTAGGTCAGGGTAGATGACAGTAGATCAGTGTGGATGAGGGTAGATGTGAGAAGGTGTGGGTAGGTCAGGGTAGATGTAAGAAGGTGAGAGTAGGTCAAGGTAGATGTAAGAAGGTGAGAGTAGGTCAGGGTAGATGTAAGAAGGTGTGGGTAGGTCAGGGTAGATGTAAGAAGGTGAGAGTAGGTCAGGGTAGATGTAAGAAGGTGAAGGTAGGTCAGGGTAGATGTAAGAAGGTGAGAGTAGGTCATGGTAGATGTAAGAAGGTGAGGGTAGGTCAGGGTAGATGTAAGAAGGTGAGGGTAGGTCATGGTAGATGTAAGAAGGTGAGGGTAGGTCAGGGTAGATGTAAGAAGGTGAGAGTAGGTCATGGTAGATGTAAGAAGGTGAGGGTAGGTCATGGTAGATGTAAGAAGGTGAGGGTAGGTCATGGTAGATGTAAGAAGGTGAGGGTAGGTCAGGGTAGATGTAAGAAGGTGAGAGGAGGTCAGGGTAGATGTAAGAAGGTGAGAGTAGGTCAGGGTAGATGTAAGAAGGTGAGGGTAGGTCATGGTAGATGTAAGAAGGTGAGAGTAGGTCAGGGTAGATGTAAGAAGGTGAGAGTAGGTCAGAGTAGATGTAAGAAGGTGAGGGTAGGTCAGGGTAGATGTAAGAAGGTGAGGGTAGGTCAGGGTAGATGTAAGAAGGTGAGGGTAGGTCATGGTAGATGTAAAAAGGTGAGAGTAGGTCAGGGTAGATGTAAGAAGGTGAGGGTAGGTCAGGGTAGATGTATATATTTAAGGGTAAATGACGGTAAATGTTTTGTTTGTTTGTTTGTTTGTTGTTTAACGCTTCAGTCAGCAATATTCCAGCTATATGAAGGCGGTTTGTAAATAATCGAGTCTGGACCAGACAGTCCAGAGATTGACATCATGAGCATCGATCAATGCAGTTGGGACACGATGACATGCATCAACTAAGTCAGCGAGCATGAACACTCGATCCCATTTGTCGCCTCTTACGACAAGAAGAGTCGCCTTTGACAGCAAGCATGGGTTGCTGAAGACCTATTCTACCCAGTATCTTCATGGGATGTATGTAGGTCAGGATAGATGTGGGTAGATGAGGGAAGGTCAGGGTAGATGAGGGAAGGTCAGGGTAGATGAGGGAAGGTCAGGATAGATGAGGGTAGGTCAGGGTAGATGAGGGTAGGTCAGGGGATGTAGGTATGTGAATATGATGAGGTTAGATGGAGGCAGATGATTGTAGATGAGGGTGATCAGTGTTAGATTATACTCATCTTTAAGATCTTAAACAACCCCTAAAAAAGTTGAACAAGTAGAAAAATAATTTCTCGATCAAGACAGGCCAAATCGTGGCTAGAACCATACATACTAAATCAAGCTCTGTCCACACACGAAAACAAAGTCAGCAACAGTATAAAGTCATCTTGCAACTGCCAATACCTAACCAAAGTGGGGGCATGGGTGGGGGGGGGCACGGGTGGCCCAGTCGTCTAAGGCGCCGCGATTCACTGTGCAGAGTTGCGTCCCTTTGGCACGCCAGAAATCTATGACTGGGGGTTCGAATCCCAGTTTGCCCCGATTATGTTTCTAGGTTTGTCAGCACCATACCCGTGCTTGTGAGTTTCACCGAAGTGGTAAACATCTGAGACCTGCATCACTTCGGGCTTTCAGTACAGTGTAGTTTTCGGGAAGATAACATGACATAGAATGGTTACAGAAATGTCACTCCCAATTAAAAGGTAGGCTTGGGATACATTTGAATTCATCTGATCTAAAATCAATCCTCTGTAATTTGTGGTATATTCTCTGCCAAAAAAAGAAACGAATAATGATTTTAGCTGTATATTTTATGTATCAAATAATTTAATTTTTGTAACAGATGGTAATTGGTTGTTCAAAATTGGCAAACAGCATTGTCAATGACCCAGGGTTCCAAATGGCACAGGGGCGGTCGGGTAGCCTAGTGGTTAAAGCGTTCGCTCGTCACGCCGAAGATCCGGGTTCGATTCCCGACATGGTACAATGTGTGAAGCCCATTTTTGGTGTCCCCCGCCGTGATATTGCTGGAATATTGCTAAAAGCGGCGTAAAACCATACTCACTCACTCACTCCAAATGGCACACATGGAACAGTAGACTTTCAAGGTGAAGGCCATCTGTTCTCATTAACTTGTTTCGCCACCATTGTAGTCCAAAACTGACTGTCACCGTCGTCCCTTGGAAGCAAACAGATCCCGAATTGTGGCCAGGGGAATGTTCATCCACTCTGCCTGCAGTGCTTGTGCCAACTGTCGGAGATTCTGTGGTTGTTGCGGACGTGCTCGCAGTCGTTGATCCAGTGCATCTCATAAATGTGCAATTGGGTTTAAATCTAGAGATCAGGATCGAGGGCCATGGCAGGACCTGGATGTCGTGATTCCTGTCAGTCTTGGTGAGTGAGGTCGGGTGTTGTCTTGTTGGAAAATGACGTTTGCTTGTTGCATTATGGAAAGGGAAGAAGAATCTCATCTGCATAACGTTGTGCCATTAAATTCACTAGAACTTGCACCAAGTCTGTTCTACCAGTATAGGAGACGGCTTCCCACATCACACTACCACCACCAAATCTGCCCACTTCCTATATGCAGTTTTGTGCATAACGTTCTCCGCAACCCCTGTAAACACGACATGTACCGGCGAAAAAAAGAATGTGACTCGTCACAAAACCAAACTTGTCTCCATCTCAGTTGTGGCCATATACTCAATGACCTTGACACCATTGGCGTCACAGCGGCAAAGCAGGTCAGTCAAAATGACACGTCAAAATAGTCGTCTTGCGCAAATACTTTCATCTCGTAAACGGTTAGTCATGTTCTGGGCTGATAACCTATGCAATCCTGGTTGTAGAGGTGGCCGTGGTGGTTCTTTCATGTAAGTGACTCAGCTGTATGAATCTGTCCTGCGCTCAAGTAGTGATACGTAGTCGATCGGATCTGGGAAGGTCAGTTGTTGTTCCGTGTGTCTGATGACGGTTCCTTAGTCTTGTAAAGAGATACTAAGTCCTACATAGGAGGTACTAAGTCCTACGTAGGCGATAGTAAGTCCTACGTAGGAGATACTAAGTCCTACGTAGGCGATAGTAAGTCCTACGTAGGAGATACTAAGTCCTACGTAGGAGATACTAAGTCCTACGTAGACGATAGTAAGTCCTACGTAGGAGATATTAAGTCCTACGTAGGCGATATTAAGTCCTACGTAGGAGATATTAAGTCCTACGTAGACGATAGTAAGTCCTACGTAGGAGATACTAAGTCCTACGTAGGCGAGAGTAAGTCCTACGTAGGAGATACTAAGTCCTACGTAGGCGATAGTAAGTCCTACGTAGGAGATACTAAGTCCTACGTAGGAGATACTAAGTCCTACGTAGACGATAGTAAGTCCTACGTAGGAGATACTAAGTCCTACGTAGGCGATAGTAAGTCCTACGTAGGAGATATTAAGTCCTACGTAGGAGATACTAAGTCCTACGTAGGAGATATTAAGTCCTACGTAGGAGATACTAAGTCCTACGTAGGAGACACTAAGTCCTACGTAGGAGAAACTAAGTCCTACATAGAAGATACTAAGTCCTACGTAGGAGATATTAAGTCCTACGTAGGAGATACTAAGTCCTACGTAGGAGATACTAAGTCCTACGTAGGAGATACTAAGTCCTACGTAGGAGACATTAAGTCCTACATAGAAGATACTAAGTCCTAGGTAGGAGATATTAAGTCCTACGTAGGAGATACTAAGTCCTACATAGGAGATACTTAGACAAACAAAAAATTCATCGTGGCCCTACTACGCTTCCTTACTATTGTAATAAAGGAATTCATTCTAAAAATATCAATTATAATTGACATAAAATGGATTAAATCACACTGGCTGTACAAGAAACTCACACTGAGATGAAAATCACGACAAACAGTGTGAGCGAGTTGGGTTTAACGCCGCTTTTAACAGTATTCCAGTTATATCACGGCGTGCCAGCTTAATGTGGGAGGAAAGCCCGAAGTGATGCAGGTCTCAGACGTTTACCACTTCGGTGAAACCCACGAGCCCGGGTATGGTGCTGACAAACCTAGAAACATAATTGGGGCGAACCGGGATTCAAACCCACAATCATAGGTTTCTGGCGTGCCCAAGGGACGCAACTCTGCACAGCGAATCGCGGCGCCTTAGATGACTGGGCCACCAGTGCCCCCCACGACAAACAGGAACAATCACAAAATTAGTTCATCTACAATAACGTCAAACTGTCATCTAACATGCTTAACATCAACACTCACAAATAAAACTAAACAGGCACTAAGGCCGTCTAATAATGTAGGAGCCAGTGTCAACATTCATATAACAGACAGCCATAACACCCCCCAAAAGGCTGCCGATGACAAGACAAAGACATCTTGATCACATATGATCAGATAACCTGTCTACGAAAGTCGGCAAATCCAGGCAACTTGTGAGATGCTGTCTCCAAAGGAACCACAGCTCCCAGATGGTTCAGAGCGAGCATAACCTGACATGACAGTGGGGTATCTGAACAGACATGTTTGACAATTTAACTGCACATGGGCAAAATCCAGAGCTTTTAAGATAAATTGCCCTTGCTATCTGATTTGCACACGGTGATTTCTCGAGGTGAACGGTTTATGTTATAGTTAGAACAGTCCTTCTCAGTTGTGGTTGAAAATGTAAAATTGCGATTGAGTAAAAGCCCTCAAGGCTTCATATTTTCAACCAAAACCGATGAAGAGTGTTTTAGCTAACTTATGAACAATCTAAATGGAAGAAATACAAGATAGTGAGTGAGTGAGTGAGTATAGTTTTACGCCGCTTTTAGCAATATTCCAGCAATATCACGGTGGGGAACACCAGAAATGGGCTTCACACATTGTACCCATGTCGGGAATCAAACCCGGGTCTTCGGCGTAACGAGCGAACGCTTTAACCACAAGGCAACCTGACTGGCCCAAATACAAGATAGAAAAACAACAACATTGGGATACATTATAGAGAAACAATACAATAGTCGAGGTATATAACTTCAATGAAGACAGCGGGCAAGCGAAAGACCACGTGCAGCATGCAAGCAACTGAAGTCAGTGACATTTGAAAATTGTGACTTTTAACCAGTCAAAAATCAACATTAGATGCATTTTAACTGTTTAGTTAAGTTAGAATGTCCAGGGCATGGTCCCGGAAGGTCCAGAACATTCCCCGGAATGCCCCCACTATGGATGCTAGTGACTGACTTTGTGCTTTTTCAACTATTTGAAGAAACCTAAAAACAATAGGATGAAGTCTATAAAGGTATTTGATGATGGTGAAATGAATAATAATGAAGATAACATGAGATCAGGTGGTGCTGTTGTTGAAATGGGGAATTTGATAACGTCCGCACTCAGCAATATTACAGTTTTATGGAGACGGTCTGTAAATAATCGAGCCTGGACCAGACAATCCAGTGATTGATTTCATGAGCATTGATCCACAAATTGGGAATACGATGACATGCATGAACCAAGTCAGCATGCCTGAACCCCCGTTCCCGTCACCTCTTACAATAAGTATGGGCTGCTGAAGACCAATTCTAGCAAGGTTCTTCACAGGGACAAGCAAGGATTGCTGAAGACCAATTCTAGCAAGGTTCTTCACAGGGACAAGCAAGGATTGCTGAAGACCAATTCTAGCAAGGTTCTTCACAGGGACAAGCAAGGATTGCTGAAGACCAATTCTAGCAAGGTTCTTCACAGGGACAAGCAAGGATTGCTGAAGACCAATTCTAGCAAGGTTCTTCACAGGGACAAGCAAGGATTGCTGAAGACCAATTCTAGCAAGGTTCTTCACAGGGACAAGCAAGGATTGCTGAAGACCAATTCTAACACGGTTCTTCACAGGGACAAGCAAGGATTGCTGAAGACCAATTCTAGCAAGGTTCTTCACAGGGACAAGCAAGGATTGCTGAAGACCAATTCTAACACGGTTCTTCACAGGGACAAGCAAGGATTGCTGAAGACCAATTCTAACACGATTCTTCACAGGGACAAGCAAGGATTGCTGAAGACCAATTCTAACACGGTTCTTCACAGGGACAAGCAAGGATTGCTGAAGACCAATTCTAACACGGTTCTTCACAGGGACAAGCAAGGGTTGCTGAAGACCAATTCTAACACGATTCTTCACAGGGACAAGCAAGGATTGCTGAAGACCAATTCTAACCCAGTTCTTCACGGGGACAAGCAAGGATTGCTGAAGACCAATTCTAGCCTGGTTCTTCACAGGGACAAGCAAGGATTGCTGAAGACCAATTCTAACCCGGTTCTTCACGGGGACAAGCAAGGATTGCTGAAGACCAATTCTAGCCTGGTTCTTCACAGGGACAAGCAAGGATTGCTGAAGACCAATTCTAACCCGGTTCTTCACGGGGACAAGCAAGGATTGCTGAAGACCAATTCTAGCCTGGTTCTTCACAGGGACAAGCAAGGATTGCTGAAGACCAATTCTAACCCGGTTCTTCACGGGGACAAGCAAGGATTGCTGAAGACCAATTCTAGCAAGGTTCTTCACAGGGACAAGCAAGGATTGCTGAAGACCAATTCTAACCCGGTTCTTCACGGGGACAAGCAAGGATTGCTGAAGACCAATTCTAGCCTGGTTCTTCACAGGGACAAATATGGGCTGCTGAAGACCAATTCTAACACGGTTCTTCACAGGGACAAGCAAGGGTTGCTGAAGACCAATTCTAACACGATTCTTCACAGGGACAAGCAAGGATTGCTGAAGACCAATTCTAACCCGGTTCTTCACAGGGACAAGTATGGGCTGCTGAAGACCAATTCTAACCCGGTTCTGCTTGGGTCTATGCCCAACTGTAATAACACTGTGTGAGTTGCCTCATCACGATGCATGGAACATGTGTTCCCTGTTCATTTTTGGTGACTCTTTGGGTTATGAAATTCATGTCCAGGGCAAGTATACAATTCCACCAGGATCAACTCAAGCACATTTATCTGTCACCTAATTATAACTTACCCATATTGATGGGCCTCTGTTGAGAAAACATAGCTCTGATTAAGAAAGAGTACTGTTTTGTGTATCTGTTTATGTCCTTTCAGAGCTCCAGATAACTTTTTGAGCAAATGAGTTTTTACTCAAGGTTTTCTACATGAATTTTAATTGGGTTATTAGATTTTTCATTGGGTAACCAATATTTTTCCATTCATATATTCATCACTCTATTGGTTATTTCCCCAAAATAGTGAACATTTCAAGAATTAAAAAAAATTAATGTTTTAGATGTATATAACTTCCAAATATATCGGCTTGCCTCGGAAAGCAAATTAGCTTGTAATTGTGTTTCAGAAATTAGCTCCTTTGTACGCATGCCGAAAAAGCTTCATTGGGTATTTACGCGAGCTGTTTTTATAATTTGAGTTCTTCATTTAATGCATGCGTTTCTGTACACAAGTTGATTAAAAGTAATTTGGTTTTGAATATTTTTGAAGGGTATTTTACGCAAATATGTTGCTTATCTGTAGCTCTGCCTTTGATGAAAAGATACTGAATGACAAAGACTTTGTATGGAATAACAAAAGGAATAAAACACATAAATGTTCATTCATAGAGGGATGAACTATGAGTCTGTATGTTAGTAAATATGTCATTTTTCCACAGAATTTATCCATGTCTCCTTTGCAGAAGACTTGCTTTCAGTGTAACATGTTTTATGGTAAACATTTGCAGGACATTTCCAAATTTGACGCATCGGTGACAAAAATTATTTCCGATGCGATTCCCTATTTGACTAGTACCATATGTTCCTGTGCTTTTCAAGTGAGCAATTGACTTGTCTTTGCATGTGTTTGTGATGGGTGCCACTGGTAGGGCAGGATATGCTCACATTTTCACGAACACCTGGCATCATTACTATATGACAGTGATTAAACACGTGCTCATGATATAGTCGGAATCGTACAATTCTACTTTAAGATGAGATTTCTATTGGATATGGAAAGGGACTTGTAGCTATATTTATATTCAAATAGTTCCATCATCAAAGTAACTGATAGGAAAAGAGCTCCATCATTGTCAAATGAGGTTAAAAATCAAAGATCAAGTAAAAAAAGTTTAAAATATCATATAACTTGTGAAAGATGTCCTTTGTAGTCCAATTCATGATATAATAGTTCCTTCAACTTGAGCTGACTGTGAGTGAGTGAGTGAGTTGGGTTAACGCCGCTTTTAACAGTATTTCAAGTTATATCATGCTGTGTCAGCTTAATTTGAGAGGAAAGCCCGAAATGATGCAAGTCTTAGACGTTTACCACTTGAGTGAAACCCACGAGCACGGGTATGGTGCTGATCGACAAACCTAGAAACATGATTGGGGCGAACCGGGTTTCGAACCCACAATCATAGGTTTCTGGCGTGCCCAAGGGACGCAACTCTGCACAGCAATCTCAGCGCCTTAAACGAATGGGCCACCCATGCCCTCGACTGTGAGAGATGCACTTTGTTTGTTTGTTTGTTGTTTAACACCGCACACAGCAATATTCCAGCTATGTGATGGTGGTCTGTAAATAAGGGAGTCTGGATCAATCCAGTGATTGACATTGTAATCAACGATCAGCGTCGTAAGGGTACATTGATAGATAATCAACCAAGTCAGCAAAGCCTCTTTCAATAATAAGCTAGCGCCTATGCTTGTCGTAAGAGGCGACTAACAGCATCGGGTGGTCAGGCTCGCTGACTTGGTTGATATATGTCCAAATTGCATAGATCGATGCTCATGATATCAGTCACTGGATTGTCTGGTCCAGTCTCGATTATTTACAGACTGCCATCATATAGCTGGAATATTGCAACGTTAAACAACAAACAAACAAACAACAATAATAAGCATCGGTCGCTATGAAGCAATCCTGCCCCGGAATCCCCTCTGGTGTAAGTGAGTGAGTATGGTTTTACGCCGCTTTTAGCAATATTCCAGCAATATCACGGCGGGGAACACCAGAAATGGGCTTCACACACTGTACCCATGTTGGGAATCGAACCCGGGTCTTCGGCATGACGAGCGAACACTTTAACCACTAGGCTACCCGACCGCCCCCCCTCTGGTGTAACAAATGTTGAATTTGGCGGACTGATAATTTTGTGGACTTTACCATGTCAGCAATCGGCAAACCAGTGGTTGATAGAATGAGCAACACCTCAGACCACATGGGTACCAGGACGTAATCAGCCAAGTATGACACTGTGATCATCCAATCCTCACTTTAGTCATCTCTGAGGACCACATGGGATGTAGCCTTGCTTCAAGGCTGTACTGAATGATACGTCCATGGATGTATAGAAATTCTATTCTAATAATAGGCAAGTCTAGACAAGCAGACAGTACTAAGGATACCAGTGTCATTATAGGGACAACTTGTTCTTATTATTTGCCTAATCTAGAAATTATGATTTAAACTAACAATTCTTTGCTTTGAGACTAGTACAAGTCTACATGGGATGCACAGGGCCTATTTTCATGAGGAGTTGGGAATGGGGTTCGTTTGGGATAATTAAATGGATTATATCATTTAAGTCATCAAAAAACATCCATAGAAACATAAGTGAGCATTGAGCACAAGAAAACATGGTCATTGCATTCAAAGTCACTAGTAGAAACTCATTTTTGTAACAGTAAGTCCTTTTTTTAATCATGAGATATACTACTAAAAAGAACAAAAAAACACCTTATATTTTCATATGACTACAGTTAATCTGATAATTAGAGTCACATGAAAAAATCGGGGGATATCTATTCGATTTCTATTAAGAAGTACATATGAAGAAAAGCCATTTCTATTTGATAAAAATCTAGTCTCTGAAATGATAAATATTTCACTGTTATAAAAAATTAAACCTAGAGAATCTGTTCAATTTCAGAAACTGAAGAAATGTAGACTTGATGGGTGTTTTCAGATATTGTTGTTTCTGGCCCGTATGAGGTGAGGTGAAATGGGGTTTAATGTCGTGTCCAAGAGTATTTCATTCAAGAGTGATGTGTGTGTGTGGTGTGTGTGTGTGCATGTGTGTGTGCATGTGTGTGTGTGTGTGTTCGTGTGTGTTCGTGTGTGTGTGTGCGTGTGTGTACCATGCCACAGTTTAACATGAATACCCCACCCAGACACAGTATACCGACTCTGAGCCGACCAGTCCTTGTTTTAGCCCCTTAATACCGAGTGCCAGACAGGGTAACAACAAGTACCATATTTTAACATCATTTGTATCAATGATTTGTATCAGGGATCAAACTCTGGACCTTCCGCTCTCCGGGTGGACGCCCTACCACTAGACCACGAACACGGTCCCCAACCCTTTACGAGAGCCTGTATTTTGACAAGTCTCATGAATTCCATGACCACTGTGAATGTTAGGCTAGGACTGACTGACAACCTGGTGCTGGTTTCTAGATGTGCCCAATTATACATCAATACTTCCACCATGGAGGAGAAATGCACAAAAACTGCATTCTCAAATATGGCTTCGTTGTCAACCATTTGTAAAATCAGATTTGAATACTGCAGGCAAACTGTCATGACAAAATAATCCCTGAAATCACTCACAAAACATTCATCTTCATGAGGCCAGAGGAAATGTCTCTAATAGGGTCATATGGTCAGTAAACAATTCACATCACAGGTTTATAATTGATAACTGCATGAAAGGTGTCACCATTAAATCTCCCATCCTGAGGTCACTGTCATGTTGGGTGTGTGAAAGTTGATGTCGAACACTGACATGACTGCAATCTGTTGCAAAATATTCCACTGTATCTTAAATTGTTCAATGAAAAATTGACTTTGCCATTATTGGGCATCAGCTGATGCTGATGATATGGCTATACTACTGACAAATGCTGATGCGAGAACATAGGACCCGTGAAGATCTGGAGTGGAATAGGTCTTCAGCAACCCATCCTGACAGTAAAAGGCGACCATGCTTGTCGTAAGAGGCGATTTACGAGATCAGGGGGTCAGGCTCCCCGACTTGGTTGATGCATGTCATCGTATCCCAACTGCGTCAATCGATGCTCATGATATAAATCACTTGATTGCCTGGTCCAGCCTTGATTATTTACAGCCTGCCGCCACATAGCTGTATTATTGCCGAGTGCGGCGTTAAACAAACAAACAAACAAGAGTCATCAGAAAGATGACATATCCCCCCGGCAGATGTCTGTAAAGTAACCACAAGTAAATGTGCAATTCTGTTTATGAGTCAAGAGTTGAATGTTCTTTAAGAAGCATACATTGTTTACCAACAAAAGATCCACCATGGTCGCATCCATATGAAATGGAAAGTAAAACTTGTGTTTCTGTCAGGTTTTTTTTGGCAAACAAATGAAAAATTACAAGGAACAAGCGTATAGTCAAGGAAGTCATCTATATCCCCCGCCCATTTTAACATGTTATGGTCCCAAACAGGTAACTGACCCAACATTTCTCTTAGCCCATGTCAAAATAGCTGCAATGGAAATTCTAAAATAAACATTTCTAAAACTCCTTAATATCAAATGGCACCTGTTCAGTATGTACTTTATATATGGACATGCAATGTTTGGCAAGGAAATATTTAACAGTTTATTTGTTATACTCCATAAGTTAATCCACCCTATATGAAAACTTAAATCCAACTTGTTGCCATGGAAACATAAAAAATAAAAAAATAAAAATTCCTAAATAGCAAAAGGCACCAGTTTAGTATGTGCCTGGTAGACACGCAAAGTTTTGTAAGAAAGTATTTAACGTTTTTTGAGTTAAGCTCCAGAAACGAACACCACCCTTATAGAACCTAAGTCCAACTTGTTATCATGGAAACGTAAAATATAAAAATTTCTAAAATTCCTAAATAGCAAAAGGTACAACTTCAGTATGTGGCTGATAGATATGCCAAGTTTCGATCAAATACACTGAATTATTTTCGAGTTCTGCCCCGGAAAAGGAAATGATTATTGATGGACAGACGGACAGACAGACGGATGGACAGACAGACTGGCTGATGTTATATCTCCCCGCATTATATCCAGGGGGGATAACAAAAAAAAAAAATCAGGACATGAGCACAATTACTAAACACTGATGATACGGCTAATAGCCACACCAGCAATGTCCAGTAAATGGCTGCATTAGCAAGTATTGTAAGAACACCTGTCAGCAGACAGCACAGCTACGGATCCTACACTTCATCCCTGACAGTATCAGTTAAACAGAGTGACCACTGACAGTAACATCTTGGCTTATACATACACATTCTCCTTGTGGAAACTTGTCCTTTAACGGTCAGTTCTGAAAATAAAACATTTCATTACAATACAAAAAGGTTCTTAGAATCATAAAACATCACAAATAGGGAATCATAAGAAAGTGAGATACATCAAATATAACATCAGTGGGTGTTGAAATGGAGTGTCCGTCATCCCATCCAAGATTATTGTGCTTATAGTGACGTGCATGAAATTGTGGGTGGGTGGGTGCAGGGAGGAGTGTGCGTGCGTGCGTGTGTGTGTGAAGAGGGGGAACATCACAGAGGGAGGGGGAGGGTGTGTGTGTGAAGAGGGGGAACATCACAGAGGGAGGGGGAGGGTGTGTGTGTGAAGAGGGGGAACATCACAGAGGGAGGGGGAGGGTGTGTGTGTGAAGAGGGGGAACATCACAGAGGGAGGGGGAGGGTGTGTGTGTGAAGGGAGGGGGGTGGAAAGAAGGGGGAACATCACAGAGGGAGGGGGAGGGTGTGTGTGTGAAGAGGGGGAACATCACAGAGGGAGGGGGAGGGTGTGTGTGTGAAGATGGGGAACATCACAGAGGGAGGGGGAGGGTGTGTGTGTGAAAAGGGGGAACATCACAGAGGGAGGGGGAGGGTGTGTGTGTGAAGATGGGGAACATCACAGAGGGAGGGGGAGGGTGTGTGTGTGAAGAGGGGGAACATCACAGAGGGAGGGGGAGGGTGTGTGTGTGAAGAGGGGGAACATCACAGAGGGAGGGGGAGGGTGTGTGTGTGAAGAGGGGGAACATCACAGAGGGAGGGGGAGGGTGTGTGTGTGAAGGGAGGGGGGTGGAAAGAAGGGGGAACATCACAGAGGGAGGGGTAGGGGGGATGTGGAGAAGGGGGAACATCACAGAGGGAGGGGGAGGGTGTGTGTGTGAAGAGGGGGAACATCACAGAGGGAGGGGGAGGGTGTGTGTGTGAAGATGGGGAACATCACAGAGGGAGGGGGAGGGTGTGTGTGTGAAAAGGGGGAACATCACAGAGGGAGGGGGAGGGTGTGTGTGTGAAGATGGGGAACATCACAGAGGGAGGGGGAGGGTGTGTGTGTGAAGAGGGGGAACATCACAGAGGGAGGGGGAGGGTGTGTGTGTGAAAAGGGGGAACATCACAGAGGGAGGGGGAGGGTGTGTGTGTGAAGAGGGGGAACATCACAGAGGGAGGGGGAGGGTGTGTGTGTGAAGAGGGGGAACATCACAGAGGGAGGGGGAGGGTGTGTGTGTGAAGGGAGGGGGGTGGAAAGAAGGGGGAACATCACAGAGGGAGGGGTAGGGGGGATGTGGAGAAGGGGGAACATCACAGAGGGAGGGGGAGGGTGTGTGTGTGAAGAGGGGGAACATCACAGAGGGAGGGGGAGGGTGTGTGTGTGTGAAGAAGGGGGGACATCACAGAGGGAGGGGGAGGGTGTGTGTGTGAAGAAGGGGGGACATCACAGAGGGAGGGGGGATGTGAAGAAAGGGGAACATCACAGAGGGAGGGGTAGGGGGGATGTGGAGAAGGGGGGACATCACAGAGGGAGGGGGGATGTGTAGAAAGGGGGGACATCACAGAGGGAGGGGTAGGGGGGATGTGTAGAAAGGGGAACATCACAGAGGGAGGGGGGATGTGAAGAAAGGGGAACATCAGAGAGGGAGGGGTAGGGGGGATGTGGAGAAGGGGGGACATCACAGAGGGAGGGGGGATGTGTAGAAAGGGGGGACATCACAGAGGGAGGGGGGATGTGGAGAAGGGGGGGACATCACAGAGGGAAGGGAGGATGTGAAGAAAGGGGAACATCACAGAGGGAGGGGTAGGGGGGATGTGGAGAAGGGGGACATCACAGAGGGAGGGGGAGGGTGTGTGTGGAGAAGGGGGGACATCACAGAGGGAGGGGGGGATGTGAAGAAAGGGGGAACATCAAAGAGGGAGGGGTAGGGGGGATGTGGAGAAGGAGGGAACATCACAGAGGGAGGGGGGATGTGAAGAAAGGGGAACATCACAGAGGGAGGGGTAGGGGGGATGTGGAGAAGGGGGGACATCACAGAGGGAGGGGAGGATGTGAAGAAAGGGGAACATCACAGAGGGAGGGGTAGGGGGGATGTGGCGAAGGAGGGGACATCACAGAGTTTCATCCTGGTAATAACACCGATTCCTTTGACAAAACAGTGCATGAAATAACAGTCCTCACTTTGTGTAAGGTGCAATAAAATTTCCACCCAACGTACTGATTGTGTTTGGAGAAGTAACAGGCACAAATTCATTACACTAACAACAAATAAACCACAAGCCATTGTGATCTATCGAGGACACTGTGCACAACATGAAAGGAATGATGAAACATAAATCCATATGTTTTGCCCAGGTTATCTTTCAAATAACAGAATGAGTGCTGCATCTTTCAGGACTTGGGAGCTAATGGCCAAATAACATCAGAATATGCTGGGTTGCGACTCGGCATCATAAGCTTTTTTCCCATGCTTCCAAAGCTGGGAGTTATTTACAAGGCCACAAATGTGCTCTCAGCTCTCAGGTCTTCTTGAGAGCAAATATGTATGTGAAAGCCGGTCTCAGTCACAACAAAATCAAGAACTGGAAAAACAGCTTTTTGATGAAATGTACAATTTTGAAATGTGACCATTTTTTCTATTTCTCCAGCTGTGTTTCTAAACCTGGTTCCATTAAAAAAGGTACTGTCATTGTGTGCATGGAGTTTTAAAATGAGTTGTTGTTTTGGCGACTGACAAGGTTTTGTCCGAGCTTTTGTCCAAAGCCACTGAGAGACTGATTAGCTATCGACGATGCTGTATTCATCATGGCGCTGATATTAAACCGTTTCTCCGCTGACAATGACGAAGACAGAAAGGATCAGTAGAGTGGAAAATAATGCTAATGATTCCAGCTATTCTTTGTACGACCTGGAATTGGG
Source organism: Haliotis cracherodii (assembly GCF_022045235.1). Taxonomy (NCBI): domain Eukaryota; kingdom Metazoa; phylum Mollusca; class Gastropoda; order Lepetellida; family Haliotidae; genus Haliotis; species Haliotis cracherodii. Next base: position 13,490,232 of record NW_027266319.1, read on the forward strand.
GAAGTAATACCATCGTAACTGTCAAACTATCCTTGCAGCGTTTTGTTCTTAGATTTCGTTTAACATCAAGCCTGCAGAAAAGTACATCACAGCTCCATATATTTGAAATGTCAATTGGAATGAAAGTATGTCTGAGAGAAGTGTTCATATGTCCTATATTCTGGTCAGTGAGACTCAGTGAAAGATTGAAGAGTGGATGAGTATTGTGTGTGTACACAGACACAGACACAGACGCGGACACAGACACACAGGCACACACAGACACGGACACAGACACACAGGCACACACAGACACGGACACAGACACACAGGCACACACAGACACGGACACAGACACACACACAGACACGGAAACAGACACGGACAGACACACAGGCACACACAGACACGGACACAGACACACAGGCACACACAGACACTGACACAGACACACACACAGACACAGACAGACAAACAGACACGGACACAGACACAGACAGACAAACAGACACGGACACAGACCCACACACAGACACGGATACAGACACACAGACACAGACATGGACACAGACACACACACAGACACAGACACAGACACACACACAGACACAGACAGACAAACAGACACGGACACAGACACAGACAGACAAACAGACACGGACACAGACAGACAAACAGACACGGACACAGACACAGACCCACACACAGACACGGACACAGACACAGACCCACACACAGACACGGATACAGACACACAGACACGGACACAGACACAGATAGACACGGACACACAGACACACACACAGACACAGACACACACACAGACACAGACAGACAAACAGACACAGACAGACAAACAGACACGGACACAGACAGACAAACAGACACGGACACAGACACAGACTGACAAACAGATGCACACACAGAGACACACAGAGACACGGACACAGACACACACACAGACACAGATACACAGACACGGACACAGACAGACACGGACACAGACATAAAGATACGGACACGGACACACACACAGACACGGACACACACACAGACACGGACACACAAACAGACACGGACACAGACACAGACACAGACAAACAGACACAGACACAGACAGACAAACAGACGCACACACAGAGACACAGACACAGACACACAATAAATTTATTGAAAAAGGTTTATTTAAAACAAATATCAATTCAACTAAAAATTTATCAAACATGCAAACATTAAGACGACTTAAGGAAACAGATAAGTTGGATTTAACAGAGTACTTTCCATGATGAAGGAACAATCTCATTTACTGTTAACATACTGGAACAAACGAAATTGCAAGACCTATTTCTGGTGTCCCATTTGAATGTTTGATCATTTTGACAAGTATAAATGTTGGACTTGTATTTATATGTTTGTCTAACACTACACTCCTCAGTATAGAGCTACAGGAAGACAGCATGTAAATAACTGAATCTGGACTCGACAATCCAGTGATTGATATTGTGAGCATCTATCCACGTCAATATGGCAATCTCCTTGGTTATTCAGTGTAACAAATACATACTAAGGGACACAATATCATAAAGATAGACGCAGGACATGATTCTGAATTCAACACTATACCAGCTATATAATGATCTCCAGATCCTGTAAGGTCGCCTCTTACGACTGGCATAGTTGCCTGTTACGACAAGCGTAGTCGCCTCTAACGACAAGCATAGTCGCCTTTTACTGCAAGCATACTTGCCCTTTCTGACCAGGACAACAGCATGGCCAATAAGGGTCCCATCTTGTAGCATAAGGACATATTTTCACTGCATTTTTCATTCTATGTACTTGTTTTGTAGAGATGATGGATGCAGTTCTGTTATCAGTTAAATAGCTCCAGCCTATCGCAGACACATCTATATGTCAAAAACGTGTGACAGGATACAGATTAATGAGATTTTCAAGTTAATAGAGAGGAACCTTCTCTCACTGGATTTATTTTAATGAGAAAACTGAAAAAGTTGAGAGATAATATCTCTAAATTTCACACCAAACAGATCCCTAAACATTTAAACACCATACATCAAAGTATAATTAAGGGGTCCAAAGCTCACCTGAATTTTACGAAATATTTATTAAGTGCACTTTGGGGAATTTTGAGTTTTATTAGAAATAACACTACACTGCTTCAAGTCAAATGTCCAGTCTCCTGCACACACAGTTAAATTAGCAAACAGAGTGAGGTCTCAGGGTCTTAATATATGAGGTCTTGGACAGCCATGTCGCCATGAGAGAGTTGGTGGTTCAGTGAGACACACGATATATTGTTACGTGTTGATTCCAAGTTGAAAAGTCAGTGTTTTCCGATAGGTTGTTGGTTGGTTGGTTTGTTGTTTAACGCCTCACTCAGCAATATTCCAGCTATATGACGGCGGTCTGTCAATAATCGAGTCTGGACCAGACAATCCAGTGATTAATATCATGAGCATCGATCCACGCAATTGGGATCGATGACATGCATCAACCAAGTCAGCGAGCCTGACAACCCGATCCCGTTAGTCGCCTTTTACGACAAGCATAGTCACCTTTTATGGCAAGCATGGGTTGCTGAAGACCTATTCTACCCCGGATTCTTCACTGGTCTTCCCCGATAGGTATCCCGTCCACACTGGGCAAGAAGATAAGTCACAAGTCAAGTCGTAGAAGGAGGCCTCATAAGGCCCTTCTAGAAACTGTGACCTTGAAGCACATCAAATCATGTTGTTTGTCCTGGATTTGGTTGTTTGTTGTTTAACACCGGACTCAGCAATATTCCAGCTATATGACAGCTGTCTGTAAATAATCGAGTCTGGGCCAGACAAACCAGTGATTGACATCCATCTACACAATTGGTATATGATGACATGCATCAACCAAGTCAGTGAGTCTGACCACCCAATCCCTGTTACGACAAGCATAGTCGCCTTTTACAGCAAGCATGGGTTGCTGAAGACCTATTCTACCCCGGATCTTCACGGATCTCCAAGGAATTCCAAGTATGACCCAGTCATACCAGTGGTCAACAGTGTGAGCATCAATCCACAAAGGTGTGATCAACGATAGTTGCATAGTTGCACAATCCAGCAAGTCACCATGAATAATGATCTTTTCCATGTAATCACCTTTCAACAAATACAGATTGGGCAGGGGAGCTATTCCAACCCCAAAATTTCCATAGAGAACCATGATTAATTCATGAAACACGATGTGATGCATGTGTCCCAGTGACCTGGTTTGCCCTGGAATCCCCACAAGACCTGTAATCTGTTTACGAAATTGCACAAAAGTACAAAACCCCAAAACACAGAACTAATCAAATTGTCAAGTTCAAAAGGAACCTGCAGAAATGATTAACTTGTAAAAGTGTGCACAAAATAAAAGCAACAAATCCCTGAAACAAATCTTGAAAAATCAGCAGAGTCCATTGTATGATCCGACTATATCATAACGATGTGTTATGAATCACTTTGAAATAGTGACGATACCAGGTGTTTGTGAACAAGTGACAATCCGCTGGGGGCATCCAAACACATGCAAAGGCAAATCAATTGTGTACCTTATGTACAGAGGAAAATATGATACACTGATGCATCAAATTGTGAAGACACCAAGGCTGGAGCTGCTGTCACATTGTTCGACAGAAATGGGGAGGTGAGGTGAAATGGGGTTTAACATCGCGTCCAAGATCATTGCACTCATATAGAGATGTGCATGTACGTGTGTTTGTGTGGCTGCTTGTACTAGTCCGGACTGATGCCGATTAATAGTGCTAGCTCACTGAGATACCATGCTGCAGTTTAACATGAATACCCTACTTAGACACAGTATACTGACTCCGAGCCGACCAGTCCTTGTTTTAGCCCCTTAAGGCCGAGCGCCAGACAGGGTAAGAACAAGTACCATCTTTTCACGTCTTTTGGTATGACGCGGTCGGGGATCGAACACCTGACCTTCCCCTATCCGGGCGGATGCTCTACCACTAGACCACGGAGGCGGTCTCGACAGAAATGGAAAGTTGACTTTGAAAACTTGAAGGAAAGGGCAAAAATTTTCAGGATGAGGTAAGCTAACAGTAAACCTGTCTCCAAGGTGACAAAACAAGCAGTATAATCAGGATAAAGTCAGTCAGCGAGAAATGATTCAATTTTCTGATTAGTTCTTTATCAGCAAGTCATGTTTGGAACATAATCCATTACGCAGTCTGACAAGATTTACACTGTATTCTTTGATAACTCCATCTCAGATGATGCATCACCCTAACAACCAACTGCCAGGAGAAATGATACAAAACTGTCACTGCAGAAGCAGATACAAAATCTGCGCATTGTTAAGAGATTTGACGGTACAATACCCGTTTTTCACACACCCAATTACGGAGATTGTAAGCATGGGCAAAGACTCCCTTGGGGACCAGCGTAGACTGATAAACTGATATGCAACCTTGTTGTGGTACTGTTTAATCTCATTCTTCTAATTCCCGAGACACAGGAAACCATGATAAATGAAGCTGCCACTCGTTTATATTGTTCGTAGTCATGCTTGTGTTGGTTTGCAATTGGATGTTACCAGGAAGGGCTTATTTGACTTAAATTGATAAGCACCTTGCCCATAAAGAAGACCTACGAACAGTCATGTTTTTCCAATGACTTGAAAACTTATATCCGCTGATATTGATGCCATGGGTTTGAACGATGGTTAACACTCTTTTTACAAAAATAATGAATCCATTCTCACAGATATAAAATGTTATTGATGCACCATTTTTTGGTAATGGATCTACTTCACAATGAAATTAGGGTCCTCGGACAAAGAATTTTGGGTCCTAGGACAAAGAAATGAGACTTAACAGACCAAGGCCCAAGCGGACAAACTTTTTCATGACTCTTGAAACTTTCAAAATGCATATTACATCCGGAGTTACAAGCTGGAGCCAAATCTCTTTTACATTGGCGCCATCCACATTGGCGCCATCCACAGTGGGGTTTACATGTCACCTTGATAGGCCTGGGCAACATTGTACAGTACAATAATCTAATCAGTGTTGAGACGTGGGAATTATATAATCTGGGAGTCCAGTAATGAGACAAATGCTTTTCTACTTTTCGTTAAAGAAGTAAATTGAGGGGTACATACAGGGATTTTGAAAGTATTATTCAGGCGTTCACATGACGCAGGAATTCTGCGTATTAGATATGATTTTTATGCACAATACTCCCACACATATTTTCTGTAAGTCAGGTTTGAATCAAAATATGTTTTTCAATCAGTACTAGTTCCTACAAAAACACTGAAGGTGCTGTCACACAGATTGTCTATTTGTCAGTGTCAGTTCACGCAGTTTTCACATATCTGGTCACCTGACAGATGTGAGATAATATTTATGTTCATTGCCGTGTTCAAGGTCGCGTGTCATCCCTAGTGGTGGCAATCAGTTGGGATTTTATCATCGATCATTGGTCGTAATCCGTTTGTTCCAAACAATCAATCACTGATTATAATTGGCTATTAATTTCTTCTCACTTTTCCCGAAATAGTACGTCAGAGGACCTCATCCTACCATGAACACTTGGTATCATCGCTATAGTGATAGTGATTCATAAACACATACTCATATTATCATCGGAATTAACCAATCGACTTTTGGCCAAGATTTCTTGTGAGTGAGTTGGGTTTTATGCCGCTTTTAACAGTATTCCAGTTACATCACAGCGTGTCAGCTTAATGTGGGAGGAAAGCCCGAAGTGATGCAGGTCTCAGACATTTACCACTTCGGTGAAATCCACGAGAACAGGTATGGTGCTGACAAACCTAGAAACATAATCGGGGTGAACAGGGATTTGAACCTACAATCATAGGTTTCTGGTGTGCCCAAGGGCCGCAACTCTGAACAGCGAATCGCAGCGCCTTAGACAACTGGGAATATGGGAAAGGTTTTGTCAGTTTTATCTACAATGATTTGATTGCTAAAAAAGTTTATTTGAGGATTATTTTACATTTTTGTGCATTTATCAAAGGAAAACAGTTACAAAGTATATAACAAAGTTTACCAGCATTAGAAACTAACAGTTTTAGACCACTAGTCCTTATAATGATAGCATATAGCAAAATAAAGAGCAAATTTCTACTAGTCCTTATGATACCTTAACTATTGGGCAGTTTGGCAAGAACTATAGGACCAGTGCCCATTTCTAACGCTGTTTAGTGTTCTTGCATAGATTTTTAAAAAATGTGTCGTGTCAGTGGCAGTGTCAGGTACAAGAGCTGTGCAAGGATATTAGCTGCTCACTGTCAATCTACACCCTTTCACACATGCGCGTCTAACTTCTTGTCTCATACAAAGAGACAACCTTTCACTGAGATGTCAGAGACCTTAATCAAATCAGGGTGGTATTTATAATCAATTCATCTTATTTAAAAAAATACTTCAAAATCTTTTTAAAAGATGAAAGCAATCAGAGAAAGATTTGGAAATAGGGATGATTGACCTTGACCTTGTCCTCTACACTGCCAAGGTCGCTTGCAGTGCATACTTCCTTCACAAGAGTTGTTATCAGTACAGGTATTGGTAATGGGGGCATCCTATGCTAACTGTCAACTTTCAGTGCATCTCGAGGTTTCTTCTATGTTCATGATTCATGTGTCGAATGAAAACTAATAATCTTGGAATGATGACTTGAACAGTTGGTTGGTTGGTTTGTTGTTTAACGCCGCCCTCAGTAATATTCCAGCTATATGATGGCGGTCTGTAAATAATCGAGTCTGGACCAGACTATCCAGTGATTGATATCATGAGCATTGATCCACGCAATTGGGATCGATGACATGCATCAACCAAGTCAGCGATCGGACCACCTAATCCCGTTTATCGCCTCACAACAAGCATAGTCGCCTTTTACGGCAAGCATGGGTTGCTGAAGACCTATCCTACCCCAGATCTTCACAGGTCTTATGAATCACTATTGAATAGTGATGATGCAAGGTGTTCGCGAAAAGGTGAACATATCCTGCTCCAACGGTGTACCCATCACAAACACATGCACTGGCAAATCAATCATTCACCGAAAAAAACTATGGCTCAGGGAATTGCATTGGACATCACGGATGTGTCACAGGGTTTAGTCGCTTTTATTTTTTATGAAAGCTTTTTGGGGGCCTTGAATGTTATAACCTTGATCACCTTGAACAGCTTGATCACAAGGTCAATGTAATAAAATATGGTAATGACACCCCTTCATCTGCGAACAAGTAGTAACATGAAAGGGAAACCAATCTGCCATGAAAAATGAGATCGGATAGATCAATAGATATCACAGTAATGACAGTCCAGTGATTAATATCATGAGCATCGATCCACGCAATTGGGATTGATGACATGCATCAACCATGTCAGCGAGCCTGACCACCCGATCCTGTAAGTCGCCTTTTACGACAAACTTTGCATAACTAAATTATGTATATATAGTGAGTCAAAAAGAGGTCCTAATGAAACGTTGCCTCTTGATATCAACAGCTTCTTTCTCCACATTCATTTAGGGACAATTGATCATTATTAATCACAGATATCGAGAGTAGATATTGACCATTTATTACTTGCCCGTGAAAAGATCACCCGTTTAATAAACATACAGCTGTATTACACATTGTGTAATACCAAAACGTGTGCTTATGTACTCTCGGAACACATTTCTAGAACAAAGATTGAAAGCTCTTAACATCCCTTGGCTTATTCAACGACATTGCGTGTGGAGATGACAGATCACTGAGAGGAGCTTATGCACACTCGATGACCCCAGCAACCTTGTTGCTAGGCTGACTTCACATGGCATTGTTTCGCCGTAGGATCTTGCAACAAATTTCCACAAATTACGTCATCGGGTATTGTGACGTGATTTTAACTTTGAGGTGCAAGGCCCCGTTCCACAAGGCGATCGTACTGTAGCACAATGACAGTCGTTGGTCAAAGTTAAAGTTTATGAGTGGCGATAACCTTAACGCTAGATAATTTTGGGGAACGGACACCTGAATTCTAAAGGTGGACCGTTGTATGGTATTAAATTCATGCATTTCAACTTTTGACGTGTTTGAAGTATTATTGTGTTAAACTCAATTGGATTATGCCGTGGATCGTGTAGGTGTCAGCCTATTCACACTCAACAGTATAATTCTAAAAACGTTATAAATGGCAAGTAATAAATAAAATACTAAACTCGCTCCCGTGTAAAACCAATTTTATGAAACTCGTGAATAGTTGTGGTATCTGACGAGTGAAATTGGTATTACATGGGAGCAAGTTTAGTATTCTTTATCTGTCTATGTGCCAACATCAAGTTTTTGCAATTTTACAAAACCAAACTTAGGTATCAGAATATATGCTACCATGACATTTTTACCTTGTTTCCATTCCAACCTGAAACATAATATTGGTCTTATTTTTTATACCACATCAAGCTTTTGCCATATTCCAATAGTGACCTTAAAATCATTCGGACTTTGTTTATATAGCGTCACATAGTTTTTTGCCATATTCCAATAGTGACCTTAAAATCATTCGGTCTTCATTTATATAGCGTCACATAGTTTTTTGCCATATTCCATTTGTGACCTTAAAAGCAACATAGGCCTTTTTTTATGCCACCATCAAGTTTATGTCATATTCCAGTTGACGATAAAAGCAATGTCTTTATTTATAGGGGCGGTCAGGTAGCCTAGCGGCTAAAGCGTTCGTTTGTCATGCTGTAGGCACGGGTTCGATTGCCGACAAGGGTACAATGTGTGAAGCCCAGCCGTGATATTGCTGGAATATTGCTTAAAGTAGCATAAAACCATACTCACTCACTCACTCTTTGTTTATATGCCACCATCAGGTTTTTTTCAAATTCAAATTGTGATGTTAAAAGCAATAGGTCTTCGTTCATATGATACAAGCAAGTTTTTTTCAAATTCAAATTGTGAATTTAAAAGCAATAGGTCCTTGTTTAAATGACACCATCAAGGTTTTTTCAAATTCAAATTGTGACCTAAAAAGCAATAGGTCTTCGTTTATCAAGTTTTGACCATGTTGCAAATCCATCCTATCAACCAATACATAATAGGACTTAAATGAGTTACTGTGCATGAATATGCTGTGGCCATGTACAAGAAACCAAACTTAGTTTATGTGCTGCCGTGTAGTTTGGCGCCATTTGTTAGTGTCACCATTACTACAAATTAGGCCATCAGATTCGGTGCCGTTTCTTTGCCATTTCTATAATTTGAGCCCTTGTCCCGTTCACCCAATAAATTTCAGGCCAAGTCCCAATTTCATTTTTGAAAGTGTTCCAAATGGATTATGTATCTTCACACCAGCTCAGATTCGTCTTCTAATGGCTGAGACTGTGTGACATTTCTCTCCAAAATGTCAGGATAAAAAGAAGGAAGAGAAGAATGACAAGGAAAGAAATGAATAATGGATGGACAGAACAAAAGAGACAGATAACCAAGAAACAAGGGATCAGTGGAAAGATGATATTGAGGATATAAATTTGACTTTCGTTAATCAACGATCCAATACCCTGACATTTTGACACTAACTCTAACATGGCACTCACCATTTCCCTTAAACCAAATTGAAAATTCTCCTAAATTGTCATTAGAGTGTGAACATCATTGCAGCCCAATAAATGACTCCTCAAAATGAATTGAAATTTCACACCATTGTGATTAGAGGAATGAGAAATGACCACGTTTCGTGTTTCCTTCGCCAACTCAAGTCATATTCACATTCTGCCGCTATAAACACGGATATGCCGTAACAATTACAACCATCAACTGTCTGCCGTAAATTAGAAACTCTAAACTCGCATTAACCTGCCAGAAAAATCAGTTAAAATCTCATCTCAATACAAATCATGGCAGTTTTGTCAGATGATGATATTTTTCGAAAATAGTTTCAAAACTATAACTTTTAATCACATTGATACAAATCTGGAGACTGTCACATCTTTAAAGTGTATATGTCATATGTAAGTAAACCCGTTCCACGTTTCAACATCCGTCACTGTAGCACCAAGAAAATAATTCCAATACGCACTCCCCCTTCCTCACCCAAATTAACTATACCATTCCCTACAGGAAGTCTTTTGGGCCACATGCAAGTCAGGGTTATATTGATAACCATCATGGAATATTTGAATGAAGTGGAATACATTGCTTCTAGGAATAGAGTGTATATTGCATGCTTTATTGACAGCAATAAACGACTTATAGCTCAAGAATACCTAATCAAAGAACAGTCTCTAATTCATCAAGGACTTGATGAGTGCCCTTATGAAAGATACGGAACAAGTCCTCGTGTGCATTTCACGAGACAATCTTAGTTGACCTCGGAAGGCGAGATATTGGTCTTGTTTGATTTATTTCAGAACAATGGTGAGGTGAAATGGGGTTTAACGTTGCGTCCAAGATTATTGCACTTATGTAGCAGCGTGCATGCACGTGTATGTGTGTGTGTGGCTGCTTGTGCTAGTCAGGACTGATGCCGATATATAGTGCTAGCTGACTGAGATACCATGCTGCAGTTTAACATGAATACATGCTTCAACCAAGTCAGCGAACCTGACCACCCGATCCCGTTAGTCGCCTTTCACGGCAAGCATAGGTTGCTGAAGACCTATTCTATCCTGGATTTGGTCGTGAAGTGAGGTGAAGTAGGGTCCTCCATCAAGTACCAGATTATTTCAGTTGCATAGCGATGTCCATGCACATTTGTGTGTGGATGCTTGTACAAGTCCAGGGTAATGTTGGTTTTTTTAATGCTAGCCAACAAAACTACCATGCCACAGTTTTAATGTGGATAGCCCACGAAGACACAGTATACTGACCCCCAGCAGACCATTCCTTGTTTAGCCCCTTAATGATGAACACCAGGCAGGGTAACAACAAGTACTATCTTTAAATGTCTTTTTGTGTGATGTGGCCAGAGATCGAACTGTGACAATATCATAAAGATAAACACAGGACATATTACACCTTTCGGCAATGTCCCAGCTATATGACAGCAGTCTGTCAATAATCAAATCTGGACCAATGAACCTAGTGATTGATATAATGAGCAACACTCCAAGTCATCAGCAAAGTCACAGACAAGCATCAGTTGCTGAGGACTTAATCTAACTCGGAATCCCCTGGGATTGAGTACAAATATACTTGATAGTGGTAATTAACTCTTTCAGCGCCGCAGGCCGGTACACCTGCAAGGAAGTCATGAGTCCCAGACACCGCAGGCCGGTACACCTGCAAGGAAGTCATGAGTCCCAGACACCACAGGCTGGTACACCTGCAAGGAAGTCACGAGTCCCCAGACACCACAGGCCGGTACACCTGCAAGGAAGTCATGAGTCCCAGACACCGCAGGCCGGTACACCTGCAAGGAAGTCATGAGTCCCAGACACCACAGGCTGGTACACCTGCAAGGAAGTCATGAGTCCCCAGACACCACAGGCCGGTACACCTGCAAGGAAGTCACGAGTCCCAGACACCACAGGCCGGTACACCTGCAAGGAAGTCATGAGTCCCAGACACCGCAGGCTTGTACACCTGCAAGGAAGTCATGAGTCCCCAGACACCAGAGGCTGGTACACCTGCAAGGAAGTCATGAGTCCCAGACACCACAGGCTGGTACACCTGCAAGGAAGTCATGAGTCCCAGACACCGCAGGCTGGTACACCTGCAAGGAAGTCATGAGGCCCAGACACCACAGGCTGGTACACCTGCAAGGAAGTCACGAGTCCCCAGACACCGCAGGCCGGTACACCTGCAAGGAAGTCATGAGTCCCAGACACCGCAGGCCGGTACACCCGCAAGGAAGTCACGAGTCCCAGACACCGCAGGCCGGTACACCTGCAAGGAAGTCATGAGTCCCCAGACACCACAGGCCGGTACACCTGCAAGGAAGTCATGAGTCCCAGACACCGCAGGCCGGTACACCTGCAAGGAAGTCACGAGTCCCAGACACCGCAGGCTGGTACACCTGCAAGGAAGTCACGAGTCCCAGACACCGCAGGCTGGTACACCTGCAAGGAAGTCACGAGTCCCAGACACCGCAGGCTGGTACACCTGCAAGGAAGTCACGAGTCCCAGACACCGCAGGCTGGTACACCTGCAAGGAAGTCACGAGTCCCAGACACCACAGGCCAGTACACCCACAAGGAAGTCACGAGTCCCAGACACCGCAGGCTTGTACACCTGTAAGGAAGTCATGAGTCCCCAGACACCACAGGCCGGTACACCTGCAAGGAAGTCACGAGTCCCAGACACCACAGGCCAGTACACCCACAAGGAAGTCACGAGTCCCCAGACACCACAGGCCGGTACACCTGCAAGGAAGTCATGAGTCCCCAGACACCGCTGGCCAGTACACCTTCCTTGCCGTAGCCAAGTGAAAATAGTGTACAATGTTATTACCAACCTATTCATTTATTAAATCTATCACATTTTACAATGTCTGAAATATGTATTTCAATTCAACTTATCCTATTTTATTGACAGATTAAAATTTATTTGGTATTAAAAAAAAATTCTTGGACACATGCTTCGACAACAGGTCCATATTGAACATGTCAAAAAGCAAAAATTAACCCCTTTACAAGCAAATCTTTAAATAATTTATAAAAGGTTACGAAAAATATATCTAAAAGTTGTCAAACTTACATCAAAATTATTATTTTCGTCTTTTCATGCGATCGTGTGTAATGTAAGTCAAATGACATCTCAGCTTTCGTCGCCTCGTCAGCATGTTAATGCAGGACTATATGCAAGAGAAATCTTTCTCACAGCTCGTAACCTTGCACAATACATCCACGAAGTTTCATATTTTTAATATAGGTCGCAATTTATTGCTTAAAACATTCAGAATAACATGATTTAACCAAAACCTTTCATCTAAATCAGAAATTTATCATACACAAAGACAGTAGCCATTGCAGAAATTTGATTGACTGCCTTAGGTCACATGCTGAAATTTGACCCATCATGAACCTCGTAGCAGATTTCGGCAAGAGAGCATAGCTCGAAATCAATCCCATCCAATAAAATCGCATGTTACATCTACAAAAAAAACATATGGGAGGTTACTGTCATATTAATGAAATCATAAGCTTTCTAACTATGCCAAATATCGAACAACTCAATGCACATGTTATTCAAACAAAGCTTCGAAAATGGAGGTATTTCCGGGTATTTCCTCATGTTACTGGGCGGACAGCCACTGTTATCGGGAAATTGGTGATGACAGATATTATTTTAAATTCTTTAAAAACAATTTTCCAATTATGTAAACAATGAAAATAAAATAGAAATAGGTAATTGGATATTATGATATCTTATATTTGCTGAAAATCGTCAAATTTTATTTCCTTGGTCCTTTATCTGGCTTTTTCTATTTGAAACGAATATTAAGTTGTAAATGCATGAATTAAATAACATGATAAACGTAACTTTTAGATGGATAAACAGTAAGATTAGGCCTTTCAAATGGTGTATGACATGTAACAGAAAAGATGTTTTACAAGCAGATAATTTCTTTGATAAATGTAGGCTTCATCTATCACCTGGGAACTCAGTGTCACAGCAGTAAAAGCTTCTGGTTGACTGCTGTTGAAAGAGTTAATATATGTAGATGACAGATTTGAAAAACAAATCTAATTGGACAAAATAGATTCTAAAGAACTAATATAGTATTTGATAACTTAAAAGAGCACACACATCACAGTCTTATATTCAAGATGGAGTGGGTCTAGCACATTAACAGTAATATGGTTTGTCAATATGAGGAAACGTATCATGGCTGAAACCAGTTTCTCTTATACTGAATAACAGAGAGCAACCTTTGCTAAAGCGTTCATGCAAATATTCCCATGGAGCCACATTCTTTCATCACTATCTTTTCCAACATAACGCCAGCTTTAATGACCAACATTTACATGTGCTATGAAGTCTTGTCCAGGATCTCTTAAGCTATTTTGGAATTCTCTCAAGAAAACTGAAGTATCCACTTAATTCAAGAGTCTTGTGTTTGCTTCCTACCGAAATCAATCTGTCATGCTAATTGGTTCTGTTTAGTTCAACCAAATCACACATGACAACCGGTCTGACGAAACACTAGTTCTACGTAATGAGAGGTCGGGTGGAAAAAGTAGCTTAATAACTGTCACTCTGTGTCACTTCATATAACATACTCTTCATCAATAATTGACAGTAGAAAAAACTCGGACAAGTACCACCTTTGACCCTACACAATAAATGATTGAAGTGGAACATTTTTTATGAATTCACCCTGTCGTTGCTCGCAACATCAAAAAAAATTTTGAATGATACAAAATTTATATATTTCATTTGCACATTTATTCTTCCAGTTTGGGATTAGAGAAAAAAGAAGTAGTTCAGCATATTATGATTTACATTATTTCATATTAACTGACCAAAGAAATAACAGACCATATTCACCATATCAAGGGCCCTGCTCTTAGCACCCCCCAACCAAATTCTAGCCCAATCTGTAAGGAATCTATATAAGTACCCCTACTAAGATATAAAATTAACATGACAGTATTTATTTAACCCATGCTTGCCATACATGGTGACCATACTTGTCGTGAGAGGCAACTAACGGGATCAGGTGGTCAGGCTTACTGACTTGGTTGATACATGTCATCATATCCCAATTGCATGGATCGATGCTCATGATGTCAATCACTGTACTGCGTGCCGTGTGTGACTGCTTGTACCAGTCTGGACTAACGCTGGTTCTACTGTGTTGTCCCACTGAGATACCATGCCGCAGTTCATAATCCCGGGGAACCATTACGAAAACAGATCACTAATCTATTAATCATTCTCTTTGCTCAATAATTCCAAATTTGGACTGCACGTTTACGCCACTCATCAAGAATCACGGAACTTTTTGGCCAACTGATGATGACACTCAAGCAGTCTCCTGCTGCAGTGCTGAACGTACCAACTCCAATAATTCCATCTTCAGCATCTCCTTTTACAGCATCCTAATTTCCAGGAGCAAGTCATAATCACATACATGGGCAGTAAACAAGCTTAAAGGGAACACACAGGGCATAACAACCTCCCCTGGTGCCATGCATCAGCACTGAAAACCCCCATCAGCTATTTACCAACGGCACACTGGCGCACCTTTTACTTCACACAAATCCAAATGGCTTAGACCTTGTAGGGCTCAACTTATCGTCTTCGTCTGAAAACCTATTGCCTCAAATTTGTTGGCAATCCCAACCAGAAGCACCATACAAACATAATTCTACAGAAAGTTACATCGAGTGAACCAGCAATAAAGTTATTGCAATTATGATGTATTACTAACAAGATCATCTCCTTGTCTCCTAAACAAGCCATGAACCTTTAATTTGCTTCTGGTTGCCTGGACAAGAACCGGAATCGGCAGGGTAACTTGGTTCACATCTGCCTTGCCTTGCCCATCTGGTCACTGCCGACCTCATAAACATTTATTACTCTCTCCTCAGTGCTGGACAATTGGCCTCCAGGAATGAGTCGAGCACAGCTGATGTCAGGTGTTGGGGAGTGTGTTAATGTGGGGAGGTGGTGGCAATCCTGCTGTTGTGAGGGGTTGAAAACACATGTTGAATCACAGAGAAGGGAGTGGAGGGGGAGGGGTGTACAGGATTCTGGTTGTTGCTTGGGGTGTGGTGTGGTGTGGTGTGGTGTGGTGTGGTGTGGTGTGGTGTGGTGATCTTATTCAGGTGGGGATGGGTGGGTTGTTGATCTTGCTGAAAACAGGGAATTTTGGGAGATCTTTTTAATGTAAAGGGTTGAAAATTGGGTATTTGGGAGGGAAATGGTTGGGTAAGATGTGATGGGAGGGTAGTTGTTGCTTCTGGGGTGATGTTGATCCTGCTGATGTGATGGGTTCAAAATGGGGAATTTGGGAGGGAAATGGTTGGGTAAGATGTGATGGGAGGGTAAATGTTGCTTCTGGGGTGATGTTGCTCAATCCTGATGATGTGATGGGTTCAAAATGGGGAATTTGGGAGGGAATCTCAGAAGGAAAGGGTAGGGGGTGACTGGAAACACAGGGAATTTGGGAAGAGAGTCAAGAGACAGAAAAGTGAAGGAGGGTAGAGGTTAGAATGGAGGGATGGGTTGAGGTAGTGACTGGGTGGTAGGAATGGTGGTGGCAGTGGTAGTGGCGGTTGCAGGTGAGATGGTCACAATCTTGCTGATGTGATGTTGTCAAACAAGGAATCACAGATACAATGTCTGAATGGTTTGTCCTAATGTAGAAGTTTTCTGCTCAGAATATTGTCAACTTGTTCTGTTGGCATTGGGTCATTATCTGCATTAGTTGTCAGGCTGCTAATTTGGCGAATTTGGGTTTATAAATAAGCACAAGCTCTGCACTTTAGTTCCTAGGCCTAGTCTTAGGACGTCTATTCAGACTCTGCCAACCTTTCTTGTGCATCCTGGGATTTCAGCTATGCAAGGAAAGGTCACAGGACTTCATCCTGCAGCCAGCCTGGCGATTACGCTTGCAACATAATGTTCCTAAAAAGGCAAGGTTTTTCCCTGAGTCCCTTCACCGGAAATGCCTTGTTGGTTGCTATGGCAATGCATTATCGCAAAATTCTCAACTAATTTCAGAAAATAATTTGAGCATCACCGAAACGAGATGACCTGATTGGCTTGGTAATGGAGACCAAGGCAGGAATCATAATTACTGGTTCTGGTAGATCTTATGAAACACTGTGGAGCCAAACAGGACATCGTGCTGCATGGCATATTTAGGTAATACCTTGTAACTATTCAAGGGATAAATCCAAATGTTCCAGTGTTAGTATATATATATAGCTGACGTCAACTAAAATACTTGTTGCTGCTCCAAGCACTTTCTTCAGTGAGTGAGTGAGTTAGTGAGCGAGCTCCAAGCAGTTTCTTCAGTGTGTTAGGAATGGTGAGTGAGTGAGTGAGCTCCAAGCACTTTCTTCAGTGAGTGAGTGAGTTAGTGAGTGAGCTCTCAGCACTTTCTTCTGTGTTAGGAATGGTGAGTGAGTGAGTGAGCTCCAAGCACTTTCTTCTGTGTTAGGAATGGTGAGTGAGTGACTGAGTGAGCTCCAAGCAATTTCTTCTGTGTTAGGAATGGTGAGTGAGTGAGTGAGTGAGTGAGTGAGTGAGTGAGTGAGTGAGTGAGTGAGTGAGCTCCAAGCACTTTTTTCAGTGTGTGAGGAATGGTGAGTGAGTGAGTGAGCTCCATGCACTTTCTTCAGTGTGTGAGGAATGGTGAGTGAGTGAGTGAGTGAGCTCCAAGCACTTTCTTCAGTGAGTGAGTGAGTGAGCTCCAAGCACTTTCTTCAGTGAGTGAGTGAGTGAGTGAGTGAGCTCCAAGCACTTTCTTCAGTGAGTGAGTGAGTGAGCTCCAAGCACTTTCTTCAGTGAGTGAGCGAGTGAGTGAGTGAGTGAGTGAGTGAGTGAGTGAGCTGCAAGTACTTTCTTCTGTGTTAGGAGGTGGTGGGGTAGCCTCGCAGTTACAGCGTTTGCTCATCATGGGGAAGACCCAGGTTAGATTCCCTACATGGGTACAATGTGTGAAGCCCATGTAAAGTGTCCCCTGCCGTGATATTGCTGGAATATTGAAAAAAAGCAGCGTCAAACAATACTCAGAGTGAGTGAGTGAGTGCATGAGTGATTGCATGAGTGAGTGAGTGAGTGAGTGAGTGAGTGAGTGAGTGAGCTCCAAGCACTTTCTTCTGTGTTAGGAGGTGGTGGGGTAGCCTCGCAGTTACAGCGTTTGCTCGTCAGGCCGAAGACCCGGATATGATTCCTTCCATGGGTACAATGTGTGAAGCCCATGCAAAGTGTCCCCTGCCATGATATCGCTGTGATTGAGTGCGTGCGTGCGTGTGTGCGTGTGTGCGTGAGTGCGTGCGTGAGTGCGCGCCTGAGTGCGTCCGTGCGTGAGTAGGTGAGTGAGTGAGTGAGTCAGTGTGTGAGTGAGTGAGTCAGTCAGTCAGGGTACAATGAGTCCAGGGCAGATCAGCTTTCAGTATATAAACTTCTGCACCAAACAAACATCCCAATGTTAGTGACACCTCTTCTTTGTCATCATCAGTACTATGACTCTCCTTGCAGACCCACACAATACTCAAACTGTAATGGTTTACATGTCTGTCCATGTATATATGAGCTGTGTTCCAAATCTAGCCACTGCAAGTATACTACTTAAAAGACATGGTAGATTCACTAGACTACAGTTAATGGTCCTAAAGGGCAAGTACACTGAACAAAAATTAATGCTATTTTGTTGAGAATATCAGTTTTCCTAGATACATTTACCAGTAGTCAATTTACGAGAGAGAAACATTCAAAATATCCACAGAAAGTATTTATTTGTCCCAGTGAAAGTACTGAAATCCCACACTCTTTTATCGGCTTCCAAAACAAACCTATTTGGGGGCATCGCCTAAAGCTACCAGCCCATTGACAACCGTTTTTCATTAACTGACATGTTTTCCACATTTATCTATGTTGTGCTTCTTAACCATCTTAAACATACTGTTTCTGCTATTTCTGTTAATCCTACAAAAATAACAACTTGTGAAACCCACGAGCACGGGTATGGTGCTGACAAACCTAGAAACATAATCGGGGCGAACCGGGATTCGAACCCACAATCATAGGTTTCTGGCGTGCCCAAGGGACGCAACTCTGCACAGCGAATCACGGCACCTCAGACGACTGGGCCAGTCGTGCACCCTCTTGAGATTGTGAATAAAAGAAACAATAATTAATAATTGATAACTGGCGTTTTGAGTAAACAACGGAATCCATCTTCAGTGTTATTAATAATACCGTAAGGCATATGGTGACAAAACTTGTTGACAAGGTAAAGAAGTAGATAGTGAGTGAGCGAGTGAGTGAGGTTTTACCCCACTTTTAGCAATATTCCAGCAATATCCCGGCAGGGAACACCAGAAATGGGCTTCAAATATTGTACCCATCTCAGGAATCGAACACGGGTCTTCGGTGTGACGAGCGAACGCTTTAATCTTGAGGCTATCTGACCGCCCCTGTAATGTATTAAAAAATCAGAGGCGGAAGCAGGTAGACTGGGCGTCGGCCCCGTCTTCATGATAGTTGAAATTGAGTAGCCCGTCAAATTACAGGAATCCGATTTCACCCCAGTAAGGAGAATCTCCTCAGTAGTAGATGTACCTTTCATTGTCTGTTTTTCGTAGTCAAATTTAATTTTGATCAAACATTTGTGACTTTACATGCTTTAACATCTTTTGAGTAGAATATTAATTACTACAAGCAAGTGTGTTTGTAGTCAGCCCAATGGGGATTCCCGGTAAGAGAACGTCCCTTGCAATCAAATTATACTGGTCATAAGGGGCCACTTTACTGATCGGAGTGAGTGAGTGAGTTGGGTTTAATGCCGCTTTTAACAGTATTCCAGTTATATCGCGCGTGTCAGCGTAATGTGGAAGGAAATTCCGAAGTGATGCAGGTCTCAGACGTTAACCACTTCGGTGAAACCCACGAGCACGGGTATGGTGCTGACAAACCTAGAAACATAATCGGGGCGAACTGGGATTCGAACCCACAATCATAGGTGTCTGGCTTGCCCAAGGGACGCAACTCTGCATAGCGAATCGCGGCGCCTTAGACGACTGGGCCACCTGTGCCCCCTACTGATTGGAAGGCCAGTCTCAGTAACCAGTTTGATGCATGTCATCATACCCTGTTGGCACGGATCGTTACTCCTAATATCAATTTCTGGATTGTCTGGTCCAGATCAGACTATTCACAGACTGCCATTATATAGCTGGTATAGTGTTGAATTCAGAATCATGTCCTGCGTCTATCTTTATGATATTGTGTCCATTGGTATGTATTTGTTACACTGAATAACCGAGAAGATTGTCATATTGACGTGGATAGATGCTGACAATATCAATCACTGGATTGTCGAGTCCAGATTCAATTATTTACATGCTGTCTTCCTGTAGCTCTATACTGAGGAGTGTGGTGTTAGACAAACATATAAATACAAGTCCAACATTTATACTTGTCAAAATGATCAAACATTCAAATGTGATTGCTGAGGGCAGAACTGTCATGTCAACTTATATCTCAATCATAAGAGGCGACTAACAGGGCCGGGAGGCCAACATTAAAAACTGAGATGGCTAGGAGTAAAAGTGATAAGACGTAAAATGAGGATTAAAATGTACGTATTCTTTATGCACACCAAAGTGATCTTTGTCCCTCATCATGGTGGAATCACTTGATGAAGGACAAAAAGAAATTTAAAACGTTATGTATTTAAGAATACTGAAATTGAATTCCACATTGCAATGTGGCAATATTTGTTGTTTATTTCTGATGAATGTGAATGGCAGAAAAATTAGCCTGTCATAAAATGTAAAGTGTTCCGTTGACCTTTTTGTGATACTCCCACGGAGGCTAATGGGGTAGATCTTGGATGTTTATAGTCCAAATTTATGGGGTTAAATGTTATGTCCAAAATTACTGCTCTTATATGTGTGTGTGTGTGCATGTGTCCATGCAGAGTCCATTGTATGATCCGACTATATCATAACGATGTGTTATGAATCACTTTGAAATAGTGACGATACCAGGTGTTTGTGAAAAAGTGACAATCCGCTGGGGGCATCCAAACACATGCAAAGGCAAATCAATTGTGTACCTTATGTACAGAAGAAGATATGATACACTGATGCATCAAATTGTGAAGACACCAAGGCTGGAGCTGCTGTCACATTGCTCGACAGAAATGGGGAGGTGAGGTGAAATGGGGTTTAACATCGCGTCCAAGATCATTGCACTCATATAGAGATGTGCATGTACGTGTGTTTGTGTGGCTGCTTGTACAAGTCCGGACTGATGCCGATTTATAGTGCTAGCTCACTGAGATACCATGCCGCAGTTTAACATGAATACCACACTCAGACACAGTATACTGACTCCGAGTCGACCAGTCCTGTTTTAGCCCCTTAATGCCGAATGCCAGACAAGGAAACAACAAGTACCATCTTTTAACATCTTTGGTATGACAAGGCCGGGGGTAACTATCGGCCAGATTGACAAGCCAACTAGGCCACTGACCTTCTACAATAATATTCTTCAATAATATCAACAAGCCACGGTCCAAAGGACCAGCAGATAATCAGCACCTGTGTGCTCTCATTCTGGTGGCTAGGGTGAAGTCTCGCCTATATACTGAAGGACCCGCCCAACGTTACACTGGAGGTGATGAGGAAGTTGATGGAGTCTGGGGTGAGCCTGGCCCCCCACTCGGCTGTAGAACGGGCCATGGCCGACCTGCAGGAGCTGCTGACTGTCAGTGAGAGATGGGAGGAGAAGGCCAGGATCTGTCTGCAGGCCAGGTACCCCTCACTGTTGGAGCATACATACAGCCTTAGACGTTATGACACTACTGTATATCTTGAAATTAACGCGAGCATGAATTAAATTCGAAAAATGCATGTGGTCTTTGCTCTCATTTTTAAACATCACATTTATATCAACAATAAGACATTTTTTATAGCAAAAATACCAACTTAGACATACGCTGATGTATTCCACACCACTGTTTATTGAGCAGCACTTGTATATAAAGAATATAAACAATGTCATCTCAACACTAATTACATCCTGTGAATTAATTGTCACTGCTAGGGTCAAGACAAGAGTTTTATTCACTTATGTCATCACTGATCACACCTGCAAGTCCAGACAGACGCCACCCTATGTTCTTTGCGACTGTGTCAAAGGCCGACACGAGCCAGCGCGCATGTATTGTTTTTGCGGAAGTACTTTACTAAGCGCTAATAAGCGGTGCTATTTGGTGTGTGATTGGATTAATGTAAGGTTGGATTAAGGTGAGGATTCTAAACCTGACTGAGGATAGAGAGGAGTGAGTGAGTGAGTGAGTATGGTTTTACACCGCTTTTAGCAATATTCCAGCAATATCACGGCGGGGGACACCAGAAATGGGCTTCACACATTGTACCCATGTCGGGTCTTCGGCGTGACAAGCGAACGCTTTAACCACTAGGCTACCCGACTGCCCCGATGCTTGAGAGGAGGGGGTGTCGCATTCATATTGAGTCGTATTTTTGGCTAGGGTCCAGGGGTCACATTCTTTTGGAGACGCATTAATTTCACGATTTACAGTGTTTGGTTCCCGTGTCATTCACTCATCCCCTTAGGACCTTCACAGTTGGCACTATTTGCATCTATTCCAAATCTTAAAATTCCCAAATTCGATATAAGCAGCCCCTAAAGCCCCCTCTTGGGTTGCACACACCACTTTCGCCCCTTTCGGAAACACATTAAATGGCCTGGCCGGGCCCGTGTGCGAAATACGCATCAGTCGGAAAGCGCATGTTAAATCCCCAAAGTAAGTAAGTAACAATAGGCACGGAGGATGTTTCTAAGTGTCTTGTCAGCGGTAAAGGTCACATCTATGATGGCTGTTGTTTTAAAGTTTCCTGTATTTGAGTGGTACGAATCCATTAAATGACATCCAATCTGATATTACAGAAGTAGGCTATTTATTCCCTCAAAAAAAAAAGGTGTCAGTATTACAACAAAATAAATTTCATAACAGCCATTTTTTGCCCACATAAATATCTTCATGTCTGAGAGTCTGTTTTGAAAAGATACTGTTTCTAATCCAAGATAAAGTTCATACTTGACAAACGGATCAAGTATACCCTACTGATGACCGATAACTTACCCACACACTCAGGATATAACATATCAAAGGTTTATTTTCATCACAGATGCAAGAAATATTTTTCAGCCATCTGTGTCCTGAGCACAAAGACCTTAACAGCAGATTGGTTGGATCAACAAGATATTTAGATATTGTCAAGTGAAATGATTATCAGAAATTCAGAGCAAAGCAATAGTTTGTTGTTTGTTTGTTTGTTTGTTTAAAATCACAATGTTCTAACAATATGACAGAGGTTTGGGGATAATCAAATCTGGACCAGACAATGTAGTGATTGACATCATGAGCATCAATCCACACAGTTGGCATTCGATGACAAGTCATGAAGCCTGACCACCCGACCTCATACTACAAGCACCTGTTGCTTTATTCTATATTATAGCTAAAATGGAAAGAATAATCATTAAACCGCCCGCATGTTATCAGAAATCAGAGAAAATTGATAATGCCCTCATATTGCTTGACGACGGGCCATTATCACGCCCGTTGTTAGGTGACGTCATAGGGATAGGAATAATGACATCATCTGGTTTGTTCTATGACGTTTCCATATTTGTAAAAGTGGGTCAGTGACATTCGTGTTGATTGCAGTAAATGTTTGATTGATTCTTGTTGATTCTTTTTATTTTATTAACAAATTCCATCCATTTTAACTATAATAACGGTAACACTATTTTGCAGGGCATTATCATTTGCAGAAGTCCTCGGTCTTTTCAACTGCCTACCTTCGTCGGGCAGTTAAGTATTTGAGAAAACACGCTTACGAGATTTTGGTAGACAGAGCATGCCCTGGGGGTCGAGGAAAAACCGCGGGGGCTTCGCCCCCTTGGTTTTTCCCTCTCCCTAGGGCATGCTCTATCTACCAAAACCGATGGAAAGTGTTTTTCGATACTTATAAACCGAAAAAAGAAACTAAAAACAACATTTATCAACATTTTTATGTTTCGAACATACTTTCCATGAACCTTAGGAAACGCGCGTAAAATATCTGTTGCTGGCGTACGGATCTTGAAAAGGACATTCTTAAAAAGAGTAGGGCTTGTCAACACCTCTGTAGCCTCGTGGTACACTCACTGGGCTACAGATATGAAGGTTGCGAGTTCGATCTCGGGAATATAAAGAAAACATTTGTCATTTGATTTTACATTTCATTACATGTTACAATCGGAACGGAAGTTATACTAATAAAATACCAAGGACATTATATAAAATCCCTGGGATATTATAGCAAATATGACTTGAATATCCTATAAAATCCCTGGGATATTATATAAAATCCCTGGGATATTATATAAAATCCCAGGGACATTACAAAGTCCCTGTTTATGAGATTTAACCCGACTGGAAAGTAAAACCTCACAATAGGTTTTAATGCCTATAGAAAGAAGTCTCTTACTTAATGGCGATCTCAATGAATAGGTTTATAATGGAAGATCTCGGGCTTCTGCAAATGATAATGCCCTGAGAAATAGCGTCACCCTTATACTCTAACCTGGAATCCCCATGGGTTGAGGGGGCAAGAAATGGGTTTAATGTTGCATTGAAGATCGTTGCACCGTGCAACGTGCAACGTGAATGAAATTGTGCATGCGGTGGCTTGGACTAATATAAGGGTAACTCTATTTTTCAGGGCATTATCATTTGCAGAGGCTCGAGGTCTTCCATTAACTGCCCGACGAAGGAGGGCAGTTGAAAAGACTGAGGGCTTCTGCAAATGATAATGCGTCAGGCGGTAAATTGATCTTACTGACATGTTTTAAATGACATTGTAAAATAATTCAAACAAATACAAACTTGATAGAAAACAGCTGTTCGATTGAGCTGAGGTCAGCATGCGCTATGTCACGTGACTTCCATTGACTCGGAAAAAGCGTGCCGCTGTTTTGCTTTGAAGCAGGGTATAAAGGATTTATTTTACCTCTCAGAAATCCACGTGCAGCCTGTCTCGCTCATGGCGGGGTATAAGAGATTTATTCCCCCGCTGAGAAATTTATTACCTTTCAAGGCGGGTTACACAGTATTTTATCAAGATCACATGGCCTAATCAAATCTCATCACTCTGAAATGGAGGTATGATAAAATATCATGTCAGCAATCACACCAACAAACACTGCACAATTTAAGTCAATACATAACGTGTAAGAAATGTCAAGGCCATTTTAGTGATGTAAAGCCAGTAATGGTTTGAGCTTTGCGAAAGGCAACTCCTCTTTGCCAATTGTGTGTGCAGTGTTTATTTTGATTTTAAGACCAGAATTTGTTTTCTCTGAATTATTTCTCATCTGGTCGTCAAAAGCATTAAGCAAAGATTTCTTAGGCGCTTAGGAGTAAAGTTACATCTCTACAGTGTGTGCCTGGCACTGAATGTTTGAATGTTTGACAATAGTTTCTCGTTTAAATTTACAACTGCCCTTCACAAAATCTGTTCTAGCAAATTATGGATTTGCGGCACAAAAAAACACACGACATAACATTTCATTCTTTTGTTAAAATCGGAGCCAATTGAATCCAGCCCCGAAAGATTTCAATTGGCTTTGAATTGAAATCTTTCGGGGCTGGATTCAATTGATTCGATAGATTTGTCAATAGATCGCGAGTAGATTTCAAACACACCTGTTTCTCTACAGACTCGTCAGACCACAATTTGAAACAAGTAGTTAGGCTAGGTTCACACAGTGCCGATTATGGCTCCCGTTTCACATCAGACAGCGCTATGACACAAAAAGTGAAAAAATCTCCACTGATCTGGAATGTCCTATCATTGTCTGAACACAGTCGTATACATTCGTAACAGAGTCCTTCGGATCGGTTGGTTGGTTGGTTTGTTGTTTAACGCCGCACTCAGCAATATTCCAGCTATATGACGGCAGTCTGCAAATAATCGAGTCAGGACCAGACAATCCAGGTATTGATATCATGAGCATCGATCCACGCAATTGGAATCGATGACATGCATCAACCAAGTCAGCGAGCCTCACCACCCTTCCCGTTAGTCGCCTTTTACGACAAGCATAGTCACCTTTTACGGCAAGAATGGGTTGCTGAAGACCTATTCTACCCCGGAATCCTTCGGATCAGGAAATGTCCAGAGAGGTCAGCCAAGCATTCCCAACAGTATGGTGCATCCCCTAACATTCGGGAAAATCAGCCGATTTTGTCCAATTGGATTACAATCATGACAGATTCTGCTGTATGGGATCAAAATTGTAATAATGTCTTGTGTTGTCTGGATGGTGTCCTGTGGATCACCAGTAGATTCCCGCTTAGTTTATGAGACAATACAAACCGTAACTTTAATCTCTTCATATAAAACAATGCCGAGCTGAACAGGAATTACATTTTATATAATAGATCATCATGTCTAGTCATGTTTAATCACAAATTTCAAATTTGTATTGACCAAGTTTAATGGTTTCGCCTGAATGTCAGTATTCTGAGTGCACTGACTCCGAGCCGACTAGTCCTTGTTTTAGCCCCTTAATGAAAAGTGCCATGCAGGGCAAAAACAAGTACCATCATTTAACAGCTTTTGGGATCGAACCAAGACCTTCTCTTAGCTCTCTAGGCAACCGCTCTACAACTAGAGTGAGTGAGTGAGTGAGTGAGTGAGTGAGTGAGTGAGTGAGTGAGGTTTTATGCTGCTTTTACCAATATTCCAGCAATATCACGGCGGGGGACACCAGAAATGGGCTCACTGGGTATTTTTCAACTAAATCACCTGATAATCACCAGAAAAAATATGTGTACAGCTAATTGTTATTTCCAGCTTATTTTACATGACAATATATGTCATAATCTAAATCTCTGCATGCCTTGTAAAATGCACTTCATTTTTTAAACACAAAATGACCAAAAAAAATCCAAAAATGATCTTTTCAAAAAGGGCTGCTGTGATGGCCATATTGAAAGCTTTTGAACAAATTCAAAGGTGATGCAGTGGTTTTTGAAACAATGTGCACCGATGTCCCACTGACTGACACCACATGAGTTGTCCTGACATATAAACTCCCTAGAGTTGACACGCATTACCAAGATTATCTTCCTTTGTTTAACATTGATTATCAAATATCATTAACCAAACTGTCAAATTTTATCCTTGTCAAAATGATTCGGGTCAACCTGTGACAGAGTTGGTCTCAAATACATTTTCCACAACAAGGGCAAAGAAAATACAATATTTTGTAATTACAGTCATTGTGCAATCAGATGATTGCACTCCGTAGAGTGATGTGGCGCCTTGAGGTCTGCATATTATCTCATAAAATTGAATTTACAATCTAATACAAAGCATGATTAGAAAACCATGAAATCAATAGGAGTCTTTACTTATTTGCTTTGAGCATCTTCAAAGTAAACATTATTTTTTAAAAATGATATGATTATTTGAGGAGGTCAAGGCCAGAACCTGCTGATCATGAGAATGTATGTCATTCCCTTCATACAAATATATTATTATACAAATGAAATGTCATATTGGGGTTAAGTCAAATGTGAACCCACCTGGGCCACGCTCCACAGAGCTATGTAAGCACAAAAGTGATCGTAATGCCTATCCTTTAACATAGGCCTTCAGTTGTAGTGCAAAGATTGCTTTGTGGAACATTATTTACAATAACTAGAAAACGTAGACCATGATTTTATAAAGGATATACTCAGCAGTAAAATGTTCTCTCATATAATACTCAGCGAAAGAAGGAATCTTCTTTCCCACAAAAAGAAGGAAACTTTTCTCCCACAAAAAGAAAGAATCTTTTCTCCCACAAGAAGAAGGAACCTTCCCTCCCACAAAATGAAGGAAATTTCCTTCCCACAAAATGAAGGAATCTTTTCCAGCACAAAATGAAGGAAACTTAACTCCCACCAAATGAAGGAAACTTATCTCCCACCAAATGAAGGAAACTTATCTCCAAATGAAGGAAACGTATCTCCCACCAAATGAAGGAAATGTATCTCCAACCAAATGAAGGAAACTTTTCTCCCACAAAATGAAAGGAAACTTATCTCCCACAAAATGAAAGGAAACTTATCTCCCACCAAATGAAGGAAACTTTTCTCCCACCAAATGAAAGGAAACTTATCTCCCACCAAATGAAGGAAACGTATCTCCCACCAAATGAAGGCAACTTTTCTCCCACAAAACGAAGGAAACATTTCTCCCACAAAATGAAAGGAAACTTATCTCCCACCAAATGAAAGGAAACTTATCTCCCACCAAATGAAAGGAAACTTATCTCCCACCAAATGAAGAAAACGTATCTCCCACAAAATGAAGGAAACTTCCTTCCCTCAAAACGAGGGAATCTTTTCTAGCAGAAAATGAAGGAAACTTTTATAACAAGAAGGAAACATTTCTCTCACAAAATGAAGGAAAACTTTTCTCCCACAAAACGAAGGAACCTTCCCTCCCACAAAATTAAGGAAATTTCCCTTCCACAAGTACAGTCCGTTTGACTCCAAATGAGAACGATGAATTGCAAAATAACTCGAAATCCAGAAAAGTGTATGAAACATCAATACGGTACTTGACCATGAATACCCTGTACCCAACAAAATCTGAATTTTGTTTATTTTTAAACCCATGACGGATGAAGTTCTTTGTGAGAAACTATCATGTAATTTTGTATAGAAATGTGTACATGACACGTAGGGGGCACAAACCGCGGAAGGCACAGCGCAAGCACGCATGCACTGCACGTTCTGTGGTAGGGGAAATGACAGAGCGTTAGAGGGGCCGTCTCATGATAATTTCAGTCGCAATCTGACTCACTCATGCCATAGATCTCTTCGTCGGAACTGCTGGTGCCTGAACCGACTGCCACTATTATAGGTTGGACTGTTGCTGGCCGTAGTCCATCTCGTGACCAATAACGTGGCTTTATCTCGTCAAGGACTGTGGCCACACAACGCCTCCATGTTTCTACTGTTACCCGACCAAGGGATTCCTTTGCAAGTTGTTCAACATCTTGTAATTTGAACGTTGTGTTCGATCGTCAAACGTCACCCTTGACGATGCCCCATACCAACTCGATTGGATTCAGGTCACAGCGATAAGGTGGCAGTCGTAAGACAGCGTGACCCTGACCCTTGATGTAACTGTCAACTTTATACACGGGGTCAGGTTTCATAGTTTTGATGATTTCATAGAGCTGTGGTTTCGTCGCTCGAGAAGGAAAGGTAATGTTCCTCCGTTGCAGCCAAGTAACCATGTGTCCTTTACAGTTATTAGAGGTTGGAGTCTTCTTGCTTTCTGGATCCTGCACACTATGATACGGTGCATTGTCCATGACAATGAGAGACTTGGTAGTCAAAGCAGGGACTAATTTATCTTTCACCCACTCCAGAAATACATTGCCGTTCATTTCTGTGTGGTAGTCCCTGTTGTCTTTGGCCTTGGCTCTAAAGACGAGGTCACAGTCTGGGTGAAAACCCTGACTAGCAGAACCATCATGGAGAACTATGAGTCTTTCACCCTTTCCCATTGGTACCCACTGACTGCTGGCTGTGTGTGACTCATTTACCCATGTCTCATCTAAGAAGACGGGCTCATATCCTTCTTCACGTTTCTGCATGATGGTACGAAGGTAATGATTTCGGAGACGAACAATGTCAGACCGTTCACACAACACAGCCCTATTTTCTCCAGTTATCTTTTTGTATTTGTAACCAAATGTATGCAACAGCTGCCATAGTTTGTACTTTGTAACATGTAATCATGGTCAGTTTCAAGGTGTTTCTTCAAAATTCTTAGGGACAGGTATTTATTTTCTGAGTGCAGTTTAACAATTGCACGTCTGACTTGATCCCTCTGAAAACTGTCTAATTTATCAACCTTGTGTGATTTTAACATGTTCCCTACCTCATTGGCCTGACTATTTGTATCACGTCGACTAACAACATTTTTAAGTTTCTGAGGGGACATACCAAGAGCTTTTGAAGCTCGTTTCAAGAATTTATTAATTGCATAAAAAGGCTTTAGCTCTTTCTGCTTCACTTCTAAAGAAATCATACACATTCAACATCAACTGTTTAACATCTGCTGAGTAGCGCATCTTGTCATTGAATGAACACGGTCACTGTGTAGCACGTGCAGACTGTGCTTGCGCTGTTCCTTCCACGGTTTGTCCCCCCTACGTGTCATGTACACATTTCTATACAAAATTACATGATAGTTTCTCAAAGAACTTCATCCGTCATGGGTCTTAAAATAAACAAAATTCAGATTTTGTTGGGTACAGGGTATTCATGGTCAAGTACCGAATTGATGTTTCATACACTTTTCTGGATTTCGAGTTATTTTGCAATACATCGTTCTCATTTGGAGTCAAACGGACTGTAGAAGGGAACTTCCCTCCCACAAAACAAAGGACACTTTTCTCCCACAAAACGAAGGACACTTTTCTCCCACAAAACAAAGGACACTTTTCTCCCACAAAACGAAGTAAACTCTCTCCCACAAAACGAAGGAAATCTTTCTCCCACAAATGAAGGAAACTTTTATACCAAGAGGGAAACTTTTCTGCCACAAAACGAAGGAAACTTTTTTCCCACAAAATGAAGGAAATCTCCCTTCCACAAAATGAAGGAAACTTTTCGCCCACAAAATGAAGGAAACTTTTCACCCACAAAATAAAGTTAATTTTTCTCCCACAAGAAGAAAGAACCTTCTTTCACACAAAATGAAGGATATCACCTTTCCACAAAACGAAAGGGAACTCTTCTCTCACAAAACAAAGGAAACGTTTCTCCTACAAGAAGGAGGAACCTTCCCTCCCACAAAAAGAAGGAACTTTCCCTCCCACAAAATGAAGGAAATCTCCCTCCCACACTGAGAAGGAACTTTCCCTCCCACAAAAAGAAGGAAACCTCCCTCCCACACTGAGGAGGAACCTTCCCTCCCACAAAATGAAGGAAATCTCCCTCCTACACTGAGAAGGAACCTTCCCTCCCACAAAATGAAGGAAACCTCCCTCCCACAAAAAGAAAGAACAAAAGAAAGAATCCTCTCCCTCTCTCATTCTCACTGAAAGAAAAAGAAAACCTCTCTCCTCCCCAAAGAAAGAAGATGCAACAAATATTATATCAAGGATCACGCTTCTTTAGTTAAGTACAAATACTCATGTTGTGTTGTCAAAGAAGACGCTCTTAAGCAAACAACAAAAGTCTCCCAGAAAATGAACTCAGAGAACTTCTGTATCAACACGATGTTATTTTTACCCACAACTAAGATCAATTTATACACTGATGAAGACTTCAAGTTTTGCGGGCTCTTTTAAAAAAGCAAGCACCCGACGACTTCAATCAAAGTCGCCATCTCAGTTCAAAGAACAAAAACCAATCCCTTTTCCCATAAACTGAAATGTTAAATCTAACCATCAGTGATTTAAGTTCTAAACTGACACAGAAGTTAAATGGGGTATAGGGTTTGTAATTGATAAAAGACACAAACAATTACATCGGATAATGAATTGTCTCTTAGTATTGATGTAATGCCTAACTAGGTTGGCCTTTCAAATTTTCTGCTGTGATGATTTTACTATATGCTTAGTACAACTGCCCGGTTATAATCGCTTCTGGTTATATGGCTGTTTAAAGAGACTTGTTATCTGTTCAAAGATCTTGCTGTTTCAGAAAATCATTTTTGCCAATTTTGCTTCTTGGTATGAAGTAATTGTCAACTTCTACACAGTCCTTCCTTTGCCCAGCGCAAATGACGCAAGACAGGAAATTTGTTTTCTTAGAATTTGCCAATTAATTGGAACATTTCTTCACGTTTTTCTGTTCATGATAACGTAATGACATGCTCAGTGGTGAAACTCCCTACACTTAATTCCGTAACGATGATATGAGTTTGTAAATGAATTATTCTGATACAGACTGTATGTCTCTGCCCATATTTCTTGTACCTTTATACTAATTAATTAATACAAGAAATACTTGCGAGGCTTTAACAAATCTCATTCTGCCAAAGCAAAAAAAAAATTCTTATTCTATTTTTTCAACAAAAACACATTTATCTGATTTTTTGTATTTGGGGTATTGATATTTAGCAGAATGAGTACTCAATTTCAACATCAACCTTGCGGCTGTACATGATATTTTCATGTATTTGTGTTTGATAATTATAATGCAATAGCATGAACAACAATCCAGGGCAATATGATGCACAATCACGATTCAGGGCAATATGACACAATCACGATTCAGGGCAATATGATGCACAATCATGATCCAGGGCAATATGACACAATCATGATCCAGGGCAATATGACAAAATCAGGATTCATGGCAATATGACACATTCATGATCCAGGGCAATATGACACAATCATGATCCAGGGCAATATGACACACAATCATGATCTAGGGCAATATGACACAATCAGGATTCATGGCAATATGACACATTCATGATCCAGGGCAATATGACACACAATCATGATCCAGGGCAATATGAAAACACAATCATGATCCAGGGCAATATGACACACAATCATGATCCAGGGCAATATGACACAACACGATTCAGGGCAATATGACACAATCATGTCCAGGGCAATATGACGCACAATCATGATCCAGGGCAATATGACACAATCATAATGCAGGGCAATATGACATACAATCATGATCCAGGGCAATATGACACAATCACAATTCAGGGCAATATGACACAATCATGATCCAGGGCAATATGACACAATCATGATCCAGGGCAATATGACACAATCATGATCCAGGGCAATATGACACAATCATGATGCAGGGCAATATGACATACAATCATGATCCAGGGCAATATGACACAATCACAATTCAGAGCAATATGACACAATCATGATCCAGGGCAATATGACACAATCATGATCCAGGGCAATATGACACAATCATGATCCAGGGCAATATTACACACAATCATGATCTAGGGCAATATAACACACAATCATGATCCAGGGTAAAATTACACACAATCATGATCCAGGGCAATATGACAGAATCATGATTCAGGGCAATAGGACACAATCTTGATCCAGGGCAATATGACACAATCATGATGCAGGGCAATATGACACAATCGTGATCCAGGGCAATATGACACAATCATGATTGAGGGCAATATGACACAATCATGATTCAGAGCAATATAACACAATCTTGATCGAGGGCAATAGGACACAATGATGATTTAAGGCAATATGACACAATGATGATTCAGGGCAATATGACACAATCGTGATTCAGAGCAATATGACACAATCATGATTCAGAGCAGTATAACACAATCTTGATCGAGGGCAATAGGACACAATGATGATCCAGGGCAATAGGACACAATTTTGATCCAGGGCAATAGGACACAATCTTGATCCAGGGCAACATGATACAATATTGATCCAGGGCAATATGACACAATCATGATTCAGAGAAATATAACACAATCTTGATCGAGGGCAATAGGACACAAAGATGATCAAGGGCAATATGACACACAATCAAGATCCAGGGCAATAGGACATACAATCATGATCCAGGGCAATATGACACACAATCATGATCTAGGGCTATACGACACAATCATGATCCAGGGCAATATGACACACAATCATGATCCAGGGCAATATGACACAATCATGACCTAGGGCAATATGACACAATCATGATCCAGGGCAATATGACACACAATCATGATCCAGGGCAATATGACACACAATCATGATCCTGGGCAATATGAAAACACAATCATGATCCAGGGCAATATGACACACAATCATGATCCAGGGCAATATGGAAACACAATCATGATCTAGGGCAATATGACACATACATGATCCAGGTCAATAAGGAAACACAATCATAATTCAGTGCAATATGACACACAATCACGATCCAGGGCAATATGACACAATCATGATTGAGGGCAATATGACACAATCATGATTCAGAGCAATATAACACAATCTTGATCGAGGGCAAGAGGACACAATGATGATTCAGGGCAATATGACACAATGATGATTCAGGGCAATATGACACAATCGTGATTCAGAGCAATATGACACAATCATGATTCAGAGCAGTATAACACAATCTTGATCGAGGGCAATAGGACACAATGACGATCCAGGGCAATATGACACAATTTTGATCCAGGGCAATAGGACACAATCTTGATCCAGGGCAACATGATACAATATTGATCCAGGGCAATATGACACAATCATGATTCAGAGAAATATAACACAATCTTGATCGAGGGCAATAGGACACAAAGATGATCAAGGGCAATATGACACACAATCAAGATCCAGGGCAATAGGACATACAATCATGATCCAGGGCAATTGGACACAATCTTGATCCAGGGCAATATGATACAATATTGATCCAGGGCAATATGACACAATCGTGATTCAGAGCAATATAACACAATCATGATCTAGGGCAATACGACACAATCATGATCCAGGGCAATATGACACACAATCATGATCCAGGGCAATATGACACACAATCATGATCCTGGGCAATATGAAAACACAATCATGATCCAGGGCAATATGACACACAATCATGATCCAGGGCAATATGGAAACACAATCATGATCTAGGGCAATATGACACATACATGATCCAGGTCAATAAGGAAACACAATCATAATTCAGTGCAATATGACACACAATCACGATCCATGGCATTATGACACACAATCATGATCCAGGGCAATATGACACACAATCATGATCCGGGCAATATGAAAACACAATCATCATCCAGGGCAATATGAAAACACAACCATCATCCAGGGCAATATGAAAACACAACCATGGTTGGATAAAAAAAAAGCGCAATTTTATGTGAAAAAGACTAATGTTACCATGATACCATGCCATGATGCTGGCTTTTGTTTCGGCTTTTTCATTAGGCCTATACATATACGTGAATACCAGTAATATAGCTGCACAAACAAGCCGCACTATTCTAAAAACAGGGCAATAAAGCTCAAAATAAGCACAAAAAATTACTCCACTTGTATTTGTATAGTTAAATATGACTGAACCTCGAAATTGGATGTGAATCCAAACATCGAAAATCATGGACGTCAACATAAAAAAGTACCCGAAGAAAGAAGTTCCATAACAGCATGCGACAACCTCATCAGTGACATACATTGGAGCCGCATTTCAAACAAACACATTGTATTTTGAATAACTGGTAATCATAGATCATAAATCACTTACAAAAGCATTTCTTGATGTGCAGGGCCAAAGACAAACGACAAAATGGTGTCGGAAACACTGCATCAATGCCGAAACTTGTGGTCAAGGCTCCACACATTCATAAAATTCATCATGTGTAAATGTTAACAGTATTGCAGAAAACCATGTGATGTTTCAAATTCCAAAGAAATTAGCAATTGGTTCCCTGTAGAATGCTTCACGTGATCGGCGCATTAACAGTTTGCTCTGTGTTATATTTAACATGCAAATACTTTGTGATTTTTTTTTCAAAAATCGAAATTTAGGGAAGATAAGCGAAAAAGCGTAATTTTACGCTCAACAGCGTAATGGTTGACATCTCTGCACACAAAAATGGTCCAGGGTAATATTACACAATCATGTTTGTTTGTTTGTTGCAATATTCCAGGCAGTCTGTAAACAGACTGGACCAGACAATCCTGTGATTGAGATCATGAGCATCGATCTAAGCAATTGGGATACGATGACATGCATCAACCAAGTCAGCGAGCCTGACAACCTGATCCCGTTAGTCACCTCTTACAACAAGCAAAGTCGCCTTTTACAGCAAACATGGGTTGGTGAAGACCTATTCTATCCCGGATCTTCACAGGTAGACACAATCATGGTCCAGGGTAATATGACTCACAATTATTATCCAATTTCTCACAACACGTATCCAGGGCATAGGACATAATCATGATTCAGGGCAATATGACACAATCATGATCCAGGGCAATATGACACAATCACGATTCAGGGCAATATGACACACAATCATGATCCAGGGCAATATGACACAATCATGATCCAGGGCAATATGAAAACACAATCATGATTCAGGGCAATTTATGATGGGGGCGGTCGGGTAGCCTAGTGGATAAAGCGTTCACTTGTCATGCCGAAGACCTGGGTGCAATTCCCAACATGGGTACAATGTGTGAAACCCATTTCTGGTGTCCCCTGCCATGATATTGCTGGTATATTACTAAAAGCGGTGTAAAACCACACTCACTCAGGGCAATAAGACACAATCTTGATCCAGGGCAATATGACACACAATCATGATCCAGGGCAATAGGACACAATCATGATCCAGGGCAATATGACACAATCATGATCCACGGCAATATGACACACAATTATGATCCAGGGCAATATGACACAATCTTGATCCAGGGCAATATGACACACAATCATGATCCAGGGCAACATGACACAATCATGATTCAGGCAATATGACACACAATCATGATCCAGGGCAATATGACACAATCTTGATCCAGGGCAATTGGACACAATCTTGATCCAGGGCAATATGATACAATATTGATCCAGGGCAATATGACACAATCGTGATTCAGAGCAATATAACACAATCTTGATCGAGGGCAACGGGACACAAATATGATCGAGGGCAATATGACACACAATCATGATCCAGGGCAATATGACACACAATCATGATCCAGGGCAATATGACACAATCATGATCTAGGGCAATACGACACAATCATGATCCAGGGAAATATGACACACAATCATGATCTAGGGCAATATGACACACAATCATGATCCTGGGCAATATGAAAACACAATCATGATCCTGGGCAATATGACACACAATCATGATCCAGGGCAATAAGGAAACACAATCATGATCCAGGGCAATATGACACACAATCATGATCCAGGGCATTATGACACACAATCATGATCCAGGGCAATATGACACACACAATCTTGATCCAGGGCAATATGACACACAATCATGATCCAGGGCAATATGACACACAATCATGATCCAGGCAATATGACACAATCATGATCCAGGGCAATATGACACAATCATGATCCAGGGTAATAGGACACAATGATGATTGAGGGCAATATGACACAATCATAAATCAGGGCAATATGACACAATCATGATCCAGGGCGTTTTAAGACACAATATTGATCCAGGGCAATATTGAAACACAATCATGATCTAGGGCAATATGACACAATCATGATTCAGAGCAATATAACACAATCTTGATCGAGGGCAATAGGACAGAATGATGATCCAGGGCAATAGGACACAATCTTGATCCAGGGCAATATGACAAAATCATGATCCAGGGCAATATGACAGAATCGTGATTCAGGGCAATATAACAGAATCTTGATCGAGGGCAATATGACACAATCATGATCCAGGGCAATAGGACACAATGATGATCCTGGGCAATAAGACACAACCATGATCCAGGGCAATAAGACACAACCATGATCCAGGGCAATTTGACACACAATCATGATCCAGAGCAATATGACACACAATCATGATCATATTGCCCTAGATCATGATTGTGTTTCCATATTGCCCTGGATCATAATTGTTTGTCATATTGCCCTGGATCATGATTGTGTTTCCTTATTGCCCTGGATCATGATTGTGTCATATTGCCCTGGATCATGATTGTGTTTCCTTATTGCCCTGGATCATGATTGTGTCATATTGCCCTAGATCATGATTCTGTTTCAATATTGCCCTGGATCATGATTGTGTCATATTGCCCTGGATCATGATTGTGTTTCCTTATTGCCCTGGATCATGATTGTGTCATATTGCCCTAGATCATGATTCTGTTTCAATATTGCCCTGGATCATGATTGGGTGTCATATTGCTCTGGATCGCGATGATGTCCTATTGCCCTGGATCATCATTGTGTCCTATTGCCCTGAGTGAGAGAGTGAGTGTGGTTTTACACCGCTTTTAGTAATATTCCAGCAATATCACGGCAGGGGACACCAGAAATGGGTTTCACACATTGTACCCATGTCGGGAATCGGACTAACACACAACCCGACACATACATCGCCACAGAAGTGCAATAATCTGGAATGTGTTGTTGAACCCCATTTCATCTCAAGAGTGAGTGAGTGAGTTGGGTTTAACACCGCTTTTAACAGTATTCCAGTTATATCACGGCGTGTCAGCTTAATGTGGGAGGAAAGCCCGAACTGATGCAGGTCTCAGACATTTACCACTTCGGTGAAACCCGCGAGCACGGGTATGGTGCTGACAAACCTACAAACATAATCCGGGCGAACCGGGATTCGAACCCACAATCATAGGTTTCTGG
This sequence comes from Haliotis cracherodii, assembly GCF_022045235.1. Classification (NCBI taxonomy): domain Eukaryota; kingdom Metazoa; phylum Mollusca; class Gastropoda; order Lepetellida; family Haliotidae; genus Haliotis; species Haliotis cracherodii. Next base: position 13,528,384 of record NW_027266319.1, read on the forward strand.
CGTGCCCAAGGGACGCGACTCTGCACAGCGAATCGCGGCGCCTTAGACGACTGGGCCACCCGTGCCCCCTCATCTCAAGAACCTCACCTAATTCAGTGTAAAACCACAACTAAACATTTGCATAACATCCCCTGTACGAACTTTCTCCGATGTAATAACTTGTGAGACATGGTGACTGCCTGATATGAAAGCTGCAGGAAGATGTTCAATCTGCCCTCAAGAACTTTATAGCCTACATTATTTGTTTTGAACCCCCTCAAGACACACTCGACTGACTCTACCCTACAATAACAAGCCTAAGTAGATGAGAAACTTAACACTGCGCAGTTTTATTTTCCAATGCATTAATAAGATTATATTTGCATCCGTGAAGCTGGCAAAGTAGATACTTTTTGCACAGTAGTTTTTAAGGAAAAATAAATTTTAATAGTTTGACATTTCGGTTTAGAAGTTCAAGACAAAGAGTTGAAGAAACATGTTTTGTAAAGACAGACACTGTTGAATATCTGCATTTAATCATCCATAGGTCAATCGAAAGCATACATTTGAATTCCATGGTCTTGTCTGACAACATCACAAAAACCAGATAAATTCTGAAGTTATACAGATATTTCTGGATAAGTATGTGTTTCATATGTCACAGGGCTGATTTCTGCTGGCCCTTTGGACAGTGGATAGCAGGAACGATTGAGGACCTCCCACTGGTAGGTAAAGACATATGTACCATTTTCACAAACACCAGCTGTCTTCAAAGACACTTCTTTGTGCCTTTTACGTCCATTAGAATCTGTTTTGGCCGATAATCAAACCGTTATTATCTGGCATTCATGTATTATATTTACATGACACCACAGCATTAGAAACTAATAGTTTTGGTCCACTAGTCCTTATAATAATATAATTCAGCAAAACCCTTAATAATGGCTAATTTCTACTAGTCCTTATGATACCTTAACTATTGGGCAGTTTGGCAAGAACTACAGGACTAGTGCCAGTTTCTAACACTGCACCACATTCACAAAACCAATTGAAGAACAAACCAGTGGTCTGAAATACCATATCTGTTTTCAAATACCTCTAAACCAATAAATAAAAAACCCAAAACATCTGGCCTCCAGACAAGACAATCTTTTGGCCACTACTGGTGTTGAAACAACCTGGCCATGAAAAGGTAAGAGCATATATATCAAATAAACAACTGCCAATCAAATTGTCTGAGATGTCAATAACGTGTGTTCAAATAGCTCCATACACTGACATAGCATTGCTGATAAAGACCAAATATGAATCAGAAAATGAATGTCACTGTGCTTTAAAATTGTTTGGCATCGTTCATTAAATGCACAGACCAACTTTCTAATGCTCTCATACAGTCAGTAGGCAACTTCTGAAGTGAAGGTTCCAATATTTACAACTTCTTCAAAATGGAAAACTATTGAGTAATAAGAAATGTAAACATTACCTGAAGATGACAACTACATCCCGGAGAACTCATATTATATAAATAGATGTTTCTTCTGACACACACAGGAAAGAAGTGAGGTTTCTCCCCTTACACAATCATAAGACTTCTGAGCATCTCCGAGGGGTGTTCATTAAAGATTTCCCCTAAACCACTTAGGGTTACCAAATTTGGTTGAAATTTCACATGTGTAATGATACATGTATCTATGGGTTATGTCTGAATTTGCAGCACCGAACTATTAATCTTACCACTTTTACAGGTGTTATGATCGAGTAGGGTGTGACAATGGAGCCAGTAGAATACCAAGCAGTGATTAGGTTTTTATATTTGAAAGGTCGCACACTTAAAGAAACTTTCGATGAAATGAAAGCAACTTTTGGGGAAGATACCCCATCATATGACGTTGTTAAACACTGGCATTGCCAGTTCAAGTGTGGTCGGACATCTGTGGAAACAGCTGCCATTCCTGGTCGCCCCCATTCAGCCATTGATGAGGACACTATCCATCAAGTGGAGACCGCCATTTTGGCAGACCGACGTATAACTGTTCGCCAGTTAGCACAAGATGTCAAGATCAGTGTAGGGTCTGAGGAAAAATCATCCATGACAATTTGAACATGCATAAGGTGTCTGCACGATGGATTCCCAGGTTGCTCACACCTTTCCAAAAGCAGGAACGAGTCAATTGCTCAAAGGATCTTTTGGACATGTGCCAAAAACAACAGGCAAACTTTTTTGACAGACTTATCACACAGGATGAAACACGGGTCCATCACTATGATCCTGAGACTAAAGTTCAGTCGATGCAATGGAAGCATGTGGAGTCACCACCCCCAAAGAATGCACGTGTCCAACCCTCTGCAGGCAAGGTCATGCTCATGGTGTTTTGGGACCAGCACGGAGTAGTGATGATGGATTTCTTGGCAAAGGGTACCACAATTACAGGAGCTTATTATGCTTCACTGCTGCGGAAATTGTGGGACGCTATCAAGCTTAAGAGGCGTTGCATGCTGACCAAGGGTGTCCGTCTCCTGCAAGACAATGCTCCAGTACACAACTCTCATGTTGCCCAGACAGAAGCGCGGTCCTGTGGCTATGAAATCCTTCCACATCCTCCTTACTCTCCTAATCTTGCACCATCTGACTTACACCTCTTTCCAACCATGAAGTCATTTGTGAAGGGAAAACGTTTCACAGATGATGAAACACTGATTTCTGAAGTTAAGTCCTGGTTTGAGATGCAAAATGAGGGCTTTTACAAGCAAGGTCTCCATAGTTGCATTAAACGATGGGAGAAGTGTGTAACTCTTGGTGGTTCCTATGTGGAGAAAGACTAATAACCTATTCCAAGTTTCATTCCACTAGGTCCATCGGAAGTGGGTCAGGGGAAATCTTTAATGAACACCCTTCATATGTGCTTAATATCGATGATCTGATATCATTCAATAACCACAAACAGCTAATTCCCTTTTACTGATTTACCCACCTGACCTGGACATAAAGGAGACCAGTGAGACCGCCTCATCTGTTTCATATTTAGATCTGTGCTTGACAATACAGAGTGACAAAACACTCTCCACAAGACTGTATGACAAGAGGGTTCCTAGTTGTCAACCTTCCCTTTATATTGAGCAATATTCCAGCAGCTCCAAAGCTTTCAAAACGTTTTATGGTTTGTTTGTTGTTTAACGCCGCACTCCAGCCATATGACGGTGGTCTGTAAATAATTGAGTCTGGGCCAGACAATCCAGAGATTGACATCATGAGCATCGATCCACGCAATTGGGATACGATGACATGCATCAACCAAGTCAGCGAGCCTGACCACCCGATCCTGTTAGTCAGCTCTTACAACAAGCCTAGTCGCCCATGAGGGCAAGCATGGGTTGCTGAAGACCTATTCTACCCCGGATCTTCATGGGTCTATTAGCTTCTAGCTGTAAAAAGCAGAAGTTTGGTTTCTAGTAGATATGTGGAGTACATTTCCAAATTTGAAACATCAGTGACACGAATGATGTCTGATGCAATTCCCTAGTTTGACTTGAACCATATGTAATACACTGTCACTCACACAAGCGTTCAATCTGACACTCACACAAGCATTCACTTTGTCACTCACACAAGCATTCAATCTGACACTCACACAAGCATTCACTTTGACACTCACACAAGCATTCAATCTGACACTCACACAAGCATTCACTTTGACACTCACACAAGCATTCAATCTGACACTCACACAAGCATTCACTTTGACACTCACACAAGCATTCAATCTGACACTCACACAAGCATTCACTTTGTCACTCACACAAGCATTCAATCTGACACTCACACAAGCATTCACTTTGACACTCACACAAGCATTCAATCTGACACTCACACAAGCATTCACTTTGTCACTCACACAAGCATTCAATCTGACACTCACACAAGCATTCACTTTGACACTCACACAAGCATTCAATCTGACACTCACACAAGCATTCACTTTGACACTCACACAAGCATTCAATCTGACACTCACACAAGCATTCAATCTGACACTCACACAAGCATTCACTTTGACACTCACACAAGCATTCACTTTGTCACTCACACAAGCATTCAATCTGTCACTGACAAAATCATTCAATCTGACACTCACACAAGCATTCACTTTGTCACCTACACAAGCATTCACTTTGTCACTCACACAAGCATTCAATCTGTCACTCACACAAGCATTCAATCTGTCACTGACAAAATCATTCAATCTGACACTCACACAAGCATTCACTTTGTCACCTACACAAGCATTCACTTTGTCACTCACACAAGCATTCACTTTGTCACTCACACAAGCATTCAATCTGTCACTCACACAAACATTCTATCTCACTCACACAATCATTCACTGTCACTCACACAAGCATTCACTGTGACTCACACAAGCATTCACTGTCATTCACACAAGCATTCAATATCATTCACACAAGCATTCAATCTCACTCACACAAGCATTCACTCCGTCACTCACACAAGTCTCACTCATTGTATCGTATTCAGACAATAATTGACTCGAGCACTCACATGAGCATTATTCTACTACTCACACAAGCATTCACTCCGTCACCCACACAAGCACTCACTCCGTCACTCACACAAGCATTCTATCTCACTCACATGAGCATTATTCTACTACTCACACAAGCACTCACTCCGTCACCCACACAAGCACTCACTCCGTCACTCACACAAGCAATCACTGTCACTCACACAAGCATTCTATCTCACTCACATGAGCATTATTCTACTACTCATACAAGCATTCACTCCGTCACTCACACAAGCATTCACTCCGTCACTCACACAAGCATTCTATCTCACTCACATGAGCATTATTCTACTACTCACACAAGCACTCACTCCGTCACCCACACAAGCATTCACTCCGTCACTCACACAAGCAATCACTGTCACTCACACAAGCAACCACACAATCACTGTAAAACTTCCCCAGCGGCCTTCTAGAAGCAAGAAAATACTTTTTCAAGGATGACGAAACTTTTGAGGAGAGTAGAAACTGTAACAGAACACAACACTTTCAGTAAGACAGCACAGCATCTCAATGCTGATGGTGCTTTGACATTTCCATTCTTGTAACCTGATAGGGTTTTATCGTGTATCTTTGAAGTGATTTTATATTTGTTTCACACACTTTTACTCAGATAATGCAACACATTAGGTAACATGGAGGTTTTGAGTTTTTTCAAGGGGCAAACCTTGCCCAACTTGTTCACAAATGCGTTAACAAGCCGTCACAAAGTGTTATCTTATGTCATTGAATGTACTAATTTGATATTTGAATGAGATAACAAGAAATTGAAGAAACACATCAACAGGCTCTCGTGGTGTCGAAACAAGTCCCCACACTGCAATGTCGTGGCATTGTCTCGCTGGCAGTGTTAATTGCTTAGAACGGAGAACAGAACATCTTATAGCGGTTGTATGTCAATGTTCCTTGGCTCATCCGGGTGACTCTCGGTCACTTTGGGTCACTCTGGCTCTCTGGGTATCTCTGGGTATTTCTGGGACAATTTAAGGAAACGTACTGAATCAGTTGTGTTTGTTTGTTGTTTAATACTGCACTCAGCAATATTCCAGCTACATGACTGCAAATAATGATGACAATGTAAGGATTGATGTGCACAAATTGGCTACGGTGAGGTGCATCAACCCAGTCTGACTGCCCGATCCAATTAGTTGCCTTTCACAACAAGCATAGGTTGCTAGGGACCAATTCTAACCTGGATCCCCACAGGTGGGTGGGTGGGTGGGTGGGTGGGTGAGTGGGTGAGTGGGTGAGTGAGTGAGTGAGTGAGTGAGTGAGTGAGTGAGTGAGTGAGTGAGTGAGTGAGTGAGCGAGCGAGCGAGCGAGCGAGCACACAGCCTTTAAGCAATATTCCAATAGGGAGACACCAGAAACAGCCTCACACATTGTACCCATGAGGGGAATCAGACCCAGGTCTTCAGTGTAACGAGGCAATGCTGTAGCAAAGGTTAGCCACATGCCACAGAATTGCAATACATGGTTTGGGGCACCCCACTCCACCCTAAACCACAACACATTATACCATATACCAACTCCCGACCCCCAACACATACCCCTTACATGACCCCACTCCCAACCCCACCCTCCAAATACCTAAATCCCCATTCCTAGCCAATGGAGGGCAGTCGGGTAGCCTAGTGGTTAAAGCGTTTGCTCGTCACGCCGAAGATCCGGGTTCGAATCCCGACATGGGTACAATGTGTGTCTGATGTCCCCCGCTGTGATATTGAGAGAATATTGCTAAAAGCGGTGCAAAACCAAACTCACTCTCTCACTCCTAGCCAATGGTGTGTGATTATTTAGAAAATCATACACACATTTCCATACTGAAAAACAGGATCTAGAATGATATTTCTAGACTTTCACATAATCAAATACCCATACTAAATGTCAGTGTTTTAAAGCAATCGGGGCTGAAGGTTGTAAACAAATGACACAAACAATGCTCCAAGATGGTAGTCTTTTGAAAGAAGTCTCATTCGTTTAGCTGATCATGAAGCACAATTTAACAGAATTATTTCACAGCAATGATAATGCTTCTGCGAATTCTATACGACAATACTGACCTAATTTTCACAAAGTCGACCCAATGGGAAGACAAACACCCCACATCTCTCCCATTATTTTTGCAAAAAGTCGGAGCCCTCCAAGCCACCGGCACATCGGCAGCAAAGAGATGAACATTTGATCACGGGGGCTATCGTTCTAACTGGAGGCTCCGTTCAAATTATCTCTTCTAACGAGTTCCTAGAAGAGTCATTATCGATCAACCTGACCCGTATGACAAACATATCTGATCTTTTATAAATCGCTGCCCCCTGTGGGGACACAAACCTGATGTGATGACTACTAATTGAGGCAAGTCGAAGAGGTAACATCTACGACTGACAAGAACTATGACTAAGCAAAGTGTAGGTACAGAAAAATTGACATTTGGGATGGTGCTACGTCAATAATAAAAGTGAACTTTGCCGAAAAAATTATACAATCAATCTCGTATTCTCAAAAATCTTGTACTCTTTCCCTAGATAAAAATGCTGCAAGTTTTGTTCACAGGGAATTTTGGTCACGTAAATATGTTTAGCACAATTAATTGACATTCATTTACATGCAAACAGTCTAACAAGGCTATGCTTCATCGTCTGCTAAGGGGTAGATGCATGTATAATTAATTATCATGACCTTTCGGTCTTGAAAGCTGGGCAAAAGGCAAATTAGGTGCAAGGCAATTAAATGTAAACCGATAAAAGAAAATTGAAATAAAAAACTCGTTAGTTCCTCCAACATCTGAAGCTTTGGGAAAAGGCTTATTTTGCAAACACTCTCTACTCAATTTCAGGTTGTTATAAAGTCCAGTCTGAAATTAAAGTTGTCTGTGTTACAGCATAGATGGATTTTAAAGCCACAATCCAAAAAGAATCGTTCCAATTCCACATCAATCACATTGAATGGGTTTTGTTTGTATTGATAGGTAAAAAAATTCTGAAAATATTCCCCTCAGGTGTTTAACAAAGCAAACATCCATGTAAAATCTTGTTTCAGAAGAAACCTATCTCATCATGATGCCTTGAATAAATTTGAAAGAAGAAGAAGAAGAAGAAGAAGAAGAAGAAGAAGAAATATGGTGGGCGGACAGCAGCTGGCCTCATGGGCCTAAGGTTTGTTTGTTTTGTTTGTTTGTTTGTTTGTTTCCAGCTATATGACAGCGGTCTGTAAATAATCAAGTCTGGACCAGACAATCCAGTGATTGACATCATGAACATCGATCCACGCAATTGGGATACGATGACATGCATCAACCAAGTCAGAGAGCCTGACCACCCGATCCCGTTAGTCGCCTCTTCAGACAAGCATGAGTTGCTGAAGACCAATTCTACGCCAGATCTTCACAGGTCTATGAGATATCAATACAATCACACATGTATATTCCATTCACATATTTAAATGACATAAAATCAGTCAAACATACACAGACTATATCTAACATACAGGTCAAAATGATATTTCGTACAATACATACTGTATACCCAGAACGACTTGGATGAGTCTAAATTTATAACCGCGTACCCGACCCTACCTTGGTATGAACTGAAGGTCTCAGAGTTAGGAATGAAATGTCTTATTGGGAATTGTTTTACCGCAGCCCTGGCAAAAATTATTTAGATACATGTATAAAACGATCAGATCATGCGTACACGGAAGTTGACTGAAGCGTCATCTCTACTCACACATATACAAGCCAAAAGGAATGTGAGCATCGTCAGAAAGAAATGTGAACTTTAGCGACTTGAAGTGTAACCACTGAGCTATAGTGAGTTTTTATCATAAAACAATATATCACGTGCCTAACCACGGGTCCGGGTTGTCCTGTGGGTACCTGGATCCTACTCAGGAACCACCTGACCCGGGTACCCGAGTTCCCCGTCCCAGCCCTAATACCCTCCAGCATTCACACCCACAGTAAGAGAACCCTGATACATAAATACACATCCACCCCCCACATACACACTTACACACATACAAGTATTACAATATAACAAGTATTAAATGCACACATTAAACATGCTTGCACACCATGCATACAGACTTATCTCCCCTTACAATACTAGCTTCTGATTGGAGCGGGCAATTATTTTCCATGTAAACCCCACGTAGCCTGCGCACATACCCACTGACAAAAATAATCAATCAGAACACACCTTAGTTAACTTGCCTATCTTGCATAGGTATCATTGAGCTGAAATGAACCAATGTTATCCGAATGCATTGGGTAAAGTGAAGTAATTTGGTTTGCGTCATCTGCTTGCTGTTAAAATGGCTGAATCAAAGCGTTTTACTTGGTGAAACTTCGGACATATATTCTGGGTCTGTATGAATGAATGGTGGTGAGATAAAATTCGTTGTCAACCAATCCCTCAGCCCAATACAGTTCGGCCATTGCATTTATCCACGTTGACACCTACATCTACAGGGAACAACTCATCAGACACTTCCCTCTCAAACGTAACATCGTCATCAATTTGCGAGCGCAAGTTTGAATCTCAAGAAATGATGTCAGGATAGAACAATGTTTTATCGAGAAATAAACCATTGTTCTTTGCTATTTATCACGTAGCTATTTTATATTGTAATATATTAATTACGAGCTCTCTACAGCGTACCTCTGGACAGGATTCCACGTTAATCTAAAAGCAAATTACACACAGTGCGACGGGTAAACTACTAAAGGTACTGATACTTGAACAAATTCATTTTCATATTTTTCCAAATTAGTTGACTTTATCATCACAATTCCGTAATTTTTCGATTAAAATCATAATAATTAGGTCAAAGATTGTAAAACTAGGCTCCTGTGTTTCTAATTGTTATATTTGATTTACGTAAACTGAGAAACAAGCCCATGATTGACATACTGTATTCGACGTAATAAGCGCCCCGCTCTAATAAGCGCCCACGGCGATATTTGCTGATAATGCGCATCGATCCACCCAATTGGAAAATAATGGCGTGTTATCAATCAAGTCACCAAGCCCGTCCGATCCATTTGGTTTTCCCTTACAAGCTTAAGTTGCTGGAGAACTATATTCTTACCAGGAATGCCCATAGGTTCCCTGTGACATCACTGAACCAAACTCACTCACTTATTTGAAGAAGCGGGGGCACGGGTGGCCCAGTCGTCTAAGGCGCTGCGATTCGCTGTGCAGAGTTGCATCCATTGGGCATGCCAGAAACCTATGATTGTGGATTCGAATCCCTGTTCACCTCGATTATGTTTCTAGGTTTGTCAGCACCATCCCCGAGCTCGTTTGTTTCACCGAAGTGGTAAACGTCTGAGACATGCATCACTTCGGGCTTTCCTCACATATTAAGCTGACACGCCGCGATATAACTGGAATACTGTTAAAAGCGGCGTTAAACCCAACTAACTCACTCACTCACTATTTGAAGAAGCTGCTCTGGATGTTTGGGTCAGAAAAGGGGGCTCTTTCTTGAGAACACTGCAAATTCTTCATATTTGCTTACAGTCTCACAAAAAAGACCTGTCTGATTGATCAGAATGGAGCACTGCTCCTGTCTGCTCTGCACTGCTCATCACATGAAAGACTGACCTCTCCCCTGTCTGATCTGGGTGTTAATTAAGTGTTGTGATGTTGAAACAATTTTTATTTTGCTTAGGGTGGTCAGGTAGCCTAGTGGTTAAAGCGTTCGCCCGTCACGCCAAAGACCCGGGTTCAATTCCCGACATGGGGACAATGTGTGAAGCCAATTTCTGGTGTTCTGGTGTCCCCCGCCGTGATATTGCTGGAATATTGCATTAAGCGGCGTAAAAGCCTACTCACTCATCTTGCTTTACCTTACTGGACTCAACTGCCCACAAAATGATTTTCAAGCACAGCAAGACAGACTTTGATAATAACCCACTGTTTCAAAGAATAAAAGATGATCTGTGGCAATAATCTGTAAATGTCATTTGTGACTAGGTTATTCTTTCCATGACCCAAAGTCTATTTATCTGAGAACAAATACAAAACATGATGCTTTTGTGTGTGTCTCAAGTGGAGACAAAATCGCAGCTAGTCTACAGCACTCTAAATCACTTTTGTCACGAACAATGGATGATCTCATCGTCAAGTATTTGACATTTGTCATGACATCACCTTGCACAGGGACCTTTTCGCAAACAATGTCCATTTGGAATGAAGCAGAAATAATAATCCTCAAAGAAAGCTACTGAAAATAGTTTTACCTATCTCCCCATACCTGTTGGTAATACGTGGTGGTTTCATCTAATAAGTGATTTACAGCACAGTCAACAATATTCTGCTGATTTAAGGGGGCACGGGTGGCCCAGTCGTCTAAGGCGCCGTGATTCACTGTGCAGAGTTGCATCCATTGGGCATGCCAGAAACCTATGATTGTGGGTTCGAATCCCGGTTTGCCCCGATTATGTTTCTAGGTTTGTCAGCACCATACCCGTGCTCGTGGGTTTCACCAAAGTGGTTAACGTCTGAGACCTGCATCACTTCAGGCTTTCCTCCCACATTAAGCTGACACGCCGCGATATAACTGGAATACTGTTAAAAGCGGCGTTAAAACCCAACTCACTCACTCATTCACTGCTGATATAACATTCTTGGGTCAGAAAACCTACAGCAAACATATAAAGTGCATGCAAGGGTGGGAACAATGTTTTTTTTAAGCATAATAATCATGCTGAAGGAGACTGGATCAAATACTTTTTTGAGTTAATGAGCCCAAACTCCTGGTATTATTTCTTGTACATTTTGGTGATATCATATGGATTCTTTGTTTGTTTGTTTGTTTATGCCACACTCGGTAATATTCCAGCTATATGATGGCGTTCTGTAAATAATCAAGTCTGGACCGGACAATCCAATGATTGATATCATGAGCATCCCCATCTATGCAACTGGGATACGACGACATGCATCAACCAAGTCAGCGAGCCCACACTGCCAGAGTGAGGCACCTAATCACCAGCACACAAAGTCAGCAATCTTACCCACTCAGCCACGAGGCTTCCACAAAAATGAAAGTCTGACAACTGGTAGTCTAGATCACATACTTTGCATACCCCTCTAACAAGTGTAAATTGGCACAGTCCTCATAGCCGAAAGCAGAGACCTTATAATAGACAATTATATTATATGGTCTCTGCCGAAAGCTATGAACACACAATGACATTTAGAAAGTGGTCAAATGTAACAAATGTTATGCGTAGGATAGCACTTTCTTGAAAAAGTACTAGAATCTGTAATCTACAAAGAAAGTGTTACCTCAAATATAACATTTGTTCCACTTGAGCCCTTTCTAAATGGCATTGTGTGTTCACAACTGTTTCATCATCACAACTATTTAAAGGTAGCACATAGACACCATCATATCATCGCCATTGTGGCAGCCTCATTCAGACATGAGAACAGCAAAACTGTTTTTTGGAGGAACATCACGAATCCAGGGGGGCTTGGGGGCATAACCCATCTCCCCCCCAAAGAAAATTGAAAATACAAGGACTAAAATAAAGGCAATTTGCATCATTCTGAGAGGAAAAATTCCTTATGTCTGCTCATTGCCCATCAAAACTTTGCTGGTTCATAAGACTTTAGTGAGTGAGCGAGTGAGTTGGGTTTAATGCCGTTTTTAACAGTATTCCAGTTATATCACGGCGTGTCAGCTTAATGTGGGAGGAAAGCCCGAAGTGATGCAGGTCTCAGACGTTTACAACTTCGGTGAAACCCACAAGCACGGGTATGGTGCTGACAAACCTAGAAACATAATCGGGGCGAACTGGGATTCGAACCCACAATCATAGGTTTCTGGCGTGCCCAAGGGACGTAACTCTGCACAGCGAATGGCGGCGCCTTAGACGACTGGGCCCCGTGCCCCCTCATAAGACTTGAGGACAAGTACAGTGAAAATATTGCTGGGGAATATAAATATCCTAGATACCTGAAATCAATATCCTAGAGAAGTAAGTATTTAAAGGTCGAAGTGAAAGTGCTGAAATCACATGATCCTTAATCAGCTTAATAAACGAACCTGTTTGGGGGCGTGGCCTGAAGCTACGAGTACAGCGGTGAGGTGAGGTGAAATGGGGTTTAACGTTGTGTCCAAGATTATTGCACTTATATAGCGACATGCATGTACGTGTGTGTGTTTGTGTGGCTGCTTGTACTAGTCTGGACTGATGCCGATTTATGGCGCTAGCTCACTGAGATATCATGCTGCAGTTAAACATGAATACCCCACTCAGACACAGTATACTGACTCCGAGCCCATCAGTCCTTGTTTTAGCCCCTGAGCGCCAGACAGGGTAACAACAAGTACCATCTTTTAACATCTTTTGGTATGCCGCGGTCGGGGATCGAACCCCGGACCTTCCGCTCTCCGGGCGGACGCTCTACCACTAGATCACGGAGGCGGTGTGTGTGAGAGACAAATGTTTCCATTGGCTGATATGTATACTTATATATGTATAGGTTGCAGAGTCCATCTACTATACATTCTTCCTTGTCATGCGGGGGCACGGTTGGCCTAGTCGTCTAAGGCGCCGCAATTTGCTGTGCAGAGTTGCGTCCCTTGGGCACGTCAGAAACCTATGATTGTGGGTTCGAATCCCGGTTCGCCCTGATTATGTTTCTAGGTTTATCAGCACCATACCCGTGCTCGTGGGTTTCACTGAAGTGGTAAACGTCTGAGACCTGCATCACTTCGGGCTTTCCTCCCACATTAACCTGACACGCCGCGATATAACTGGAATACTGTTAAAAGCGGTGTAAACCCAACTCACTCACTCACTCCTTGTCATGCTGAATAGCTGAACCCAAGACCCACCAAAAGCGTTTCAAGGCATATAGATGTCATGGCTCCAGGGTAATGAGCCTTTGCAATCAAATGTTCTCCAGACAATGGGTGTCGTAAATCAGTCACCATGACAGCAGCCAAAGATAAAAATGAAAATATATCAATACATGAAAAAAGAAATCATATCAATACAAAAACAGAAATTCTGTGAATACCAAACTCACAATAGATATGTGTACCCTACTCACACACACGAGTCCCAAAGAGGGACGGGTCAGCCGAAATTGCTAAGGCAGAAGGCGACGTCTTAAACACTTAAAGCAACAACAACAATAATGGACAGTGAGTGAGGTTTTACGCCGCTTTTAGCAATATTCAAGCAATATCACGGAGGGGACACCACAAATGGGCTTCACACATTGTACCCATGTCGGGAATCGAACCCGGGTCTTCGGCGAGACGAGCGAACGCTTTAACCACTAGGCTACCCGACCACCCCAATAATGAACAGATATGTCAGGAAGTGTCAGCTCCAACACAAACAAGAGTCAAGAGCAAATCTAAAAAAGCGTGGCCATCTTTGTAAATCCTACTAAAATAACAACATTGCATACATTGTTGAGTGTAACATCAAGTTTGCATGCCTAAAGCACCTGCTGCCCTCGGTCTTGTTCCACAATGAATGCCTGTCAGGGATTAATCCCCTGAGTAGACCTCTGATGGCATTTTCTAAGTTGTTAGTAATTCTTGGCATAAGCTATGGACACAGTAATCAAATGGGCGAGCAGACAGAAAAAAAACGTAATCCGATTAAAATAATCAGAGGCGGAAATGGACAGGTTCGAGTGATCATTAAAATAGCACAGCACGATGTGACAATGGGAGGACATTTAAAAGAGTCAGATTTCTTCGTTTTGGTGATGATTTAACCTGTGTTTTATATTATTTGTTTTACTCTATTTCCGTTTGAAAGATAAAATCCGACTGAAATCTACACAGTTGCAATGTTCACGATACTTGTCCTTTAAGAAATTCTGAGAAAAGGACAGATGTATGGGGTTGGACATCTTCGTGAGTTCTTCAGTTACCATGATTGCAGAAACCTAACATCTACCTTACAAGAGTGAGTGAGTGAGTGAGTGAGTGAGTTTAACGCTTCTTTGAACAGAATTGCAGCTACATCATCATGTGTCATCCCAAAATGATGAAGGTCTTAAACGTTAGTGAACCCATGACCACAGTGCTGACAAACCTTGATACAATAACTACGAGCAAATCTTGGATTCGAACACATAACACATTCGGAGGAATAAGAAATATGCTTTTACATTTGTCTTTCCTCCTACTTTTGATTATTTTAAGGTCAGGGAAATTTGTAAACCAATGTAATTATTATTAAATTTGGCCCGAGGTGAATTGCAAGGACATTTATGAGATGTTTCCTAATATTTCTACCCGTGAAGATCCGGGGTAGAATAGGTCTTCAGTGACCCATGCTTGCCGTAAAAGGCGACCCTGCTTGTCGCAAAAGGTGACTAACAGGATCGGGTGGTCAGGCTCGCTGACTTGGTTAATACATGTCATCGATCCCAATTGCGTGAATCGATGCTCATGATATCAATCACTGGATTGTCTGGTCCAGACTCAATAATTTACAGACTGCCATCACATAGCTGGAATATTGCTGAGTGCGGCGTTAAACAACAAACCAACCAACCAACCAACCTAATATTTCTCTATTTGTCCACCAACAACTGAAGTCATCCAGCAGGCGAACCTACAGTAGAACACGGATATAACGAACATGGATACAACTAACTGTAATAAAATCCCCGATTTATCTCCTATATATTATCACATAAAGATATAACAAACTCTCTACAGCAAATTGATATCAGATCCCCGACAGGCCCAAATTCCACTAATTTGTGACGTGTATAGCGAACTGAGAAATCTCACTCAGTGTCAAGTGTCACTGGCAATTAACTGTGGCGAATCAACACAATCAGTGGTGACGATTCAACCTTGTTAAACTCGCATTATGTTAATCTTACCTGTACATGTAATTGGTCGAATCTTGTCTGCAAAACAAACAAGACGTAGAAGACGCCCTCTTCAAGTGGTTTTAAGCTGTGAGAAGCGAAAACATTCTGCTTCGTTGTCCGGGCAATGCTAAATACATATGTGCATGTATTTGATAAACAATGTTCAAAAAATGTTATGAATTTTATGTTATTAAATGAATGTTAAGAAATGTTATCAATTGAATGCTATGAGGTTATCACTGCTAATACACGTCAATGCTGCAATTATGTGTACTGAGTTTTGTTTTATCAAAGATGGCAAACATTCCCGAGGGTAAACGTATTTAACCAACAACGTATATAACAAACAGATTTCTTCAGTCCCTTGTAGTTCGTTATATCACAGGTCTACTGTTAAGGCGACTCAAAACAAGCAGTACCGTATTCGACGTAATAAGCGCCTAGGGCGATCTCAAAATTAAAAATAGGGGGCTCTTATTAGAATATTATTTTGGTGAAAAAAAACAGAGTTGAGAGATAAATTTTGTGGTTTATGCTGACAGCCTGAAATGTTTATGTACGACAGATATATTTTTCCAGAATTTAAATGCCCATAATTAAGGGTGAATATAACACACAAGTGCGTATTTTTCGCGAAAAAATAAGTCTTGTGTACATTGATCATTTCGGAAGGGGTGCCAATTGGGATTGTTCACGAGCCAATATATGAGCAAATATCGCTGTGGGCGCTTATTAGAGCGGGGCGCTTATTACATCGAATACGGTAACATTTATACTAAGTTATCCTATAATAATTAGATCCACATCAAGTGCTTTTATGAGTTATCATGGTGTAATATTTATACATCATTTCATATAATTATAGTTTAGCAAGTAATACTTATCATCAGGTAAAATGCATATTTAAAATATCAGTAGTTTCAGTTATAGCTTTTTAGATAGATGCTAGCCTAAGGTAATGGGAGTGCATCTCCTAGACATACTATTCAATAAGACAAGAGTTATGTCAACATAGTGAAGCTTTTAGATAAATGCTAGCCTAAGGTATCAAGATCCCATCGCCCAGACAAAAGATATGTCTACATAGTCTTATAGATTACCTTGAATTATTTTATTTAAGTAAATCTGTCATCACCTATATTAGAATAACATTCAGCAATTACTTCAATTTAGACTCATTAAGGATTAGCCCCCATACAAGCTCGTCTATAGTGCATCAAGGATTAGCCCCAATACAAGCTCGTCTATAGAGACACCATAATTTCTTTCAAAAGCACCCAGTAAATATGTCAACAAGATTAGTGCCAGTCCAACAGGATTAACAGGATTAAGTATTGCCCTCTGTCCAGCCATACATTAACCATAAGGCACAGCCCATCGTGTATCAACCAATCAAATTTCATTTTATTGTTCTAATTTTTGTTAAATACATACAGAAACCAAATGTTGAGGCAGAGAAGCGGTTTGATGCTCAGACCAAGCAGATCTCTCTCTCACAGCCCAGAGGATTGTACCGACTCTCTGTGGCACCCTCAGCTAGTAATTGTAAATTGTTCATTTTTAATTATTCTTGTAAATAAAATTGTGATTAGTCTCCTGTTACTCATGCTCTTTGCTGACTAATTCCCCCAAGAAATCTAGCACGCCATTTGGACGGTTTTGTTCACCCATAAGAGTCCATGATAGTTCACTTGAGACAAATGCATTTAAAACTGCACATAAAATGGCGCATAAACAAAATGAAATGTCCGTTTTCCTTGTTCACATGAGACAAATGCTTTTTAAACTGCACATAATAATGGCGCTAAACATAATGAAAGATGGTTATCTCAAGCATTGTGTTCACTGAGTTGTGACACGATGTAAGAAGTGTTCAAGCAATGGCCAAAGAGACATCACACAGATTGATGTGACCCCAACCCTACCTTCAACCTCCTTCACAACCAACCAGCACTCTTATCTCGCCTCTAAACAACCGTTCAGTCCCACACATTTGAAATGTAATAAAGCACTGACGAGATCACAAGACAAACATTTCAAGAAGAAACCTTTCATTTGCCTGTTGTCTTGAAATTCTTCATTTACCACACTTACAGTAAATTTTAGGCGCCAAGTTGAACATTTACTGCAACTAATTACTACATTAGTACCAACAGATTCTTTTGACTTCGTACACAACAATCTCATTTTTTCACCTTTGGAACCGAGTCATTGACTTTAACATATTGTTTACCATCCATGCACCATCAACTTCAATTTCAGGAACAATTACATTCTAAATACATTTCTGATGATAAGGAAATAATCAAATAATAAGGAAAGAGACCCTGATCCCTATTAAGAGCAATAGCCATCATATTTCACATTGTTAAGTACTGGTGAACACAAAGAAGCTCTCTCTCTGTCTGCACTCTCATGGTAAAAACAATTTAGACTGAATGTTTTCCGATTTATGTTTATTAAATTTCCTTTTTTGTACAAGAAAATGCATGGTTTAACCATTTTTTTCCACCAATCCTTTTGTCTTCTAAAGCTTAAATCACTTTAAATGGGCTTGTCTAAAGCATGATGTTCAAAAGGAATACTCTAACGCAAAGGTCAAAAAACCCAAACACCTACATGTTATTTTTCATTTCTGCAAAAACTTTGTCAGGCTATACACAAACTTAATGCATGTAGCCTCTCCGAGGATTCTGAAGAAAAGCAGACGATTTATCTCTGATGAACATGCGATCCAGCATCCAAATCCAACATTACACAATCACAGGTAAATACAGCACTCTTGTTGCCCATTTTAACACGCTCCTCGCAAAGATGGCATGAGAAGGTTCCGTGGATCACTTTTAATGGTATTACTGGACAGATCTAAAGTACATTGTCTTCCTTCTAACAGGGAGACAGTATACAAATGCTTTCCATTCTCTAACAAGCCTTAGTCACGATGGCAATTCTCTATATCTGGAATTTGAGTCAATGGCATTTCAACCCTCTCCAACAAATACATTTCTGGTGGACACCAGTGAAGACTTAAACGCATGCTTCATCCCTGCAAGGACAAAAAGTCACTGAAAGGTCATGTGAACTAACAGATATAAATATATATATGTTCTAGCTGGTATAATTTGTTCTATGCAGGCTTCTGGGTATGTAGAAAATGTCCGTGAGCCATATAGGGGTCAGACTGGGCAAGTATTGATGATTAAGGGAATTTGTCTAGTCTTTCCAAGCTTGGAACAGCCTACTGATTTGTGTCTGCAACAAAAGAATCACAAACCTTTTCAGAAATTATCCCCCCATTTGTGAAAACAAGGCAGGATCTAATGAAGTGGGTTCTTCTCCAGAGAGTGGTAAGTGAAATAAGGCTATCACAGAAAAAAGAAACTTCTGTCATATCAGTGAAGCTCTTTATCCATCAGGACTAAACAGCTGGATATTTAGGAATATTTCGTGATAAATGGAACATTTTATTCGGTTCAATCTTTTTCATGACAGGATCCTTTGATCCGGGCAGAGTTGTAGTTTGGTCCATAACCCGAACATCAAAAATGGATGACGGGGCTTCAGGATTCACAAAGCTTTCTTCAGTTCGTCAATAAAGGACTGTCACCTAATCTAATTGTATGTTATCCGAGTGACAAGAAAGATGTACATGTTTTGAAATCAAACAGGATCAAGGGAAAATGGAACGCATGCGTATTCATGTATCAATTATGAAATTCCACAGGAGCAACTTTTAGATTTGCAAGATTTGCAATTTAGCGTTTTCTCACAAGGACACTCCATTTTATGCCTTTTGCAAAAATAATCCAATTTCAAAGACAAAAATGATTTGTACAAAGGAATTGTCAAAGCTTTTACAAGAAATTGAACATGGATTTTGTACATCACTGGACTAATCAATTTAAATCTACAATACAATGAAATCCATGAAAACTTAGATCTAACAGGACAAGCTGTAATTGGTGCCAACCGCCTAAAGCCAAGGGTTTAGATTGCAGAAACAGTTCTTTGATAAAATTATTCAGTTACAAATTCAAACAACATGACAGAAACCAAACCTTCAAACTACCTTCATTGAAAACAAAAAATGAGTGAACATTTTTAAACACACAGTGTTCCCTTGCTATAACGCCCTTAGTCAATATACCGCTAACTCGGGTAAAGGGTATACACATGTATAAACAAATGTATGTACATTTTTAATAAACTCCAGATTTTCACTGACACATTGTTTTTCCCCAGCGCAAAAAAAATATACCTACCAGCTGATCACTTTGAGGACGTAACACCGGAAGTTATACCAGTCAACAAATCGCAATTTAAATATGCAATATAATCCTATTATTACACTTTCTGGCTATAAAAACATGTTAATTGTATATTGTACCATGTTTGTAATATATTGGACAAAATTTTATTCAAAATTTCATTCAATATTCTTTACATTAATTTCAGAGAAATCGTGTGTGAACTGATCGTCTGATTGCCCCAACTCACAGCAACCATGGTCACATTACTGCTGTTGATGACCCGTGAAGACCCGGGGTAGAATAGGTCTTCAGCATCCCATGCTTGCCATAAAAGGCGACTAACGGGATCGGGTGATCAGGCTTGCTGACTTGGCTTATGCATGTCATCGATTCAAATTGTGTGGATCGATGCTCATGATATTAATCACTGGATTGTCTGGTCAGACTTGCCTCTGGGTTTCTGGAGACCAACTCCTACCCGGATCTCACGGGTCGGCCACACTCTGCAAAATGAATCAACAACGGGACAATGATGACCACAGACAGGCCACCATGAAAAGTATGAGGGGAGTATTAGAGGTCGCCCCTCAATAAGGAATTTACAGCCAGGAGCCAATGTGACACATTATCCATTACAGATAGCCCTTATGACAAGCATGAGGTCCTCGGGACCTTTACTCCTCTGTCAAAGGGGCTCTTTACATTAATGTTGTGAATCGACATCTAAATTTGCGTTCGATTTTCAACACTGGCCATTGATCAATAACTGATACCCATTGTGACCACTCAATCATCAACCGTTTAGACAACCCTCATGACTGGCATGAAGTACACACGACCTAAACTTTCCTGTAAAGGGCCGCTTTACATTATTGTTGTGAATCGAGGTCTAAATTTGGAACATTGACATCCTCAATCGATCAATAAGTTATGGACAATGACAAGTTCTCAGAAGTTCATGATCTTGTTTTCATGTTTTTCCATTTCTGGCTGAATTATCTCAGCACTTTGTGTGAAACCTTTCAAGAAAAGAAAAAGATGCTTTTCTTTCATCAAATTGATTTGTTTAGACTTTTATTTAACAGACTGGACCAGAGAGAGAAGATAAACTTTCCAAAATACGAAAAGCAGAGGTGGTAACAATATTTTCATCAGTATTTTTCGCATTGCTA
The DNA here is from genome assembly GCF_022045235.1 of Haliotis cracherodii. Taxonomy (NCBI): domain Eukaryota; kingdom Metazoa; phylum Mollusca; class Gastropoda; order Lepetellida; family Haliotidae; genus Haliotis; species Haliotis cracherodii. Next base: position 13,549,236 of record NW_027266319.1, read on the forward strand.
CATGAAATAAAGTCTTTACATATTATGTTTTACTCATAAAGTTTCACAATACAATTTTTGATAGAATTAATACCAATGACCTTTCGCATTTGTATGATTCTTTTTCTTGGAGCTGAAAAGCAGTTTTCGACTGCAAGTCATCAAATTTGTCATGGGTTTCTTTGACAAGTTTCTGACTCATACCCATTTCACAAATAATTTAGTAAATGAAGTGAATATAAAAATTGTCATGCCAAGTCTCAATAATAATCCAAGAAATAACACTATTTTGGTGGACTTGAAGATGGAGAATCACAGCTTCAGGGGCAAAGCATTTCAATATCAGACAAGGTACCACTGGAAATGTCTAAGATCACAAGAGTCCACACATCCGAGGATCACTATATCCGGGTCCTTCATCTCCGAGACAGGACACTCAGTGCAACCTACACTGCAACCTACACTGTAACTACACTGCAACACAAATTCCTGGTTCATGTCCGACATGTGCAGTGTGTCCTTTACTGTTCACAGGCTGCAGGAATCCAGGCAAAAAGGCGCTATGTTGAGTTGTTTGACCTTTATAATGGAATCAACTTTAGCAGCTGCAGTGGTGTCCATTACATCATCGGCGGCTTCACCAACATTGGCGAAGTGTTTGGTTAAGTGATGAATCCTGTTTCCTACTTCAAAGGAAAGATGCGAGGATCAGCGTGCATCAGCAATGGAGTGAGTGTCATGGCGCCAGATGTTGCATACAAGAAGTTGACAGTTTCGGTGGAGGAAGTATCACAATGTGGGGAACCAGTTCTCATGCTTATGGGAGAACAGATCTTTTGTTCATGTTGACAACAACTTAACAGGTGTGCATTGTCACAACAAGATCTTACGTCCTCATGTTGTCGTGACTTTGCAAACACCAGGCGCCATTTTGCCAAACACCAGGTGCCATTTTGCCAAACACTAGGCGCCATTTTGCCAAACACTAGGTGCCATTTTGCAAAACACCAGGCGCCATTTTGCCAAACACCAGGTGCCATTTTGCCAAACACCAGGCGCCATTTTGCCAAACACCAGGCACCATTTTGCCAAACACCAGGTGCCATTTTGCCAAACACCAGGCACCATTTTGCCAAAGCAACGTTTTGCAGCATGACAATGCTCATCCCAATTAACACAGCATGAGCCTTTACTGAATTTCTTGGCAGCTCTGGACATGCACATACTAGTGTTGTCACTACCCCAAGTGTACAGTACATTCACCCTACCCTGTGCACTCATAGAACCCACTCGCCCGATGGTAGATGACCAGATGGTAGAAACACGAATACGTACAAACACCCGAAACACAAGTGTAAACACGTGTGATGTCACCCTGGGCAAGTGACTTAGTTCAAATGTGCCTCTGTTTACCCAGCAGGGAATGGGTACCCGGTATGTGAGGTGGATGAAAAAACCTTCTAGCGCCTCTGGGCAGCTTGGGTTGTATACTCCCCAGGGAGCTGAGAATGATAACTGGAATGCAAACGGATCCACTGGTTGGGGAACGAATAAAACCACATTTGAGCAGATACCAGTACCTGGATACCTGCGGTATATCAATGTGTAGTTTAAATAATAAAAAATAAAAAATAAAAAATACTAGCATTGCCATCCAAGTCACAGGATCTCAACCAATTCAGCATATGTTGAGCTAGACAGACATCTGCTATCAAGAGTTCATGAACATATATCTATTATAAAATGAAACTTCAGGGAATAAATATGTGGATAAGAATTTTATTTTTGATTTTATGATTGTGTGATTGATAAGTATAATTTGCACCATAAAAACAAATTGATTGCATTTATCCACATGACTGGGATACAATGACATATGATCAACCAATCATTGAGCCACCCACTCCACTCATTAGCCTCTTGTGACAAGCATAGGTGACTGGGAATAGTTTGATAGGTACTTTGGCATAGGTTACTAGAAAACCTATATTCTTACCCGTAATCCCCATGGTAAGTCAGGTCTTATGATATGTATGGAATACTAACTCTGAAAGACTGATATGTGTCACACGCCAACTATTGCTTTACACAATTCTGGGGATCTATTCTAAACCGGTTTCCCCAAGGGGTGGACCAGCATAGGTTGTTGGGGATCTATTCTAACCAGGCAGGGTGGACCAGCAAAGGTTGCTGGGGATCTATTCTAACCAAGTAGGGTGGACCAGCAAAGGTTGTTGGGGATCTATTCTTACCAAGAAGGGTGGACCCGCATAGGTTGCTGGGGATCTATTCTAACCAAGTAGGGTGGACCAGCACAGGTTGCTGGGGATCTTTTCTAACCAGGCAGGGTGGCCCACCGAAGGTTGCTAGGGATCTGTTCTAACCCGGAATCCCCACGGGGAGGACCAGCACAGGTTACTGGGGACCTGTTCTAACCTGGAATCCCCACAGGGTGGACCAGCACAGGTTACTGGGGATCTGTTCTAACCTGGAATCCCCATGGGGAGGACCAGCACAGGTTACTGGGAACCTTTTCTAACCTGGAATCCCCATGGGGAGGACCAGCATGGGTTACTGAGGACCTGTTCTAACCTGGAATCGCCATGGGGAGGACCAGCATGGGTTACTGAGGACCTGTTCTAACCTGGAATCCCCACGGGGAGGACCAGCATGGGTTATTGGGGACCTTTTCTGACCTGGAATCCCCAAAGGAAGGACCAGCATAGGTTACTTGTGACCTGTTCTAACCTGGAATCCCCATGGGGAGGACCAGCATGGGTTATTGGGGACCTTTTCTGACCTGTAATCCCCAAAGGAAGGACCAGCATAGGTTACTTGTGACCTTTCCTAACCTGGAATCCCCACAGGGTGGACCAGCACAAGTTACTTGGGACCTTTTCTAACCTGGAATCCTCACAGGGAGGACCAGCACAGGTTACTGGGGACCTTTTCTAAACTTGAATCCTCACAGGGAGGACCAGCAAAGGTTACTGGGGACCTTTTCTAAACTTGAATCCTCACAGGGTGGACCAGCACAGGTTACTGGTAACTTTTCTAACCTTTTCTAACCAGGAATCCCCATGGGGAGGACCAGCATAGGTTACTGGGGATCTGTTCTAACCTGGAATCCCCAAAGGGAGGACCAGCATAGGTTACTGGGGACCTTTTCAAACCAGGAATCCCCATGGGGAGGACCAGCATAGGTTACTGGGGACCTTTTCTAATCAGGAATCCCCATGGGGAGGACCAGTATAGGTTACTGGGGACCTTTTCTAACCTGAATCCCCATGGGGAGGACCAGCATAGGTTACTGGGGACCTTTTCTAAACTTGAATCCTCACAGGGAGGACCAGCAAAGGTTACTTGGGACCTTTTCTAAACTTGAATCCTCACAGGGTGGACCAGCACAGGTTACTGGTGACTTTTCTAACCTTTTCTAAACAGGAATCCCCATGGGGAGGACCAGCATAGGTTACTGGGGATCTGTTCTAACCTGGAATCCCCAAAGGGAGGACCAGCATAGGTTACTGGGGACCTTTTCAAACCAGGAATCCCCATGGGGAGGACCAGCATAGGTTACTGGGGACCTTTTCTAATCAGGAATCCCCATGGGGAGGACCAGTATAGGTTACTGGGGACCTTTTCTAACCTGAATCCCCATGGGGAGGACCAGCATAGGTTACTGGGGACCTTTTCTAACCTGGAATCCCAACAGGGAGGACCAGCATGGGTTACTGGAGACCTTTTCTAACCAGGAATCCCCATGGGGAGGACCACCATATGTTGCTGGGGATCTGTTCTAACCAGGCAGGGTGAACCAGCATAGGTTACTGGGGATCTGTTCTAACCAGGCAGGGTGGACCAGCATAGGTTACAGGGGATCTGTTCTAACCAGGCAGGGTGGACCACCATAGGTTACAGGGGATCTGTTCTAACCAGGCAGGGTGGACCACCATAGGTTACTGGGGATCTGTTCTAACAAGGCAGGGTGGACCACCATAGGTTACTGTGTGATCTGTTCTAACCAGGCAGGGTGGACCAGCATATGTTGCTGGGGATCTGTTCTAACCAGGCAGGGTGGACCACCATAGGTTACAGGGGATCTGTTCTAACCAGGCAGGGTGGACCACCATAGGTTACTGTGTGATCTGTTCTAACCAGGCAGGGTGGACCAGCATATGTTGCTGGGGATCTGTTCTAACCAGGCAGGGTGGACCACCATAGGTTACAGGGGATCTGTTCTAACCAGGCAGGGTGGACCACCATAGGTTACTGGGGATCTGTTCTAACCAGGCAGGGTGGACCAGCATAGGTTACTGGGGATCTGTTCTAACCAGGCAGGGTGGACCACCATAGGTTACTGGGGATCTGTTCTAACCAGGCAGGGTGGACCACCATAGGTTACTGTGTGATCTGTTCTAACCAGGCAGGGTGGACCACCATAGGTTACAGGGGATCTGTTCTAACCAGGCAGGGTGTACCACCATAGGTTACTGGGGATCTGTTCTAACCAGGCAGGGTGGACCACCATAGGTTACTGTGTGATCTGTTCTAACCAGGCAGGGTGGACCAGCATATGTTGCTGGGGATCTGTTCTAACCAGGCAGGGTGGACCACCATAGGTTACAGGGGATCTGTTCTAACCAGGAATCCCCATGGGGAGGACCACCATAGGTTACTGGGGATCTGTTCTAACCAGGCAGGGTGGACCACCATAGGTTACTGGGGACCTGCTCTAACCTGGAATCAGCATCCCCACAGGGTATCTTTACAGGGTAGAGCAGCCACCAAATTAGTACCTCACAAAGCACAATTTACACACAATATGATCACTGATGAGATACCTTTTGGGGGCAATAAATCTTTTTTCCAAAGAATGAATAAGTTCACAGAGCTAACAAGTTCTTCTCAATCTTAATTTGAACCCTTTGGCTCTGAGACCCTTGCCGACAATACTTGGCTAAATCTAGCATGTCTTTGGATATTTCAGGAACATCATCTCATTGTTGCAATTTTCGAAAAAATGTATTTCAAAACATCAAACAAAAGTGGTTGCTAGCAAGAAGCCAAAGTATTAAGTGATTTTATGTAAAAGAAAATACAGTGGCTTGAAACTTTCTGATTACAATAGAAATGTCTGTTGAATGATTTACAGGGCTGAAGCTAATTCACTCAGCACATGCCAAATGCAAAGCAATTAACAAAACACGCCATGTATCAAAGTAGTACCTCGGGCCATCCGGCCTCACCTGAGTGTGAAATACAGTAATGGCTATGGATACAAACATTCGACTTGGACAAATCACATCATTCATTCTGTGAATTCAATAATTCTTCACAGCTGATATTCTCCAAATGACCCTCTAAATTCATGAGTTTGGATCATTTAGTTTGGGAGGTTTTTCTGCTTTCAAACTGTTTTAAATATCATTGCAACCACTCTTGATATTTTTTTTCCATAAAATGTTATTCGGCATAGCTATTCCAAAGTTTATTTTTGGAAATAAGCAATTTTCATAATCTTTTGAGGAAATACATTTATCCCAAAGGGATGCATTGCACTGATGCTGGATTACGACCAAATAAAAAAATCCTTAAAAAGTTTTTCATCTGCGATGCCAGTGGGGGTAATCAAGTTTACTGTTTAACGCTGCGCTCAGCAAAGTTCTAGCTACATGATGCGGCCATCGAAATAATCGAGTCTGGATCAAACAATCAAGTGACTGGGCTTTCAAGTTTGTTGTTCAGTGCTGTATTCAGCAGTATTCCAGCTGAATGACAGTGGTCAGTAAACGACTGAATCTCAACCAGACAGTTGAGTGAGTGATATTGTAAGCAATGATTCACGCCGCCTGGATACGATGACACGCAATCAAGCAAATCACTAAGCTGATCACCTGATCCAGTAAGTCACCCTTTAGCACAAAGGTTGGGTGCTGGGGGTCTAATCTAACACGGAATCCCCATTGGGTGGACCAGCATAGATTGCTGGGGACCTATTCAAACCTAGAATCCCCTCAGGGTGGACCAGCATAGATTGCTGGGGATCTACTCCAAACAGGTGCGACATTCAGGACAGAAGCACTGGTTTAAGCTGAAGCACTAAGTTTAACTTACTGCAGCTCACTGGATTTGTGATAACAATTAATCCAAGAAGCAGTGAGTTTAACACTACTTTGAACAGACCTTCAGGCATATTAAAGCCATGTGAGGAAACATATAATTAATTGTCTGGTATTCACTGCAATAAGGGCTCTGGACACTAAGAAAAATGACACATAGGTTGCTTGTTAAAACCAAAGTTCAATTTGTTGTCAGATATTAGGTGGTAGTGAACAAACAAACTCAATGCAACAAAACCCTTTTTTATAATACTTACGAGTCAAATAAACACCCCTTCTGTGCTGCTGTTTTCTGTAAAAATCTGTAACATACACAAGAAAATATGGATTGTAAATTTTCAGTGATATACAGGGTGGCTAAGAGTGAGTGAGTGAGTTGGGTTTAGCACAGCTTTTAACATTATTCCAGTTATATCATGGCGTGTCAGCTTAATGTGGGAGGAAAGCCCGAAGTGATGCGGGTCTCAGACGTTTAGTGCTTCGGTGAAACCCACGAGCACAGGTATGGTGCAGACAAACCTAGAAACATAATCGGGGCGAAACAGGATTCGAACCCACAATCATAGGTTTCCCAAAGGACGCACCTCTGCACAGCGAATCGCGGCGCCTAAGACGACTGGCCTCCCCCCCCCCCCGTGCTCCCGGGTTGCTAGGAAACATGACTTACAGATTGATTTAGAAGTTGGTCAGGGGGCGCCTTTAGGTACAAGGCGCATAATAAGGCGAATACGGTAAAATAATCACTTTGGTTACCGTGATGATTAGAGGTATGGTGCAGGCAGACTCAGGAACATGATCAGGCACAATCCAGGATTTGAACCAATGACAATGACACAATTCTTACAAACAGGGCCCATACACTTCGAAAAGTCGATATGGAATTTCGCAGAAATTTCAAGTTCATATCTAAACATGTAATTTAATACAGTCATTAAACACTGGTACTTTTTTTTTCAGAGAGGACAGCCAGACAGGGATACCTTTTTGCAAGTTAAAAATATATCTGCTTTGATAGACTTGAGTCATCTAAACACTTTCAGTTAAATCCTATCTGCTACTCTGTTTCCCTGCCTCTCTGAGTGAAGACATGGAGGTCACATAAGGTGAACGTTGTTATCAGTCAATCAGTGTCAAGGTTTCCAAATTCTTGGTACAAGCCTTCAGAGGTGTACATCTTATTTCTGTTTCTCAAAAATGAACACTCATAGGCAATTCCGAATGAAAATAATAAAGGCCTCTCTAATTATGTTGTGATTATTTTATCCACACTGTCATCCTGAGCGCATCCAAACCTAAAAGGGAGTGCCAGTTGAGAAACTACCTATGTTCTCTGTGGGTTTTCTTTTGTAAAGTCTCAATTTTCTGAACTGAAGTGACAGCCTCCGTGGTCTAGTGGTAGTGCATCTGCCTGGAGAGCGGAAGGTCCGGGGTTCGATCACCAGCGGCATCATACCAAAAGACGTTAAAAGATGGTACTTGTTGTTATCCTGTCTTGTGCTCGGCATTAAGGGGCTAAAACAAGGACTGTTCGGCTTAGAGTCAGTACACCGTGTCTGAGTGGGGTATTCATCATAAACATCATTGTATCTCAGTGAGCTAGCACTAAAAAATCAGCATCAGTCCGGACTAGTACAAGCAGCCACACAAACACACACACGTGCATGCACGTCGCTATATAAGTGCAATGATCTTGGACGCGACGTGAAACCCCATTCCACCTCTCCTCACCTCCGAATTGAGGTGGGAAAGAATTGTAACCGACTTGTTCTAGAAAGCTGACATCTCACTGGCTGATGAACATTGGCATCCTTCTTTAGACTGGGTGGTAAAAGTCCGTTCAGGGTTCACCTGACAAAACCTCCTTCACACAGAGAAGTATCATATTAGGGTAATACATCTCATTTTAATAGGTCTGACCATCCGACCATCTACCAATTTGTCTATCATCAAGTTATCGGTCACACATTCATTCATCCAAACCTTTTTTTTCATCAAGTACTACTCCCCTTTATCATTCATGTGGGAGGTAAGTGAGTTAGTTACTCCAGTCACAAGAGACCCACAGAAACAATGTTATTATAGTTCTGACACACCAACAAACATCAATGACACTGTGAGCCACTCTCTGGGGCCTTCAAACAACAGGCAGCCATTCATCCCAGTTCATCACTGAAATAATATCATTACCATTGTCACTGAACAATATTGCTGTACAAAGAAATCTAATTTCACGACATCAAATGAGCACAAGTATATCCTCTATATGAGTCAAATTCTGTGATGTCTGTTTCGCGAACATGTCAAAACAAATTTGCTGGGTCTCATTCACAGATTGAAGCTCCCTTAAGGGCTATTGGGTTAGGATGACATGGCAAAAGTTAGTCATCGATGAAGATATAGTTGAAAAGAATTGAGGGATTAGGGTTAAGGGAAGATCTGCTGGAAAAGTATTGAACAGTTCACAACACCCACTCATTTTAGTATCTTGATATCTTAAAGTTGTTCGAATTGTTTCTTTTGTTTTCAGGAACAATGCATTGCACAGATCATGAGTGAGTGAGTGAGTGAGTGAGTGAGTGAGTGAGTGAGTGAGTGAGTGAGTGAGTGAGTGAGTGGTTGGGAGATTGGGTGGGTGAGTGAGTGAGTGAGTGAGTGAGTGAGTGTGTGTGTGAGTGAGTGAGTGAGCGAGCAAGCGAGCGAGTGGTTGGGAGATTGGGTGGGTGGGTGAGTGAGTGAGTGAGTGAGTGAGTGGGAGATTGGGTGGGTGAGTGAGTGAGTGAGTGTGTGAGTGAGTGAGTGAGTGAGTGAGTGAGTGAGTGAGTGAGTGAGTGAGTGGGAGATTGGGTGGGTGAGTGAGTGAGTGAGTGAGTGAGTGGGAGATTGGGTGGGTGAGTGAGTGAGTGAGTGAGTGAGTGAGTGAGTGAGTGAGTGGAGTATGGTTTTAACCTAGCCCAAACAAAGAGAGCATGAGTGGTCCAGTGGTCCAGTGGTATACAGCATTGACCTGTGGCATACATGGGCGTATACATGTATGACTCTGTGGTATACACTGACGGTCCAATGTTATACTTCGCAGGTCCAATGGAAGACATGGATCCCGAGTGGTATATATGGATGGCCCAAGGGTAAACTTCGATGGTCCAGTTGTAAACATAGTTGGTCCAGTGGCATACACAGGTGGTCCTGTGGTGTACATAGGTGGTCCAGAGGTTTGCATGTGTGGTTCAACAGTATACATGTGAGGTTCAGAGGTATACAGAAGTGGCCCAGCGGTATACATAGGTGGCCCAGTGGTATACATAGGTGGTCCAGTGGTATACATAGGTGGCCCAGCGGTATACATAGGTGGCCCAGTGGTATACATAGGTGGTCCAGTGGTATACATAGGTGGCCCAGCGGTATACATAGGTGGCCCAGTGGTATACATAGGTGGTCCAGTGGTATACATAGGTGGCCCAGTGGTATACATAGGTGATGTACATGAGTTACAGTTCTTAGCTGTGCCAGGATACACTTGTGATGGGTTTGAATGCCAGCTTTGCCCAGGCCATGAACATTACTATGCCTGCACCATACCCATAGAGTGGTAAAACTTCTCTATCACTTCAGGCTTTCCCCCAAATTCAAACTCAGATGCTGTCATATAACTGAAATACTGTTCAAAGCAGTTAAACTTCAAAGTGGTTGATGCCATTTCTACATTAATTTCATCATGAACATCCAAATCCCCTGGAAACATCTTGTACCTTTTAATAGCAATATCCAAGACTATGACTACGAGAGCACTGTGCATGTTAAAAGATAACCCTCAAATGACAGTAAAAAAGAAGATGAAAAAAAGTGCAGAAATACTTTTATGGAAAGTCTGTGTACGAAGGATACCGTCTGGAAGCTTATTAAATGCCGTACACTTTTGGCTTGATCCAATTTGGACCCTAACAACAGCAAATGAAGTTGTATATGCAATACCCCATATAGCATGTCTTTTACACAGCTTCTGACGTATGGAGGCCAAAGTTGCGTGTCTATAGACATGCAGATGTTCTTGGTGAGAGCTTTTCAAGGCTGGAGGCAACTTATCACGGAGTAATTGTCAACATCCATCATGTATACACACATTAGTTCCATGTTTGCCTTCCAGTAAGTAACATATTATGAAATTTAGATAAACACACTAATGACGCAGGAAGAGAGTTCTTATTGTATTATCTTGGCAACCAACTCACAAGCATGTTCTGCAGCTCACCTGAGCCTTTGGGAACATATTTTGTTTGTTTGTTGTTCAATGCCATACTTAGCAAAATTCCAGCTTTATAACATTTATTTGCTTGTTTGTTTCTTTGATGCCACATTCCAATATTCCAGCCATATTCCAGCGGTCTGTAAATAATTGAGTGTGGACCAGACCAGTGATTGACATCATGAACATCAATCCAGGCAATTGGGATACAATGACATGCATCAACCAAGTCAGCAAGCCTGACCATCCGATCCTGTTAGTCGCCTCTTACGACAAGCACAGTCGCCTTTTACACAAGCAGGGTTCCTGAAGACCTATTCTACCCCGGATCCTAGGATCCCCCGATCTCCGGTTCTGTCACCATATGAACAACAAGAACGTCTCTGAATTAAGCAACTTTCGAAGAACTGATAAAAGGTCATTTTAGCCCCATCTATGACAAAGACATAGAGATTCTTCAAATAAACAACACAGGACAACTGACAGTTTGACATTTGATATTTTTCTGCAACATTTTTGCAAATGAGACTTAAAACCCCTGCAATACATACACTTGTTTTACACCATTTAGGAACTGCCACAAATCAAGCATAATCAAAACTGCCTGTGTGGTTTTAGAAAAGCTCATAAAGAAAAGGATACAAACTGAAGACAAACTGGCTAACTTGGGCAAGATGAGTCAGATGTCATTTTCAAAAGACATAAAATGACATAAAGTCTGTAACTCACCTTAACTTTTAAGGAATATTTGCAACATTAGATGCGACATATATGTCACAATATAAGGGTAAAGAGGAATTTACAGTATGGAGGGATGAGGTGAGCCACAGGCCCTTTTTGTCTCACTGGGAATGTCAAATTTTCAAGTTAAAACTTTGAAATATTGGTTTGAAAATTTATCATGGATGTTCAAATGGATGAAAATATTTTTAATCATTATTTTGAACATGTGTATGTTTTGGACTTCTGGCATGACATAAGAATGGCAAAATAGAGGCTGATTTTTAAAACTGTGAGAGAAAATCTTAGCATGAACAAGTCCGGAGCATGAGTTTTGTATTATATGTTTGGGCTGTGTTTATCCACATCTCTAAGAAAGTCCATACATATCCTGTCCGTATATAAGAAAGGCTTCAATCTGATTTTAGGCCTCAAGATTTCAGAGATGTCATCTTTGCAATGGGTGGACTGACAACAGACAATGCACTATGACAAAAAAACAAAACTACTTCCACAGCATGATATCAGAATGTTACCACTGAAACATCAACACAATAGTTATCGTTGTTAATAATTCTTACAAATCCTCTACCCCAATTACATCATTGCCCTAAATCCTGTTTATTGGCTGCAACCACACAATAATAAAATTTTCGAAGTTTCAACAGAAATCCTCTTCACTGACAACTATACATCACTAGTTGTTGTGATAGCACCAAGCAGTGTACAGATCTCTTGTGTGTAAAGGTGTGAAAATCATCTCTTGTTTGCCAAGCCACACTGACTACGGTGCATGTTCATGCAAAAATTGTACAAATTAAGTACTGAAGTACATATTGTAACATGAGGTTTTCCTGCCCCATACATGTGCAAAAGCATTCGTCATGAGATAGGGTTTCCCAAAAGACATATTATGAATAACTGACAGTGAAGTGGTCATCTATTAAATATCTCTAGATTTTATAGAGGTGCGGTAAGGTGAAATTGGCTTTAATGTTGCGTCTAAGATTATTGAACTTATTACGTGAGGTGCATGCATGTGTGTGTGTGTGTGTGTGTGTGTGTGTGTGTGTGTGTGTGTGTGTGTGTGTGTGTGTGTGTGTGTGTGTGTGTGTGTGTGTGTGTGTGTGTGTGTTGGTGCTTGTACTAGTCCGGACGGATGTTGATATATAGTGCTAGCCCACTGAGATACCATGCCGCAGTTTTACATGAATACCCCACTCAGACACAGTGTAATGACTCTGAACCAACCAGTCCTTGTTATAGCACCTCAATGCTGAGCACCAGACAGGGTAACATGTAGCGTCTTTTGGCATGAAGCGCTAGGGGATTGAACCCAGGACATTCCGATTTCCAGGTGGACACTCTACCACTAGACCACAGAGGTGGTCAGGTTTATACATAGCCAAAATATGTGCCAATGGCTATGATGTAATAGAGTTAAGGTATTCAATGAATTATACATATTGTAATATGACACAAGTATAAAGGCCTGATTTTACACATCAAATACCTCACTGAGACCACCTAATACACAAACCCCACTGATCAAATCTGACAACCATAATTAAGGATCTGTCAGTCTTCTGACAGCCAGATGTGTCCTTTACCCAACAATATAAACATAACACAGGACCTATATAGCCCCTCAAAAACCCCACTCACAATAAACCGTCCGAGGAAAACAGATCCCATTCATGAGCAATGACAATGAAGCAATCAGTCTGAAAAAGGACACACACCATCAGAGACCAACAGATCTGTCCAGTAGTGTCCAATGAGCAAAGGAATCAGTGCAGATTGACACCTCAGCCTCCAGTCTCAACAAGGACACACACCATCAGAGAGCAACAGATCTGTCCAGTAGTGTCCAATGAGCAAAGGAATCAGTGCAGATTGACACCTCAGCCTCGTCTCAACAAGGACACACACCATCAGAGACCAACAGATCTGTCCAGTAGTGTCCAATGAGCAAAGGAATCAGTGCAGATTGACACCTCAGCTTCCAGTCTCAACAAGGACACACACCATCAGAGCCCAACAGATCTGTCCAGTAGTGTCCAATGAGCAAAGGAATCAGTGCAGATTGACACCACAGCCTCCAGTCTCAACAAGGACACACACCATCAGAGACCAACAGATCTGTCCAGTAGTGTCCAATGAGCAAAGGAATCAGTGCAGATTGACACTTCAGCCCCCAGTCTCAACAAGGACACACACCATCAGAGACCAACAGATCTGCCCAGTAGTGTCCAATGAGCAAAGGAATCAGTGCAGATTGACACCTCAGCCTCCAGTCTCAAGAAGGACACACACCATCAGAGAGCAACAGATGTGTCCAGTAGTGTCCAATGAGCAAAGGAATCAGTGCAGATTGACGCCTAAGCCTCCAATGAGAGCCCAGCAGGCTAGAGCTGCTCTTCCTGTCTAATATCATTGCAACGGTTAGACCCATTATCCTCCAATTTATCCCAATGTGCTCACAGAGCTCATGCTGTGGACAAAACAACAGAAAGAGGATCCCCTTCAACACATGATTAAAAGGTAAAGTTGTAATAATTAACACCTTGCATCATTATCACAGCAGAGGTTCATGTGTAATGGTATTCAATTTTTCTTTCTTCTATTTTATTGGGGTATTGCTGCAATGGAAGGGATGGTCATGAATTTAATTGTTAAGTGAACACGAGTGTGTGCTTCATTAAGCCTGAAGTGATGCACTTCTTACATGTGTACTAATCCGACACTAATATGAAGACAATCCTGCTTGATTATTTAAAGACCACCGTCTCACTGGAATATTGCAGAATGTGGCAAATAACAAAAATTCTTTGAAAAATGAAAACATCCTGGACTCTTCCCTGATCTTGAATACTTTTTCTGATAAGTATCTTTTTCACTAAATCCCAAATTTGAAAAAATATAATTCAATTCGGCTTGGTGAAATGGACCCACCATTAAATTCATATAATTGAATATATTTTCACAGCAACTTATATTTCGTGTTCTTTTTATCCACATTCAGGTAAACTGGCAGTTTCAGATGGCACAGAATTATTTTGATGACATCCATTGTGTCATAATGTGATAGCATTGCAGAGGGACGTTCATCACGTCTGTTTCACAAATATGAAAGTTCACATAGGAAGATAGTGCTAGAAATATTACAAGAAACTCACATATGAAATTTCTTAAACGTCATCTATCACTCATCAGTTTTACAAATCGGAACAATACAAAGACGGCTAACACCATCAGTTCCAAATGAAAGGACCAGTTAAAGGGCCCATACGTCAACCGTTCTGAGTGAGTGAGTGAGTGAGTTGGGTTAATGCCGCTTTTAACAGTATTCCAGTTATATCACGGCGTATCAGCTTAATGTGGGAGGAAAGCCCGAAATGATGCAGGTCTCAGACGTTTACCACTTCGGTGAAACACACGAGCACGTGTATGGTGCTGACAAACCTAGAAACATAATCGGGGCGAACCGGGATTCGAACCCACAATCATAGGGACGCAACTCTGCACAGCGAATCGCGGCGCCTTAGACGACTGGGCCACCCGTGCCCCCTCAACCGTTCTGAAGCTTTGTTTGTAAACAATAGCCAATTTCCCCTGAGCTTACTTAGCTCTGCTCGCCTTATTCCCTTTCTGCTTCAGTGATCACACCCATGTAGGCCTACTTATCAGACGGGCCTAATGCAAGCCTTTTGCTGTGCTGTACATTTGTTTTGCATAATTATATAGATGTACTTCTACATTTGCAACAGTGGGGGGCACAGGTGGCCCAGTCGTCTAAGGCGCCGCGATTCGCTGTGCAGAGTTGCGTCCCCTGGACACGCCAGAAACCTATGATTGTGGGTTCGAATCCCGGTTCACCTCGATTATGTTTCTAGGTTTGTCAGCACCATACCCGTGATCGTGTGTTTCACCGAAGTGTTAAACGTCTGAGACCTGCATCACTTCGGGCTTTCCTCCCACATTAAGCTGACACGCCGTGATATAACTGGAATACTGTTAAAAGCGGCGTTAAACCCAACTCACTCACTCACTCACTAACTCTGCCACAGTGAGGTGCATGACAATATAGCTTTACACATCAAAGTGACCGTATTAGTAGCTTTCTGATGACGGGATGTGGATGAGAAATACGCAAATGGAAATAGTTTTTGACGTTGTAGGATATTTTTCATGCTTCATACAACCGAGGCAAAGTTTTATTGTAATCTAGATTTTGACAAACACTGACTGTGAACCTTCACCGAAACTTCGCTCTTAAATATAATAAAGAAGTTGTTCATCCATAAATTCTTATCCTTACAGATTGAAAGATGCCAACAGTTCAGTTTTACCCCATTCAAATTACCAGGAAAAGTTAAAAAGGATCTAAAACAACAACTGATTAGATAGTCATTTTACATTCACAGGAGCTTTGATTTAATTAAAACTAATGAGATTCAAACTTGATAAACTGGAACACATGCTTACCTGAGATGAGAGATAGATGATATGTTGTACAACGAAATATATTAAAAATATGAAATGCACTTTGTAATCTCTCCATGGATGTATGTCATAATAACATGATTAGAATTGTGTGGCCGAGCTACTGGCACAGGGAGCATTGGCCACTGATGGAAGGCAGGTCCTGTGTGGCATTGAGGGAGGTGACAGCTTTATGAACAGTGGGGTGGGGTCGGGTGGGGCAGGGCGGGACATGGCAAGGCACTGCGTGGCGAGGCAAGGCAAGGCAAGGCAAGGCGAGGTGAGGAAGATGAGGTGAGGTGTGGGTCAGGGTGGTGTGGGTCAGGGCGGGTTGGGGTGGGCCGGGGCGAGGCGAGGAGTGGAGAGGGGATGGAGATCAGGTGAGGTGTGGGTCAGGGTGGTGTGGGTCAGGGCGGGTTGGGGTGGGCCGGGGCGGGGCGAGGAGTGGAGAGGGGAGGGAGATGAGGTGAGGTGGTGTTGGTCCGGGTGGTGTGGGTCAGGGCTGGGTGAGGTGGGCCGGGGCAAGGCGAGGAGTGGAGAGGGGAGGGAGATGAGGTGAGGTGGTGTTGGTCGGGGTGGTGTGGGTCAGGGCTGGGTGAGGTGAGGTGAGGCGGGGCATGGCGAGGCGAGGAGAGGAGTGGAGAGGGGAGGGAGATGAGGTGAGGTGGTGTTGGTCGGGGTGGTGTGGGTCATGGCTGAGTGAGGTGTCCCAGGTTTTCCTTCAATCTACAGTTAAATATATCTGTGACATGATGCCAGTTTTGTATTACCATATTCGACCCATTAAGCGCCCATGCCCCAATAAGCGCCCCCACCCCCTTTTCCCGGATGCCCAAGTAAGATTTACTCACCTGTTTTTTACATACGGTCAAGAATCTTTTGTAGTCGGTTAATGAGGAGATGTTCACCAGTAAAACGTAAGTAACAGTTTATCTCTAGCCCCCCAGCAACAGAAGAATATCGGTAGCCGTCCTCTGTTATAACAACGATAACTTTACCCCCGTTTTTTATTCCAGCTGTATGATGTTGGTCTGTAAATAATTGAGTTTGGACCAGACAATCCAGTGATTAATAATAATGTTTAACCGTGTGGATAACAGCTTCTTGTTTATTGCATGTGCCATGTTTCGATGTAGATTCTTACACAGTTATCAAGCTGGAAAGATTGACAGCATCGACCCACGCAATTGGGACACGATGACATGCATCAACCAAGTCACTGAGCCAGACGGTACGGACCCGTTAGCCTCTTACAAGAAACAAAAGTTGCTGAAGATTGATTCCAATCTGCATCGTCATGCGTCTATATGATGCCACTATAAATGTTGGAAGGACAAAGCAAATTTTTTTCATGACAATGAATTCACAATAAGCAGTGTGCAGGTGTTCTTCCATTACTGTAGGAATAAAATATATCCCAGATTAGTGCCAGAACGTTTTATGAAGATATTTCTATTGATATTTATGTAACCTAATTTGTATAATACCGCCATATATCCTGGGCATATGGTTTGTTTGCGTTTTTTGTTTTATCTTAATTTTTTGTTTTTTTTAATATCATAAAGTGATGGAGATTTAAGACACACACTTTTTAAACACTATGTAAACTATGAATATTACCATGTACAACACTGTTTTGTACAGGAAATGAATAGTATCACTCTAATGTTGTATTATATATGTAATATTGTTTATTGGGTCTCATAAGCCTTATGGCTGGGCTTTACTTTTAGATTATATGTCCAATTTGTTTTATATACACGGCTTATGTAATACGTGACATATAAATAAACAATTTCTCTCTCTCTCTCCCTCTGTTTTTATAACTTGCATTTATGTGTGTGTGTCCGAGAATTATATTTTCAATAACATTGCAGGAAATAGTGAATAATATTTTAATATTTTGAGATAGAAAAAGTTAAATTGAAATGGAACACATATTTCAGACATTGTGAAATGTGATAAATTTAATAAATAAATGATATGACAGGTAGGTTAATAAAATTATATACTATTTTGACGTGACTACGGCTTGGCCGCTCTACCGGCCTGCGGTGTCTGGAGACTCCAGGTTTCTTGGCCGGTTTACCAGCCTATGGTGTCTGGGGACTCCAGGCTTCTTGGCCGGTCTACCGGTCTATGGTGTCTGGAGACTCCAGGCTTCTTGGCCGGTCTACTGGACTACGGTGTCTGGGGACTCCAGGCTTCTTGGCCGGTCTACTGGACTACGGTGTCTGGGGACTCCAGGCTTCTTGGCCGGTCTACTGGACTACGGTGTCTGGAGACTCCAGGCTTCTTGGCCGGTCTACCGGACTACTGTGTCTGGGGACTCCAGGCTTCTTGGCCGGTCTACCGGCCTATGGTGTCTGGGGACTCCAGGCTTCTTGGCCGGTTTACCGGACTACTGTGTCTGGGGACTCCAGGCTTCTTGGCCGGTTTACCGGACTACGGTGTCTGGGGACTCCAGGCTTCTTGGCCGGTTTACCGGTCTATGGTGTCTGGGGACTCCAGGCTTCTTGGCCGGTTTACCAGCCTATGGTGTCTGGGGACTCCAGGCTTCTTGGCCGGTCTACCGGACTACGGTGTCTGGGGACTCCAGGCTTCTTGGCCGGTTTACCGGACTACGGTGTCTGGGGACTCCAGGCTTCTTGGCCGGTCTACCGGCCTATGGTGTCTGGGGACTCCAGGCTTCTTGGCCCAGTCTACCATCCTATGGTGTCTGGGGACTCAAGGCTTCTTGGCCGGTTTACCAGCCTATTGTGTCTGGGGAGTTGAGGCTTCTTGGCCGGTCTACGGTGTCTGGGGACTCCAGGCTTCTTGGCCGGTGTACCGGCCTACGGTGTTGAAAGATTGAAAGTACACATTGCGTGGAAACAACAAACATGGCTCAAGTTCTATCTTTTGATGACATCCCTGTTCAAAATATCATGCATCAAATAATTTCTTGTTTTGGCTGATATTCAAGATTGATTATTCTCTATGGCATTGACGCTTTATATTAGTTGATAATTTTACGGCTGTAAGTCATCATAATGTTAGCCAGAAAATTGTACGGTTGGCTTGAATATTTTTTCATACTATTTGAACTTAATTGCAGCTGTTTGCAACCCTTCCGGCACGTTGAGCCAATCTATTCTTCAAGCTAATTTAAGCTGAAGATAAAACATTTGGTAAAGTTTTTGACCCTATCTTCCATGAGATGCAAGGTGCCAGCTTTAAAGCTTCATTAAGATGTATCGGAACCTCTTGGAATCTAGCATGTCATTACTATGAGATGCACCTTAGACAAGATAATACAAGAGTGTACACCTGAAAGGACATATGAATCACTTGCAATATCCTTATCATGATGGGCAAGCAATTACACAGAGACCTGTGAAAATCCGGGGAAGAATAGGTCTTCAGCAACCCATGCTTGCCGTAAAAGGTGACTATGCTTGTCGTAAAAGGCGACGAACGGGATCGGGTGGTCAGGCTCGCTGACTTGTTGGTGTATGCCATCGTATCCCAATTGCGTAGATCGATGCTGATGATGTCAATCACTGGACTGTCTGGTCCAGATTCGATTACTCACAGAACGCTGTCATATAGCTGGAATATTGCTGAGTGCGGCGTTAAACAACAAAAAACAAAACAAACTTACACAGTGAAACGTGGCATTGAAATTCTTACACATGGCTACTCAGACTTACAAAGTGAAACGTGGCATTGGAATTCTTACACATTATTACTAACACTTATTCCAAAATGTCCAGACATTCTTTTTTATAGTTTAGATTTTCACTGTGACAAATTTGGTTGGAAAAAGTATATATAAAAAATGCATTGTACATGATTCATAAAATCATCTTTAATTTGGATTGTAAGGGGATACAAAATGATGATTTATTGTTTATTGATGAGAAAAGTTTCTGTTTTAATGATTCAAAAATCCCTTGGATTATTTTTATTGTCAAAATGATCTTTGTCGGCAACAGAATTGAAAAAACTTGTCACTTCGACTTTTTCCGACCTTCCTGAATTTAACAATTTTTAAGTTCAGTGGATCCGTAGACAAAGCCAAAACAATTATACATTACCATAAATCACTTCCAATTTGCAGCATGAAAATCAGATTTTATATAAGCAATAATTTTTATGCTTTAGTCATCATTATGCAATTGGCAATTTGCAAAAGAAATCAAAGCTAATTACAACAGAGTGCTATACACTTAGACTTGAAGCAGTCTTCAGATCTAAATCCAATAAAACCTGAGAACCATGAATTAATTGTTTTTCCCCACGTTTGATCTGAATGAAAGTTTTTTTCAATCCAAATGCATTATGAGCAGGCCAAGCCCAAGCTGACAACCTATTATTAACTAGTCAAACAGTGCAGTTGGCTCATAATATTTGCTCAGAAAACACAATTTGTCTGCAAAAATATTCTTCAGTCAACAAAGCTGATATTCACTCGCCTTGGATTGTCACACTGACAATGGCACCATTGAAATTATGCCTTGTGGGTGTTTAATAGAGTGATTTGGTTGAGCAGAAAAACACTGATCACATAATGCTATCGCCTTTCTGTTGACAAAGAATATTTAAGTAAAATTCATAGTCTCCACATTGAATGCAATCTCGTCCCAATAAAATCCTGTCGCGGAACACTGTTTCAAATAAAGAGTGTTATTGCCCGGCTACATCGGATCCGATTACCTTACTTAAAATTACCTCCCCATCAATGCTTACAAGAATATCCAGAGCCTAATGTTGCTCTAAATGCTTGCATGAAGTTGTGTGAAAGTGAATGTGTCCAACCCATCATCCCCTGACAGACATAAACGGAAATGTATTTCTAAAATAAAATGCAGACTCAGCACTTTTCAGGAGTATTGATAATATATAAAATAAAGCGACAGAACCCTTTCCGTATCCAAAAGAAATCTCTGCATAAAGGAGAGTCGATTGTACGATTCCGACTGTATCATGAGCATGTGTTTATGAATCACTATCAAATCGTAATGATACCAGGTTTTTCGCGAAAAGGTCAGCGTATTCTTCCCGGTGGCACCCGTCACAAACACATGCAAAGAACATGCAGACATATCAGTGTTTGTGAGTGAGTGTTTGTTTGTTTGTTTGTTTGTTTGTTATTACTCAGCAATATTCCAGCTATATGACGACGGTCTGTAAATAATCGAGTCTGGACCAGACAATCCAGTGATTGATATCATGAGCATCGATCCACGCAATTGGGATCGATGACATGCATCAACCAAGTCAGTGAGCCTGACCACCCGATCCCGTTAGTTGCCTGCTACGACAAGCATAGTCACCTTGAAGGGCAAGCATGGGTTGCTGAAGACCTATAATTCTTCCCCGGATTTTCACAGGTCTCTGTGTAATTGCTTGCCCATCATGATAAGGATATTGCAAGTGATTCATATGTCCTTTCAGGTGTACACTCTTGTATTATCTTGTCTAAGGTGCATCTCATCATAATGACATGCTAGATTCCAAGAGGTTCCGATACATCTTAATGAAGCTTTAAAGCTGGCACCTTGCATCTCATGGAAGATAGGGTCAAAAACTTTACCAAATGTGTTATCTTCAGCTTAGCTTGAAGAACACAGAGAGCCTCCCGATGCCAGAAGGGTTGAAAAGAAGGGTTGTTCATCCCGTTCGTCTCTCTTACAACAAGCATAGTCGCCTTTTATGGCAAGCATGGGTTGTTGAAGACTTATTATTTATATCACATGTGAACATTGTCTCAATTTCTATCTTTGCTTGAAGAACACAGAGAGCCTCCCCATGCCAGAAGAGTTGAAAAGAAGGGTTGAAAAGAAGGGTTGTTCATCCCGTTCGTCTCTCTTACAACAAGCATAGTCGCCTTTTATGGCAAGCATGGGTTGTTGAAGACTTATCATTTATATCACATGTGAACATTGTCTCAATTTCTATCTTTGCTTGAAGAACACAGAGAGCCTCCCCATGCCAGAAGAGTTGAAAAGAAGGGTTGTTCATCCCGTCCATCGCCTCTTACAACAAGCATAGTCGCCTTTTATGGCAAGCATGGGTTCTTGAAGACCTATCATTTATATCACATGTGAACATTGTCTCAGTTTCTATCTTTGCTAAAAATTTACTTCATGAATATACTGCATTAAGTTATCACAATGTTTGAGAGAAATTGTATCTTTGCTAAGTTAGGATGGTTTGAATATTGTTTAATAACTAATAAACATTCTTAAAGCTACAAACAACAATTCCGGTCTATTTTGAACAAGGGCAGGTAACTCTGAACATATTCCAGTGGCATGGCTCTGTAAGTATTTATAACACGTGTGAACCTAACATGGAACACCATAAAAATACAACACTGCGTCAGTAATTGCTAGAAATTTGCTCCGACCAAATAAAACCAAAGAAACATTAGATTTGATACATCCAACTTAACAATAATATATATCTCGTAAGAATTGTTTGAAAAATTGTTTGAACGAAACCATGCGATATCATTCCTCATCCCTGGGTGTTTATTTGACTCTATCTCAGATGCGAGGCTGAAGACAAAACAGAACAGGATCTGATGTCTGAGCATGGTATCTGGACTTCAAAACAACTTTAAATTACATGGCTAGGTTGAACGTAGATCATGGTAAAAGACTGGGTAATTTGTGTGGTTAAAAAGTCATCAATTAAACATCACAATAGCCAAAAACCTACCCACAAATTAAGGGTTGGAACAAAACATAGTCTGTGCATCGTTTATTTTAAGACATCTTTTTTCATCTTTGTCCCGAAAGAGGAAACCTGTCTGTGAATTTGAATGAAAAGTAACCACTTCCCTTCAATCCATTGGTTAATGGGTTTACAATGTATTTAATTTGAAATTGCTTGGAAATAAACAAGCCAGCATGATTACTGCTTCAGACGTTTCATTGTGATTCCACGCATGAGAAGGTAAGATTTAATCCTTCAAAGATCATCAGTGATCTCATCAGTAACCACAGACTTAAATGACAATAAAGTTCTTCTTCTGCAATAACAGTTACCGTATTTGACGTACCAAGCGCCCCGATATTTGCAAATATATTGACTCGTGAACAATCCCAATTAGCACCCTTTCGATTGATCAATGGACACAAGACTTATTTATTCGCGTATAATACACGCTTGAGTGTTATATGCAACCTTAATTATGGGCAATTAAATTCTGGAAAAATGAATCTGTCATTTATTAACATTTCAGTCTGTCCACATAAACCACGAAATTTTTCTTTCAACCAAAATAATATTCTAAAAAGAGTCCACTATTTCTAATTTTGAGAGCACCCTGGGTGCTTGTAACGCCGACTACGGTAGCATACAGGTTCTGAATGCATTCATTGAAAGGGGCTGCATGTCCATGTGTTGAAATGTGTCACTTCAGAGGAGCCAGAAACCTATGATTCAACCTTTGGTTCGATTCCCAGTTTGCCCTGATCTTGTTCGAGACTTGCCAGCACCATATCTTTGCTTATGGTCAACGTTTAATACCTGCAGCAGACCCGTGAAGAACGGGGTAGAATAGGTCTTTAGCAACCCATGCTTGCCATAAAAGGCGACTATGCTTGTCGTAAGAGGTGACTAACGGGATCGGGTGGTCAGGTTCGCTGACTTGGCTGATGCATGTCATCGTATCCCAATTGCGTGGATCGATGCTCATGATGTCAATCACTGGGCTGTCTGGTCCAGACTTGATTATTTGCAGACTGCGTTCATATAGCTGGAATATTGCTGAGTTCGGTGTTAAACAACAAACAAACAAACAAACAAACAAACAAACAAACAAACACCCGCACCCTTCTTCTTGAAGCTGTAACAGTGTAACAGTGTTCGGGATGAAGCTGTTGACCCAAGGGGTCCTTGTCATAAGGGTCAAACATTTACATTCTTTAGGAACAAACTTAATGGGCTTGGATAGCCATTAATTTCAAAGACTGACTTAATATTACTTAAATAATATTCAAATGTTCAAAGAGGGGTCAAAGGGGCACTGATATCTGACAATTCACCAGGACTGTTTTTTGCCTTTGTTATTGTTTTTTTCCCCAGGGATACCACAACTATATCTAAGAAATCTTGACTAGTTGCGACCTGTGCTGCACAACCGTAAGTGCATTTGTCACTTTTAATGATAGTATAAGGGCGTATCGTCACCCTGATCAACAATATGAAATACAGTTTTGTCTTGAAATAATAATGAGTGATTGAGTGAGTAGGGTTTTACGCCACTTTTAGCAATATTACAGCATTATCACGGCGGGGGACACCAGAAATGGGCTTCACATATTGTACCCATGTCGGGAATTGAACCCGGGTCTTCGGCGTTACAATCGAATGCTTTAAGCACTAGGCTACCCGACCACCCCTGGAAATAATAAGGAGATGTAGGTATTTTTGGGGGTGGCATCGGTAATGGTTACAAAGTTCTGATAAATCAAATTTGATTGTGCATATATGTTACAGTCAATGTGTAAATTGACTTAAATTTTCACTTTGTCAATTTATTGAATTCCTAAATATTCAGTTATGTTACAAATTGATTGAAAATCTGTCCATTTATTTATTGCGATAACGAACTCCAAACACTTCGTTGTTTAATTTCTTCACACAGTGACTGAAAATGATAGAATTAAAAGAAAACAAAAGTCGTACATTTCTATATTTTTTGGATTCAAATCCTAACATAATTAAAGTATTGTGATGTTTTTAAGTCCTTTTAAACATCTTAATAATTTTAAGTCAATCTGAATGTACCCGTCAATACCCACATAAAGGAACAATATCCCATATATCTGCAGCTGAACAAAGAAACTTGTTCAATGTCATGTGTCTTTGTAAAAAACTAATATTTTAAGATGTAGAGCCTTTTGGGATATAATAGCTCATATTCCTTTCTCAACTGATCACAAAAGTTTGTTTCCGGTGTTTCATAGGTGTCAAGTATCATTGGTCAGCTGAGACAGCACACATGACAACTACATTGTATTTAATGATAGCGAGCCTGAAGACCCTATCCGATTAATCGCCTATCCGATTAATCGCCTATTACGACAAGCATACTCGCCCTTTACGGCAAGCAAAGGTCACTGAAGACCTATTCTACCCCGGAATCTTCACGGATCATGAGGAAACAAAATGGATCGGGTGGTCAGGCTTGCTAACTTAGTTGATGCATGTCATCGTACATTGTATCCCAATTGCTTAGATTGGTGCTCATGATATCAATCACTGGACTGTCTGGTCCAAACTTGATTATTCATAGGCTCAATCATACAGCTGGAATATTATTGAGTGCGGAATCCACCAACAAACAAACATCCTTCTTCCACATCCCACAATTAGTTTACACCCTAGCAATTCTTAACCTATGCCATCCTCTCATCCTCTCCTTCATCCATCCTTTCCATACCTCAATAAAGCCTTAAAATCATTTTCACATAATTTCATATCCTTTTCAACTGCATGTTTCATGGCTCCAATATTTTCCAACACTCCATCAATAATTTTATGACAACAAAAGTTGCCCATATCAAGTAAATAATTCTTTTGAATATTAAAAAAAAGCTTTTCATAATTACAACCATCTCGTTGCATTTCTTTCAACTAAGTTCGTGTCATTTTCTTTATACCTTAATAAGATTTTCCATTCGATCACAGATCATAGCATTGAGGTCATACCTTTTCACATTCGCACTTGAAACATTCCCTAGATGCAAGGATCACACAAAACGCGATGTTCTCAACCACAAGGTCACTTGTAAGCTGACATCTGTCTTTCGCTTCTTTACAAGCCGAATAATTCTTTAATAATTTCTCCTGTTCTTCACCTCTTCCATGTACGCACACGGTGCTTCTTTCTCAACATGCAAATTTCATTATGTCAATTCCATGTTTATTTCAAATTTGCATCAAGTCAAAGGCAAATGAAAAGTGTTAGATGATCTTTAATGAACCTTAAAAAAGGCATCATTTCTAGCCTGGTAAATGTTTGAAAGCAAAAAATCTCACCTATAACGATATACATGGGTGATAGGCTTTCACCTCTATCTCGAAAGTAAAGGTAAGAAAATGTAGCCAAAAAAACATATTAATAAACATGAAATCACCAATTTCAGAGGCTCAGAACCCATTTTAGCAAAAAACAACACCATAATTCTGAACAAATCTACCATTCCAAAACAAAAAATGACAACACTTTTTAACACTTGGAATATATAATCCCCATGACGTTAAAGACTTCAATGACGTTGCCCAATCTGACATCCAGGCTATCTTTGAAAGCGGCACCACAAGACAAGCCCGTAGCTAGAATATTCCAAGAAAAATGCCTCCAATTCACTTTATGTTTTCTCTAAATGGAATCTGACATGCAGATATTTTTTTATCTATGTCAGTACAATTCAAGTTATGATGACTCTTTCTATGCTAAGTATTCAGCCAGACAAGCACTTGTAAGATCTACCACTTACAGAGACAGAAACATGGGTCCATTATCCATCCTTTTGAGAGAAGTGGCGTCTATTTCAAACATATGATCGTCAATTTCATGTCCCTATAAACCTGGCCAAAGCTGATTACAACTTTCAGGCCTCATCCAGTTCTGGCATCATGTCGTTTTGACCACTACTCCGATTGTCAATTGCAAAACAGTTATAATTTCCTGTTGGATGGACTCAGGACTTGCCCGGCTTCGAAGTCCATTTTTGACTGACATACAGGAACAGCTACAGGAAAGACGGATACACTTCCGCTTTTCATGTTCTAAAATATCCAGATCATGATCGAATGCTTCAGAACCAAGAGTAGATTGTGACATATTGATTCATTAAGTGTTGGTTTGATATTCACTGTTTTATATGTTTCCCGTAGGAGTCGCCACTT
Organism: Haliotis cracherodii; assembly: GCF_022045235.1. NCBI lineage: Eukaryota > Metazoa > Mollusca > Gastropoda > Lepetellida > Haliotidae > Haliotis > Haliotis cracherodii. The sequence continues at coordinate 13,575,693 of NW_027266319.1, forward strand.
CACAGCCCTGTCTACACAATTTGTAAATACGTAAACTTCACAAAATCACATGTGTGTCCACCTTCACAATTTTGTTCACATTTATTCATTTCCTGACCTGTCTACATCAACATCTTTCAAACATTCTCTTCCATTTCCTAATGTACACTTATTTGTCAATTCACTCATGATACTTAGTAATAAACTGCGGGGCAAAAGAAAGTATACACTTGAAAATAGGATTTGATCCAAAAATTACAAATGTTATCAAAGAATTACTGGGGTGAAAATGAGGTCCAAAACACAATATGATGTGATAATTATATATTGTGGTTTGTGCAGATTCAATGTATTTTGTTTCTCCTCACTACATGCATGTCCAGTGTATTAAGATTCATTTACACGTATATGTTTATTTTACCCCTACAACTATCCCTTGTAAGGTTTCAAAACTCCACCTCTGCGCATGCGCACACATCTTGCATACACTAGAGCCTATTTACCCATAAGCCCTTTCTCTCTCTCCATTCCTCTCCCAAAGTTAGAAGGACTACAAGATTCACTACAATAATTGACCACCCCATGTTCACCGACCTAAGTCGGTGAAGACGGGGTGGGCAATTATTGTAGCTTAACACCAATCCACCCATATTCCCATTTATCTAAATACCAATCCACCCATTTATCTAATCACCAATCCACCCACATACCAAAGTACATTTCTCTCCCCATGAGTCTACACCTGAGTACACCTGTCTGTCCTTTCATCTAAACATCCACCGGGGGCACAGGTGGCCCAGTCGTCTAAGGTGCCGCGATTCGCTGTGCAGAGTTGCGTCCCTTAGGCACGCCAGAAACCTATGATTGTGGGTTCGAATGTTTCTAGGTTTGTCAGCACCATACCCATGCTCATGTGTTTCACCGAAGTGGTAAACGTCTGAGACCTGCATCACTTCAGGCTTTCCTCCCACATTAAGCTAACACGCCGTGATATGACTGGAATACTGTTAAATAGTGGCGTTAAACCCAACTCACTCACTCACTCTAAACATCCACCATCTATGTCACAGATTTCTGCATTCACCCAGCTACCTTCATATCCATCCACTGACATCCACCATCTGTGTACCCACCTATCTAAACATATATCAACATTATACCAATTTCCGGGTGGTAGGGTAGCTTAGTGATCAAAGTTCAATTCCCAACATGGAAAATGTGTGAAGCACTTATTTGGCGTTTCCTTTTGGGCTATTGCTAAATCAATGCAAAACACAATGTAAAATAATACCTACCAAACTGTATATACCGTATTCGACGTAATAAGCGCCCTGCTCTAATAAGCGCCCTCGGCGATATTTGCTAATATATTGGCTAGTGAACAATCCAAATTAGCACCCCTTCCGATTGATCAATGTTCACAAGACTTGTGTGTTATATGCACCCTTAAGTATGGGCAATTAAATTCTGGAAAAAATATATATGTCGTGTGTAATACGCATAGACTTTTCTTTTGTATCATTTCAGACTGTCAGCATAAACCACAAAATTTACGATCTTTCACCAAAATCTTATTCTAATAACAGCCCCCTCTTTCTAATTTTGAGAGCACCCTGGGCGTTTATTATGTTGAATACGGTATATGAAAACAACTCCATAATCAAAAGAAATCATAACAGTCCATATCATATCATGTCATATCATACGAATGTGCATATCAGTCACTATCAAATAGTGAGGTGAGGTGAAATTGGGATTAACATCGTCCAAGATTATTGTACTTATATAGCATGCATGTGTGGCTGCTTGTAATAGTCCGGACTGACACAAATTTATAGTGCTAGCCCACTGAGACACCATGCTGCAGTTTAACATGAATACCCCACTCAGACACCTTTACTGACTCCGAGCCGACCAGTCCTTGTTTTAGCCCCTAAATGCCGAGTGCCAGACAGGGTAACAACAAGTACCATCTTTTAACGTCTTTTGGTATGATCCGGCCGTGGATCGAACCCCGGACCTTCCGCTCTCCGGGCGATGTTCTACCACTAGACCATAGAGGCGTTCTATCAAATAGTAATTGGTGTTAACAAAAGGTGAGCATATCTTATAAATGAATATGTCCACATGAATAACTTGACAGACACAAAAAAATGTAGACCAGTTTTGTTTCGTTTGTTTGTTTGTTGCTTAACGCCGCTCTCAGCAATATTTGAGCTATATGACGGCGGTCTGTAAATAATCGAGTCTGGACCAGACAATCTTGTGATTGACATCATGAACATCGATCCATGCAATTGGGATCGATCACATACATCAACCAAGTCAGCGAGCCTGACCACCCGATCCCACTAGTCGCCTCTTACAACAAGCATAGTCGCCTTTTATGGCAAGCATGGGTTGCTGAAGACATGTTCTAACCCGGATCTTCATGGGTCAGTGACCTCGTTCAGTACAATCATGTGACACAAACCCTATCCAATCTATTTTCAGCCGATCAGGAAAAGAGAGTCTGCTTGTGCCATTGGCCCAAATTATTTTCAGTTCATGGAAACAGAAACACTAAAAAAAATGGCGTGGCTAGCCAATCTTATGTCATGGAATCACTTGCAATATATTTATTTATCATTATTGGTAAGTTAGCCACAAAGTCAATAAGAATCAGCTTAGCCAATATAACATGCACTTCAACAGGACTGCTGATTATAAGCAAACATGGGGGTACTTATTTACCTTAGCATATTGACTCTGGTATCAATTTCCTTTGGCAAATTATCTGTACAAGATCACATCAGGAACCCAATATCTTGAACAGAATTGAATTTCCCACTAATTTTCGAACTACAAGAAAGGACAAATTTTACCGTTCACTAGATTCCATATATTCATGAACCTCGGGTTTAATGTGCATCTATTGTACCAAAGAGACTCCCATTGACATAAGGCGACATTTTTTTTATTTGTTGGTTTACGGATGCGCCGCTCTTTCAAAGTCCAAATGTTAAAAAAAAATAAAAATGAAAATTACCCTTTTTTTTATTACCGCCGATCTTTTCGACAAAAAGTTCAAACAAAAAAAGATTTCTTTTCCTCGTCGAGCGTAAAGCAAAGGGAAGTCACTCTGATATTTCTTGCTGGGATCCTTCTTTATACCATCAAAGCATGTCAACGCAAAGCGCAGTGGTGACCAGTTTAACTATTTCAACACTGTTGGCCGTTCAAAGCCACAAGTCACACCGCACGGTAAACCGTCCAAGCCACGTCAAAATAGTTTATAATTATATTTTTAACCTACTTGTCACATCATTCATTTATTAAATCTATCACATTTCACAATGTCTGAAATACCTATTCCATTTGATTTTATCATTTTTTATCTATAGATTATAAATATATTCACTTGACACTATTTCCCGCAATGTTATTGAAAATAAAATTCTCGGACACATTATCAAAAATGTATCTATAAAAGTGGCCAAACTGACATCTTAGTTATTATTTCCAACTTTTCGTGCGATCGCATATCGTAAGTCAAATGACATCTCGGCTTTCGTCGCCTGGATTTCTCGGCTCGGACACGATGTCTTAATGCCAAAATATATGCATAAGAAATCTTTGTCACAGCTCGTAACCTAGCTCTATGCATCCATAAAGTTCCATATTTTTAATATAGATCGCGATTTCATGCTAAAACGTTCAGAATAACATGATTTAACACAAACCTTTCGCCAAAGTCTGAAAATTATCTTTGCTGTAATTTGATTAGCTGCCTTAGGTCACGTGCTTAAATTTGACTAATCACGAACCTTGTAGCAGATTTTGTCCGTGAAACAATATAAGTTTTTTAAATGTATACTGACATGGCAGGACGTATGTGTTATTCATACGAAGCTTTGAAAACCGAGGTATTTCCTCATGTTAGTGAGCGGACAGCCACTATCATCGGGAAATGGGTGATGACAGATATTATTTGTAATTCTTTTTAAAATAATGTTCAACGTAAACAAATGAAAATTAAAAAGAAATAGGTAAGTGGATTTTATGAATTCTTATATTTGCCGAAAAAATCGTTAGATTTGCTCTAAATTTGGACGTTATGAATGTTTTAGCTTACATTATTATTTATTTAAAACGAACTTTATTTAGTTGTTCATGAATTATTTAAATAATGAAATACACAGAACTTTCATATTTATAAACAATAGGATTAATTAGACCTTTCAAATAGTGTATGGCCAAACATGTAGTAGCAAAGATGTTAATTTCAGCAGATAATTCATTGATAAATGTTGGTTTCATTTATCACACAACAGTCTCTGGGAACTTGGTGTCACAGCAGTAATCTTCTGGTTGGCTGGTGTTGAAAGAGTTAAACGTTGCCCATGCATTTGCTGCCAAAATAGCAGCGTCTTTCACGCATTTCCACCCATGACATGAATATTGTTATGTTGTCATCCCTGCACAAGCTGAGTGCAAGGGATATAATAAAATGTTCTTGAAAAATTTAGTTATTTTACTTTTATTACGCCAGGATATTTTTTTTCATACCTACCTAACTTTTTAAGACAAAATTCAGATAAAAAATGTGAGAGGCTTTTTTTTTCTTTTTTTTTTAATTGGCCTGCCTCACTTTTGAAATGAGTTTGAAATCCGTAAACCAAGAAATAAAAAAAATGTCGCCTAAAAGCAACCAAACAATTTCCTTGTTCTTAAGAAATCTCTGCCAAAAGCAAAGTTGATTGTACGATTTCAACTAGGTGACAAGCATGTGTTTATGAATCACTAGTTGGTTTTGGTTTGTTTGTTGTTTAACGCCGCACTCAGCAATATTCCAGCTGTATGATGGAGGTCTGTAAATAATGGAGTCTGGACCAGACAATCCAGTGATTGATATCATGAGCATCGATCAAAGCAATTGGGATTGATGACATGCATCAACCAAGTCAGATCCCGTTGGTCGCCTCTTAAGACAAGCATAGTCGCCTTTTACTCAAGCATGGGTTGCTGAAGACCTATTCTACCCCAGATCTTCACGGGTCTTATGAATCACTATTAAATAGTGATGATACAAGGTGTTCGCGAAAAGGTGAACGTATCCTGCTCCACTGGTGAACCCATCACAAACACATGCACTGGCAAATCAATTATTCACCAGAACAAAACATGGGAACAATTGGTACAAGCCAAAACAGGAAATTGCATTGGACATCACGTATGCATCACAGGGTTTAGTCACTTTTATTTTTTATGAAAGCTTTTTTGAGGCCTTGAATGTTATAACCTTCATCACAAGGTCAATGCAATAAAATATGGTAATGACACCTCTTCATCTGCATACAAGTAGTAACATGAAAGGAAAACCAATCTGCCATGAAAAATGAGATCGGATAGATCAATAGATATCACAATAATGAACTCCAGAGTGTTTTGTGTTTCTAACAAATATCTGCTTCATTTACACGACATCCCTTTAAACATGGAGTTGCAAACATCTCAATGGATCAGAGGGGTGTTAATGACTTTTGGGATGATCTGGAATCAATGTTCCAACCGAATCCCCGACCTAGAGTCATGCAAACAAGGGCTGCAGTGGGACTCAATCAAGTATTTCATTATTAAGCATTATAGCTAAAATGGATAGAATTATCATAAAACCGCCCGCATGTTATCAGAAATGAGCGGGCCACTGTAACTTGATAATGCCCTCATATTGCTTGAAGACGGGCCAATATCACGCCCATTGTTAGGTGACGTCATAGGATAGGGATAGGTGATGTCACGTTCAATAGTGACGTTATCGGGTTTGTCCTATGACGTTTCCATATTTGTAAACATGGTTCAGTGACATTCGTGTTGATTGCAGTAAATGTTTCAAAACCGATATTGTTGTTTCTTTCTATTTGATAACAAAGTCCATCCATTTTAGCTATAATGGTCTTTAATGGTCTTTTCAATGGTCTTTTCAACCGCCCTCCTTCATCAGGCAGTTAATGGAAGACCTCGGACTTCTGCAAATGATAATGCCCTGAAAAATAACGTTACCCTTTTAATAACAACTGCGCTGTCTTGGAACATAAACGTGAGGTAAACATTAATGAAAAACAACTTGCCTGGAGTACCTATAGGTATTACAAATTAATAAACATCATGGTTACCATATTGGGATGCTGAGAAGAACCAGCTACAGAAGCTCAACTTCATTAGGTGATATTAAACTTGATCGAGTGTGATATGGTGTTGAACAACCTCATTTGGGTAACATCCCTACTATACTTTGATTTAATGCTGTGAGGTGAGGGGAAATTAGATTTAACGTCACTTCCAAGATTATTGCTTTTATACAGCGATGAACTTGCATGTGTGTGCATGCATGTGTGCGTGTGTAGGTGCGTGCGCGCGTGCATGCTTGTACTAGGTCAGACTAATGCTGATTTATAGTGCTAGCTCACTGAGATACCATGCTGCAGTTTAACATGAATACCCCACTCAGACACAGTATACTGACTCCGAGCCAACCAGTCCTTGTTTCAGCCCCTTAATGCCGAGCGCCAGACAGGGTAACAACAAGTACCATCTTTGAATGTCTTTTGGTATGACGCGGCTGGGGATCGCACCCCACACCTTCCGCAATCCGGGCAGACACTCTACCACTAGACCACGGAGGCTTGTCATAGATGATGCAGTGAGCTGTCTTGATATTTGTTAGTTCTCATTGTTGGAACATTTGATACTAATGATGGGATATTTAAACAGACTGAGAGATCTGAGTGTGAAAATATTACTGACCAAGTCCTGGTAGGAAGTGAACCCTAGCCTTTCTGACTCTTCCTTGTGTACGAAACTTCTGTATAACTTAAATACCAATTTGCAACCTTCAATCATTCAAAAACACACATACCTTTTGTATAAGAAGTATTTAAAACTTTGATTGGCATTCTGGTGACACTGACCTTTTAAGAAAAAACAACATCATGAGTGAGTGGGTAAGGTTTTACCCCTGCTTTTAGCAATATTCCAGCAATATTATAGCGGGGGACACCAGAAATGGGCTTCACACATTGTACCCATGTGGGGAATGGAACCCGGGTCTTCAGCATGATGAGTGAACGCTTTAACCACTAGGCTACCCGACTACCTCGAACATATGATGAAATGTCACTTCTAATTAAATGACAATTAACAGTATTTCTTTCAATATGGTACACAATACAGGCAGAAATAGACAGCACAATTGACAAAAGCACCATGTTTATAAAATATCATTTTTGAATGTACATAATATCTTTTTTTCTTTCTTTTTTTTTTGCCAGCAGACTGTAAAACCATTTTAAACTGTCATTATTTCATGTCTGATCACTTTGAAAATACTCAATTCTGATCTAAACTCACATTATCGAAGACCTAGAAATCTGATAATGACAGATTGTCATCTCCTTCATGTGAACGAAATGAACAGCTGATCGTAGTAAACACATCTGCTAAACGATCTATAATCGCGAATATTCCTTCTCAAAGTCAACAATGACCAGAAATACAGAAATTTTAACATATATTGTACATAATACTGGAAGTTGGTAAAGATTGTGGAGTCCCTGAGACTATCAAGAAGAGTGAGTGAGTGAGTGAGTGAGTTGGGTTTAACGCCGCTTTTAACAGTATTCCAGTTATATCACGGCGTGTCAGCTTAATGTGGGAGAAAAGCCCGAAGTGATGCAGGTCTCAGACGTTTACCACTTTGGTGAAACCTACGAGCACGGGTATGATGCTGACAAACCTAGAAACATACTGGGGATTCGAACCCACAATCATAGGTTTCAGGCGTGCCCAAGGAACGCAACTCTGCACAGTGAACCGCGGCGCCTCAGACGACGGGCCACCCCTGCCCCCCACTATCATGAAGACGTTGATGACATCTACATTTACATCAACAATCTTGCAGCTGAAGCCAAGAGGCTTCACTCTGTGCGTGTAAGCCTCGGTGTAAGCTGTCTAGTTCCATGTTTCAATAAAACCAGGATGATGTCATTTGACACACATCACTGCTCATAGACACATAGTCTTCACTGACTGTATGGTGCAGGATTAAAATTCACCTCCAGGGACACTTTGAACTTTTTTTCACTTAAGAGAAATAAAACTTTAAACTACTATCCTTCATTTTCATATCATAAACTTAACATTGAATTTGTAAGGGTCAAAATTGTTAAGTTTTTATTTTCAAAGTTCAAAATTGCTTCATCACTGCAACTGATTCCAATACAAACCATGAAAATGTAAATTATACTCTTTGACTCAAGATAAATTTAAAAAAAAAGAAGATTTAAATTAAATTAAATGGCCCATTGCATTCATGATAAATCACATTATTTTAATGAAAGGTTAACTTTTTAGGTCTTAGAGTATGCATTCAAAAATATTATTAATATAAATGTCTTTAACATAGATACCTATACTATTTAATACTGTGAATAGAAGCATTACCACAGAATCATTCTTCCTCGTATTTTAGATAATTTCTATCTATAAAAAAAGTATTGTTATGTCTTGAACAACAAACACACATAAAAAAATAACAACACTTATTTCTCTTCATAACTACTTCAAAATTCTTGTATTTTTCATACTTTAAACACCATACAATACAAAGCAAGACTTCAAGTGACAACAAAGTCTAAAAAGTTTTTCTTAAAACCCAACAGTGATTTGTTATTGGCTTGGAAGCAATAAAACGTAAAAGACATTTTATTCCTTTTTTTCATCTTTTTTCCATTTCCCAGTCCAGGATCACCTGACTACGTTCCTCCGAGACCACAAACTAGCACACAAACCCTTCAAACTCCATCCTCACTGACAATGATGGACCCAAGCAAGGAACAAAGGAACCACTGAAGACAATGACAACTCAGGGCTGTCATCCGAACATCCTGTGGAATGATCCTCTGTATAGAGCTGGTCATCAAGTTGTTGTGTTTTTACCTCCTAATTGATATACCTCCGCACTGACGTTAGACGGAAGTACTTGCAATGTAGAAACGATAGGTATGCTAGAAAATTGGTTCAAAGCAATTACTTGCTGGAGGCAATAAAATTAGTCCTAATCATAGAAATTGCCAACATGACTGCGTCCAAGTGGTCAAGAATTGGACCAGTGAAGAGACTCCTTCGGTTGGAGTGACTTCCAAAGTTGTGTACGCTGACACAGATAGAGCAAAACAAAGCATTTCAAACCCTTTAAACACGGTCATTTCCTTGGTAAAGTGACTGACTTAAAAAAATGTATATATTGTATCGCCTACTTGGATTGCTTTGTAGATCTTTAATGACGTGCCAGAAATGCTGCAACCGATAGTTAAGCAGCTTCAAGATGAGGTTCTAATGACGAGGGAGAGGCTGCCGTCCCTTAGATCTGACAGCTGACACCAGCCCACGCTGTTATACTGAAATCAAGTGAACAAAATATAAGTTTATGGTAATGGTTTTTGCTTGTATGTCACAGACATGGGCACTGAAAAATATTCATAATCACAGAAGTGGAAGACGAACTAGTATGATGGTGGGGCAATAGATGCAGGTTTGGGATAGTAATACCTTTTTTATGAGATGGCATGCTTAAGATAATGGAATGAGTTGTCTGGCATGGTACGAAAAGTAAATGAGTGTTTGAATGCTTCAAGGGCTGGACCATAACTTGATGTGTTGGAGTGGGTGAGTGAGTGGGTTGGGTTTAATGCTGTTGCAGCCAGTATTTCTGTATCCTAACTTAGAGTGGCAGGAGTACCAAGAGTCACAACCTCAGGTCAAAGATATTAAGCACTAAAACATAGTACAGTTGTAGTAGTGAGTGAGTTGGGTTTAACGCCGCTTTTAACAGCATTCCAGTTATATCACGGATTGTCAGCTTAATGTAGGAGGAAAGCCAGAAGTGATGCAGGTCTCAGACGTTTACCACTACGGTGAAACTCACGAGCCTGGGTATGGTGCTGACAAACCTAGAAACATAATTGGGGCGAACCGGGATTTGGTTTTCTGGCGTGCCCAAGGGACACAACTCTGCACATGGCACCTTAGATGACTAGGCCGTCCTTGCCCCCACAGGTGTACTAAGATTATCACTTGGTATGATTGTTTGGTTTGGTTTGGTTTGGTTAACACCACACTCAGCAATATTCCAGCCATAGGATGGCAGTCTGTAAATAATCAAGTATGGACCAATTAATCCGGTGTTTGATATCATGAGCATCGATCGATGGGATCAATGACATGCTTAAACCAAGTCAGCGAGTCTGACCACCCGATCCTGTTCGTCGCCTCTTACGACAAGCATAGTCGCCTTTTACGGCAAGCATGGGTTGCTGAAGACCTATTCTACCCGGATCTTCATGGGTCTGGTATGATGGGTAAAGGTTAGTACAGGTGTAGTAAGATTATCACTTGGAATGATGGGTACATTTTGTTTGTTGTTTAATGCCGCACTCAGCTATGGTGAGTGAGTGAATGAGGTTTAACGCTTTTAACAGTATTCCAGTTATATCATGGCGTGTCAGCTTAATGTGGGAGGAAAGCCCAAAGTGATGCAGGTCTCAGACGTTTACCACTTCGGTAAAACCCACGAGCACGGGTATGGTGCTGACAAACCTAGAAACATAATTGGGGCAACCGGGATTCGAACCCACAATCATAGGTTTCTGGGGTGCCCAAGGGACGCAACTCTGCACAGCGAATCGCGGCGCCTCAGACGACTGGGCCACCCGTGCCCCTGCACTCAGCTATGATGGGTACATGTTAGTACAGTTCTAATAAGATTATCACTTGGTATGATGGGTCAAAATAAGATTTTTTTTCCAGGATATTGTCTGTCATGAAAGTAATTTAAACTATCAGTGATCATTCCCTACGTACCAAACATTATGTAATCTTGTACAGAAATGGAAGAATATGTTTACATCCTGTGTTAAAAAAGAGAGAAAAGAGGAGAGCACAAAGATCAAAGAAGAACTAAACTACATCATTAACAACCATTAATGTGTCATTGTGACATCATATGATCTCCGCCAGACGATGAAGTTCTCTTAATCTTGGCTTAGATGTCAGCCTAAAATGGTTGTAAACCGTATGTTTCGATATTTTCCGGGATGTTTGAGTGATTAGCTGCTTGGAAAGGTTTAAGGCTATACATCTATGAGTAACATCAAATACATCATGCATAGTTCATTGAACAAATAGTCTTATCTTCCTTATTTAAGGCCATAGGTCTTGCTGGCTGAATATCAAAGGTTGTGAGATGGGATTTTAACCAGCTAATATAACACACTGTGTCTTGTTAATGTCAGATTTGGTGGGGTCTTATGTCTAGCTGGTTAATGCTATGATAAATAGGTCATCAAATGTGAACCAACTTTTCTACAAAAAAATTCAGTTAAACAAAAGTCTGTGCCTGTTTCTTAATGGCACCCTCAGCAGAATTCCAGCATCATGACAGCAGCCTGTAAATAATTGAGTCTGGACGAGGCAATCCAGTGACTGATATTATGAGCAACATTCAACACTGTTTGGGTACGGTGATACACAATCGTAGCTGACAGTTTAAATTACTGTCATTACAGAAAATATTCTGAAAAACAAATGATAATCTTATTTTCACCCATCATACCAAGTCATAATCTTAGTACACCTGTACTAACCTTTACCCATCATACCAAGTGATAATCTTACTACACCTGTACCAACCTTTACCCATCATACCAAGTGATAATCTTACTACACCTGTACCAACCTTTACCCATCATACCAAGTCATAATCTTACTACACCTGTACTAACCTTTACCCATCATACCAAGTCATAATCTTAGTGCACCTGTACAAACTTTTACCCATCATACCAAGTGATAATCTTACTACACCTGTACCAACCTTTACCCATCATACCAAGTGATAATCTTATTACACCTGTACCAACCTTTACCCATCATACCAAGTGATAATCTTAGTGCACCTGTACAAACTTTTACCCATCATACCAAGTGATAATCTTACTACACCTGTACCAACCTTTACCCATCATACCAAGTGATAATCTTAGTGCACCTGTACAAACTTTTACCCATCATACCAAGTGATAATCTTACTACACCTGTACCAACCTTTACCCATCATACCAAGTGATAATCTTACTACACCTGTACCAACCTTTACCCATCATACCAAGTGATAATCTTACTACACCTGTACCAACCTTTACCCATCATACCAAGTGATAATCTTACTACACCTATACCAACCTTTACCCATCATACCAAGTGATAATCTTACTACACCTGTACCAACCTTTACCCATCATACCAAGTCATAATCTTACTACACCTGTACTAACCTTTACTCATCATACCAAGTGATAATCTTACTACACCTGTACCAACCTTTACCCATCATACCAAGTGATAATCTTACTACACCTGTACCAACCTTTACCCATCATTCCAAGTGATAATCTTACTAGAACTGTACTAACATGTACCCATCATAGCTGAGTGCGGCATTAAACAACAAACAAGATGTACCCATCATACCAAGTGATAATCTTACTACACCTGTACCAACCTTTACCCATCATACCAAGTGATAATCTTAGTGCACCTGTACAAACCTTTACTCATCATACCAAGTGATAATCTTACTACACCTGTACCAACCTTTACCCATCATACCAAGTGATAATCTTACTACACCTGTACCAACCTTTACCCATCATACCAAGTGATAATCTTACTACACCTGTACCAACCTTTACCCATCATACCAAGTGATAATCTTACTACACCTGTACCAACCTTTACCCATCATACCAAGTGATAATCTTACTACACCTGTACCAACCTTTACCCATCATACCAAGTGATAATCTTACTACACCTGTACCAACCTTTACCTATCATACCAAGTGATAATCTTACTACATCTGTACAAACTTTTACCCATCATACCAAGTGATAATCTTACTACACCTGTACCAACCTTTACCCATCATACCAAGTGATAATCTTACTACACCTGTACCAACCTTTACCCATCATACCAAGTGATAATCTTAGTGCACCTGTACAAACTTTTACCCATCATACCAAGTGATAATCTTACTACACCTGTACCAACCTTTACCCATCATACCAAGTGATAATCTTAGTGCACCTGTACAAACTTTTACCCATCATACCAAGTGATAATCTTACTACACCTGTACCAACCTTTACCCATCATACCAAGTGATAATCTTACTACACCTGTACCAACCTTTACCCATCATACCAAGTCATAATCTTACTACACCTGTACCAACCTTTACCCATCATACCAAGTGATAATCTTACTACACCTATACCAACCTTTACCCATCATACCAAGTGATAATCTTACTACACCTGTACCAACCTTTACCCATCATACCAAGTCATAATCTTACTACACCTGTACTAACCTTTACTCATCATACCAAGTGATAATCTTACTACACCTGTACCAACCTTTACCCATCATACCAAGTGATAATCTTACTACACCTGTACCAACCTTTACCCATCATTCCAAGTGATAATCTTACTAGAACTGTACTAACATGTACCCATCATAGCTGAGTGCAGCATTAAACAACAAACAAGATGTACCCATCATACCAAGTGATAATCTTACTACACCTGTACCAACCTTTACCCATCATACCAAGTGATAATCTTAGTGCACCTGTACAAACCTTTACTCATCATACCAAGTGATAATCTTACTACACCTGTACTAACCTTTACTCATCATACCAAGTGATAATCTTACTACACCTGTACCAACCTTTACCCATCATACCAAGTGATAATCTTACTACACCTGTACCAACCTTTACCCATCATACCAAGTGATAATCTTACTACACCTGTACCAACCTTTACCCATCATACCAAGTGATAATCTTACTACACCTGTACCAACCTTTACTCATCATACCAAGTGATAATCTTACTACACCTGTACCAACCTTTACCCATCATACCAAGTGATAATCTTACTACACCTGTACCAACCTTTACCCATCATACCAAGTGATAATCTTACTACACCTGTACCAACCTTTACCTATCATACCAAGTGATAATCTTACTACATCTGTACCAACCTTTACCCATCATACCAAGTGATAATCTTAGTGCACCTGTACAAACTTTTACAAAATACTATTTGACCATCATCAAGTAAAAAGTTGGTTGTTTGGTTAACCATAGAAACCCTATCAAACTCCAGCAAATTGTAAACACAAGTAAAATAGAAATTCATAAAATATGCCATTATAACAATTTCATGCCAACAGCTAACTTTAAGCATCAAAGAATCCTTTACAAGAAGCAATTCAATCTAAGGACGATGTGCAGAAGTAGAATCTCGAGGCAGCTGATGACTCTAAAATCAGCCCTCTTCTGCTTCGATATATCCTTCTTGAGAAACGCTTGAGTTAGGAGCTTGGTCATCGAGCCTATTTGACCTTAATTTCCTTCACACAAGTCTGACATGTAACTGTTGTGTTTTCTGACACAATCTCAACAAGTATAGGTGAAAGCCTAATGTAGAAATGCTGTCTCATTATGGAGACACACTGCAAATACTTAAAGAGAATATTTTACATTTTTGTTCTTGTTCCTTCAGTAGTGGGTGTTACTTGCTTTTGAAGCTGTTCCTCCTCTGGAGTGTATAATAAAATCTGGAATTATTGTACAACTATGAATACAATCTGTGGAATGCAAGTCTGTGTGGAATTTCAGAAGAACGTTATCTCAGAAATAATTATTATGAGCATCTGAAGGACAGTGAGTTTAGTAAAGACCATTTTGAGCAATATTCCAGCATCATCATTGTTTGGGGACACCACAATCAGCTTCAAAATTTTACCTATGTAGGGAATCAAACCTAGGCCTTCGGTGTCACATGTGAATGCTTTAACTATGAGGCTACCAAACCACTACGGAGAAGGGATGACTTCTGGAAATGTTTCACTGGGATAGATTTGAGCCAAGGGCAATCTTCCCGAGGGAAGAGCGTCCACTAGCCTTTTTATCAAAGTCTTGTTGCCACCCTTGCCAAATCAAGCCCACTTTCCTGTGTTAAATATGATTGGACTAGCACATATATTGATAGTCCAATTAGAGAAGGTTTCACAAAATCAACGACCAACATCCGCAACTGTACACCTTCGTATGAAAGAGATTTACCATTGCCTGTTGACACAAATATGTTTTTTTTTATCTTTTAAAACCCCAAATGATTGCCTATGTTTTTGTGTCAGGGATGAAATCGCAAATGTTTTCATTATCTTATCGACTAGATCATTGCCTATGGTAGTCACAATCTTTGTGAAGCTATACGAGATAAGAACAGTGATCTGATTGGATATCGTGTTTTCATTATAAGGGGCACAACTTGTGATCTACACAAGGTGGCACAGGGTCGAGCCAAGAAAAGTGCCCTTGATGGTAGACACTAGGCTTTGATATAAGTTAGTGGACACACTTGCCTTGGGAAGACGAAGGTCAGTGGGATTCTATATTCTCACAAGAATTATCCCAGCTGAATGGTAAACGTTCATAGCTGGCATTAAAGAGAAAAAAACAAAAAAACATATGAGGTTGCTGATATGAATATATCTGTTCACAATCCGGTAATTTTATTTTCATTTAGTAAATATAACGTCAATCATTTTAGTGATATATTTTATGGTTCTCCTCAGAATAACATTTTTATTAGAAGTACTTGAGTTCTTTCATAAGGTATGGATATTAACGCCTATATCAATTATTGGCAGAAATTGGACAGAATATGGCCACAGATTTCCTAAACGGTAGACGACATGACATGGCTTCTATGACGCTCCTGAAAAATACCATGAATAATGTATCTTGTTATGAAGAGTTGCCACTCGAGAATAGGCACATGCCATCATAGGCACATGCAATCCTTATTTTGGCAGAAGTGAAAATATTTTAAATAGTTGAGCATCTTGTTGACACAACTGTGTCGAGGGTTAAGCAGTCTAAGCACACCTGGCTTTTCTCTCCCGTCCAGTTGTTGTTGGTGCTCAGCTTCAGTGCCCAAACTACCAGTAGCCTCCTAAGAAGCAATAAAACCAAGCATCTTAATGCAATCTGAGTTTACACTCCTCTGTCATCAGGCAGTGCTTCTCGCCAATGAAACTTGTCGCTCACTTCATCTTGAAACTGGTCATACAAGGACCTAAGAATTGTATGGCCTAAGAATTTGTTCAAATTGTCCTACACCTATTCCTAGCAAGAGTTTTTGTGTTGATGGAGAAATCTGTTTGCTTCATGATGAGGAAAGACTTTAGCGCAGTGTTGGTTTAATGGCTACAGGAAGCTGCTCCAATAGTGTATTGTCACAGGTTCCTGTAGTCATATAGAAAGATAAATTCTTTTAACTGTATTCCAGTTATATCACGGTGCATTTGCTTCATGTGGGGGGAAAGCCCGAATTGATGCAGGTCTCAGACGTTTACCACTTTGGTGAAAACCACGGGTATGGTGCTGACAAACCTAGGAATATAATTGCGAGAACAGGGATTTGAACCCACAATCAGAAATTTCTGTCGTGCGCAAGGGATGCAACCCTGCAGAGCAAATTATGACACCTTGGACAATAGAAAGTGCGATGTGACGATGACAACAAGGGTCAATGAAAATTTAGCCACAGCCTGTTTGCATTTGTCACAGCACTCAGCAATATTCCAGCTATATGACGACAGTCTGTAAATAATCCAGTCTGGACCAGTCAATCCAGTGATTGACATCATGAGCATCAATCCACACAAATGGAATACAATGACATGCATCAACCAAGTGCGAGAGCCTGACCATCCGATACAATTTAGTTGCCTCTTAGGTCAAGCATAGTCGCCTTTTATGGCTAGAATGGGTTGCTGAAGACCTATTCTACCCCGGATCTTCACGGGACCATTTGTTATGCATGGACTTTGGACATCGTACATGTACCATATTTCCCACACAAATTCCACCATAAGTTCACTCTGCCTTCCTCAGATGGAAACAATTCTAATGACGTCATGCTATTGTTCTTGCAGTTGATTACTGGCCATTCTAAACATGTATTTCAGCCAAACTGACACAACTGGAGGTCTTTATGCAAAACTAGAGAGAAATTATACATCAACCATAACATGGTTTAAGTCAGAGAAATCTCGAACTTTTTCATTCAAGTGTTTTCTCCATTACGTGAACCATTATGATGATATCGTTGTGGCAGTTGATTCCAAAACCAGATATTCACAGGCCATTCTGAACATGCAGTTTAACAGGTGAGGTGAAATGGGGTTTTACGTCGATCCAAGATTATTGCACTTATATAGCGACGTGCATGCACGTGTATGTGTGTGTGTGTGGCTGCTTGTACTAGTCCGGACTGATGCCGATGTATGATGCTAGCTCACTGAGATACCATGCCGCAGTTTTAACATGAATTCCTCACTCAGACACAATATACTGACTCCGAGCCGACCAGTCCTTGTTTTAGCCCCTTAATGACGAGTGCCAGACAGGGTAACAACAAGTACCATCTTTTAATGTCTTTTGGTATGACGCGGCTGGGGATCGAACCCGGCGCTTCCGCTCTCCGGGCGGACGCTCACTTCAAGAAGACCCACAAGCACGAGTATGGTGCTGACAAGCCTGGAACCATTTTCTGGCACTCCCAGGTGAAGCAAGACTTCATAGCACATTATGGCACCTTAGACAACTGGGCCATCCCCTTCCATTTGTGAAAGAAGACATTTGTGGATCACCATGAACTGCTAAATTAATCTGCATCATAAAATTTAAGTTAAGAATATCAAAGCCAGTTCTTAATGACTGATTAACCAACCCAACTTGCAAGGACTGCCAATTGACATAGTTCCCTCTCAATAGGCCCATTCACTTCATCCCAAACGCGCATTAGATCAGCAAAAGACCCTGACGAAACCATTGGAGGTTTAATGGTACAGCAACTACTTGGAACAGGAGGAACGAAATAACAACCACACATCCGTCAACAAAACAGATCAAAACACCTTACAGATGGTAACGCATGGCCAGATTGATTCAAGATTCCTTCTCAGTGCCAAACGTCACGTCTTTTTAACAAACAACAGCTTCCCTGGCCAAAGCATTTTCTCCAATTCTGACTATTCTGTGAAGCCAAATGACTCAAGCCGTGTTCCAATAGAAATCAAGGGAAACCTCGTAAATGACAACAGTCTCTCTGAAAGTGACTCCATTACAGATTTCCAAATTACATGGGCCACACGCTTTTCATCAGATTAGAAGTTTTGTAGTGTTCTTACATCAAAAGTCAATGACAGGAAAACCTTTGATAAGCATATGTCAATGGACTTGCTCTTTCCCTTAGCAGCGGCTTAGATCTTTAACTTGATACAGTGCTTCAGACATTTGCTCGAGAAGAAATTTCAACATTGCCTGATTTCTCCGCAAATCTAAGCCCTGTTTCAAAGCGAGGCTTTTTGTCAAATTACAGAAATTATTGAGGAATTATTTCAAGTCGCCACATGATAGGAGTGCGCACTTCATGTCAGAAGAAAACATGTGAAATGCGAAAATTAAACTTGTGGGTTTTATATAATTTGTCAGATATTCAATTTGGAAGGTTTTCAGGGTTTTCACATCTTGTAAAACTGATTTTCTTGTAAAACCTCTAATGGTGCTCTAACTAATGGGTCTTCTTTGATTGGAGGAATTTATCACTTGCAAGACACGATTTTCAACAATATTTTATGGACTTCCTTTTTCAAACAATCACAATTAAAGGAAATATCTGAAGTGTGTGCTTCAATAAGTGTTATAAACATGTCTCCAATTAACAGATTATCTTCACAAAAAATATCATAGGGCACTGTAGCTCACCTTAATTGTTAGTTGTTTCAGACAAATTAATTTTACCATTATCAACCATGACAATTGACCAAACTTTGGGGAATGCCAAATCATGATTTTGATAAAATTTCCTCGATTTTACCTTCATATTCTTACACAAGTAAGACTTATTGCTTGACAACATCAAATATTGATTCTATCATTTTTTGTCAACAGACTATGATTTTTGCTGGTTTCCTGGGGGTTCTTAACTGAGAAAATATCAGAAGAAAGTCATGAATGAGACAAGACACACAAAATGATTTCCATTCCACCATATGTTCAGGTGAACAATTGACTTGCCTTTGCATGTACTTGTGACGTGTTTTACTGATGGGGCAGGATATGCTGACCTATTCCTGAACACCAGTTATCATCACTATTTGACAGTGATTCAAAATCACATGCTTATGATATACAGTGATCGCTCGCTATTGCGCTCTTCGATAAAGCGCTACTTCAGTTACTACGCGCGGTAACGCATGGCTCCCAAAATTTATGTACACTTTTATTACTGATAGTTTTACACAGACATAATTGTATTGTTGTTCGTTGTTCATTTGCACATAACGCTTCTCATTGCATAATCAACCGTTTATCGCTGAATGGAGTTCTAATAATCTGTTTGAAAACATCTGCGGCAAGTCCCGGAAATACGATTGTTCAACTAGTTAACTTTTCACACTATCGACCTTTGATCTTAGAAGCGCATGCATGCAATAAAAGAGAACCACAAGCGAAGTTTATATTCTTAATTAGTGGGCAATCCAATTTGAGGCGACACTGTCACACACATGTAGTTGCTGTCACAACACGGCGGTCATTCATTTCGTAATCGCGCTTTCGTAACATCGCCTGGTTTTTTCCGTAGTTATAACAAGCGATTTCATTGGATTAAAATTTGTTTCTAATGACGCTTTCTTGCCGAAATCTACTACACGTTTCGTGATTGATCAATTTTGAGCACGTGACCTCAGGCAGCCAATCAAATTATAGCTGTGATACCAAGCTCGTGTTTGATAAATTTCAGAAGTTGGCGAAAGATTTTTTGTTAAATCCTGTTAATGTGAACGTTTTAAGCAGGAAATCACGATATATATTAAAAATATGGAACTTCGCGAATGTATCGTGCTAGGTTACGAGCTGTGACAAAGATTTTTCATGCATATATTTTTGCATTAAACATTGTGTCCGAGCCGAGAATTCAAGGCGACGAAAGCCGAGATGTCATTTGACTAACATTACACGCGATCGAACGAAACGATGGAAATAATAACTTAGATGTAAGTTTGATTACTTTTAGATATATTTTTGTTGATTTTATTTATCACTTTGTATAATATATTTAAAGATTTGTTTAAAACGTCTTTATTTTGCTCTTTGATGTGGACCCGTTGTCGAAATGTGTGTCCGAGAATTTTATTTTCAATAACATCGCGGGAAATAGTGAATAATTTTTAATTTATCGATTAAAAATGATAAATTGAAATGGAATACGTATTTCAGACATTGTGAAATGTGACAGATTTAATAAATGAATGATATTACAGGTAGATCTAGGTCCATAAAAATATATACTATTTTGATGTGACGTGAGATAAACACATATTGATGATTTGAGATTTTCCGAGCGCGCGCCTCGGCCTCGGTTAAACGGCTCATCGTCTATAACGCCCACCAATTATTTGGACCCCATTGGTAGCGTTATAGCGAGCGATCACTGTAGTCGGAATCGTACAATGGACAGGTTTCTTATGATTGTGTAAATTGTTTTGACACTTTTATATACAATTTGAGAACATAACCTACTACCCCTGAAGGGGCGGTCGGGTAACCTAGTGGTTAAAGCGTTCGCTCGTTATGCCCCAAACCCGTGACATCATCATCGTGATATTGCTGGAATATTGCTAAAAGCGGCGTAAAACCATACTCACTGTCACTCACTCACTCACTCACTCACTCATTCACTATCCCTGAAGATCCATGTTCCTATTGGTCTTCAGCAACCCATTTTGGTCTTAAGAGGTCACTAACCCTGATTTGGTCCATGTAATCATGCATGTAGATCGATTCTCATGTCAATCACTGGCTTGTCTGGTCCAGACACAATTATTTTCTGACCTATAACCATCATGCAACTGAATTACTGCTGAGTGTGGTGTTTATCAACAAACAAACAAACAAACAAACAAACAAACAAACATTAGTGACATACAAACTTGATATTTGCATGTGCAATTGACTTGCCTTTGCATGTGTTTGTTGATGGAGTGACCGGTTGAGCAACATATGCGCACCTTTTTGTGCATTCCTATTTCATAGTGATTCATAAACACATGCTCATGATATTGTCAGAATGGTACAATGAACATAGCTTTTACAAGAGATTTCTTATGAATATGGAAAGGGTTTTGTTGCTTTTATACATCTTCTAAGTCATTGTGCTGGCTACCACAACCAAAAGGAGTGAGGAAGTGAGTTCAGTTTTACGCTGCTTTTAGCAATATTCCAGCAATCTCACGGCGGGGGACACCAGAAATTGGCTTCACGCATGGATGCCCCATCACTTCCACATGTGTACTGGGAATTAATATAGGTAAAACAACGACATATTCATTAAATTTTCCATTCATATGCAGCATGTGTATTCATGGCATGAAGATCCGGGGTAGAATAGGTCTTCAGCAATCCATGCTTGCCGTAAGAGGCGCCTATGCTTGTTGTAAGAGGCGACTAATGGGTTCAAGTGGTCAGACTTGCTGACTTGGTCATTGTATCCCAATAAAACATGAATGATTTGTTTGTTTATTTGTTTGTTTGGTGTTTAACGCCGCACTCAGCAATATTCCAGCTATATGATGATGGTTTGTGAATAATTGCATCTGGACCAGACAATCCAGTGATTGACATCATGAGCTTCGATCTACGCAATTGGGATACAATGACATGCATCAACCACCCAACCACTTCGTGGCATCTTACGACAAGCATTGTCGTCTCTTACCGCAAGCATGTGTTGCTGAAGACCTATTCTCTACCCGAATCTTCACATGGCATATATGACATATGAAAATATATATAAAATAAATCGATGTTTTTTGTATCTGTTTGTTCTATCCATGTTCTGCTCAATATGAAAATAATCATAAATATAACCTGACAACCATGTGCAATCTACAGGAGCGACACGCATTCCAACACAGGCCAAATCAAGAAAAACATGTCAAGACTTCTCCTTGTCCCTCAACGCCACTCCAAGATCTCCGCCATCTCTGTGGCAATGCAGTTGTAAATTGTGAATTAATTTCTATTTCCTCAATAGAAGGAGGATGAGAGTGGGAAGGGGAATCCACACAAAACCTATTGAAATTCATAAGATTGTACCTCAGATCTTGAAGGGAAATAATTATCCCGTTGCCAAGGGTTCCAGTGATCAATTGAGTTGTCAATCAGGGAGTCTCTCCCTCGCAGTCAATAGACCCAGGATATGTCTGCTTTGTCATAAGTTGCAGTCTCAGTACAGTTTCTCTTCAACATTTCCACAGGCAAGGATCAAATGAAAATCACCAACCCATCATGTAACAGGGATCCAAAAATCAAATCATAATTAATTGTCAATCAAGTTTGGCAGTTCAATTATCAAGACGTATTTTCACAAAGTGCTACACTATCCATGTTTATGGTACGGGCCTTATGTAATCATGGCACTTAACGGACTTTATCAGATCTGATATTGTTACCCCCATTATGGAAATTATATCCTAATTTCAGTTATCAAATTAAGAGTGAGTGAGTTGGGTGTAATTCCGATTTTAACAGTATTCCAGTTATCTCGCTGCGTGTCAGCTTAATGTGGGAGAAAGCCTGAAGTGATGCAGGTCTCAAACGTTTACCACTTCGGTGAAACCCACGAGCACGGGTATGGTGCTAGAACCGAGATTCGAACCCACGATCATAGGTTTCTGCACAGCGAATCGCGGTGCTTTAGATGACTGGGCCACCCGTGCCCCTACTGTAGTTAAGTAAATTCTTATAAATATATGAGTCAATAACACTTCACAGACTGCTAACTTAACCAGTAACACAGAAATGTAGATAACAATACAAAGACAGTGAAATCGCTCAGCATAGTAATGAAACCCAAGTCCTGTCCACCCAATTATCAGCCAATGAGGAAACAGTAAACTGCTAGTTTTTTCCCTTCCTGATAGGGAAAGAACACTCGACTGTCACAACATCACTTCCATCTCTCAACACATCATCAACATGATCTTCATGCATCTCTCAACACATCATCAACATGATCTTCATCCATCTCTCAACACATCATCAACATGATCTTCATCCATCTCTCAACACATCATCAACATGATCTTCATCCATCTCTCAACACATCAACATGATCTAGATCCATCTCTCAACACATCATCAACATGATCTTCATCCATCTCTTAACACATCATCAACATGATCTTCATCCATCTCTCAACACATCATCAACATGATCTTCATCCATCTCTCAACACATCATCAACATGATCTTCATCCATCTCTCAACACATCATCAACATGATCTTCATCCATCTCTTAACACATCATCAACATGATCTTCATCCATCTCTCAACACATCATCAACATGATCTTCATCCAACTCTCAACACATCATCAACATGATCTAGATCCATCTCTCAACACATCATCAACATGATCTTCATCCATCTCTCAACACATCATCAACATGATCTTCATCCATCTCTCAACACATCATCAACATGATCTTCATCCATCTCTCAACACATCATCAACATGATCTTCATCCATCTCTCAACACATCATCAACATGATCTTCATCCATCTCTCAACACATCATCAACATGATCTTCATCCATCTCTCAACACATCATCAACATGATCTTCATACATCTCTCAACACATCAACATGATCTTCATCCATCTCTCAACACATCATCAACATGATCTTCATCCATCTCTCAACACATCATCAACATGATCTTCATCCATCTCTCAACACATCATCAACATGATCTTCATCCATCTCTCAACACATCATCAACATGATCTTCATCCATCTCTCAACACATCATCAACATGATCTTCATCCATCTCTCAACACATCATCAACATGATCTAGATCCATCTCTCAACACATCATCAACATGATCTTCATCCATCTCTCAACACATCATCAACATGATCTTCATCCATCTCTCAACACTTCAACAACATGATCTTCATCCATCTCTCAACACATCATCAACATGATCTTCATCCATCTCTCAACTCATCATCAACATGATCTTCATCCATCTCTCAACACATCATCAACATGATCTTCATCCATCTCTCAACACATCATCAACATGATCTTCATGCATCTCTCAACAAGTAGAAGAAAGAAGAAGAAAAAGAAGGAGGAGGAGGAGGGAGGAAGTAGGAGAAGAAGAAGGGGAAGGAAGAGGAGTAGAAGAAGGGGAAGGAAGAGGAAGAGTAGAATTAGAAGGAAGAAAAGAAGGAGGAGAAGGGTGAGGATGAAGAGAAGTAGGAAAATAATAGGAGAGAAGTAGGATGAAGAAGAGGAGTAGTAGAAGGAGGCGATTGAAGAGAAGTAGGAAGAAGAGGAGGAATAGAAAAAGGAGAAGGTGAGGTGAGGTGAAATGGGGTTTAACGTCGCGTCCAAGATTATTGCACTTATATAGCGACGTGCATGTACGTGTCTGTGTTTGTGTGGCTGCTTGTACTAGTCCGGACTGATGCCGATTTATAGTGCTAGCACACTGAGATACCATGCCGCAGTTTAACATGAATACCCCACTCAGACACAGTATACTGACTCCGAGCCGACCAGTCCTTGTTTTAGCCCCTTCATGTCGAGCGCCAGACAGGGTAACAACAAGTACCATCTTTTAACGTCTTTTGGTATGACGCGGTCGGGGATCGAACCCCGGACCTTCCGCTCTCCGGGCGGACGCTCTACCACTAGACCACGGAGGCGGTAAAAAGGAGAAGGAAGAAGAGTAGTAGAAGAAGGAGAAGAAGAAGGAAGAAGAGGTATAGAAGGGGCTTGTCACAACATGATCTTCATCCATCTCTCAACACATCATCAACATGATCTTCATCCATCTTTAACATCATGAACAAGACAGACAGGTTGCAACATGCAGTTGGGTGCAGTGGTTAATAAGACTGTCATTTGGTGTATATTATAAGGAGAAGAAAAAAACAAGAAGGGGGAGAAGGAGTGAGAAAGTAGGTGTAAAAGGAGGGGAAGAAGGAAGAGTAGAAGAATTAGAAGCAGGAGTAGAAGAAGGAATAGGATGAGGAGTAGAAGAGGAGAGAAGAGGTAGGAGGAAGAGTAGGGAGGAGTAGAAGAAGGAAGAGGGGAGTAGGAGAAGAGGGGAGTAGAAGAAGGAAAAGGAGAAGGAAGAGGAGCAGTAGTAGAAGAAGTAGAAGGAAAAGGTGAAGAAGTAGAATAGGAGGAGTAACAGAAGGAGAAGAAGGGGAAAGGAGAAGTAGAAAAAGAGTAGAAGGAAGAGAAGTAGTAGAAGAAGAAGCAGAAGGAAAAGGTGAAGAAGTAGAATAGGAGGAGTAACAGAAGAAGAAGAATGGGGAAAGGAGAAGTAGAAAAAGAGTAGAAGGAAGAACAAAGTAGAAGTAGAAGAAGGAGGAGAAGAAGAAGAAGGAGAAGAAGTACATTTGTTATGCGCTTAACTCCATACCTAGATAAATGCTCACAGTGCTACATAAAATAGGGGAAGATTCTGCTGATACACGACCTCAGATACAAGATAAATAGACATATTCCTCCACTGTTGTCCGACAAAATGATAAAAATAACCAGCTCGGAAACCTGGAACCATTGTTCATATGACCTTCATCAACAAGACATGTCTATCACACACATCACACAAAATAATCAGTTCACTAATAAAGAGTCACTTAGCTATGAAGTGCCCAATTACAGTATAGGTCAAGATGTTATAATGGTCAAATAGCTAACTAGAAAGTAATTTTACCCGTAAAAACATATGTCTCCCCCCACTCCCCTAACCCCCATTCATTCGTTTACTTCACGTTAAACCCCATCTCTTCATTCCCACCCTCCATTACTAAATAACAGAGATAAAAATAGAACTCCTAGAAATTTCAAACAACTAATGGGCACCACTTCAGTGCTGGGTTAATGTGTATACAAAGTTTCGCGAAAAAATATTAAACGGTTTCTGAGTTATGGTCAGGAAACAAAGCTTACCCCCATTCAGAGCCTATGTTCAACTTATCTCCATGGAAACGAGAAAAAATAAAAATGTCAAAAATCTCTAAATAGCAAAAGGCACCACTTCAGTGCTGGGTTAATGTGCATACAAAGTTTCGCGAAAAAATATTAAACGGTTTCCAAGTTATGGTCAGGAAACCAAGCTTACCCTCATTCAGAGTCTATGTTCAAGTTATCTCCATGGAAACGAGAAAAAATAAAAATGTCAAAAATCTCTAAATAGCAAAAGGCACCACTTCAGTGCTGGGTTAATGTGTATGCAAAGTTTCGCGAAAAAATATTAAACGGTTTCTGAGTTATGGTCAGGAAACAAAGCTTACCCCCATTCAGAGCCTATGTTCAACTTATCTCCATGGAAACCAGAAAAAATAAAAATGTCAAAAATCTCTAAATAGCAAAAGGCACCACTTCAGTGCTGGGTTAATGTGTATACAAAGTTTCGCGAAAAAATATTAAACGGTTTCTGAGTTATGGTCAGGAAACCAAGCTTACCCTCATTCAGAGTCTATGTTCAAGTTATCTCCATGGAAACGAGAAAAAATAAAAATGTCAAAAATCTCTAAATAGCAAAAGGCACCACTTCAGTGCTGGGTTAATGTGTATGCAAAGTTTCGCGAAAAAATATTAAACAGTTTCTGAGTTATGGTCAGGAAACAAAGCTTACCCCCATTCAGAGTCTATGTTCAAGTTATCTCCATGGAAACCAGAAAAAATAAAAATGTCAAAAATCTCTAAATAGCAAAAGGCACAACTTCAGTGCTGGGTTAATGTGTACACAAAGTTTCGCGAAAAAATATTAAACGGTTTCTGAGTTATGGTCAGGAAACAAAGCTTACCCTCATTCAGAGTCTATGTTCAAGTTATCTCCATGGAAACGAGAAAAAATAAAAATGTCAAAAATCTCTAAATAGCAAAAGGCACCACTTCAGTGCTGGGTTAATGTGTATACCAAGTTTCGCGAAAAAATATTAAACGGTTTCCGAGTTATGGTCCGGAAACAAAGCTTACCCTCATTCAGAGTCTATGTTCAAGTTATCTCCATGGAAACCAGAAAAAATAAAAATGTCAAAAATCTCTAAATAGCAAAAGGCACCACTTCAGTGCTGGGTTAATGTGTATACCAAGTTTCGCGAAAAAATATTAAACGGTTTCTGAGTTATGGTCCGGAAACGGTGGGAACGCCGACGCCGACGCCGACGCCGACGGGAACCGTGCCAAAAACAATATGTCTCCCTCCATTCTGGGGGAGACATAATTCCCTTCCACTTATTCATCCAACTATAAGAGGCCAGTGAAACCGCCTCATCAGTCTGTGACCAGTGACACCGGTGGGGGAGGACACACTCACCTTCTGCGAACACCTGGTGTCATCACTGTTTGATAGTGATTCATAAACACATGCTTTTGATATAGTCGGAATCATACAATCGACATGACACACAAAACGATGTCTGATGCAATTCCCTATTTCAGGGGGCACAGGTGGCCCTGTCATCTAAAGCGCCGCGATTCGCTGTGCAGAGTTGCATGCCTTGGGCACGCCAGAAACCTATAATTCGAATCTTGGTTCGCCCCAATTATGTTTCTAGGTTCGTCAGCACCATACCCGCGCTCGTGGGTTTCACCAAAGTGGTAAACATGTGAGACTTGCATCACTTTGGGCTTTCCTCCCACATTAAGCTGACATGCCGTGATATAACTGGAATACAGTTAAAAGCGGCGTTAAACCCAACTCACTCACTCACTCACCCTATATTAACTTGTACCATATGCTGAGGTGAAAATTGACTTGCCTTTGCATGTATTTGAGATGAGTTTCACAAATGGAGCAGGATACGCTCACCTATTCCAAAACACCAGTTATCATCACTATTTGACAGTTATTCAAAATCACATGCTTATTATGCAGTCAGAATAGTAAAATTGACTCTGCTTTTAACACAGATTTCTAATGATTACGGAATGGGTTCTTTCATGTATTTGTTTGTTGTTTAAGGCTGCACTCAACGATATTCCAGCAATATGACTGCGGTCTGTAAATAATCGAGTCTGGACCAGACAATCCAGTGACTGACATCATGAGCATAGATCCACGCAATTAGGACCGATGACACGCATCAACCAAGTCAGCAAGCCTGACCACCCGATCCCGTTAGTCGCCTCTTACGACAAGCATAGAAAAACTATGACAATATTTTCGTGTAATGAGGCAAAGAGTTAATTGCTTGATTTGTAAACAAAAATAGACGGTGAGTTGGCAGACAGACAGAAGATTGTGAATGATCAAACTAAGTTGGGGTGCCAAGTGGGCAGGGTCTAGAATGTTATAATCAAGATAACAAAATATTTAAGTCAAGATTTCAAACATGGATACCAAGTTGATTTATAACAACACATTTTCCTTTGAAACGATAAGACAGCTTGTATCTTGACATGGGAACGTATTGCACACAGTAACCAAAGACCCAGTCAATAGATTATGTCAGGATGCTTATGGTGGCACATATATAAACTTCTTTAAAGGCATAGCTGCTTGCCAGTGTGATGCAGCATTGATAGTCCGCCCAGTGCAACACAGAGCCATACACGCCATCAAGGTTTCCCTCTCATGGAGCGAGAAAGCTCAATCTTGTAGTCTTTACTCAAGAGTTTAGCAATCTGTGATAATTTGTGTTTCTCTTCTCGTGTCAGACCTGAAGTACTGCTCTATTCAAAAATGTAAAAAAGGGTCCATCACTAGGTTTGTGCAAACACAACAAGCAGCTACTGCAGCAACTCGGACAATGATCTGCAAACAGGCGCTTTGACATGAGCTCGGGCGATATTTGATCACAAAGAGGGAAATGACCCCGATCTAGGCGATGGTCCTGGGCTACTGCAGCAACACAACAAGCAATGAGAATGAATACAAAATATTTACTACACATGATAAAACAACATACAAAATAAAGAGTTGACTGATACTTAATCACAAGGAGGGAAATGACCGAGAGCTAGGCGATGGTCCTGGGCTACTGCAGCAACTCGGACAGTGGTCTACAAACAGGGGCTTCGACATGAGTTCGGGCAATATTTGATCACAAAGAGGGAAACGACCCCGATCTAGGCAATGGTCCTGGGCTACTGCAGCAACTCAGACAATGGTCTGCAAACTGGGGCTTCGACATGAGTTTGGGCGATATTTGATCACAACGAGGGAAATGACCCCGATCTAGGTGATGGTCCTGGGCTACTGCAGCAACTCGGACAGTGGTCTACAAACCGGGGCTTCGACATGAGCTCGGTCGATATTTGATCACAAAGAGGGAAATGACCCCGATCTAGGCAATAGTCCTGGGCTACTGCAGCAACTCGGACAATGGTCTGCAAACTGGGACTTCAACATGAGCTTGGGCGATATTTGATCACAAAGAGGGAAATGACCCTGATCTAGGCGATGGTCCTGGGCTACTGCAGCAACTCGGACAATGGTCTGCAAACTGGGCTTAGACATGAGCTCAGACGATATTTGATCACAAAGAGGGAAATGACCACGATATAGGCGATAGTCCTGGGCTACTGCAGCAACTCGGACAATGGTCTGCAAACAGGGGCTTTGACATGAGCTCGGGCGATATTTGATCACAAAGAGGGAAATGACCCCGATCTAGGCGATGGTCCTGAGCTACTGCAGCAACACAACAAGCAATGAGAATGAATACAAAATATTTACTACACATGATAAAACAACATACAAAATAAAGAGTTGACTGATACTTAATCACAAGGAGGGAAATGACCACGATCTAGGCGATGGTCCTGGTTGCCACTGCAGCAACTCGGACAATGGTCTTCAAACCTGGAGCTTCGACAGACGAGTGGGTAATGCCCAAAGCAAGAGATTGGATGGATACACCCCTTACAAGAATGGGATCCCCAAGGTTGTGCAGGTTGTGGCAAGTAAAGTAAGTAGTATACCTAAAGTATGTCCAACATGGCAAATGGCAACAAATGAACTGTGGAATCATAAGACACATCAACATAATGCAATGGGGTGAGTGGGTGAGTTGTGTTTGAAGCCGCTTTTAACAATATTCCAGTCATATCACGGCGTGTCAACTTAATGTGGGAGGAAAGCCCGAAGTGATGCAGGTCTCAGACGTTTACCACTTCGGTGAAACCAACGAGCACATGTATGGTGCTGACAAACCTAGAAACATAATCGGGGCGAACCAAGATTCGAACCCACAATCATAGGTTTCTGGCGTGTCCAAGGGACGCAACTCTGCACAGCGAATCGCGGTGCCTTAGACGACTGGGCCACCCGTACCCCCATAATGCAATGGAATCAAACCCTAAAACAACTGATTCAACACAGCTAGTCAGAGTCTTCACCATGACATGGTGTCTTGTGGACATGTAACTAAAGACTACTGAGCATTTTTAATAACCACCTCTGGGGTTCGAATGTATCTTGGAAAACAGTCTGACTGCCATCTGCCCAGTGTCTCAATGAAATGGTCTTCCACGCGTACAGTAACATAAGAAGTCCCAACCCCAAAAAAGAAATTTTCACAGTATTTAGCTGCCTTGAGACGTGCATGGATCAGTCATATTAGGCCACTGCAGGAACACAGTACAGGAAATGGCTTTCCCAACACAGTCAACAAACAGAGGATCACCGTCCCAGGCGCCATGAGATAGTCTTACTTGTTTCAAGCGGTTCAGATTGGCAAAGGGGCAAATGGTAGTGTGGTTAGCAAACAAGAAAATGGTCACACCCTGTCTAAAAATGTCTGTTTTTGAAGCTTTGAAAACATGTCCACATCCCTGTAATATGCTCTACTGTGACATCAGATAGGCTTAAGCTGGTACTTGCATCAAAGTCACTAGAACATGTGAACTCGGCACATCGTAGAAAACCAAAGAAAGTAGTGGTGTACATGACCTCCATTACCAGATCATTAGCACTCCTTCTCGTAGTTTACACAACGCGATTCTCTGTGCTGAGTTAAGTCCCTTGGACACACCAGAAACCTATGATTGTGGGTTCCAATGCAGGTCTGAGATGTTTACCACTTCAGTGAAACCCACGAGCACGGGTATGGTGCTGACAAACCTAGAAACATAATCGGGGCGAACCGGGTTTCGAACCCACAATCATAGTTTTCTGGCATGCCCAAGGGACGCAACTCTGCACAGCAAATCATGGTGCCTTAGACGATTGGGGTCACCCGTGCCCCCTCTCAATAAATAACAGACAACTTATCAAAAGTAGTTTTGAATTTATAATTGATCTTCTAAATGGCCACTCCATCTAAAGCTGTGCATCAGAAACACAAAATATATTATGCATGGATTTCCCCAACTTCACACCCACAAACACAGATGCCAAGGAAAATTGGCTATCGTATGTTACCCAGCAAATGGGTGAGTGAGTGAGTATGGTTTTACGCCGCTTTTAGCAATATTCCAGCAATATCACAGCGGGGGACAGCAGAAATGGGCTTCACACATTGTACCCATGTCGGGAATCGAATCCAGGTCTTCGGCGTGACAAGCGAACGCTTTAACCACTAGGCTACCCGACCGCCCCCCCAGCAAATGGAAACAACGGAATGAATTTCTACATTTTTGTAACTTCTCACTATCAGACCAGGCTGAGACACAGTAAAAGCACCTCACAGCTCCCTTAACTGACTCTCCTGTAATCTGAAGAAACTCTTAATTTTCATTTACATCCTCAGTTTCTTGACATCCACTGCTGAAGCTGCTCAGTGAAAGTCGAGTTTTTGCTTCTTGTTGTCGGAGATCTATTGTCTGCTAAATTCTTGAGAGCTGTGATGTGTTGCTTCTGCTGGAAGAGTCTGTTCCTTACCACTATGTGAAAGTCCTACACTGAATACAGTGCAACGAATTCAAGAATTTGTGACCAAACTACTGCAGTTTTTGTTGAGCTACACGACCAAAGTCGCGGAAGATTTGTAATGATCGGGAAAACTTTTGTGGTGAAATACTAAAGACTTTCAGCCAGATATACACCTCGATGTTGACAAATTCCTGTATTTAGAATCAAATGAAATAAATGTTCATTGGATCTGTCAAAACCAGATGTTCCCTATTCTGGCTCCCTGTCAGTACCAGACCAAACTGATGGTCCTGAATTTACTTTGTTCATTCAACAAAGTAAAATCTGTCCACTCCAGACTTTTCTTCACTCTGGATTCCTGCCTACAGTGTTGGACAAAGGACGAATGTATTATGGTTGGTTGGTTTGTTGTTTAACGCCGCACTCAGCAATATTCCAGCTATATGACGGCGGTCTGTAAATAATCAAGTCTGGACCAGACAATCAAGTGATTTATATGATGAGCATTGATCCACGCAATTGAGATCGATGACATGCATCAACCAAACCAACGATCCTGACAACCCGATCCCGTTAGTCGCCTTGTACAACAAGCAGAGTCGCCTTTTACTGCAAGCATGGGTTGCTGAAGACCTATTCTACCCCAGAATCTTCACAGGTCCCAATGTATCATGTAATTGACATGTTTAAAGCCAGATTAGCTTTCACCCCTCTCACTGCCATGTGGGTAAGCTGTTCTCATTAACACACAATGTGTTTACAGTGTAAATGCCGAGAGTGTCCTTGGCTCAGCAGTAGCCTATAGCTGCGACGGCAGAATTGACACATGTGTCTGTGGTTACTGCCGAGTCGGACATGGCACTGTCGACATAATATATAATCAGTTATGTCAAAATGTAATAGGTTAGGTGAAATAGGGTTTATGAGGTGAGGTGAAAGGGGGATTATGAGGTAAGGTTAGGTGAAATGGGGTTGTGAAGTGAGGTGATATGGGGATTATGAGGTAAGGTGAAATGGGGTTCATGAGGTAAGGTGAAATGGGGTTCATGAGGTTAGGTGAAATGGGGTTATTGAGGTGAAGTGAAATGGGGATTATGAGGTGAAGTGAAATGGAGTAAAAGAGGTAAGGTGAGGTCAGGTTAAATGGGGTTATGAGGTGAGGTGAAATGGGGTTATTGAGGTGAAGTGAAATGGGGATTATGAGGTAAGGTGAGGTGAAATGGGGTTATGAGATGAGGTGAAGTAGGGTGATATGGAGTTATGAGATGAGGTTAGGAGAAATGGGTTTTTAAGGTGAGGTGAGGTGAAATGGTGTTTATGATATGAGCTTAGGTGAAATGGGGCTTATGATTGATGAAATGTGAGGTGAAATGGGTTTTTAAGGTGAGGTGGGCTGAAATGGGGTTTATGATGTGAGCTAAGGTGAAATGGGACTTCTGATTGATGGAAGGTGAGGTGAAATTGGTTTTTAAGGTGAGGTAAGGTGAAATGGGGTTTATGATGTGAGCTTAGGTGAAATGGGGCTTATGATTGATGTGAGGTGAGGTGAAATGGTTTTTTTAAGGTGAGATGGGGTGAAATGGGGTTTATGATGTGAGCTTAGGTGAAATGGGACTTATGATTGATGGAAGGTAAGGTGAAATGGGTTTTTAAGGTGAGGTAAGGTGAAATGGGGTTTATGATGTGAGCTAAGTGAAATGGGGTTTATGATTGATGTGAGGTGAGGTGAAATGTTTTTTTTAAGGTGAGGTGGGGTGAAATGGGGTTTATGATGTGAGCTTAGGTGAAATGGGGCTTATGATTGATGTAAGAAGAGGTGAAATGGGTTTTTAAGGTGAGATAAGGTCAAATGGGGTTTATGATGTGAGCTTAGGTGAAATGGGGCTTATGATTGATGTGAGGTGAGGTGAAATGGGTATTTAAGGTGAGGTGAGGTGAGGTGAAATGGGTTTTTTAAGGTGAGGTGGGGTGAAATGGGTTTTTTAAGGTGAGGTGGGGTGAAATGGGGCTCATGATGTGAGGTGAGGTGTAGTGGGGTTTACAAAAATTGCAATTGAAGATTACTGCACTCAAAAAGTAACATGCATGCAATTGTTGGTGTGGCTGCTTGTACTAGTCTGACCAACACCAGTTTTAAAGTGCAAGCCCACTCAGATACTAGGGATGCAACAAATACACTATGAGGCGAATACGATTCGTATCATGAATATAGGGTAACGAATACGAATATTAATTCACGAATACAATAACAAGTCAGCAGTTGATGTATTATTTGTTACATTCAGTGAAACAATAACAACATAAATTATTTGACATGGTTTGTTCATCATTAATATATTAAACATTTATATATTGCACTTATCCAGGTACTAGAATCTGCTCAAAAGCGACAATGACCAGTGACCACAATACTGTCAAATTAAATATTATCAGAGTGCTGTCTTTGAAAGAAATCTATGCATATCATATGATATGTTTTTAAGGATATTTTTAGGTACAGGGTATGTAAACGAACATGATTGCATATTCATAAATATTTGATTCTGGTTGCCACGAATAACGAATTCAATTCATGAATGGATACTGTTTGATTCACCGAATACGTGAGTGAATCGTAACAGCCCTACGAGATACCATGCCGCAGTTTAACATGGATACCCCACTCAGACACAGTATACTGACTCCAAGCCAACCAGTCCTACTTTTAGCCCCTTTATGCCAGGCAGGGAAACAATAATTAATATCTAATAACGTCTTAAGGTATTATGAGGCAGGGAATTGAACAGATGACCTCTGGGCAGATGCTTTATCCAGAAAAACAAGGAGGCGATCTAAGAAAATATATGAAGTCCAGTCATTGTTATAATGGCAGACCCTCCTCCAAACTCAAGTCACAAAAGGCCCAAGTGGAATCCCCCTTCCATTAAATCCTGAAATTGCCCTGACCGGAATCAACTTGGTCGAAGAGTGTGAGTGAGTGAGTGAGTGAGTGAGTGAGTGAGTGAGTGAGTGAGTGAGTGAGTTGTGTTTAACACCGCTTTTAACAGTATTCCAGTTATATCATGGCGTGTCAGCTAAATGTGGGAGGAAAGCCCGAAGTGATGCAGGTCTCAGACGTTTACCACTTCGGTGAAACCCACAATCACGGGTATGGTGCTGACAAACCTAGAAACATAATCGGGGCGAACCGGGATTCGAACCCACAATCATAGGTTCCTGGCGTGCCCAAGGGACGCAACTCTGTACAACAAATCGCGGCACCATAGCCGACTGGGCCACCCGTGATCAAAGAGTCTGAGTAATGTCGCAGGTAATGAAGATCTTACCTACAATAACACAATCCGAATTACAACCATCAAGGCATCATCAGACCTGTTTAATCCAGACTACTGTCTAAACCCCACGTGCAAGTCCAGTTCAGAGAGATTGCACTGCATGCCTTCAAAGGGAACCATAGTGAAAAAGTTGATTGCGATTTTGTTGCAAAGATCAGTTTTCGTGGATACGTAAAGTCAATTTCTGAGAGAAAACAATTCATAACATTTGTAAAAAGTATTTAAATGTCCAAATGAAAGTGCTGAAATCACATGCTTCATAATTGGCTTCCAAAACAGATCTGTTTGGGGGCAAGGCCTAAAGCTACTAACACAAAGGTGCATGATATATGTTTTCATTGGCTGATATGTAGACTTGGGTACAACATCTACCTGCTATATAATCTATATGGTGATGCTTAGCAGCTATGTATCCGTTTTACTTTATGCAGATAGTTGAACTTGTACGTTTATCTTGCTGAAATGATGAACAGGTAAGGCGGAAAATTGTACCAAGTCTACAATTACCAGATACAGTAATGTTAGCTTTCGTCGGTGTCCGTCAGATCTGTCCATACAAGACGACTGAATCAAGTTTTTGTTGGTAAAACATGGGAAATGGCATCTAAGCCATTTAATTCTTGCTTTGCAAATTATATGTTTCTTGATACAAATGTATCTTAAGACTATTTGCACATTAAATCCAAGTGCCACATCAAATCGGCCCAGACTCAGTTTTGGGGGTAGAGGTAATATGACAGTACAGAATGAGTATCAACCAAGCGAAGTGCCACATCAAATCAGCCCAGACTCAGTTTTGGGGGGAGAGGTAATATGACAGTACAGAATGAGTGTCAACCAAGCGAAGTGCCATATCAAATCGGCCCAGACTCAGTTTTGGGGGGAGAGGTAACATGAACGACTCTGCATCAAGTTTATGTGCAGTGTGTTGCGGAGTATCACAACCCTGCAGAGATCTTTGCTTGGATGAAGTCGTCTGGCCTGAAATGTGAAACAGAAGGCTTTCTGTTTGCTGCTCAGGACCAGTCACTTCACACTCGTAACCGTCAATGTGTGATTTTGCATGAAAGTGTAAATATGAAATGTAGATTATACAATGAATTTAATGATACTGTCCAACACATTGTAAGATACCACGGTATCTTAAGCGACATGATGGAGTTGCTCGATCATTTTATTACCATCTTCGCAATGCTTGTGGTTTTGACACAGAGGTCCATCCAGAGTATGACCCAGAATATGTGGAGGACGTCATAGAAAATGACAATAATAACAATAATTCATAAAACATTAGCCTCCATGCATGCCACAGTCAGCATATAGAACACTCATGACACAGATGAGTTATAAAAATAATGTCCAAAGCTGATGACAGCAAAAACATTTCATGAAATTATTTTGCTAATTCAGTGCAATCAATGGATTTAAAATATTTGTTCCTATCAAAATAAAATTATTACCCACTGGTCATGTCTAGATGTGCTCTGCTCACTGCTGTCCTTTGTGCTGCTTGACTCTTTTGGATTTCAAATGAATGCTTGGGTTTGGATCAAAACACCAATATGTACCAAAATAGACATTCCATTAAAAGAGAAGCAGAAATAGATGCCAAGCTTATTGCTCACAAGGTATATAAAGACTAAAAAGGTACAGACACGTGCCGTGATAGGAGGATGTTTTAAAGGGATATTTCCTTCCATGGAGCATGAGACATCTGGTTGTTGTGGGTATTTTAATATCAAGTGGCCTGCTTAATGTTGGAGGACATCGAGGTTATCACGCGAGCGTGTTTGGGGATGGTAAATATCCTGCATCAGGAATACATAGTGTTTATTCCTAATACATCATGTGTTTATGAATCAGTATCAAATAGTGATGATACCAGGTATTCGTGAAGAAGTGTTTATTCCTAATACATCATGTGTTTATGAATCACTATCAAATAGTGATGATACCAGGTATTCCTGAAGAAGTGGTTATTCCTAATACATCATGTGTTTATGAAACACTATCAAATAGTGATGATACCAGGTATTCGTGAAGAAGTATTTATTCCTAATACATCATGTGTTTATGAATCACTATCAAATAGTGATGATACCAGGTATTCGTGAAGAAGTGTTTATTCCTAATACATCATGTGTTTATGAATCACTATCAAATAGTGATGATACCAGGTATTCCTGAAGAAGTGTTTATTCCTAATACATCATGTGTTTATGAATCACTATCAAATAGTGATGATACCAGGTATTCGTGAAGAAGTGTTTATTCCTAATACATCATGTGTTTATGAATCACTATCAAATAGTGATGTTACCAGGTATTTGTGAAGAAGTAAGCATATCCAGCTCTTCCAGTGTCACTCATCACAAACACATGCAAAGGCAAGTCAAATGTCCACCTGAAAAAACACAGGATCATATGGTACAAGTTAAAATAGTGATGATACCAGGTATTCGTGAAGAAGTAAACGTACCCTGTTCTTCCAGTGTCACTCATTACAAACACATGCAAAGGCAAGTCAAATGTCCATTTTGACACTGATGCGTTAGATTTGGAAATGTCCTCCACATGTCTACTATAAAACTTTGAAAGCTTTACTGAGGTCTTGAATGTTGTAACCTTGATCAAACAACCTCTGAGCAAGAGTTGAATGATGCTCTTCCAAATCTTGTTAGAAAGACCTTGCTCGAATTGTACCTCAAAGGTAGTGAAATGTGGACACCAAGGACTGGGGCTGCCAGAATATAGCTTAACATAAAGGGAAAGTTGATGACAGTCTTGTGGAGAGTGTGTTGTCAATCTGAATTTTTACGTGTGGTATAAACCACATCAGTGGGGATTTATGAGACTTAAAACCCCAAAACCAAGGGCCGTCAGCCTGATACAGAGAAGAAATGTGGTTATCTGAATGATAAATGATAAATGGAAATAAAGGGAAAAACCTTACGTAGGTGACAAATATATACATCTGTTGTGTAGACATCAATGTAAATAATAGGTGAAAGGCTATGTTGATCACTGCACAAACAAAAATATAAAATCGCTTTGGGCTTTGCAAGTCAATCATTCTGTAAACTATCATTATATGGCTTGCGGCCCCCAAAGTATTTTCATTTTCATTCATACCTGCAGGGTATCACCCTTTCTACATATTGTCATTTTCACTCATACCCGCAGGGTATCACCCTTCCTACATATTTTCATTTTCTACATATTTTCATTTTCACTCATACCCGCAGGGTATCACCCTTTCTACATATTTTCATTTTCACTCATACCCGCAGGGTATCACCCTTTCTACATATTTTCATTTTCACTCATACACGCAGGGTATCACCCTTTCTACATATTTTCATTTTCACTCATACCCGCAGGGTATCACCCTTTCAACATATTGTCATTTTCACTCATACCCGCAGGGTATCACCCTTTCAACATATTTTCATTTTCACTCATACCCGCAGGGTATCACCCTTCCTACACATTTTCATTTTCTACATATTTTCATTTTCACTCATACCCGCAGGGTATCACCCTTTCTACATATTTTCATTTTCACTCATACCCGCAGGGTATCACCCTTTCTACATATTTTCATTTTCTACATATTTTCATTTTCACTCATACCCGCAGGGTATCACCCTTTCAACATATTGTCATTTTCACTCATACCCGCAGGGTATCACCCTTTCTACGTATTTTCATTTTCACTCATACCCGCAGGGTATCACCCTTTCTACATATTTTCATTTTCACTCATACCCGCAGGTATCACCCTTTCTACATATTTTCATTTTCACTCATACCCGCAGGTATCACCCTTTCTACATATTTTCATTTCACTCATGCCCGCAGGTATCACCCTTTCTACATATTTTCATTTTCACTCATACCCGCAGGGTATCACCCTTTCTACATATTTTCATTTTCACTCATACCCGCAGGGTATCACCCTTTCTACATATTTTCATTTTCACTCATACCCGCAGGGTATCACTCTTCCTACATATTTTCATTTTCACTCATAACCGCAGGGTGTCACCCTTTCTACATATTTTCATTTCACTCCTACCCACAGGGTATCACCCTTTCTACATATTTTCATTTTCACTCATACCCACAGGGTATCACCCTTCCTACATATTTTCATTTTCACTCATAACCGCAGGGTGTCACCCTTTCTACATATTTTCATTTCACTCCTACCCGCAGGGTATCACCCTTCCTACATATTTTCATTTTCACTCAAAACCGCAGGGTGTCACCCTTTCAACATATTGTCATTTTCACTCATACCCGCAGGGTATCACCCTTCCTACATATTTTCATTTTCTACATATTTTCATTTTCACTCATACCCGCAGGGTATCACCCTTTCAACATATTGTCATTTTCACTCATACCCGCAGGGTATCACCCTTTCAACATATTTTCATTTTCACTCATACTCGCAGGGTATCACCCTTTCTACATATTTTCATTTTCACTCATACCCGCAGGGTATCACCCTTTCTACTGACCCGCAGGGTCTCTTAATTACATTACCCGCAGGGCAACCTTTCTTATCTGGTATAACCTTTTTAGATCTACCCACAGGGTTCTAAATCATTTTCATATATATTTCAAATTTACTTATGCAACCCACAGGGCTGCCTTATTATACTACATACCCGCAGGGTAAGTTACCTTTCCAACAGCTCCCCGAATCTTATGCCATGTCTTGTATATAATAAACATTTGCTCGTCCTCAAATGTTTTTGTTGTCACTGCACAAAAAGTTGACTATTGGAAAGTTGAATACTCTTGTGGAGAGTGTGTTGTCACTCTGAATCTTTATGTGTAGGATAAAACATGTCAAGAGGGGATTTATGAGACTTAAAACCCGAAACCAAGGGGCGTCAGCCTTGAGGATTTATCCTGAGGATGTGGGTCGAAATCTCATAAAAACCGGTGGTAAGTGTTTTGTTTAACTTATAAACTGAAAAAAGAAACTTAAACCAACATTTATCAACATTTTTATGTTTCAAACACACTTTCCATGAACCTTAGGAAATGGGCGTAAATTATCTGTTGCTGCGTACGGTTACTTAAAAACAACATTCTCAAAAGCATTGTGATCTATCAGCGCCTCTGCAGCCTACTGGTACACTCACTGGGCGACAGATATGATGGTTGCATGTCTGCAGGAAAATTACAGAAAACATTTGTCAATTGATTTTCTATTTTACTCCACTGTGTTCAATGTCAAATAAATTTCTATTATACATGCACATATTACAACATAAATGGAAGTTGTATTAATAGAATCCCAAGGATATTATTTTAAAAAGTAAACAACTCCCACTTGTCGTGTATTTCTTATCAACATTTAAGGATGATGATAAAATGTACATGCTTTGAGATATTTAACCATATTTTAACAATGATGACTCCCTCAATAGAATCCGACTTCGGAAATATCAGACAAATCCATTTTATGCACAGGTTGGTATTTCCTGCATATTCTCAAAATATTCACATCAACTACCTGTACATTTTCTGCCTATACCTTGTCATGTCTCTCTCTCCCTTTTGATGCCATCGTTCGGCAATTGCGTTTATCTATGTTGCCCAACTACATCTACGGGGAACAACTTACTAGACACTCCCCTCTAAAAAATAACATCATCCACTTTATGATGTCATCAAGTTGCGAGCACATGTCCGAATCTCCAGAAATGACGTCATGATACAACAATGTTTTATTGTGAAATAAACCAGTCTTCATTCATCATTGTCCTTTGCGATTTATCGCATAGCTATCTTGCATAACATATCACATAGCAAATATCCCCAGGATATTAAATAAAATCCTGGGTTTTATCGTAACATCCCTGTTTATGAGATTTAACCCGACTGGAGGGGCGGTCGGTAGCCTAGTGGTTAAAGCGTTGGCTTGTCATGCCAAAGATCTGGGTTCGATTTCTGACATGGGTACAATGTGTGAAGCCCATTTCTGGTGTCCCCCGCCATGATATTGCTGGAATATTGCTAAAAGCGGCATAAAATCAGGTGGTTTGTAATTAATTGAGTCTGGACCAAACAATCAACTCATTGACATCATGAACATTGATCCACGCAATTGGGATATGATGACATCCATCAACCAAGTCAGCGAGTCTGACCACACAATCCCATTAGTCACTGCTTACAACAAGCATAGTCGCATTTTACGGCAAGCATGGGTTGCTGAAGACCTATTCTACCCCAGATCTTCACGGGTCAGATCTAAATATGACACAGGTGAGGCGGTCTCACTGGTCTCCTTTATTTCTCGTTAAGGTGGGTAATTCATTTCAGGAAGTGATAAGTTGGTTGGTTGGTTGTTTTTTTAACGCCGCACTCAGCAATATTCCAGCTATATGACGGCGTATTGTAATTAATCGAGTCTGGACCAGACAATCCAGAGATTCTTATCTTGAGCATTGATCCACGCAATTGGGATCGATGACATGCATCAACCAAGTCAGCGAGTCTGACCACGCGATCCCATGAGTCGCCTTTTACAACAAGCATAGTCGCCTTTTACGGCAGGCATGGGTTGCTGAAGACCTATTCTACCCCGGATCTTCACGGGTCGGAAGTGACACGTACTTGGCTTATTATTCATTTCAACTTCAGACAAGTGTTAAGACTAGCCGAGTTTTCGTTAAAGTTCAAATTGTTAAATCGTTCACCATATTGATTTAATGACCAGTTGATTACTAGACAAAGGCCCATCCAGGGCAATCCGGGCAGGTGACCATGATGAGGGTCGCTAATCTGGGCGCCTCTAGGACAGATCAGGTATCACATGCATACAGATTTAATCTGATTCTTATAGATTTCCGTAATTGTGAACTTCCTGTTCTTAGTTTATACTCATAGGACAATGGAGGCGAAATTTGAAATTAATGAAAAATTCTGTTTTGTGGGGAAATAGCCTCTTATCCAGGAGTCTCACGAAAAATGTGGGAGGGTTGACAGGTCTGCTATTTGATGGTTATTGATGGTACAATATCAGATATCATCGCTATACCTGAAGCTTAAGTTCTTGGCCAAATGACCTTGTTTTGACATTGCCAATCCGAGCAGAAATTCTGATTCATAAGCATAAAGAAACAGATCAGCAAGAAGGGGAGCGCAGTTGGTGCCCTTGGTGATGCCTATGCTTCTTGCCTAAATGTTTTACCCCAAAATTGCTCATGGATGTTATCAATGAGAAAGTCCAGCATCTCTCATTTTGTTTTCTCAGTACACTTCAGATAGCATTTGCTTTCACTTTGACAAATTGCCCTGAACCTCTGAAGATAGATGTATAACTATATCGTGTCATCAGAAATTAAGTTGATATAATTTTAAACTAAAACACTTACAGTGAAACATAGCTGTCACTAAGTGGCAAGTTTTGATCGCAAAAGGCAACTTATCGGGTGGTCAGGCTCTCTGACTTGGTTGATGCATGTCATCAATCCCAATTGTGTGGATCGATGGTCATGATGTCAATCATTGGATTGTCTGGTCCAGACTCGATTATTTACAGACTATCATTTGCAGCAAGCTGGTTGAAGTTGCTTGTAGAATTTTTTTTTCAATTCTAACAAAAACAAAAACTCAACATGTGTTTTAAAGTCTTGGTCAGCCAAGTGCTGTGCTACTTATAATCCTCCAAACATTTCATCTCGGCTTACATAAATGCCATTTGCATTAAAAAAGGTCATGTACTTTTCCTTGTAATAAAAAGGACGATCATGAAATGTTAATACCATGAAAACATATAGAGTTCTTTTGTGGATGGTGGATAAAAAAAATTCAAATGCCACACCTCTCTTTAAAATCGAGGTTACGTCAATAAATGGAAAAAAAAATAAAATGGTGTCTTATACTGTAAATGCTACAAGTTGTGGAACATTTCTGAGTACCGTGGCCTTTAAACACACTACGAATTGTGCTGCCAGCTTTGGGACAAGCTCCCACATAAACAATTGAATCTTAATTTGTTGGTAAATTTTACAATGATTCATCATATTTATGAATGTGTTTTTTCAATGTCATAAAGAGTATGAACGACATGATTACAGGAACACACGGCCATTATAAAATAATTATCTACCCAACACCATCACATCATGTAATTGGCAGTAATTTTGTATACCCTACTAAAACGTGCTCTTTCCTTTAATAGTCTTTACTTATAATAAAACAAGACTTCATTTGTTATGTAGAGTGCATGTTTTTAATGCTGCACTCAGCCATATTCCAGGTATAGGATGGTGGTCTGTTAATAATCGAGTCAAGACCAAACAATCCAGTGATTGACATCATGAATATGGATCGACGCAACTGAGA
The DNA here is from genome assembly GCF_022045235.1 of Haliotis cracherodii. Classification (NCBI taxonomy): domain Eukaryota; kingdom Metazoa; phylum Mollusca; class Gastropoda; order Lepetellida; family Haliotidae; genus Haliotis; species Haliotis cracherodii. Next base: position 13,619,492 of record NW_027266319.1, read on the forward strand.
TATGATGACATGCATCAACCAAGTTGTCGACTCTGTTATCCTCTTACGACAAGAATGGGTTGCTGAAGACTTAATTCTATCCCTGATCTTCAAGGGATCATCATTTAGAAATGCAGTCAGTTGTCATTATAAGTCAGTCAGCTCTATATACTTTGTGAGAACCCTGGTCTTGTTTCTGAACTTGTGAAATTATTAAAAAAGGGGCGCGACAACAATCAGAAATGGCTATATAACTTATTTACCACTGGTCAAAATGACTATTCTACACCCGTTACTGATAAGATTTTGCATGTATAAAAGCATGTCATGTTAGGAAGTTTGTTTGTTTGTTGCTCAACACCGCACTCAGCAATATTCCAGCTATATGACGGCGGTCTGTAAATAATCTAGTCTGGACCAGACAATCCAGTGATTTATATCATGAGCATCGATCCACGCAATTGAGATAAGATGACATGTATCAACCAAGTCTGCGAGCCTGACCACCCGATCCCGTTAGTCGCCTTTTACGACAAGCATAGTCGCCTTTTAAAGTATGGGTTGCTGAAGACCTATTTTAACCCGGAATCTTCACGTCTTGTGTTGCTTTTACCAAACATATTACAGTGGGGGTATTGGCTGCACACAATGTTCCCATGTATCAAACTGAACATTGGTCCTGAGTGTGACAAGCAAATGCTTCAACCTCAGGGGGCACAGGTGGCCCAGTCGCCTGAGGCGCTGCAATTCGCTGTGCAGAGTTGCGTCCCTTGGGCACGCCAGAAACCGATGATTGTGGGTTCGAATCCCTGTTCGCCCCCATTATGTTTCTAGGTTTGTCAGAACCATACCCGTGCTCGTGGGTTTCACCGAAGTGGTAAATGTCTGAGACCTGCATCACTTCGGGCTTTCCTCCCACATTAAGCTTACACGCCGTGATATACCTGGAATACTGTTAAAAGCGGCGTTAAACCCAACTCACTCACTTTAACCTCAAAGCTATCCCACCATCCTGTACTCACTGACAAAAGAAATGCAAATACCATTAGTTAATAAATGAAGACTTATTCATATTCATGAGATATCAGAAAGGTTTGATGCACAAACATGCTGTTGTGTCGTGTGAACCGATACTCATGAACACATCACATGTGATGTCAAAGATCCATGACTTCAGATGCAACATTCGTCTCGTGCAGGATTAGCATGTTTAAGTTTGGAAATCATGTGGAGTATATCGTGATAAGAATAAAGATACCATGTTGTAACACCTGACTGATTGTTAGTTTTGTCATTAAGTGTTACACATTGGAAACATTTCTTCTTAACAGTCTTACTTCTCTATACATTTCTATGGTTCGTGTTCCTGTTGGCGGTGAGTATATTTAAGAAATGGTTGGTTGGTTGGTTTGGTGTTTAACGCCGCACTCAGCAATATTCAAATGTATGACAGAGGTCTGTAAATAATCAAGTCTGGACCTGACAATCCAGTGATTGACATCATGAGCATCGATCCGCGCAATTGGGATACGGTGACATGCATCAACCAAGTCAGCAAGCCTGACCAGCCTCTTACGGCAAGCATAGTCGCCTTTTACTGCAAGCATGGGTTGCTGAAGACCTGTTCTACCCCGGATCTTCACAGGACTTTAAGAAATGGAACAGCTGCATTGACGACATGGAACGAGTCACCAGTAAAACTGTCTTTTATGAAACAGAACCCAAACACTGATTGACGCACATGGAGTTGAATCATCAGGAGGCAGTGCTTATTGAAAAGGCTGCAGAACACAAAATAGAAGCTGCATACTTTAGGGCATGAAGCCTATTTATATGACATTCATTTCTAAGTGTCATTCATCTAATCAATGAGATAAATCCTCAAGTAAGAGGTCGGATAAGGGCCCTATAGAGACCACTGCAAATGTCAAATTTCAAAGATGTGGAAACCTTTGAACTAGTTGTATGAAAATGATCGGACATGTTCATATGGCTGACAACTAGCCTTTATTCTCTATAACATGTGCATGCTTTCATCAAATATATAGGAATGGTTAAAAGGAGTGAAAAAAGTTGGAGAAAATCTGTGATCCAAGATATTTTTTTCACATATGTGTGTACTGTTTTCATCTACATCTGCTGAGAAATTTAATTTTTGTCAAAGTCTTGGTCACCTTCAAGTTTAAAAATAACAACACTTCTTGAAACCCCCTAATATAAGGAACTTTGACACATTTCATTCCTACGCTTCTAATGTCTTAAATCACAAACAGACATTTATCCAAAAGAACAATGAGTAATTCTCATTCATTCACACAACTGATACTTGCCATAATAACTTGTGAAGGTTTACCTCATTTCTATAATAATGCATATCTTGTGTACTGTTCATTTCAGGAACTGGAAAAGTGGGGTAATGACCCGTAGCTTTTTAAGAATTGGGGACATTTGATGAAATCAGGGGTCACACAAACATTTTGAAATAAAGACATAATACTAAGTGAGTACACTTTTGAACTACTGCAATGATTGCAATAGTGAGTGTGTGTATGGTGTTACGCCGCTTTTGGCAATATTCCAGCAATATCACGGCGGGGGACACCATAAATGGGCTTCACACATTGTACCCATGTCGGGAATCGAACCCAGGTCTTCGGCATGAAGAGCGAACGCTTTAACCACTAGGCTACCCCCATAATACTAAGAGAATGTTACCATTTTTACTGTCCATCAGGAATGAAACTTGTCAGTGTCACTTTATAGTTGGTTTGGTTGGTTTGTTGTTTTCCAACACACTCAGCAGTATTCCAGCTATATGACAGCGGCCTGTAAATAATCGAGTCTGGACCATACAATCCAGTGATTGATATCATGAGCATCGACCCACACAATTGGGATTTGCATAAACCAAATCAGCGAGCCTGACCACCCGATCCCACTAGTCACCTCTTATGACAAGCATTGTTACCTTTTACAGCAAGTATGGGTTGTGTTACGTTATGTGATTAATGTATTCCAATCGCTAAGACAAATTTACTTCCAATTTTGAGAAAGATCAATAAAACAAAGTGTTGAATTAAAGTAAAAAGTCGAAGGTACTATCGAAAACGAATATGAGTTTTTCTATATTAAGCTGCTCCATTTGGGCACAGTTATTTATTGCGACGTTAGGAATTTTGTGTGTAAAAGTCCCCATGGCTGCGTCTTTATCATACCTTGTCCTTTGAACTATAGACAACTGCTATCAAGAGTCATTCTGTTAAAGGTGCCGCAATTAGCTGTGCACAACAGAAACCTATGTTTGTGGGTTCGAATCCCAATTTTGTTTATAGGTTTGTCAGAACCATACCTGTACTTGTACCAAAACACGTTAAAAGATGGTACTTGTTGTTACCCTGCCTGGCATTAGGTATTAATTAAGGGGCTAAAACTAGGACTGGTCGGCTCAAAGTCAATATACCGTGTCTGAGTATGGTATTTCAGTGGGCTGGCATATCAAATTAGCATTAGTCTGCATGCACAAACACAAGTCTCTACATAAGTGCAAAAATCTTGAACGCAATATTAAACCCCACTCAACCTCACTTCACCTGTACTTGTGGGTTTCACCAAAGCGGTAAATTACGTACGAGATCTGCATCACTTTGGGTTTTCCCCCCACATTAAGCTAACACGCCGTGATATACCTGGAATACTGTTAAAAGCGGCATTAAACCCAACTCACTCACTTTAACCTCAAAGCTATCCCACCATCCTGTACTCACTGACAAAAGAAATGCAAATACCATTAGTTAATAAATGAAGACTTATTCATATTCATGAGATATCAGAAAGCTTTGATGCACTAACGAACATACTGTTGTATAAAATTAGCATTAGTCTGCATGCATGCACGAACACAAGTCGCTACATAAGTGCAAAACTCTTGGACGCAACATTAAACCCCACTCAACCTCACTTCACCTTTACTTGTGGGTTTCACCAAAGCGGTGATGACTTTCTTCAAGGTGACACACCATGAAGTAACTGAATAATGTTAAATGCCGCGTCAAACACAACTCACTCACTCATTCTGTTTCTTGACATGGAATAAAGTAGCAAGTGAGTTGTGTTTAACGCCGCTTTTAACAGTATTCCAGTTATATCGCAGTGTGTCAGCTTAATGTGGGAGGAAAGCCCGAAGTGATGCAGGTCTCAGACGTTTACCACTTCAGTGAAACCTACGAGCACAGGTATGGTGCTGACAAACCTAGAAACATAATCAGGGCGAACCGGGATTCGAACCCACAATCATAGGTTTCTGGCGTGCCCAAGGGACGCAACTCTGCACGGCGAATCGCGGTGCCTTAGACGACTGGGCCACCCATGCTCCCTGACATGGAATGAAAGTGCCTATGCATCACACAGACAACCCTGCAGATGTTGACAGGGTTGATTAATGTCATTGTTTCATAAAGGTTATAAAGTCCACTGATAATCGAAAGCTGAGTCTGTTCATCACCTGACGGAGATTGATGGAACTTCCGTAGTGAAAGCTTGTGCTACAATTAGACATGTTGGAACATAACAAGCCAGATGTATATTTCTTGGTTTATTCATCATCATCATCATTAATCAATAATGTAAATCATCAATCATCAATGTCAATAATCAATGTCAGTCGTCCTTCCCTTGATCGATCTTACACGTTACCTCATGTTTCCCTTTTAACTGGTCATACAAAATTGGAATCAAGTGGCCAAATGGCAGCAAAGTGTTGATTGGTCATGTTGAGGTCAGCATTTCAAGACAAACAATTTTCGTCTCTTATGTAGAAGGGAATGTCCTCATAACTCTCCATTCCTTAAAAAATAACAGAGCAGAGGCCCATTATTTTTAAAAGATGGAGAGTTACAAGGAGATTCACCTACTTAAAACACATCTCAACTCTTACACTTTGACAAAACATTAAAAAGAGCGATAAAACACGCAGTTGAAAGATCAGCTCGCGACGGAGGACGTGCAACAGCCGCAGAGAACACAAATCAACTCTCCGATCCCTAAACATAATGGAGCGCTCAAACAATAGAATGACGTCACAGATGTGTTTTAATTATAGGTATTACAACATCCAGCATAGCAAGTGAACGATGCTCTCTTTTTTTAACCTGTGGACAAAGTATTTTTACTTGCATTTTCGGGAAAAGATTACTTTTCCAGACTCCATCCACCTAGACTATATCAAATGGCTGGCCCTTAAGTTGACAGAAAGAATATGACAGGTACATCATTAGGCATACTTGAACCCTGACATCAATAACTAATATGTTGGTTCTTAACGATTGCAAAACTGAAGCCATGTTGCTCATGCAATCTTCCAGGATTCAAAATGTAGTGAACACCATGCTGTCAGTTGACCACATCTTTCTCTCCAACCGTGACAAATATTGGTTTCTGTCTTAACTTTGGTCTTACCATGAAAAGTCATGCGAACTACTTCTGCAAAACACACTATTTCCATTTTCGTAACATGGGTTCAATCCACATTCTTCTGACTAAAGATGCCTTTGCCACTCTTGTGAGAACATATGTGTTTTCGCTTTTGGTCGACATTAACGGCTCGCTCAACTGAGGCTCCACAAAATTCAAAATCATGCATTGTTTCAAAGACTAAAAACAAATGTCCCATTTAACCCATTCTCTGCAATGAATGGATAGACTTCAGAATTCTGTCCCTCACATCTCAGTCAGAAACTAAGATTGCTCCTGCATATCTTCAAGAACTGACTTCAAAATATGATCCGACAAGACAACTTCATTCAACTCCTGAATGTTCTTGCCTATAAACTAAACCATTTGGATCGAAATCTTTTAGCTCATCTGATGCATCTCTGTGGAATTCTCTCTGATGACCCTAAAAACTCCTTCCTCTTTTTCTGCTTTTAAATCTAGATTGAAAACTTACCTCCTCCAACTCTACTGACTTCTGACTCTAAGAAGTCTTGTGTAGAAATGCTGGGCTCTGTGATTAAGCAAATGACACAGAATTCATTTTTGGGTAGTTCTCTCGACAAGAAATAAAAAAGACAAAAATTGTATTCATTGGGGTCATATGCAGATATACATGCAAATACTGAATAAAAGGTCTGGAAAACTACTTTTAGTGGTAACAATTTGAGTGAGTTAGATTTAACAACGCTTTTAACAGTAATCCAGTTACATCGCGCAGTGTCAGCTTAATGTGGGAGGAAAGCCCGAAGTAATGCAGGTCGCAAGACTTTTACCACTTCAGTGAAACCCACGAGCACGGGTATGGTGCTGACAAACCTAAAACATAATCGAGGCGAACTGGGATTCGAACCACAATCATAGGTTTCTGGCGTCCCCAGGGGACACAACTCTGCACAGCGAATCGCGGCGCCTTAGACGACTGGGCCACCCGTGGCCCCCTTTAGTGGTTACAAGCAAACATGGCACCACACCAGTGATCAAGTCAGAATTAACCATCTAGACAAATTACAGGGAAATTTGTTAACAGTATTAAAATAATAGCCTAAAATACCGCAGATCAGTGTCTAACAGGGACGTAGCCGAGGCATTTTATGAGTTTGTGCAAAAAATTAGTGAGGACACTAGCGGCATCAGTTTCTGTATCTGTGTTTGTAGCCTTCTGTGCCTAAGGGTCTTTTCGATAATTTATGACAGTTGGATTTGACTGAAATATGTGTTGCAGGGCGTGGATTCATCCCACAGATGACACCCTTACCTTGTCAGAGTAGCAGGGCGTGGAGTCATCCCACAGATGACATCCTTACCTTGTCAGAGTAGCAGGGCTTGGAGTCATCCCACAGATGACATCCTTACCTTGTCAGTGTAGCAGGGCGTGGAGTCATCCCACAGATGACATCCTTACCTTGTCAGTGTAGCAGGGCGTGGAGTCATCCCACAGATGACACCCTTACCTTGTCAGTGTAGCAGGGCGTTGAGTCATCCCACAGATGACATCCTTACCTTGTCAGTGTAGCAGGGCGTGGAGTCATCCCACAGATGACATCCTTACCTTGTCAGTGTAGCAGGGCGTGGAGTCATCCCACAGATGACATCCTTACCTTGTCTGTATAGCAGGGCGTGGAGTCATCCCACAGATGACACCCTTACCTTGTCAGTGTAGCAGGGCGTGGAGTCATCCCACAGATGACACCCTTACCTTGTCAGTGTAGCAGGGCGTGGAGTCATCCCACAGATGACACCCTTACCCTGTCAGTGTAGCAGGGCGTGGAGTCATCCCACAGATGACATCCTTACCTTGTCAGTGTAGCAGGGCGTGGAGTCATCCCACAGATGACACCCTTACCTTGTCAGTGTAGCAGGGCGTGGAGTCATCCCACAGATGACATCCTTACCTTGTCAGTGTAGCAGGGCGTGGAGTCATCCCACAGATGACACCCTTACCTTGTCAGTGTAGCAGGGCGTGGAGTCATCCCACAGATGACACCCTTACCTTGTCAGTGTAGCAGGGCGTGGAGTCATCCCACACATGACACCCTTACCTTGTCAGTGTAGCAGGGCGTGGAGTCATCCCACAGATGACACCCTTACCTTGTCAGTGCAGCAGGGCGTGGAGTCGTCCCACAGATGACATCCTTACCTTGTCAGCTTGCTGACGGGGTTAACCTCTTTGGTCATGTGCACAAGGCATCCGACCTCTGATCAGAAGGTCCGTGGTTCGAATCCCATTACGGGAATCGGAAATTTTATGGCCGCTACATATGTCCAAATGTTACCTCGTATCATTTCGACACTGTGTGGATATCTGACTGCATTTCCTAATGCATCTTCCGGAGGCAAGGGAGTTTACAGACTTTAAAAGTCTAGTTTCCACCCTTGCTGAACATGGCTTGAACTCTTGAGTCTTGGCTGGACTAATGAATCTATACATCAAAATCAAAAATCAAAATTGCGTAAGGAATCGATAACTGGTTCGTAAACTGCCGTGTATATTTTGGTCGATTGCAGGATTTGCAAAGCATGTGTACCATCAATTCGGCATCGACAGGTATTTTCCAAATCTTTTCTTATCTTTAATCAAGGTGCTTAAGTAATTTACTGCATTTTGCAAGGTAAGACCCATTTTATTACAATATAGACCTTGATTATCGATTAGATCCTTTTGACTGGGTGCCGCTATTTTGTTTGAAGCTAATGCTAGTAATCTGAAAAGTGGAATCTGATTGGTCAATAGGAGGGACATAGAAGGGACACAAGTTGTAATAGCCAGTGGTGGTGCTACAACCAAGCCACGAAATTCCAGTGAAGTTAGACAAGTAAAGTTAACTAAACTCAGTTACCGTATTCGACGTAATAAGCGCCCCGCTCTAATAAGCGCCCACGGCGATATTTGCTAATATATTGGCTTGTGAACAATACCAATTAGCACCCCTTCCGATAGATCAATGTACACAACACTTATTTATTCGCGTATTATACACATTCATGTGTTATATGCACTCTTAATTATGGACAATTAAATTCTGGAAAAATGTATATCTCGTATATAAACATTTCAGGCTGTCAGCATAAACCACGAAATTTATCTTTTAACTCTCTCATTTTCACCAAAATAATATTCTAATAAGAGCCCACCATTTTTAATTTTGAGAGTGCCCTGGGCGCTTATTACGTCGAATACGGTAACTCACTTGCCTCGGGAAGATGTCCCTAATGTTTTGACAGGCCAGGAAGACTATGCCAAAATGATGCCTCATAGACTCGAGTCTTTCTTTAATAAAGGGCAGTTACTCTAACAGGCTGTCTGATGGATTGCCGTTGAAGACCACTAGGAAAAATATGTTTAGGCAATTGTTATTTTGCGTGTAATGAAACCAATGTTAATAAAAATATATATCAACCGTTGTCACTGTCAAATAAGTGTCCTTAGGATGATATATTTTTCAATACACTCATTCCAGGAAAACTTATGAGAGAGGAGAATAGGTTTGTCAACGACAGAACTAAAGATTGACATTATATGATAAAAAAGTTATCACACTTGTGAGTTCGGGGAGGGTGAATGTCTTCTATTAAGAATAAACTCTATGTATTTAGGTCATTCGGCAAGCTAAAAACAGTGCTCATTCCTAATCCATGTACAGGATATTTACTAGCCCAAAACACACTTTTGTGATAAGCTATTTGTATACTCTGAAAATCATTACAGCGCCAAAATAAGCCATTATATTATGGCCTGCTTATCTAATTTCAAACAAAACAAAACATGTTCAAATCAATAAATCTGTTTCAGAGTCTCAACATACTTTTTCATCATAGATAACCACTGTTTCTACTGAAACACATGGAATTCTTGAATAAGCAAGAAAAAAGTGCTGAATGCAAACGAGAGTTATTTACACATGTATTTATCTGGTACATTAGAAACACAATTCTTGTCGCTAATTGCTGCAAAAACACTTCTTGTGTGGTGAAAAGTCTCTATCATCAGCATTTCAATACAAAACAAAGGCTTCAAAGTTCAAATATCGCCTCACAAAATTCTCAAGCAGATTAGAATTACATCCGAAAGCAGATGCGCAAAGCATCATTCGGCTGGTGAATATGCATGGAAACAAAGAATATTCTCAAATGCTGAAATTTGGCAAAGCTTAAGAATTCTGTATTGGAATTACCGCTGCAGAATCCATCAGTCTGAGGAGGGACAATGCTTCATTAACATCATTGCTTCCAGAACTGTGACGACCATCCATGAAAACCGTTTCCATCATTTTGTCATCAAAACACAATCTGAACCTTGAAAAATGTTTTACCGTCATATGAAACGGACGTAATTTGCGAACTGATTGTACCACAATTTCACAAAAATGAAAAACAGTTATTTGCCATGTAAATTCCACATGCGATAATCATTCACCTTCATTAATAATTCATAGTCAAACTGACTCTGTTACAAGTTGATGTAACAGTACATCATCAGAATGGCACCAAGGTTCTGTTTTCTTAGTTCTCCAACATTATTCTTCCAAACAATCAGAAAACAAGACAATCAAATTTGTAAGACTGTTTTCAAGTTCCTCACCACCGCAAGTCCAAAATTATCATCCAGCTGAAAAATTGTTAAACAAAATGGAATCTACTTTTACCACTTGTCCATCTGAATATAATACACTCTGAAACAACACCCTGAATTTCCAGTTTCATTAGAAAAACACAATACCGTATTTGTTATCAGAAAGATATTTTGAAAAAGGGAAGTAACTCTTCATATCATGGCATGTCACTTTTTTTTTTTAAAAAAACCTCTTTATTATTTTTCATCTACCTCTTCCCTCTGAAGCTGAAAGATGGCACATTGCAAGTTCTTGAAAGCTTGACCCATGAAGATCCTAGAATAGGTCTTCAGCAACCCATGCTGACCGCAAAAGGCGATTACGCTTGTCGCAAGAGGCGACTAACAGGATCGGGAGGTCAGGCCTGCTGACTTGGTTGATGCATGTCATCGTATCCCAATTGTGTGTATCGATGCTCATGATATCAATCACTGGATTGTTTGGTCAGGCTAGATTATTTACAGCCCACTGTCATATAGTATTGCTGAGTGCGTGTTAAACAACAAACAAACAAAAGTATTCAATGTTGACTAAACTTGCAGCTAACATAACCCAGAGTTCTGTGTAAACCAACAATTCCTTAACAGCAGGGATCTATTACAGATCAGTTAGAAACTTGTTTAACATCCCAACACTGACAGCGATGGAGAGCACAAGGTGCAGCATCTATTTCCATATTGTTATCTTTTTTCAGAAATATGGACAATAAATTATCAAAATTGCAGTCATTTCATCCAAACAAATATTTACAGAACAATCTGACAACTGACTGAATAGAGTTGAACAATATTTGTCCAATAGCCTCTGCGATTAACGGCAGTCTATATCCCGCCACACAGTGATAACCTTCATTTTTTCCAGAGTAAATAAACAGTAATTCATGAATAACTCACTGCGTATGTCTACTTATGAAGAATTGTGATGGTAAAATAAATAGAAAATAGCAGGAAATAAACAGAAAAAGATGAAATAACATGATAAGAACAGTGATTTGGAAAACATTTCTGAAAGACTATTATACAGCTGCCAGGGCATGTTTGAGGAGCTAAAATACTGTTGAAATTGCTTTCTCTTTTGCAATTTTCGGATTGCTCTGCACAATTAGAGCTTTTGTGTGAAACAACACAAATAAGATTCTTATCACTGCTGATGCCACTTTTATGGGATTAAACAATGTATATTGATGATTACAAGCAACTTTTTCCCAATAGCTCCTGAATGTTTGTGTACAGAACTTAAAACTTATCAAACATCAGTCAAGCTTATCAAACATCAGTCAAGCTTCTGTCAATGGTACAATGTGCCTCACTCATTCGAATGTGCAAACGTGTACTTGAAGTCAGATTGGCACTAATGAATGTGAAGAACTGCATGTTTTGTTCAGTAAACATTTACATTTGGGGGGGATGGGATGAGGGATGGGATGAGGGATGAGGGATGGGAACACTTTTTTGTGGTACATAACGTATTGACTCAAAATACATGACAACACTCATAGAGATTGTACTAGTGCTTACATGATTTGTATGAACTTGGTTATTTCTAACCCTGTGGGTAATAGTGAGTGAGTGAGTAGGGTTTAACGCCGCTTTTAACAGTATTCCAGTTATATCGCGGCGTGTCAGCTTAATTTGGGAGGAAAGCCCGAAGTGATGCAGGTTGCAGACCTTTACCACTTAGGTGAAACCTACGAGCACGGGTATGGCTCTGGGTAATAAACTGAAATACAAAAAAAAAAGAAAAGAAAAAGAAGATACAGGCAAACAATGTCACAGATCAAACAATGTGAAAATAAATAAAACAAAAGCATATTTATATTTTCTTAATCCACACCCAAAGCATACAATGGTGCTAGACAGTTGCTGTGATAAAAAAAAGAAAATAACTTTTCTGCAGCCGGAGATCCACAGCTTGTTCCTCCGACAATTCCTTGTCTACTTAAACAATCGAATTGTCAAAGTTAAGTGATCAATGGAGCCATGAAAATGTATCTGGTATCAGATATGTCTACTCAAATGATTCTAGTTATCAGAATGAAGAAGGAATTACCATGGAGACAATAAATGCATCCACTTATCCATGATATGTTTCAATGAATGCAGAGCCTGGGAAACAAGAGGCTGTGGCGTAATGAAGTGGTACGTGCTGTTCCTTGCGCAAGATGGAACAGGATTCTCACAACTGCCGTTTGTGTGGTTGTCTCTGTGTGTGCCTGCCTATACTAGAGAAGACAAATGCTGTTTCTTTTAATATAAAGTGCTAGTACAGTAATGTCCTCTGACATATTCCATGCCTCAGTTTAACATCGGTACCTTATTCAGACAGCGTATACCGACCACTCCTTGTTTTAACCCTTCATTCCCAGTGCCAGGTGGTCACAATAACTACCATCTTTCAAAGCCTTTTGATATATTGCGGCCTGGGATCGAACCATGAACCTTCAATCGACGCTCTATCCACTACAGGATGGAGGCAGTCCACAAACAATGGCATCATGTTGATCAACATTTTGCACAGAAAGGATCAATAGTCAATTCTGATGCAAATATGGTTAGTTTAATATATCACAATCTCATTAAAATAAGATCTTAGATTTCGCTACCGCTAAACAAAGATCTCAGGATATCCCAGATATCAGAACGACCTTTCGTGACCAATGAAATGACTGACAAGAAATCGACATTAGTCAATCAGAAGGTAGCTTTCTCAAGCTTTACGACACAAGTTTCAAACTGGCGACTACGCTTCGAAACAAATTCTGACATATTCTCGAATATAAATGTTAAAACTGATCAAAAGAACATTCTGGAAGGGCTTATAGATGGCCTAGATTTGGAATACCCTCTGTTAAATATTTCGAGGTTGTAACAGTACCCTTGTATTGCAATATGTATCAGAACTTGTATTACAATATGTATCAGAACTTGTATTGCAATATGTATCAGAACACTTGTATTACAAATATGTATCAATTCCTTGCATTGCAAATGCATAAGAACACTAGTATTACAATATGTATCAGAGCCCCAGTATTGCAATATGTATCAGTACCCCTGTATTGCAAAATATATCAGAGCCCCTGTATTGCAATATGTATCAGAGCCCTTGTATTGCAATATGTATCAGAGCCCTGTATTGCAAACTGTATCAGAGCCCTTGTATTGCAATATGTATCAGAGCCCCTGTATTGCAATATGTATCAGAGCCCCTGTATTGCAAACTGTATCAGAGCCCCTGTATTGCAATATGTATCAGAGCCCTGTATTACACTATGTATCAGAGCCCTGTATTGCACTACGTATCAGAGCCCTGTACTGCACTATGTATCAGAGCCCTGTATTGCACTATGTATCAGAGCCCTGTATTACACTATGTATCAGAGCCCCTGTATTGCTGTATGTATCAGAGCCCCTGTATTACACTATGTATCAGAGCCCTGTATTACACTATGTATCAGAGCCCCTGTATTGCACTATGTATCAGAGCCCCTGTATTGCAATATGTATCAGAGCCCTGTATTACACTATGTATCAGAGCCCTGTATTGCACTACGTATCAGAGCCCCTGTACTGCACTATGTATCAGAGCCCTGTATTGCACTATGTATCAGAGCCCCTGTATTGCACTATGTATCAGAGCCCCTGTATTGCACTATGTATCAGAGCCCCTGTATTGCAATATGTATCAGAGCCCCTGTATTGCAAACTGTATCAGAGCCCTGTATTGCAAACTGTATCAGAGCCCCTGTATTGCAAACTGTATCAGAGCCCTGTATTGCAATATGTATCAGAGCCCTGTATTTCAATATGTATCAGAGCCCCTGTATTGCAAACTGTATCAGAGCCCCTGTATTGCAATATGTATCAGAGCCCTGTATTGCAATATGTATCAGAGCCCTTGTATTGCAATATGTATCAGAGCCCCTGTATTGCAAACTGTATCAGAGCCCCTGTATTGCAATATGTATCAGAGCCCTGTATTGCTGTATGTATCAGAGCCCTGTATTGCACTATGTATCAGAGCCCCTGTATTACAATATGTATCAGAGCCCCTGTATTGCTGTATGTATCAGAGCCCTGTATTGCAATATGTATCAGAGCCCCTGTATTGCTGTATGTATCAGAGCCCCTGTATTGCAATATGTATCAGAGCCCCTGTATTACACTATGTATCAGAGCCCTGTATTGCAATATGTATCAGAGCCCCTGTATTGCAATATTGTTCAGAGCCCTGTATTGCAATATGTATCAGAGCCCCTGTATTGCAATATGTATCAGAGCCCTGTATTGCACTATGTATCAGAGCCCCTGTATTGCACTATGTATCAGAGCCCCTGTATTGCAATATGTATCAGAGCCCTGTATTGCACTATGTATCAGAGCCCCTGTATTGCACTATGTATCAGAGCCCCTGTATTGCTGTATGTATCAGAGCCCTGTATTGCAATATGTATCAGAGCCCTGTATTGCACTATGTATCAGAGCCCCTGTATTACACTATGTATCAGAGCCCCTGTATTACAATATGTATCAGAGCCCCTGTATTGCTGTATGTATCAGAGCCCCTGTATTGCAATATGTATCAGAGCCCCTGTATTGCTGTATGTATCAGAGCCCTGTATTGCAATATGTATCAGAGCCCCTGTATTACACTATGTATCAGAGCCCTGTATTGCAATATGTATCAGAGCCCTGTATTGCACTATGTATCAGAGCCCTGTATTGCAATATGTATCAGAGCCCCTGTATTGCACTATGTATCAGAGCCCTGTATTGCACTATGTATCAGAGCCCTGTATTACACTATGTATCAGAGCCCTGTATTGCAACAAGAAGCTAGCTGGGACTCCCAGCAGGAAGCTGACTGAAGGGCCAGCATTAATCTTACAAGGTGAAGTGCGCTGGATTACAACTAGCGACCTGGATCATGGCAATATTTATTACATTTGGAAAAAAACAGGTCTCTTTGATAAGAAACAGAAACAAAGATGCCTTGGCACTTTTGTACTTAAGAAGAATTCACATTTTAATCTCCCCTTATAAAGGTCAACATAAATCTCTCACCTGCAATAAGAACTACGTGTAGGGATAGAAATAGACCTGGAACAAACAGATCGCCTTCTTCAAACTATGTGCACTGAGTCCAATAGTTCCTCGAGTCATCTTTTAAGGATAACAACATTTTTTATTATCTGTGATACACACTGAAAACAATTGCAAGGATATAAAATGTCTTGATATATATGGCTGCAGAAATGTGTTTTACTCATAAAGACAAAGGTCTCCCCTCATTTTTTTCATACATTTCTCTTTTAGTTCAAGATGTAACTACAAATGTGTCTGCATATCCAAACAATAATAAAAGCAAAAGAAATACTAGTTCAGAATCTGATTAATGCATTAATGAAGTAGCATTACAGTAGCTGTTTACTTTTTATGGCAGATAACGCAATTGAACTCGTTTGTTTGTTTATTCATTTGTTTTTTAACGCCCCATTCAGCAATATTCCAGCTATATGACGGCAGTCTGTAAATAATCCAGTGATTAACATCATGAGCATCGATCCATGGAATTGGGATAAGATGACATGCATCAACCAAGTCAGCAAGTCTGACCACCCAATCCCGTTAGTTGCCTCTTACGACAAGCATAGTCACCTTTCACGGCAAGCATGGGTTGCTGAAGACCTATTCTACCCTGGATCTTATTGGGTACTATTGAACTTGTAACAGTAGTTTGGATGATAGATTGTATTGTGCAAGTAGATGTACCCATCATGAACAGTTAAGAAAGACTCTTAAGAATATCCAAAATTCCAAAATGAAAGAGCAATAGTTGATCATTGTACATGTATAATTTCGTGTAAAAATATTCATTAGTTTGAGAGTTATGGCTCGGAAACAAAGCCAAGAGTTGTTGACTATGTCCAAATTGTTTCCATGGATCCATAACAAAATAGAATTTAGCAAAAATAGCAAAAGGCACCAGTTAACTTGATGAGCAATGCATACACCAAGTTTCATTGAAATACGTTGAAAGGTTTTCAAGTTATGGCTTGGAAACAAACCCTACCCTCATTTGAGACTAATTCAAAATCGAAACATAAAATATAATGTAGAAAAATTTAGAAATAGCAAAAGGCACCAGTTAAGCTGATAAGCAATGTATATGTCAAGTTTTGTTGAAATATGTTGATTGTTTTCAAGTTATGGCCTGGAAACAACCCCTCCCATGTTTGAGACTATGTTTCAATACAACAATAAGAAAATATATTTCAGAAAGATTTGAAAATAGCAAAAGGCACCAGTTAAGCTAATGAGCAATGTATATGCCATATTTCATTGAAATATGTTGAAAAGGGGGAGAGAGAGAGAAAGAGATATAATTAACATAACAATATAATACGGTCAAGTCACAAATTTGTTGTTTCTTAAACTGAAGCCTTTGATATTCTGTTCAGGGATGTATGTAGACCTGCTCAGATGCTGTAGATGGATGCTCATGCTGTCAATCACTGGATTGTCTGGTACTGACTTGATTATTTACAGATCACCATATAGCTGGAATATTGCTGATGGTGGTGTGAACAAACCAACAAAAACTGTCATACTCAGCCCCAAGTCTTCAACAAATATTTGCGAACATTCAGCAATTGGAATTAAAAACGTCCCATGTCAAGTAAATAAAGTTTTAACAAATATTATCGCTTTGCAGTGGTGAACAAAATAATTATTTTTTCCAAATTTGCCTGCCAAGGGCACTTCGTTACTCAATAAAACCCCTGATGTATCTATTTGGCTTCAGTCAGGCATGGTTGCCATTGTTGGTGCCATCCTTTGCAAGATTATTCAAAATCCTGTTTTTGAAATACAGCATTGAGCGACAGCTGCTGAGCAAAATCATAATAACAGTCACTTGCTGGAAAGCTAGTCACATGAACTCTTGACCATTGCCAGATACTACTAAGAATGCTGTCAATATATACCGGGGGGGGGTACACATTTTTTAATCTCTAACTCATAAATCACATTAGTTTCAGGGGTCAGTGATAGAGGACTTACAATGCTCCCTATCACAGGCGATATGCTTTCAGTCCTTGACATTATTACCAAGATCAAGAGAATCAGGGTGCGTTCCAAGTGCATTCTCAGCTCCCAGGGGAGTATGCAACAAAAGCTGCCTGTTCGGTGCAAGAAGATTGTTTTCAGGTCATATTTCAGCCTGATCGGTATCCATTTGCTTCTGGGTGAACGAAAGCAAATTTCCACCAAACTAACTTGTCTATGGAGACACGTGTTATAATCTGTAACGAAAATAATGAAATGGAGAATGAGTGAGTGAGTGGGTTGGGTTTAAAGCCGCTTTTAACAGTATTCCAGTCATATCACGGCGTGTCAGCTTAATGTGGGAGGAAAGCCCGAAATGATGCAGATCTCAGTGTTTACCACTTCGGTGAAACCCATGAGCATGGGTATGGTGCTGACAAACCTAGAAACATAATCGGGGTGAACCGGGATTCGAACCCACAATCATAGGTTTCTGGCGTGCCCAAGGGACGCAAATCTGCACAGCGAATCGTGGCGCTTTAGACGACTGGGCCACCCGTGCTCCCGAAATGGAGAATGGAAAACACATTCCAAATTAACAAACTGTTTTCACCACTTTGTGTGTTGTGAGGTTGGAAAAAGTAATGTTACAATATCAATGGAGACGCTTTCACAAACACCTGGTTTATTCCATCACTGTGTAACAGATAGTGAGTGAGTGAGTGAGTGAGTGAGTGAGTGAGTGAGTGAGTGAGTGAGTGAGTGAGTGAGTATGGTTTTACGCCGCTCTTAGCAATATTCAAGCAATATCATGGCGGGGGACAACGGAAATGGGCTTCACACATTGTACCCATGTCGGGAATCGAACCCGGGTCTTCGGCGTGACGAGCCAATGTAACCGATAGAGGATGATTTGCCAGCTCGTACTTCATCGAGATATAAACCCCGTTGTTCATGTGACTGTAAGCTTATATCCCTCTGAAGCACTGGCACTTATTTTCTATCTGTTTTAGAATTTTAATTTGCATACTTCAGTTCGGATTTGTTGACTGGTATTTCCTGTGTTTCGTAATCGCGGCGATCAGCTGATAATGTTTTCTGAGAACTTGAGTTTATTAAAAATGTTAGTAAATTTTGGGAGCTATGCTTTACCGCGCGCAATAACGAGGGAACACTGTACGTAACAACTTGTAATGTGTGTGAAAAGTCATACAAAAATACGCCATTTGAAGGGGGCGTGGCCTAAATACAAATGTCCGATTGGGATTTTAAATTTTTTCGGACCCCTGCTTAGAACACAGGTAAATACTCAGGTTCCACAAACTCTACACTGCAGATGGCACAAACTCCACCAATCACATTCAAAGCAGATCACACAGTTTTATATAAACTGTACCGTTCTTGCCTGTCATGCTGAAATATTTCACAAAACACGAGAGTTTCACGCGTCCATTATAAACCATATACCTTACAGTACTTTACCAGCGTATATATAAGATAGCTACACGATAAATGGTAAAAGAACAATGAAGAACGCAGCTTGGTTTATTTCACGATAAAACATTGTTCTATCATGACGTCATTTCTGGAGATTTGAATATGCGCTCATAACTTGATGACAAAATTTAATGGACAACGTTATTTTTGAGAGGGAAGTGTATAGAAAGTTGTTTCCCATAGATATTGCTGGAATACACAGATAAATGCAGTGGCCGAACAATCGCATCCAAAAGTGGGAGAAATATGACAATCGGTATAAGGAGAAAAGGTACAGATAAACAACGTGAGGATAGTGTGAATGCAGGAAATACCAAACATAACCCATCTGTTCATAAAATGAACTTGTCCGACATATCCGAGGCTGGATTCTTTTCAGGGAGTCATCATTTTAAAAATTTGGGATAATATCTTTAAGGCTAGTACATTTTATCAACATCCTAAAAGAGGCTTTACATAATGTTGATATCTCATAGAAGAACGATGGTCCCACTTGTCGTTTATTTCTTAAATAAATGTACACCACCTGACCACAAAAGTGACCATCCATTATAAGAAATTATTTGCCTGTGCTCTCCTTCATAGTGATTCATAGATACATGCTAAGGATATAGTTGGAACAATACAATGGACTGCCTTTCGCAGAGATTTCGTAAAACATTGGAAATGGTTTTGACACTTTTACTAACACCTAATTTCATCATAAACAAAGCTTTTAAAAGAAGTTTTTCCTTGAGAGGACACCTAATTCAGAATGCAACAACCCAAATTTGGCTTAACAGGCACAGACTTTTGACAAGTAAGATCTGCAAGACATGGCCTACAAACCTGAATGCAAGGTTGAAGGAAGGTACAACAGCTCTAATGAATCTATAGTTAGCTATTTGGCTTAATCAGGATCTTTAACCTGATAAAAATTTCTTTCTCAAACACAGCTGTGCCAACCAAACAACTGTGTCAAACGGGGAAAATTGCAGACATACGAAACAAACAAAAAATGTGAGCAGTTCCCGTTTGTTACAGTTTGTAAGGATGTAAGATGTTGTCAGGATGACAGTATCAGTGAGAAATTCTTGAGATCTGTAACAGACCATGTGAGTGAGAGCCATCATTAGGAAAGAAGCATTGATCATGTGGCTTCAGGTGTCTTGAAGAATTCCGTTTAGATAACAGCTGCCACATAATTCTAGTGGGAGACTATTGAACAGATGTGCTCTTTCCTCATCCCTCGGTTCCATTCGGAATGGTCAGTTCTTAACAGTGCAGTGAAGGCAGTGAGCGTTTCCGTTGGCTTTTGAAAACGCCAGTCCTAATGGACTGGCCACTCTAAAAATTACCAGTCCCTCCCTAAATTTTGCCAGTCCCAACTTTCAACAAATATAAAACGTATGAAAATTATTTGGTTTTAATTCTTTCAACATCATGTTCAATGCAATGATGTCATCACTGAAGTAATTTCGTTAGATCTATACGTCATTCACACAATTCAGGCACAATTTTCTCTCTCTTTTTTAATATTTCAGGACGAAGTTGCTACAAATGGTTATTTAACATTGAAAAGGACAAGGGGAAATCCTGATGGTAACAGACAAGCTGACTTTGTTCCAAAAATGTATTTATATGAATATGACCAATGTTTTGTTCAACAACAAAGATTTATGAGGTACTTTATTTGCTAGTACACTGGCAGTCACATGAATTACCGGTCCAAGCCTAATTTTACCGGTAAAAAACCTTGTAATTACCGGTAAACGGGAACACTGTTTGAGGAGTGTTCCTACTTCAAACACATAGAGAATCTCCGCCTTGCGTATTCTGATATCTAACATGACAAGTAGGTGGGAAAAAAGTATCAAAGTCTGATCCTAAAGAACAGAATAGGTTGCTGTGGACATATTCAAATGTATTCTATGTGTTGATAGTAGAGGTGAGTGATTTGATATCTGCATTTTCAGTCATTAGCAATACTCCAACAATACCACAGTGGGGCAGAGTGGGCAAGCGGTCTAAAGCACCAGGCTGGCAAGTGTCAGGTGCTGAGATTGTATTCCGCTAGTGAGTGAGTGAGTGAGTGAGTTTGGTTTTACGCCGCTTTTAGCAATATTCCAGCAATATTACGGCGGGGGACACCAGAAAAGGGCTTCACACATTGTACCCATGTCGGGAATCGAACCCGGGTCTTCAGCGTGACGAGCGAACGCTTTAACCACTAGGCTACCTGACTGCCCTATTCCGCTAGTGACCAGGGTGCTGTTGTACAAGCGATCTTAGCACTAAGGTGATCATAACTGCCATACCTTAACATAGACTTACGACAGTCATGGGGCCAAGGTAGTTTTGTACAATGGCACCCATGTTGTTATTCAGCCAGGCTGGCAAATGTCAGGTGCTGAGATCGTGTCCTGTTAATGACGGGGGCACGGGTGGCCCAGTCGTCTATGGTGCCGCGATTATGTTTCTAGGTTTGTCAGCACCATACCCGTGCTCGTGGGTTTCGCCGAAGTGGTAAATGTCGGAGAGCTGCAACACTTCGGGCTTTCCTTCCACATTAAGCTGACACGTCGTGATATAACTGGAATAATGTTCAAAGCGGCGTTAAACCCAACTCACTCACTCACTCACTCCTGTTAATGACCAGGTTGTTATTCAGCCTATGGACCAACAATGTTTACAGGTCTTAACGGTGTTGTCACTACCCCTAGTGTACAGTACATACACCCTGTATAATGTGGGAAATCTGACCAAGACAAACTCTTCACCCTAAAGACCCGTGAAGAACCGGGGTAGAATAGGTCTTCAGCAACCCATACTTGCCGTAAAAAGGCGACTCTTTGTCGTAAGAGGCGACAAACGGGATCGGGTGGTCAGGCGTGATGACATGTCATCGTATCCCATTTGTGTGGATCGATGCTCATGATATCAATCACTGGATTGTCTGGTCCAGATTTGATTATTTACAGGCCGCCGTCATATAGCTGAAATATTGAAAATACAACAACTTCAGCCTCAAGGCTGTCACCCCTCCCCTGGTCAGAATAAGCATAAAGAAACAACTGGGGATCTAAACTTTGCCTGGCTAAATCAGTGTTGTATACTCCCCAGGGAGCTGAGAGTAAGGTTTGACACCGCTTTGTACAGTATTGCAGTTAGTCCCAGCATTGCAGCTTGGGTAGAAAGCCAGAAGTGTAGTGGTTTCATATATTGGAGAAAACACGCTTACAAGGTTTTGGTAGACAGAGCATGCCCTGGGGTGAGAGAAAATCCAAGGGGGGAAATCCAAGGGGGAAAAGCCCCCGCAGTTTTTTCCGACCCCCAGTGCATGCTCTGTCTACCAAAACCGAGGGAAAGTGTTTTTCCATTCTTATAAACCGTCTAAATTGATTAAATGTTATAACGAGCATCTATAAATGAGGTGCTTCATTATAACGCTTCCTTGAAGACTTGATATCATAACTTGCACGTGAAATTCACTGACTTGCCGGACGTTCAAGAGCACTTGGATGTGTCAACAACAAAACACAACTAAAATACTTATTTTAAATGAAAGTGAAATCTTCGGTTTCTAAACGTTTGTGTTGCAATATTCCACTTCTTTTAAACTTTTCAAAACAAAAATTCGCAAAGTTTTTTTTTTTACAAGATTTTCGACTTTAAACAGTCCAACTATTACATAGAGGTAGTTGTGATGTAACGGCTAGCAGTTACTGCACGTGCAAATTGTGCCGCATTTATAAGCACTTGTTTAAAAGCATGTGTTTTGAAACCTTGCTGTCCTTTCACCAGATACTCTGAAGTGAAGTTGCTTTTAAATGTCCACACGGAGCTGTACACAAGACATTAAATTTTAATTTAATTAAAATTTTGAATTGCTACTTGTTGTCATTTTTTCAGTTACTTGGGATTTGAGGTTTAACATTCAAAGTAAAACCTCCCGAACGAAAATAAAACCTCACTTTTACGTTTTACTTTGAAAGTAAAACCTCTTAATAGGTTTTACTTTGAAAGTAAAACCTCACAATAGGTTTTAATGCCTATATAGAAAGAACTCTCTAACTTAATAGAGATCCCAATGAATAAGTTTATAATTACCTTGAAACCCATGAGCATGGGCAGACCAAGGGTCACATAATAGGAAAAAATCTGGAATTCAAACTAGTGATCACAGGATCCAGCACAACTAAGGGATGGCACTCTGTACGGCACAGTACAGAACCTTCCACTAATGGCTGACCAGGTCGGGATTAACACTGCTATAATCAATATTAGAATTACTGATAACAAAGATCAAAGTGATGCATGGCTTAGATCCACTTTGGAGTGAAACCTTTGCACAGGGTCGGGTGCTGCAAACCAAGGATGAAGGATTCAAACCCATGATCATAGGAAACTGGAATGACTGACTCAACTAAATGCACAGCAAATTGTGTGTGACAAACAACTGGGCCCTCTGTGCCCCCCAGGGAGCTGAGAATTCAATTGGAGTGAGTGAGTGAATGAGTATGGTTTTACACTGCTTTTAGCAATATTCCAGCAATATCACGGCAGGGAACACCAGAAATGGGCTTCACACATTGTACCCATGTAGGGAATCGAACCCGGGTCTTCAGCGTGACGAGCCAACGCTTTAACCACTAGGCTACCCGACCGCTCGAATTCAATTGGAATGCTCACTGATCCACCGACTGAGACAATAACATCCCATGCTTTGACCATGCGTATGTTGTATAGAGCATTGAGCTTCAAAGTAACCTGCTATATGTATTTACATTGATACCCTGAAGAAAAGATGGTACTTGATGTTACCTTGCCTGGCAATGGGCATTAAGGGATTAGAGACAGACTGGTCGGTCTGGAGTCAGTATACTGTGTTTGATTGTCCGAATTGGTCTGGTAGTTCAGACTTTCACAAGCAGCTAAACACACATTCACACACATTCACACACATGCACACACATACACACACCTTGCAATAAAAGTGAGAAAAAAAAATCTGAATGCGATGTTAAACCCCATTTCACTTACCTAACCTATTATTTATTTATTTATTTATTTATTTATTTATTTATTTATTTATTTATTTATTTATTTATTTATTTATTTATTTATTTATTTATTTACCCCAGATTCACTTACAAATGTTGCACAGAATCCATTAATTCCGTCACCCAGTCACCAGCCATTTTGCAAGCACATCACCCCACTCTAAGCGCTGTTCCAGCGTCATTTTTTATTTTCTGCAAATTCAAATCCACTTTACAGAAATACAGCATTGATAACCTACATGAAAGAAACTCAACCATAAATATAAATGTTTAGACTTTTTTACACAACAGCTGCTTATAAAATGTCTGCCTACTAGCAAGTAATCTTATATAAAACACACAAAATACAAGTATGATCAAATTCATTACTGATCACATATACGAACAAAATATAAATTATAGTCACCACAACAACAAAAAAGAGCTCTCGCAACGATTAACATTCACTACATCAGTTTATGGCATAGTTGTTGATCATGTCATAATTGTTACAGGCAAATTCCCAATAAAACACTGAAAGTGATGAGTACGAGACAAATTCTCATTACGTTTAAGTGGTCCTAGTAATCGCAGGTTGTATTAGATATCTTATCAGCAGCCTTCAGGCATCACTTGGTGAAGGATAAATGAGCGGCGATGGGATTTGGTAAAAACCTGCAGACAAAATGATTACAATGATTTAATTAGACATCATATAGCGGCGCCATTAATGAAGACGATGAACTTCAAATCGGCAATCTGTTTTGTCTCATAGCAGGAACCCTTTATCAATCTCCACACAATATACACAACTTCAAACAGACAAGCTTAACTAAATACTGCAGGTTTGTGGAGTCTTTCAGACCATAATCCATCTTTATAACGCCCTTTCGCCAGATCTGAGAGCTGCTCGGCGCTCGGTCAATGCGTACGATCATATCATGACTCTGCCGAGGAGGATTCTTCACGTCGTAAGTCAAAGACAGGTCTTACGGGCTGCAAATACATTGTCCATGAAGCAATTTAATCAGGTTTCAACTATCAAAAGTGAAAAGTTTTAGTTTGATATCTGACAGCATTTCAACATGCAATGATACTCGATTTACTAGGCTGTCATAACGGAAACCAGAGTTCCAGTCGTCGTCGATATCAAATGGTTGAAAATCGTTTGGACTCAAATCCATGGATGGTTCTTAAGCCAGCAATTCTAAGCCTGGTGCAGAATCATTTTGATCAAATAATGTTATCCTTTTAAAACAGCATTTCAAGTCACACTCTATAATCATGTGCAATTTGTTCTGAATTGTAAAGATTCATTTATTTGCCATCAAAGTATGTTTGTCACATTTGTGAGTATGACTATACCATTAATATTTCTGAATAAACTTTTCACCTCTTAAAGACACTGGCCCTGAACACTTTCCATGAGACCTCTTCTTGCACAGAGCCGTATAAAATATTGATGTCATTTAAACATGTCTAAACTGACAAGTCACAAGTCAACATAGACTTTGAAAAGTCTAAAAATCTGGCAGAAATGAGAATACCAAAACAACCCCAAATTACACTAAACTCACTTTATAACGAACACGCTTATAACGAACTGACGGATATAACGAACATATTTTTGGTCCTGGCCATTTGCTGAATACATGCTTATAAGGAACTTCGGTTATATCGAACTAAAATCAGTGGTCCCCTTGAGTTTCTACTGCTCTTGTACTTTTTTATTAACTCTTATTCTGTCAGATTTGTATGCTAACAAAACACCAAAGCAAATTCCTTAGAATATTCTTAGGGAAAACTTTAAACATATATTCTCACCAATATCATATGTAAGACCAAAGCATCTAACTGCACATCATTGTGTCTTTTTGGACCAAGATGAAGTATGACGGCTGGAAGCTGTGGAATATGTATATATTATGTCAACAAATGTCATTAAAAAAAGACAAGCTTCTTTGTCGAGCAACTGAGCGAGTATTGTCAGCTTAATGTGGGAGGAAAACACAGGTCATGAACTTGTCCCCTTGGGGGGGCATCCACAGACAAACGGACAAACCAAGGATCATAATTACCCATTCTTAATCAGCATATCCTGGCACAGTCAAGACAAGCAACTCCAGAGAATTGCTATGCCAGAGACCAAAAGGCCTTCCCTTATAAATAAGAATCTTGTGATCAGTCTATCAGTTTGACTTAGAATACAGTAAACTACCTCATAACAAACTCAAAGGGACCACTGATTTTAGTTCGATATAACCGAAGTTCCTTATAAGCATGTATTCAGCAGGCCGGGACCAAAAACATGTTCGTTATATCCATCAGTTCGTTATAAGCTTGTTCGTTATAAAGTTAGTTTAGTGTAATTTGGGGCTGTTTTGGTCTTCTCATTTCTGCCAGATTTTTAGATTTTTCAAAGTCTATGATGACTTGTGACTTGTCAGTTTAGACATTTTGAAACGACATAAATATTTTATACGGTTCTGTGCAAGAAGAGGTCTCATGAAAAGTATAAGATGGAGACAGAAACGAGAAGGACAATTAAGCCATGGAAGACAGTGGTTCAACGTTTTACCGATTAACAAATCACTAGCTTAATGAAATTAGTATTGGGCTTAGTATGAATGAATTGTTGGTCCTCTGGTCATCACACAACATAGGACACCTTTGTATCAAAGCATTTCATTGTGGCTTTTCGGCTACTTATGTTGGTGTTTGACATCACGTAACACACAAATCCTTTGTTGAGGCCATAAACATTAGGCAGGGCTTGACAAGTATAATGCTGGTCCACTAGACTAATACCAGTAATTAATACCAAGGGCCAGTCATTTCAAAATCGAGCCACAGAATTTTACAGTATCTCACCTGATCAAAACCTTGAACAAACAGGAAGCCTCTTACACATACAAACATGCCCACCGTCTAACTGGTTGGTGGAAAGTGCTGATTTCAGTCTCATTTTGGTAAACCAGAAAGAAAGGTCAGGATATTGAGAAAAACATACCTTTGACGTTTCATAGTTGTCTTGAACATTTTCTTGAACTGATCTTTCTGAAGCATAGGTCCTATTGGCAACCTGCAAACAATGTTGAACCCTGTTTATGGTAAGTTTCAATTTTTTCTTATTATCATATATAGGAATGCTTTATGTTTGGGATGGAAGTAGCATCCAATACATCCTGATACATAAATATCAAGGACAAAATCCCTTCGATAGTGACAAGATATCTCTGCGAAAAGATTGGGGGACAGGGGAGGCAAAAAATAATAAAAATATCTTCTTCCGGAAGACACAAGAAAGACCAGTTTGATCTCTTGTTCTCTGGACAAGTTGGATCTCCTTGGTCACTTGCTTTGAAATAAAGCGACAAAACCCTCTCCATATCCAATAGAAATCTCTGCTTAAAGCAGTCGATTTCACAAAGACGACTATATCATCAGCATGTGTTTATGAATCACAATCAAATAGTGATGACACCAGGTGTTTGTGAAAATCGGAGCGTATCCTGCCCCACTGGTTGAACCCATTACAAACACATGCAAAGGCAAGACAATTGTTCGCCTGAAATGCCACGAACAAACACAAAGAGAACTCTTTCCAAAACTGGTTTCCTACCCATGTTTTGGTGAACAGTTGTAAACAAGGTTGCAGACTGCAACTGTTATCAACGTGTCACTGTGTCAGACCTGATTCTTAAAGGTTGTCATTCCGGGGTAGAATAGGTCTTCAGCAACCCATGCTTTCCGTAAAAGGAGACTATGCTTGTCGTAAGACGCGACTAACGGGAATGGGTGGTCAGGCTCGCTGACTTGGTTGATGCATGTCATCGATCCCAATTGCGTGGATCGATGCTCATGTTGTCAATCACTGGGTTGTCTGATCCCAACTCGATTATTTACAGACCGCCGTCATATAGCTAGAATATTGCTGAGTGCGGCGTTAAACAACAACAAACCAAACCAAACCAAACTTAACGGTTGTCAAGGAGCATAATACCCAGCAGACAATGATGTGAGGTGGGACAATCAACACTGGTGCTATTTCTTGTGACAGGTGATTTCTACCGATATGTCGTGTGAGCTAAAGCAAGACTAGACACACAGAAAAGCAACTGACATCCAATTATTTTGTTCAGTCCAGTAAGGACCTTAGTAGCAGGGCGTGGAGTCAGCACAAAGATGACATCCTTGTCTGTCAGCTTGTTGATGAGGATAACCACTTTGGTCATGTGGATGAGGTGCCTGACTTTAGATCAGAGTGAGTATGGTTTTATGCCGCTTTTAGCAATATTCCAGCAATATTCCAGCAATATCACGACGGGGACACCAGAAATGGGCTTCACTCATTGTACCCATGTCGGGAATCGAACCTGGGTCTTTGGCGTGAAGAGCCAACGCTTTAACCACTAGGCTACCCGACCACCCCCTCTAGATCAGAAGATCCCATCGTGGGACTCAGAAACTGTTGGCAGCTACATTAGGCATGTTCATTTAAGAGCAAGTTCACATGAAAATGAACCTATTTTTCTTTAACTTTTTCATCATGAAAAGTATTTCCCTAGAAGATTCATAGCCAAAACAATACAAATATAACAAGTAACTAATTTATATTTTTCATATAATCAATTCATATTTTTCACATTCACCAAGAGTTCTATTTCCATAATAAACACACCATTGCTTACATCCCTTGCAATATGACGTCATTGGTGCCAATTGACAAAGGAATGACGTCATCAGACTAAATTAGACCTGTTTCACCTGGTGTGGATACAGGTGTGTGATTTTAGCCTCTCAAACGGACATGTTAGTATTAAATTGGAGCACACTAGGTTTCAGCCCCCCTTCTTTGTAGCCTGGGATGAATCTCCTCCTGACAGGAATGTAGCAGTGAGTGGAGATATCCCACAGATGACATCGCCACTTTGTCAGTTTGATAGCAGGGCTAACCTCTTTTGTCATATGGAAATGTGAGATGAAATTGGGTTTAACGTCGCGTCCAAGATTATTGCACTTATATAGTGACGTGCATGCACGTGTGTGTGTTTGGCTGCTTGTACTAGTCCGGACTGATGCTGATTTATAGTGCTAGCACACTGAGATACCATGCCGCAGTTTAACATGAATACCCCACTCAGACACAGTATACTCACTCCGAGCCGACCAGTCCTTGTTTTAGCCCCTTAATGCCGAGCGCCAGACAGGGTAACAACAAGCACTATCTTTTAACGTCTTTTTGTATGACGCGGCCGGGGATCAAACCCCGGACCTTCCGCTCTCCTGGCAAAATCAGTAATGACCGACACCAGGTGTTGGTGAAAAAGGTAAGCATGTCCTTCCCTACCAGTGACTCCTGCAACTCATTCAAAAGCCCAGGTTAAATCTTAAATAGAGAGCTACGCTACAACCAAAGCAGCAGCTGTCTGAGCCTGATGGTTTCCAAGAATTAATTCTGGTGTCCCCCGCCGTGATATTGCTGGAATATTGCTAAAAGCGGCGTAAAACCTTACTCACTCACTCACTCCAAGAATTAAGAATTGGTAAATCTGATTCCTGTTATGATGCTGTCCATCCTCCTACAGTTTCATACTCAATGCTTTAACCAGATCAGAGAAGTTGAAAAGTTACCAGTGAGTGAGTAAGTGAGTGAGTGAGTGAGTGAGTGAGTGAGTGAGTGAGTGAGTGAGCCGAAGTGATGCAGGTCTCGGATGTTTACCACTTCGGTGAAGCCCACGAGCACGGGTATGGTGCTGACAAACCTAGAAACATAATTGGGGCGAACCGGAATTCGAACCCACAATCATAGGTTTTCTGGTGTGTCCATGGGACGCAACTCTGCACAGCGAATCGCAGCACCTAAGACAACTGGGCCACCCGTGCCCCGCTGAAAAGTTACCAACAGACAATGACATGAGCTCGTTTGACTTTCAGTCAGGTTAGCTAAAAATGGTTAGCCAGAGAGAAAGGCAGTATTGATTCCCAA
This sequence comes from Haliotis cracherodii, assembly GCF_022045235.1. NCBI lineage: Eukaryota > Metazoa > Mollusca > Gastropoda > Lepetellida > Haliotidae > Haliotis > Haliotis cracherodii. The sequence continues at coordinate 13,649,124 of NW_027266319.1, forward strand.
CAAGGATGCTATCAATTTGCTGTTCCAAACCAAAAGCGCTAAAAGTGCAGCCCAATATATCTCAGTGTTTCATGACTGATGACACAACAGATGAAATTGGCTGGGGTATTTAACATGGAAGAAGGTCGGATCAGCCCGTAAGTGGCACAACAATTACTAGCGTACTACATCATACTATCAAAGCACACCCGATGCAGTCTTAATAGTCTCGAATGAGGTGAGAGAGGACACAAGGATGAGGAATTCAGGGACCATACGGTCTTGACATGTGTCACATCTTGTTCCGAGTCTCACTGCTACCTGGGGTTGTAGCTCCTGCAGTGTACCGTCACTGTGGACTTTCACAGACAGGAGGTCTTCCCACAGACACCGATCAATGTTCTTGGTGGATAGTAACTGAATGATTAACTGTATTACTGCATGTGGATATTGATTGAGACCGTGAAGATCCGGGGTAGAATGGGTCTTCAGCAACCCATTCTTGCCGTAAAAGGCGACTATGCTTGTCGTAAGACGCGACTATGCTTGTCGTAAGAGGCGACTGCTTGTCGTAAGAGGCGACTATGCTTGTCGTAAAAGGCGACTATGCTTGTCGTAAGAGGCGACTATGCTTGTCGTAAAAGGCGACTATGCTTGTCGTAAGAGGCGACTAACAGGATCAGGAGGGAAGGCTCACTGACTTGGTTGATGCATGTCATCTTATCCCAATTGCGTGGATCGATGCTCATGACATCAATGACAGCTATGTGACGGCGGTCTGTAAATAATCGAATCTGGACCAGACAATATAGCGATTGACATCATGAGCATCGATTCACGCAACTGGGATACGATGACATGCATCAACCAAGTCGGCAAGTCTGACCACCCGATCCTGTTAGTGGCCACTTATGGCAGGCCTGGGTTGCTGAAGATCAATTCTAATCTGGATCGTCATGGAAATGTTGGCCTTGTAGAACACAGCTTGGAGAGCGGGAGGACAGTGGTTTGATCCCCGGACGCTTCCAAAAGACGTTAACCTTAGGTACTTACTGGTACCCTGTAGGTGCTCAGCGTTAAAGTGACAGTACATTGATTATTTCACTTAAGAGAAGTCTACACATTGAGATGAACATGTGTCATGAAATATTTAACATTCATTGAGAAAATATCAAAAACGTGAAAACATATTTCTGTTTGCATATGTATACTCCATGTGCTGTAATCGAAGACATGGTTGCTTTGTTGTTTTACGCCACACTCAGCAATATTCCAGCTGTATGATGCGGTCTGTAAATATTCGAGTCTGGACCAGGCAATCCAGTGATTGATATCATGAGCATTGGTCCATGCAATTGGGATCAATGACATGCTTTGACCAAGTCGGTGAGCCTGACCACCCGATCCCGTTATTCGCCTCTTATCGAAGACATGTAGAGCTAGCGCTACACGGTCATTTTGACGCGTAAAACTATATTGTCATGCACCTCACTGTCGCAGTTGTAGTAGTATATCTTAATAATTAGGCATTAGGCCTCAATTCAGAATAGGTGCGTTTGTTTACAAACAAGAGAAAAGACGGGTCACGTGATAAGCCTACACTCATGATGTGGTCACTGGACAGGAATGGAATTAGGCAAGCATCGACTATTGTTTACAAAGCTTCAAAATAGTTGACTTCCTTTCCCTTTAAGGATGTAAAGCAAGGACTGTCTGGATGGAGTATCCATGTTAAACTGCAGGATGGTGTCCCAGTGGGCCAGCATCATAAAACTAACGCACGTCCATGAGAACAACCAGTCACATTCACATGTATGCAGATGTGTGTAACCTTGACATTGACCTTGACCTCATTTCACCTTACGACAAAGGTCTGCATTCCCAAACAACATCATAATACACCCATCCTGTGTATCATGTAAATATGATTACAACTAGATGTGGGAGTTTCATGGCAATATCGCAGGACAGGCAACATTTCAGGCCAAACAGAACGAAAATATTAATTGACTATTATCTACAGAATGATTGTATTTCTGTCTCGCATGCAATATTAACGGCAGTCAAATCTTCCATGGGAGCCATAACAGGCTAATCTATTTAATCTCAAGGGTATTTCATCTAGACACGATAGCACTTAAATGTGTAATATCAGCTTGTCACAGCATGCTCAATTTGATTTCTTCAGACACTATAATCACTGTTTAGACACCACAAATTGGAGGAAAGTATGAAGCCTGATACGTCCTTAGGGATGGGAAGTTATCATTGTTGGTTGTTGGGGGGAAATTGCTTCTGGAAAAATGATTTGTCGAGATCCTTCGTCTAACTGGTCATCATGTTCTTACTTCTCCATGTAAAGAACTTCCAAAAATATCAAGATGTTTGAATATTTCACTGTTGATGGATATTTCAGGAATAAATATGCTGAGTCAAATATTTAAACCTTTATTGTGAAGATCCGGGGTAGAATAGGTCTTCGGCAAAGCCATGCTTGCCGTAAAAGGCACTATGCTCGTCGTAAGAGGCGACTAACGAGATCGAGAACCTAAGTGTCACAAAGTTCAAATGTGCCTAGGTTCACCAAGCAGGGAATGAATAATGTGGGAAATCTGACCCAGACAAACACTTCACCCTAAGACCCGTGAAGACCTGGGATAGAATAGGTCTTCTGCAACCTATACTTGTCGTAAAAGGCGACTCTTTGTCGTAAGAGGCGACTAACGGGATCGGGTAGTCAGGCTCGCTGACTTGGTTGATGCATGTCATCGATCTCAATTGCGTGGATGGATGCTCATGATGCCAATCACTGGATTGTCTGGTCCAGTCTTGATTATTTATAGACTGCCGTCATATATAGCTGGAATATTGCTGAGTGCAGCATTAAACAACAAATAAATAAGCAAACAAAAAAACTTCATTTGTCAAGGGACACATCAATGGCTTCAATTTGAATAAATTTACTGAGTACGGTAAACTGCAGGGTAGACTAGTCGTCCAGGTGCCGGAACAGGTGCTGGACTAGGTGCTGCAATTTGCTGTGTAATGTTGCATCCCCTAGGCGTGGAAGAAACCTATGATCGTGGGTTCAAATACTAGAATCGTCCTGAGCGTGTTTCTATGTTGCTGGTAGGATTTCACCGAAGTGGTAAACATCTAAGACCTGCATTACATTGGGGTTAAATTCCTCCCACATCAAGCTTGTGGTGATATAACTGGAATTAGGGCTTGGCTGGGTAACTCGGGTACTCATGTCGGGTGCGTACTGAGTAGGACCCGGCTACCCACAGGACAACCTTTGACTAGGGCTGGGCTGGGTAACTTGGGTACTTATGTCGGGTGGGTACTGAGTAGGACCCAGATACCCACAGGACTACCCGGACCCGTGGTTAGTCACGTGATATATTGTTTAATGACAAAAATTATCTAGAACTCTATGGATACACTACAAGTCACCAATGTTCGTTGTTCTTTCTGACAATACATCCATTCCTTCTGACTTTCATATGTCTGAATAAAGATAAAACTTCATGCAGTAAACTTCAGTGTACGCATGACCAGATTGTTTTATACGTGTATCTAAATACATTTTGCCAGGGCTACGGTCAAACTATTCCCAATCGGACATTTTGTACCTTTCTCTTGAGACCTACAGCAGGTACCCGGGTAGGGTCGGGTAATAGGGGGTTGCGTACTCAGGTAGCAAATTTGGACTCAACCCAGCCCTAACTGAAATACTTTTCAAAGTAGTAATATCAAACGCAATCACCCACTGATTAACTGCAGACTAAGTTGGTTGGTTGGTTGGTTTGTTGTTTAACGCCGCACTCAGCAATATTCCAGCTATATGACGGTGGTCTGTAAATAATCAAGTCTGGATCAGACAATCCAGTGATTGATATCATGATCATCGATCCACTCAATTGGGATCAGCGAGCCTGACTACTCGATCCCATTAGTCGCCTTTTACGACAAACATGGGTTGCTGAAGACCTATTCTAGCCCGGAAACTTCACGGGTCGCAGACTAAGTGAGTCTGCAGGGTGCTACACTGTTTTTAGCAATATTCAAGCAATACCATGGCAACTGAATGAGAGAACAAGTAAACAAAATTTTTAACGACAAACCAGTAAAAGTCTTATGTGGGCTGAAGCATTTATCCAGCAATGTCACAGGGGACACCAAGAATCACGGAACTAAATACCAGTCTTCAAACAACAAGCTGTCACTAAAACCACACTTAAATTAAGGTGCACCAACATTCATCCATAGGTCAAAATATGAACACAAATATGTTGTGAAGCTCAAAATGTTTTCTATTTTATTGACCAAACATTTTTTTGTAAAATACCTTTTTCTTTTTCTCATTACAAAATTGCACAGCCAGGACAAAATAGATATTTGTATTTCATTTTCTGATAAGTCATTAGATTGGGTAACCTCACAGGTCTCTGTCAGTATAAATCAAGTTGTTGACAAGATAATAACGGTGGTCATGAGCTGCTATGCAATTATATTTGTTTGTTTGTTGTTTAATGCCGCACTCAGGAATATTCCAGTTATATGACAGCGGTCTGTAAATAATCATTTCAGACTAGACAATCCAGTGATTGATATCATGAGCATCGATCCATGCAATCGGGATCGATGACATGCATCAACCAAGTCAGTGAGCCTGACCACCTGATCCTGTTAGTCGCCTTTTACGACAAACATAGTCATCTTTTACGGCATCCATGGGTTGCTGAAGACCTGTCTCTAACCCAGATCTTCACAGGTCTTTTTGCAATATATGTCCAAAACAAAAATCCATTTTTATGTATGCAACAATTTGACAAGTCAGGGTTAGATACAGATCAATGCGTGATCAAGCAATGAAGAACTAACTGAAGCGAAGGTTTGGCAATTTTCTTATGCCAAGCATGGCCGCCTTGAGGGCAAGTATGGGTTGCTGAAGATCTATTCTACCCTGTATCTTCACGGGTTCTGTGCAATTACAATTAGCCATACCAGTAAAAGTTAAACATCCATGCATCTAAACAACTGTCTTTCCATGTCACATCCAAGTACATCTTGTGATCCACTGTATCCACTGGCGTCGGTATCACCTTCATGAGGTCTCCGTGGTCTAGTGGTAGAGCGTCCGCCCGGAGAGCGCAAGGTCCAGGGTTTGATCCCAGGCCGCGTCATACCAAAAGACGTTTAAAGATGGTACTTGTTGTTACCCTGTCTGGCGCTCGGCATTAAGGGGCTAAAACAAGGACTGGTCGGCTAGGAGTCAGTATACTGTGTCTGAGTGGGGTATTCATGTTAAAAACTGTGGCATGGTATCTCAGTGAGCTAGCACTATAAATCGGCTTCAGTCCGGACTAGTACAAGCAGCCACACAAACATACACATGCATGCACATCGCTATATAAGTGCAATAATCTTGGACGCGACTTTAAAACCAATTTCACCTCACCTCATGAGTTCCTCATGCAACAAACAAGCGTGCCTATTGCGATCTAGATTTCCTATGGGAGCTTGTTGAGAATACTATTGATGTCCTTGATTAAGAATGAGTGACGTGGGGTTTAATGCTGCTTTGAACAGTATTTCAGTCATACAACAGCCTGTCAGCTTCATTTGGAGGAAGCCCCAAAGTAATGCAGGTCGTAGATATTTACTGGAAACCTGAACCCCGCTCCATGTATGACAGCTAAGGGACACAACTCTGCGAATGGAGCTATGGCTCGGAGACCAATTAGCCATCAGTGCCGCTTCTAATGAAGAAGATGAAGACAGAAGATGAACAAGAGCCAGAGACTGTGAGAAGGGAAGGTTAGTTAGGAGTACATTAGCGAGTATCAATTTCCCCTGTGAACATCCGGGTTAGAATTGGAGTGAGTGAGTGAATTGGGGTTTTACGCCGCTTTTAACATTATTCCAGTTATATCACGGCGTGTCAGCTTAATGTGTGAGGAAAGCCCGAAGTGATGAAGGTCTCAGACGTTAACCACTGAGAAACCCACGAGCACGGTATGGTGCTGACAAACCTAGAAACATAATTGGGGCGAACCGGGATTCGAACCCATAATCATAGGTTTCTGGCGTGCCCAAGGGATGCAACTCTGCACTGCGAATCGCGGCGCCTTAGACGACTGGCCCACCCCCTGGTTAGAATTTGAATTCAGCAACCAACGGGATATTGGGTGGTCAGGCTTGCTGGTTTGGTTGATGCATGTCATCGTAGCACCAAGGATTGATGCTCATGATGTCAATATTACTGGATTGTCTCGTCCAGACTTGATTATTTACAGACCGCCATCATAAAGGTAGAGTGAGTGAGTGAGTGAGTATAGTTTTACGCCGCTTTTAGCAATATTCCAGCAATATCACGGCGGGGGACACCAGAAATGGGCTTCACACATTGTACCCATGTCGGGAATCGACTACCCCTGTTAGAACATTGATGAGGGCAGTGTTAAACAACAAACAAATAAACAAACAATGAGCATCAATTTAAGCCGGGACGTTATTTTGGTCTCATGATATAAAACAGTGATTTGAAGTGAGGTGACATGGACCTTATTGTTATTATCAAGATTATTTCACTTATATTGCAACGTGCATGCATAAGTCTCGCTGTCTGCTTGTACTAGTTTCGACTGTAGCCGGTTTTAAAGTGCTCGCCTACTGAGATACCATGCCACAGTTTAACAAGAATACCCCACTCAGTGTCATGGTATACTGACACCAGTCCTTGTTTTAGCCCCTTAATGCCGAGCACCAGACAGGGTAACAACAAGTACCATCTTTTAACGTCTTTCTGTGTGACGCAGCCACGTAAGAAACCACGGCCCCTGGTACTTTGCAAAAGACGATTGATATAAGGACATTTATGTAATTAAAGATCCATCATGCGATGAATTTTTAGTGGAATCAATGTGGAACATGGTTGCCAATCCCCATGGCAAATGATCATGTTTTGTTTGTTTGTTTGTTTGTTTCTTGTTTAATGCTGACTCAGCAATATTAAAGTATATGACGGCAGTCTGTAAATAATTGAGTCTGGACGAGACAATCCAGTGATTGACATCATGAGCATCGATCCACACAGTTGGGATCGATGACATGCATCAACCAAGTCAGCGAGCCTGACCACTCAATCCCGTTTGTTGCCTCTTCAACAAGCAGAGTCGCTTTTTACAGCAAGCATTGGTTGCTGAAGACCTATTCTATCCGGATCTTCACGGGTCCAAATGATCATGTATACACCCACAAGCATTAATGGTGAGCAGTTTGTGAGAGTTTTGAAGAGGGTGAGATTGAAAGACAGTTTGAAAATACAACAACTACAACTCATTATTTTCCACATATTTCAGTTCTACAGTTCCGAGATTTAAAAGGTAACTGGATTATCTTGCTCATAATATTTGAAATATTCCTGAAGGGCTCCTGTTTCGAGATTCCATGTATCCCGAGGCTTGGATGGTACACATTCTCAACGCTGACATTAAGCAGAAAGATGGCTGAGTCAACATTTTCTCTTTACACAAATACACTCAGAAAGGATATTATTACTGTGAGAAGAATGGAAGTGGTATGAGGAATTAGGTGCATCTGTCCTGTGTGAAGGAATGCTTTAAGTCCTTTAGCTTAAGCTTTAAGGTTGACTGAGTGGTTGTTTGGTTGAGTGAATGGTTGAGTGAGTGGTTGAGTTAGTGGTTGAATGGTTGAGTGAGTGGTTGAATGGTTGAGTGAGTGGTTGAGTGAGTGGTTGTTTGGTTGAGTGAGTGGTTGAGTGAGTGGTTGTTTGGTTGAGTGAGTGGTTGTTTGGTTGAGTGAATGGTTGAGTGAGTGGTTGAGTTAGTGGTTGAATGGTTGAGTGAGTGGTTGAGTGAGTGGTTGTTTGGTTGAGTGAGTGGTTGAGTGAGTGGTTGAGTGAGTGAGTGGTTGAGTGAGTGGTTGAGTGAGTGGTTGAGTTAGTGGTTGAATGGTTGAGTGAGTGGTTGTTTGGTTGAGTGATTGTTTGGTTGAGTGAATGGTTGAGTGAGTGGTTGAGTTAGTGGTTGAATGGTTGAGTGAATGGTTGAGTGAGTGGTTGAGTGAGTGAGTGGTTGAGTGAGTGGTTGAGTGAGTGGTTGAGTGAGTTTAATTGAGTGGTTTGTTGAGTGATCAAGAAGATGCAACAGAAAAGAAGAAGAAATAATGGAGACCTGTTTGTGTGGATTATTAATGCACCTATCTATCCCTTGATAGCAAGGCCAGCTTTGATCCCTCAAATCCTATCAAATCTCCTTCACACAACTGGGAAAACTTAGTTTCTGAAGCTCACCTTCATCCAACTGGAATGGGCATGAGGTGAAAAACATTCAGATTCTTGCAACATCGAGTGAGTGAGTGAGTGAGTGAGTGAGTGAGTGAGTGAGTGAGTGAGTGAGGTGTAACTCTGCTTTGAACCACATTTCAGTTACATCATAGCGTGTCAACTTGATGTGGGTGGAAAGCCCCAAGTGAGTGAGTGAGTGAGTATGGTTTAACGCCGCTTTTAGCAATATTCCAGCAATATCACGGCGGGGACACCAGAAATGGGCTTCACACATTGTACCCATGTCGGGAATCGAACCCTGGTCTTCGGCGTGACGAGCGGAAAAGCCCCAAGTGATGCAGGACTTTGATGTATACTTCTTCCGTGAAACCGATAGTCAGGTCGAATGTGGAATTTCAATCCACGTCCATACGTTACTGGCACAATAAAGGGAAGAATTGAGACACCTGAGATGAGTGTTCCCCATGTGCCCCAGAAACAAGAAGGAAAGACCAATTCCAGCATGCTTCACAGAAACTAACCATGTCAGTATATGTGTGTTCCTGTTCATGTCCATGTTACAGCAAATTGTTTTTTGGGAGGGAAGGTTTCCGGCATGCCCAAGGGATGCAACTCTGCACAGCAAATAGCGGTGTCTTTGAGTGAGTGAGTGAGTGAGTGAGTGAGAGAGTGAGTAGGGTTTAACGCTGCTTTTAACAGTATTCCAGTTATATCACGGCGTGTCAGGTTAATGTGGGATGAAAGCCCGAAGTGATGCAGGTCTTAGACGTTTACCACTTCGGTGAAACCCACGAGCACGAGTATGGTGCTGACAAACAGAGGTGCCTTTGACCACAGGGCCACCTGTGCCCCTACATCCGAAGTATTAAGTAGGGCTGTGTTTTGGCGAAAACATTATTTTGGCAATTAATTGCGATACAGGTACCTGTGTGGGTTTGTTGTTTAACGCACTCAGCAATATTCCAGCTATGTGACGGCGGTCTGTAAATAATCGAGTCTGGACCAGACAATCCAGTGATTGACATCATGAGCATCGATCCATGCAATTGGGATACGATGCCATGCATCTACCCGATTGTGATAGTCGCCTCCTACAACAAGCATAGTCGCCTTTTACGGCAAGCATGGGTTGCTGAAGACCTTGTCTACCCCGGATCTTCACGGGTCGGTACCTGTATGGAGATATGTGTATTAAATATTGTGAGCAAAAGTATTTGACAGTGATTGACACTAATTGTACGTACAGATCCTATTTTTTGCTTACTCCAATAAATATTACAGCATAATTGAGTCACCACCATTTTGTTGTCATGGTTATAGGGGAAATAATAACATGAGAGAAAATTCCGCCATTTTTTCAATTAATTGTGTAGATTTCAGGTTAAACAAGAAATAAAAACAAAACTTGCTGTATCTTTTTTACCAACAAATCCAGAACCCAGAAAATATACTGCAATACATTTCTTTTGAAAATTATATTGTAGTGTACTGGTAATACTAGACAGTCCTAAAGGTTTGTTTTTGTTTTTTGTTGTTTTTTGTATAATGACCTACTCAGCAATATTCCAGCCATATGATGGCAGTCAGTAATTAATGGAGTCGGGACCAGACAATCCAGTGATTGACATCATGAGCACCGATCCACACAATTGAAATATGATAACATGCATCAACCAAGCCAGAGAGCCTGACCACCCGATCCCGTTTGTCGCCTCTTGCCACAAGCATTATAAGTCACTTTTTATGGCAATCATGGGTAACTGAAGACCTATTGTACCCATGTCGGGAATCGAACCCGGGTCTTCGGCATGACGAGCGATCGCTTTAACCACTAGGCTACCCGACCGCCCCTCAAACATAATACATAATTAAAGACAAATGACCTAGATAAATGACCTCAGTTTGACCTATTCTTTTTTCATTGACCTCATGTCTGTACATATTTCTGCTCAACAGCTGCAGGGAGTAGACGGTGCCAGAAGCAAATAATCTCGTCTGGTTTTGACACCTTATTTGCAAGCCTTGTTTCCGTTTCCAATCATCGGAACCAAGTAGCTCTCTTGACGCCATAACCTTCAGGTGTTTCTGACAGGCTCATTATTTTCCGCTCCTGTCATTACATACTTGTTTTATTGAGAAGAACACTATACTTATGATATTTCATAGCTGTCTATATCGTAAGGGCATTTGTCAATTGCCACTTGTTTGGAGTAGATTTTCTTTTGAATGTAGTTCTTAACTGAAATTGAAATTGCCAAAAGGACCAATTTTGGAAAAAGATTCGAAATGGTCATGGACATTTTAATGAAATATTAAATTGAATTTGTATTGAAGATGTTGGAAATTGCATTCAGTGAAGTTTTCAACGATCAAATGACAATGGATTAATATGGTGGCCGCGCTGTACAGCATTGAAGTGACAGATCAGACAAACTGGTCATGGAGAGTAGGTGGATGGGTGACAATGTTCAGTGAGCTTGACTCATGAGAGTTTCTCGGGCTTTGGTCTTGCCCTACACTGAAATACATGAGGTGTCTCTTCGGGTAAGTGACCTTTGAGAGATGTATCTAACCACAATGGGTACCCGGTAGAATGAGATGGTAATGTGACTATTAAGCAGGCACTTCCGAAACAGCTTGAAATGTATACGATGACATGCATCAACCAAGTCAGAGAGCTTGACCACCCGATTCCGTTTGTCGCCTCTTGCCACAAGCAAAAAGTGTATACTCCCCAGGAAGCTGAGAACGGAAATTTGAGTGCACACTGATCCAATGACCATGGTACTAGTAGTGTAGAGCTGTAAGCATTCATTTGTTGAATGGAATCTGCTGCATTATAAATGGACTTATTATCATCAACTTTTAATTAATTTTATCATTTCATCAATTTGCTATACGATGTTACTTATATAACATGGGCAGAGAGGATGAATAAATTCAAAAACAGGATGTGGAACACATGAACCAGTCGAGCTAATAATTAAATATTTTTTGCCAAAATATTGCATCACCTTAGAATGGAGAGTATCAGGATAAAAGACATCACAGCATGCCAGATTATTATGATGCAGGTTTTCTACATTTCCATCGATGTGGAACACGCGAGCATGGTGTGTTTTTTACAAGACAAGGATTACAAACTATGTACACCAAATTACATTGTCTTACATGGTTGGGGAATCAAAATGGGTGAGTGAGTGAGTGAGTTGGTGGGTGAGTTGGTGAGTGAGTAAGTGAGTGAGTGAGTGAGTGAGTGTGTGAGTGAGAGGGTGGTGGGTGAGTAAGTGAGTGAGTGAGTGAGTAAGAGAGCGAGCGAGCGAGCGGGTGGGCGGATGGGTGGTTGGGTGAGTGAGGGAGGGAGTGGGTGAGTGGGTGTTTGGGTAAGTGGGTGAGTGAGTGAGTGAGGGAGGGAGTGGGTTGGTGGCTGAGTGAGTGAGGGAGGGAGGGAGTTAGTGGGTTGGTGGCTGAGTGAGTGAGTGAGTGAGTGAGCGAGCGTTAACAGTATTTCAGCAATATCATGATCAGGGACACCAGAAACAGTGCTGAAAGTGATTTAATGTAATAACAATCAAATCCAAAGCATACATTAACACACGCTTCCTCACAACCGGAACAGACAACCCCGAAATACATTTGCACATGATGAACATCAATCAATGCCGTCTGGGTACGACGACAACCAACAACTCTGGAACACCATACAGACAAACTTTGATGTGAGCCTGATTGCTGATGGAGTGTGATGTGGGAATGTGATGTGAAATAGAGCTCGGATGTCTCCTGGACTTGCCCAAGTCAACCCACTCCACTTCCTACAAGACCCTGTAACCAGCTGTAATGTGAATATGCGACACTTACAAACCGAAGTTATGGCACTCCTCCCGATTCTAACATCATCAAACTGGCTGCCACTGTATGCCAGACTAATTTGTCAACTGTGCAGCCGATGCTTCAGGGTTAAAGATCTGACCTCTTCACACAGATCAGAGAGATACCGTCCTCTAGCTTGCTCCAGGTACCTACAGGATCAGATAAACCAACAGCAGCTGGTGTTGGCATCAGTAAGCTGAGACAGCACAGGACAAACTGGTCATGTCAAAGTATAGCAGTTGTTACTATTGTTGCCCTAGGATCAGGGCTGCATTCCTGATGGCTGGCTGTGTTCGATATTAAGGGGACGCTGGTTCGTACATGTAGGAACAACCAATGATCAACATCACGGCAAATCTAGGATTTGAAACCATGATCAGAGCATCCTGCCACAACAATGGGAGACAACTCTTCACCGCGTGTTGTGGTGTCTTTGACCATTGTGATACTTGTGCCCCCAGATCACTCTGCGGAACAGGACGATCTTTAAGCACTAAGGCTGTTGTACCTGCTTTCATGAGATCATTTTGTGGGCTGGCGGTATCCCGCACTGTCTGGATGACAATCATGTAAAAACACACCATGCCCACCCCACATCACATGGACGCGACATGATCAACAGCAGTTTCAAGTCTCAGGTTACAGCACATGTTCTTTTCATCCCAGGAGTGGAATTACAAGGGAAGGTTGTGTGTCTGTGGAAGATCAGGAAAAAAACCTGGTTTCTCTTGTCTGCTTGGTCAGGAACAGACTCTCTGAAGTTGCCCTTACCCCTGACTTAAACCGATTATAGTTAATTGGTAAACAGACTGGTTTAACATAAAAGCAAGTTTACTATCTACATGGGGTGGCATCACGTCTTTGGAATCCTTTCCTGAAAGTTTAAATCTGATCAGAATTGATCACCATGCTAATTGGGACATGGATGGCCAAAAGGTGGAAGGTTTTGTACTTTGCTGAACAGAGTGCCATCCCTTAGTTGTGAGGGGATCATCATCATCATCATCATCATCATCATCATCATCATCACATCTTTGGAATCCTTTCCTGGAAGTTTAAATCTGATCAGAATTGATCGCCATGCTAAGTGGGACATGGATGGCCAAAAGGTGGAAGGTTTTGTACTTTGCTGAACAGAGTGCCATTCCTTAGTTGTGAGGGGATCATCATCATCGTCATCATCATCATCATCATCATCATCATCATCATCATCATCATCATCATCACGTCTTTGGAATCCTTTCCTGGAAGTTTAAATCTGATCAGAATTGATCACCATGCTAATTGGGACATGGATGGCCAAAAGGTGGAAGGTTTTGTACTTTGCTGAACAGAGTGCCATTCCTTAGTTGTGAGGGGATCATCATCATCGTCATCATCATCATCATCATCATCATCATCATCATCATCATCATCATCATCACGTCTTTGGAATCCTTTCCTGGGAGTTTTAATCTGATCACAAATGATAGCCATGCAAAGTGGGACATAGGTGTCCCAATGGTTGAAGGTTCTGTACTTTGATGTACGGAGTGACTTTCCTTACCTGAGCAGGATCCTGTGATCATAAGTTTGAATTCCATACCTTTTTCCTATTATGTGACCCTTGGTCTGCCCATGCTCATGGGTTTCAAGGTAAATAAAACCACTGCACTTCTGGCTTTCTTCCCAAGCTGCAATGCTGGGATTATCTGTAATACTGTATAATGTGGTGTCAAACCTAACTCTCAGCTCCCTGGGGAGTATACACTGAATTAGCCGGCCAAAGTTTGGAACCCCAGGGTGCCATCGTAGGTTACGATCACCTTAGCCACAAGATCGCTTTGTACAACTTCACCCTGGTATTTCTTGATGCTTGTCCTGACCAGGTGACATCCTTGTGGGTGAAGTGTTGGCCTTGGTCAGACTTTCCACCTGGGAAGAATGTGTAAAGACCATTCCTTGTGTCCCCTCACCCACCAATACTCACTCCATGCTAAGTACTTCTGACAACATGACAATTTATTCTACTCGTACTCCAGGAAGAGATGCTGAGACCTGTCCTGTGAGCCAAATAAGTATGAGCGAGCGAGTGAGTGAGTTGTGTTTAATGCTGCTTTTAACAGTATTCCAGTTATATCGCTGTGTATCAGCTTAATGTGGGAGGAATGTTCGAAGTGATGCAGGTCTCAGATGTTTACCACTTTGGTGAAACCCACGAGCACGGTATGGTGCTGACAAACCTAGAAACACAATCGAGGCGAACCAGGATTCGAACCCACAATCATAGGTTTCTGGTGTGTCAAAGGGATGCGACTCTGCACAGTGAATCACCCAATGAGTATAAGTAAAAACTCTTGTAGTGATGAGAGATGGTCAGAGTATGATGCATGTGGCTGTAAGTTGTGTGAGTGAGTGAGTTGGGTTTCACGCTGCTTTCAACAGTATTCCAGTTATATCGCGGCGTGTCAGCTTAATGTGGGAGGAAAGCCCGAAGTGATGCAGGTCTCAGACGTTTACCACTTCGGTGAAACCCACCAGCACGGGTATGGTGCTGACAAACCTAGAAACATAATCAGGGCCAACCAGTCCTTGTTTTAACCGCTAAATGCTAAGCACCAGACAGGGTAACAACAAGTACCATCTTTTAACGTCTTTTGGTATGACGCACCCAGGGATCGAACCCCACACCTTCTGCTCTCCAGGTGGATGCTCTACCACAAGACCACGGAGGTGGTCGATCTTCCCTGAGACAGCCAGTGTGATCCCCATGGTAACTCAAAAGTAACAAGGTCGGTTATGATGTGTCAAGCACGTGACATCACATCAAACATACGACATCATGATGCCCATACAGGCCGGCAAGGTGAATAGCCAATCAGCTGGAGTTTATTACTCAAAAATACAAGTTCCATAATGACGTGCAACAACTTCATCAGCCACATCCATCAGGGCCACATTTCAACAAACACGTTGTATTTTGTATGAACTTTGGAAATTAAAAATGACATTAACTTAAGAAAGCATTTAATTTAAGCCATTGTTATTTTAGCAAGGCACCAAAAGCCAAAAATATGGAAATTTATGGAAGGAGCTTGTGAAAAGCCTTTACCAAAAAGCCAGAAACTGGTATTGAGCATTCTTGAGCATGGTTTTCCAGCCACAAAAATCTTAACTACATAAACATGCTTAAATGACCCAGAGCATACTTAAAAAATAATTATGCTCCATTTTCCTTGTCTGTTTTTCAGCCAATATCCCATCAAAACTATTTTGGTTATTTTCATCTTTTTCAAGTACTTTCACAGCACTCATCCAACAAGTCCAATACACGACCATTTCCAGAACAAACAGACATCCAGTTCTCATCAGCCTTGAAGTATACTAACCACTATATTGTGTTCAAGAGGTAAGAAATTACAGCATTCAGCCACAAAATACACAGCGCTCATATTCCCAATGAGGTGCTCACAAGAAAATTAATCAATCGCAAAGGAGAGGCTTCTTCTTTTTGTTCATTCTGAAATTAGAAATCCGACAAAAAGTCGACGTGTTACACCGTCCATCACTGATCAACAGGCTAGACATGGTTATTGATACCGCTAATCATCAAGAACTTTCTGATGTTGAAAGTCTGTGGCTTGTTTGATTAGAATAATGAACCTGCATTATGGACTTGCAAGGGTATGGATCCTGAGCCAGATATCCCCATCAGGGAACAGAGTATGTGTTAAGTCAAATATGATGACTTCCCAGTGCTGAGTCGTTAGTTCTTCCCTATCTAGTCTGGCATATCAATCACTGACAACACTGGGTACACAAAGCCCACATGCCTGGACTAGGTGTGTATTGACAGCTTGAATACACCACACAGATACACCTCGGGGCAGGATGACACGCAATCTTCCAAGATCACTTTCAGTCGACTCTTACAACAACCAAGGGGCACTGGGGCCTACAGAGCGGAAGACAGAGGGCTGCCATCACCAAACTCAAACAAACGGCGGATGCACAGAAACTGCTATTACATGGCTGCAGGAAAGAGGCAAATACTATGACACATGGAGACCACTGTCACTTGGATAGAGGAAAGAGGCACATAGAGACCACTGTCACCTGGTTAGAGGAAAGAGGCAGATATAGAGACCACTGTCACCTCGTTAGAGGAAAGAGGCAGACATAGAGACCACTGTCACCTGGTTAGAGGAAAGAGGCAGACATAGAGACCACTGTCACCTTGTTGGAGGAAAGATGCAGACATAGAGACCACTGTCACTTGGATAGAGGAAAGAGGCAGACATAGAGACCACTGTCACTTGGATAGAGGCAAGAGGCAGACATAGAGACCACTGTCACTTGGATAGAGGCAAGAGGCAGACATAGAGACCACTGTCACTTGGATAGAGGAAAGAGGCAAATACTAGGAGACATAGAGACCACTGTCACTTGGATAGAGGAAAGAGGCAGACATAGAGACCACTGTCACCTGGATAGAGGAAAGAGGCAGACATAGAGACCACTGTCACTTGGATAGAGGAAAGAGGCAAATACTTTCCCTCTGAATATTTGCTACTACCACCAAGATCTGCACCCGAGGCGGTGCCATTCAGACTCACACCCAAGCTTTGATGCTAAAAGGGCACAACAACCATAATGATGTTACAAAATGCTGAAATATACTATGAATGTCAATACAGTGCAACCGTTAACAACATTTGAATCATGGCTACAAAGTATCCCTTTTTACATCACAGTCATCTCAGTAGCCAGAATGCAGGGTTTCCGGATTAACAGGGGCCAGACTAACAAAGTTTCACTGTTCTTTCAAGAACCATAGTTCAGTCCTAGATACAGATAAGACAAGCTGTGGCTGGTATAGAGTTATCATGGTATAACATTTATACTAAGTTATCCTATAATAATTAGATCCACATCAAGTGCTTTTATGAGTTATCATGGTGTAATATTTATACATCATTTCATATAATTATAGTTTAGCAAGTAATACTTATCATCAGGTAAAATGCATATACAAAATATCAGTAGTTTCAGTTATAGCTTTTTAGATAGATGCTAGCCTAAGGTAATGGGAGCGCATCTTTCTAAAAAGCTATAACTGAAACTACTCATATTTTGTGGGACACAATGACATGCATCAACCAAGTCGAAGAGCCTGACCCCCCGATCCCCTTAGTCTCTTCTTACGACAAGCACAGTCGCCTTTTACGGCAAGCATGGGTTGCTGAAGACCTATTCTAACCGGATCTTCACGGGTCACGATCTAAGTGAGTCTGTATATTGAGTTAACACATAAATCTGCATCTTTAGTTTGTCAGTAATGAAATAAATAAAAATCTTCCTAGTAAAACTGATCTCAATAAAATGAAATGTTTTACTCTGATACCATTCCGTTCTGTGTGAAGATCTTTCCCCAGACAGGCTGAAGGCAGCCTCTATTGTTGCCGAAAAAAATTAATGATTGATAAAGACAAAGAAAGATTCATCACAGTCAGAACCCCATGGCATCGCCTGTAGTGCATTCTTCATCCAGAAATAGGACAATCCACAGGCATTCTTGCATGCTCCTGTTTTGTCAACACGTCTCAAGCAGATTATTAATATTGTACATGATGTTTGTAAACCTTCAGCGACGTGCCTTTCTTCTCCGAACGGGTAATTCTTCATAGAGATCACCCGAACATGAAATTCCCAAGACATCTTTTGAAATTCCAGAGGTCATATATAACATCCCGAAGATGTTACATAAAATCCCTGAGATGTAATATTTTATGTAACCCCTTCTCATTAACTGTTCTAAAAATGGTTCCAACTGCTGGGATTATAATCCTCACACCTCGCATGACATTTTGCTAATGATTCTCAACTCACTACCACCTTGGCCACTGGGGCCTTAAAAAAGGAGTGAAAATATTTTGAAGTCATACTTTGGACTATTAAGTATTATTATTTGAAGTGTGTTATAAAAATATTATAGCTAAAATGGATAGAATTATCATTAAACTGCCCGCATGTTATCAGAAATGAGCGGGCCACTGTAACTTGATAATGCCCTCCTCATATGGCTTGACGATGGGCCATTATCACGCCCATTGTTGGGTGACGTCATAGGATAGGAAAGGTGACGTCACGTTCAATAGTGACGTCATCTGGTTTGTTCTATGATGTTTCCATATTTGTAAAAGTGGGTCAGTGGCATTCATGTTGATTACAGTAAATGTTTCAAAACCGATATTGTTTATTTTTATTTGATTACAAATTCTATCCATTTTAGCTACAATAACGGTAACGCTATTTTTCAGGACATTATCATTTGCAGAAGCCCTCGGTTTTTTCAACAGCCCTCCTTCATCGTGCAGTTAATGGAAGACCTCGGGCTTCTGCAAATGATAATGCCCTGAAAAATAGCGTTACCCTTTTATTGTTTTCTAAATTACCAGAGACCGATATGTGCAATGGTATCTGAATGATTACGACAGATACACATTCCTGTCTATTTTTTAGAGCAAAAGCTGAAAGCATCCTGTCACGAGGAAGTAGTGTTGCATGTCCGAGATTGCCACGAGGGTCTAGTTTCCATTTACAAGAATGGGTTCATAGATGACTATAAGAATGAAAATAATGAACAATACAATGAACATTACATTAATGTTTACATTACACATCATAATTAGCAGACCCATGAAGATCCGGGGTAAAATAGGTCTTCAGCAACCCATGCTTGCCGTAAAAGGCGACTATGCTTGTCGTAAGAGGCAACTAACGGTATCGGGTGGTCAGACTCACTAACTTGGTTGATGCATGTCATTGTATCCCAATTGGGGGATCGATGCTCATGATATTAACCACTGGATTGCCTGGTCCAGACTCATTTATTTAAAGACAGCCGGCTTATAACTGGAATATTGCTGAGTCCACCATTAAACAAGAAACAAACAAAAAATCCAAAAAAATATCACAATGATCAAAGCTGCATGTGTGCACATGAAGTTGTAACCACCTTTACCTTTGCATTAACTGGTTGTACTTGACCTTGACCCACCTGACCTTGACCCACGCTCAAAGAAGGCATGGATCTTCGTCACGTATCCGGCCCACTTCATCAAATGGCTGATAATGTCTTTTTCATAAGATTTTACCGCAGACACAGGTTTGAAATATTAAATTTAGCGCAGTTAAATCTGAAGGCAACCTAGCTCTACATGGCAAACACAGAATGTTTATCTCCATTCTACCATGAAGAAATAAAAAAGCAACTCTTTGGTGTCAGGAAATACACTGAGTGATGCTGCATGGGTTGCGTCCAAAGTTTTGAGTGCGCCGTCAATCTTAATTACGGAAACAGACAAACACCTTTCAAACAAAATATAGCCACATATATGCTCTGTTTGCACAGTAATACTTCACTTGAGTCAGTATGGTTTAACCATATTCCAGCAATATCACGGCAGAGGACACCAGAAATGGGCTTCACACATTGTACCCATGTCGGGAATCGAACCCGGGTCTTCGGCATAACGAGCGAACACTTTAACAACTAGGCTACCCATGGCCAACCGCCAATTACTTCACTTGAACATGACAGGCATTGAAAGCATGCAGCATAGCAACTTCGTAAGCTAACATGAAGTGGGCACCCCTAGAGAAAGCTCAGCAAGCCTTGTAAGGTTTTATTCTCCACTGCATGTCACTATTATGATGTCACATCAGTCATTGTGGTTGGTTGGTTGGTTGGTTGGTTGTTTAACACCGCACTCAGCAATATTCCAGCTATATGACAGCGATCTGTAAATAATCAAGTCTGGACCAGACAATCCAGTGATTGATATCATGAGTATCAAGCCATGCAATTGGGATCGATGACATGCATCAACCAAGTCAGCTAGCCAGACCTCCCGATCCCGTTAGTCTCCTCTTACAACAAGCACAGTCGCCTTTTACAGCAAGCATGGCTTACTATTCTACCCCAGACCTTCACGGGTCAAAAGATGACTCATAGACGTACATAGAAAAGCGCCAAAGCTTGAAATACATTCTTGTAGATTATTATCGTGGTTTCTGAACAAAATGTAGCGCCACAAAACTTTATAATATTGAAGTAACTGTAACTTGGCATTTAATAACCTATAATTGCACATACAATTACTTAAAAATGCCTGACTATAAAGACCAAAAAAGAACAATTTGAAATATTAGCATCCGTGGTGATGCGTCCATCAAACCGGCTGTTTCAATCAGGGGGAGTTTATTGTGATTTGATAACCTCTGATTGATCAATCAGACCAAGTAATTCCAAATTTATGGTAGAATGTTCAATAATGATCATGCACATGAATGCGAAAGTTGGAAGATGGAGCTCGGCTCTTGTGGCCAATAGTGGTGACTGCCCAAGTACACGAGTATCCAAAACAATAATGTCAGCAGCATGTGTTTCTCTTCGGTGATTGTCGGAACATTTCGGGAAATAATTTTGTTTGTAACTTTTCTGTAATATTTGTTATGTCAGAAGAAATGTCTGTGCAGCCTCATCCCAAAGTCATCCTCACCTTCCCACATTCATTTTGCAAAATAGCATCTGTGTATGAATATTTAAATAAAAATCAGTTTTCTGCCAAAGTGCTTCAACATTTAATAACGATATTACAAATTAAAATTACTTCAGTTTGTTTTTCTTTGTTTGGCTACATTTCTAGCACAAACGAAAACGAAATGTGAGTGAGTGAAGGAGTGAGTATGGTTTTACGCCGCTTTTAGCAATATCCCAGCAATATCACGGCGGGGGACACCAGAAATCGGCTTCACACAATGTACCCATGTCGGGAATCGAACCCGGGTCTTCGGCGTGACAAGCGAACGCTTTAACCACTAGGCTACCCGACCCCCCGGATCGAAATGTGAATAAATGAGTGTTGCGAAAGTTGAAGACAATCAATGCCTAGAATAACTGGAAATTTAAATGTGCATTTCAATATCAGAAATATATGAATCGATATGTTTTAACATTGGGGTAACGAAGAAGTATTCATTTTAAATAATTTTTTTCCTAAAAGTTCATTGAAAACTATGTCTAAAAAAAAGGAAAAAATATAAATCAGCCTTTTGGGAAATAAAGATTCAGCAGTTGGCTCTATCATGGGTACACATACTTTGAACATCATATGTAAGACAATGTCACATGAAAGGAGGGCCTTTTCCCATACTTGAATTACCAAAGTTGAAAGTTAAAGAAAATTTGTTACTAAAGTTAATTAAAGTGTCTTCATGACTGACAGCTCATTCTTTTCCTTTTCAACTCTGGAAAGTTTTGGTTTAATGACAAAGTCAAGTACAGACATACAGTTAAAAGATAAGAAAAAATCATCAGTTGTCAAACTTCTGGAGCCAATTTGAGCCTATTGTCAAACCTTGAGACAAGGGAATAGACTTCAATAAGTAACTGATAGGGGTATATATAATGATTGAGGAGTGCATAGTAATTGTCTATGGCTCGACGCACTTCATAAATGACACTAGGTTAGAACGCTGCTTTGAAAAGTTTCAGTTATATCACTGCTTGTCAGCTTAATGTGAGAGGAAGTCGAACTGATGCAGGTCTTGGACATTTTGCACTTTGGTGAAATCAAGGAGCCTGTGTATGGTGCTAACAAACCAATGAACCTATTCCAGGCGAATGTCGATACGAACCTATGATCATAAGATCCTGTCCTGCCAAAGGGACACAATCAGATATTGGTTCTCGTTACCACTAAAAAAAGATCTGAGGACATCGCATTACGGGTGCAAAAAGTGAGTGATTGAGTGAGGTTTTACGCCGCTTTTAGCAATATTCCAGCAACATCACGTTGGGGGACACCAGAAATGGGCTTCATACATTGTACCCAAGTTGGAAATCGAACCTGGGTCTTCGGCGTACCGAGCAAACGCTTTAACCACTTGGCTACCCGACTGCCCCACAGGTGCAAATAAGAGAAGGAGTTCTAAAGGACAAAGGAGTTCTACTTGCTGCCAACTAAAGCAGACTTATACCAGTTGTGATATGTAGAAAATAATCTCATGCAGTGAAAAGTTGGAAACATGTCCAGGATCCTATCCCATTTAACATTTTTCAACCAATCAGATTGCAGCACACACACACATTTATTTTCCAATGAAAAGCTCCAGTAGATTGGTAAACACATGTACCACTAAAAGTTGTTTTTTTTGTTGTTTAACGCTTCACTCAGCAATATTCCAGCTATATGACGACTGTCTGTAAATAATCTAGTCTGGACCAGACAATCCAGTGATTGACATCATGAGCACTGATCCACACAATTGGGATCAACAAGTATTTGTCACAAAGCGACGAAATGTCCCCCGCCTGTATATACACCATAGTACCAAATATGAAGACAATCCAGCGATTAGTTCTTGAGATATCGCGGCAACACCGTTTTCCAACTCCAAAGGCAGATTTGCCGGCTGTGACCTTGAAAATGGGGTCAAGGTCACCAAAACCGACTGATGTCTGCGGTGTCTGTATATACACCATAGTTCCAAATATGAAGACAATCCAGCGATTAGTTCTTGAGATATCGCGGCAACACCGTTTTCCAACTCCAAAGGCAGATTTGCCGGCTGTGACCTTGAAAATGGGGTCAAGGTCACCAAAACCGACTGGTGTCTGCGGAGTCTGTATATACACCATATTTCCAAATATGAAGACAATCCAGTGTTTACTTCTTGAGATATCGTGGCAACAAACAGGTGGGACCTACGGACGGTCGTGAATACTATATCCACCGCTTCGCGCTTTCGCGCGGCGGGGGACAATGACATGCATCAACCAAGTCAGCGAGCCTGACCACCCGATCCCGTCAGTCGCCTTTTACGGCAAGCATGGGTTGCTGAAGACCTGTTCTATCCCGGATCTTCACGGGTCACCAAAACTAGTAAATAAGCAGCAATTTTAAAAGTTTGTCCCATTCCTTTTCATTGAGTGACAGATGATACCTTGTTTCCTTTCCGAGTACCCACAACTATTTTGTACATCTCTGTCCACTGAGCATCATCATGTTCATCCTTTATCATGTGGTTTTAGACACTGCCACATGGTGCTGTTGCCAAAAAATAACATTTTTAAGTGTGTCCCCCAGGCACCAGGAACATATTTAAACCGTGCCATTATGAAGTTAATGCTCATATTGGCACCAAAATACAAGGAATTTCCAAATATTACACAGACTGAACAGGCTGAATACCCTTACCACTTTCATGACACCAAATGAGCATGGACATGACATGAGCATGTAAACTTCAATACAAGTAAAAAAATAGAAAGACAGTTTGCTGATTGTGATATTAGGCGGGCTTGGAAGGGCGTTAGGACAATAATTGGGACGGATAAGAAACGAGCAGAAATAAGTTTTGTAGATAACTTGCAGTTTGCCAGTGACTTGAATACGTTCTACACTCGCTTTGACACTACAGACTTCAGTAAAGAAAGAGATATGTTCAGAAATGCTTTATCGGATTGTGAAACGCTAGAAGTAACTACCTGTGATGCCACAATCATTTTCTAAAATAGATGTCCGCAAAGCTACAGGTCCTGATAATCTATGCAGTATAGTGTTGAAGGAATGTCGTGATCAACTCTGTCATATTTTCAAAAAGATATTCCAAACTTCTATCAATACTAATGTTACTCCTTTACTTAGGCAGCATTGGAAATTGGCACTAGTCCTATAGTCCTTGCCAAACTGCCCAATGGTAAAGGTATCATAAGGACTAGTAGAAATTTGTCCTTTTTAAGGGTTTTGCTATATGTTATCATTATAAGGACTAGTGGACAAAAACTGTTAGTTTCTACCGCTGTTAGGACATCTAATGTTATCCCTGTTCCAAAAATTCTAAATCCGTCTGTTAATAATGATCACAGACCTGTTGCTGTAACATCCATATATACCTATGAAATGCCTGGAACTTTTTAGACAGACAGTTCATTTATTTAACCCGTTTTAGTTTGGGAGAGGAGAAGAGGATGCCATCTAACACTGTTAAACAATATATATAAAGATCTTCCAATTCATTATAACGACAAAGTAGGCACAATTTATGGATAACAACTTCTTTAACTACCAAAACGTTTTGGTACAGATTGTCAGCCCTGCTTGCCAACAGTATAAGGATCTAAACCGAAATGTTGCCTTTACAATAAAATAAAGAAGTGGTTATCCATAAACCTTGCCTGTTTTGTCATCCGTCAACTTCTAAATAATGCCGATCAAACAATTCATTTGTACAACATCATCATTTGTTGACTTCTCCTCTGCTTTTTATACCACGCAGCTTTATCTGCATATGCAAAAATAATCTAACATGTCTGTTCATTCAATAATTATTAAATGGATAGAATCTTTTCTTGCAAACAGACCATAGTTTGTGACAGTAAATGATATGAAATCATCTGTGATCTATAGGTGTGCCCCAAGGTTGTGTGCTTTCTCCTGTTTTATTAATTTTATACACAAAATGACTGTATCAGTACATTTAACAATAACTTAACCGTTAAGTTGCCGATGACGCAGTGCTGGCCAGATTCATAAAGAAATCTGAAATTGATTATTGCTCCCAAATTTTAAATCTGTCCAATGGTGCAAGATTAATTTTCTTACTCTAGATGTTAAAAAGACAAATGAAATGATTTAATAGATTTCAGAAGACTGAAGTTCTGCCTGGTGTTATTGATATCAAAAATATTGATTTGGTTGAACAATATAAGTATCTTGGTACATTATTGATTCAAAACTCACTTGGAATGCTAACAGAGAGCATGTACAATGTACTGCATTTCTTTTGGCCACTGGGGTATTTTAAACTTGACAATACAATATTCTCTCTCTCATTTATTCAAAGCATTTTAGTTGTTAATGTTAACTGCTGATATGGGAGCCTGTCTGTTCAAAATATATCTAAAACACATACAATTTTAAATACAGAAGCAAAATCTCAGTACCCAATTTTAACACATTGGCGAAAACCTATGAGTGAGTGAGTAAGTATGGTTTTACACCGCTTTTAGCAATATTCCAGCAATATCACAGCAGGGGACACCAGAAATGGGCTTCACACATTGTACCCATGTCTGGAATCGAACCCGGGTCTTCGGCGTGACGAGCGAACGCTTCAACCACTAGGCTACCCGACTGCCCCGCGAAAATCTATGAGCAGCAAATTGTCAAAAGTGCACGTAAGATAGTAAATAACAGCATTCCAAATATCGGTTTCTACCTTCTGGCTTCCAACTGCGCATGTTGGTGCTGAAAACAAACAGGGCTCGGAAATCATTCAACGCGGCTCAGAAATCATTCAACAGGGCTCGGAAATCATTCAACGCGGCTCAGAAATCATTCAACAGGCTCGGAAATAATTCAACAGGGCTCGGAAATCATTCAACAGGGCTCAGAAATCATTCAACAGCGCTCAGAAATCATTCAACAGGTCTTGGAAATCATTCAACAGGCTCGGAAATCATTCAACAGGGCTCGGAAATGATTCAACAGGGCTCGGAAATTATTCATACCAGCCAGTATTAGTCTTTTCAATGATAACCTGTTTCATACTTTTTAACAGTTTGCTGTACACAAGTCTTATCCTGTAATTATCCCTTTTATTAAAGTTTACTCTTGTTGTGATATAAATACACATACTTTAAAATACCATTCCTTGTCGTCACTGTGATAGTGTTCATTTTACTAGTGTTTAATTTTCTACATGCTTTTAATCGTTGTTATATTAGTAAGTGCCTTTTTTTCTTATATGCATAATTTCATGGACATGTATTTCTTCTTTTTTTGCCATATCTTAGAGCTTATCAACTGTGCAAAATGAATTTCCTTTGGGATAATAAAGTCTTACCTTATCTTTTCTAATCTTAAACCAAGGATAATAATCCGGTGAAACTATAACTGTGTTCACAAGGTGAGCTAATGGTAACGAGTCTCGATCTCCATCAACAAACATATTGTCTGATTCCCTGACAACAAACTATTAGAGAACATTATCCCAGTAAAACCACTGGTACGTAATTCAATACAATGTCTGACAGGACTATGTAAAACCATTCTTCAGGGAATTAGCATATAAAAGAACCATCCGAAAACAATACCTTCACGTTAATCGACAAGAGCTGCAGACAGAGTTATTCCCCACATGATGACAAAACATTGTTGGATTGTTATTTACACAACAATAAGACCCATTTGGGATACTCTTTGCAGATTGAAACTAATAAGGAGACATTTTGAATAGGAACAAGCCATTTCACTAAGCATAACTGAAGCTCAATATACTTCTGCCGAGTCTTCCTAGGCCAACTATGATATCTTTATAGAGTCTTGCTGCAAGAGAAAACAATTCAGCAAGGGCTTTTAATCCATATTTCATGTTCCGAACTCATTTTTTGAGCATTTCCAGTAATACTGGGAGTACTAAAAAAATAACATCTGCACATTTTTAAGCTGGCATTGTGAATTCAATATTGTAGACTTCAGTCAATAACTCATTATTTAACCGAATGGAAAAAATGGTGGTACGTCCAGGCAGCAATTCAGGAAGAGTGTGCAAGGGTCATTCAAGTTCTCATATTCATTTGTTCAATTCACTTAAGTTTTTAAACTTAAAAAGCCCTTTTAAGAGGGAAATAAAACTGAGAGAAGATCGATATATACTGACAAGATGTAATGTGTCATCGTTAAAACAAAAACGCCAGAGTGACTGAGCTCATGTCTCAACTTGTGATCAGGAAACCTAAATGTTTTCAAACTTTCTCAAAAAAAAACAATATGGGTAATATACATCATACATATCATACCCAAAACTTGCAAATATTATAACTTTGAGTATTTATTCACAAGGGACAGAATAAGGGATACTGTCAGATCCTTCCCGAATGTTACCTCGGCTTAATCTTCTCATTTTTAACGTTATATGTACAGTATGTATGATGGAAAAGCTTCAGCCAGTCTTATGCCATACCTGTGGACCCTCTGCAGAAGCCCCGTAAAGATTCTAGGGTAGAATAGGTCTTCAGCAACCCATGCTTGCCGTAAAAGGCGACTATGCTTGTCCTAAAAGGCGACTAACGGATCGGATGCTCATGATATCAATCACTGGATTGTCTGGTCCAGACTCGATTATTTACAGACCACCATCATATAGCTAGAATATTGCCGAGTGCGGCGTTAAACAACAAACCAACCAACCAACCCTCTGCAGAACATCACCCTGAAGATTTCATATCGAGATGCCAAATATCATATTTGACAATTTCTATAAGTTGTAGCAGGATCACTCGGGGTACGTGTGGTTTTATGTGTCCCATGTTAGGTTTTATACCACAAGCCAGAGGCGAGTGGTTTAAAAATCTAATGAGGGACGCATAAAACCCCATGTACCCCGAGTGATCCTGTTGCAACAAAGTTATCTTACCGACAAGTTTTAATATGACCTTGTAAAAGAATTCAAACAAATTCAACATTGATAGCAAACACCTGTTTGACTGAACTGAAGTTAGCTTGCTATGTCACATGACTTACATTGTGCAGCTTTTTGCTTTGAAGCGGGATATAACAGATATATTCTGTCTCTCAGATATCCATGTGTAGCCTGATTTCCTCGTGGCAGTGTATAATTTGGTTTGTTGTTTAACGCCGCACTCAGCAATATTCCAGCTATATGACGACAGTCTGTAAATAATCCAGTCTGGACCAGACAATCCAGTGATTGATATCATCAGCATCGATCCATGCAATTGGGATCAATGACATGCATCAACCAAGTCAGCGAGCCTGACCACCCGATCCCGTTAGTCGCCTCATACGGCAAGCAGGGGTTGCTGAAGACCCAGCACTTGTAAAATATCCAGCTTTGGTAGTGACCTTGACAGTTTGTCGTTTGGAGTTACCTCCCTTAGTTCGGTTAACCTTCATGTTTCAACTGGGAATCCCATAACACACACAAAACTGAAACTCCGAATGTCTACATAAATATCTTAGGACAGTAGACTGACAAATCCAACATCTGTCCGAACCGACATCCTATCTAGTCCGACAAAACTGTGTTTTCCTGGGACGGCCACTTTATACTATCATGTAGAAATCTTTCCCTCGTCAGACTTCTGTCTTTTCCAAATTCTTACATGGTTTCTTACTGGTTGTTAAAGGCGACTCCTGGTATGCTTGTCATAGGAGGCGACTAACAGAATCGGGTGGTCAGGCTCGCTGACTTGGTTGATGCATGTCATTGTATCCCAAGTGCGTGGATCGATGCTCATGATGTCAATCACTGGATTGTCTGGTTCAGATTCGATTACTTACAGACCACCATAATAAAGCTGGAATATTGCTGAGTGCAGGTTTAATAACAAACAAAACAAAAAATCAAAAAGTTTCAATCAATCAACGCAAAGTGGGAAATGCCAATGAAGCTCTTTTTTGCTTCGGCGGGAAATAAAACCATAACCAGCCAATTAAGGCACGGTCTGTGCACAGCTATGGTTAATCCTCCATTGTACCATGAACTGGTTAGATGCAGTCTGAAGAGTACTGTTAGAATAATGAAGATTTGTAGAGTGAAATAGGTTAGTTCACTTTACATTCTACCATGACATTGAAGAATGCTTGATTTTGATTGGTTAAAAAGAGATTTCCTTTTTGCTACCGAAACCCCTTTTATATATATTAAGCCTTTTCACACGAAAAATGTCCGCAAGTATACATCCATAGCCTATATATCAGTTCATTAAAAAATGGCTGCTGATCAATCACCCATAGGAACTGTAAAAAGTATTGATGTTTCCTCTATAACACGCTGGGTCTCTAATACAAGCCAGGTCTCTGATACATGCCAGGTCA
The DNA here is from genome assembly GCF_022045235.1 of Haliotis cracherodii. Taxonomy (NCBI): domain Eukaryota; kingdom Metazoa; phylum Mollusca; class Gastropoda; order Lepetellida; family Haliotidae; genus Haliotis; species Haliotis cracherodii. The sequence continues at coordinate 13,678,179 of NW_027266319.1, forward strand.
ACGGCTCTCGCAAACTTAAAAGGCGGCTAGCATCTTCTGAATAGAGGAAATATGGTAGTTTGAAATCAAATGTTTTTGGCGACGATATGATGTTCGATCTAGGCCGTAACCCCGACTGCTTTGATGATGAGATTAGATTTTACTTTCATGTGTATTTCCAATGAATAGAAACTGTAATCCATGAATCAATCCATATGAAAATCATGTGCTGTTTATCATTGCTATAAACTCATGGAGTGCAATAGTGGACTCCAATGTCTGATATAAAATGTTATGAATTTTAGACATGCCAGAATCCTACGATCGTGGGTTTGAATCCCAGTACACCCCGATGATGTTTCTTGGTTTCTCAGCACTACGCGTGTCACACCTGCATCAAGCTGACACACTGTGATAGAACTGACGTATTGTTCAAAGCAGAGTAAACCAACCTCTCACTCCCCATCTCAACATTAAGAAGCAGAAAACTTCCTCAGTGCTGTGTGGCTGTGGAAGAGTCAAAGAAAGAATACCAACGTATGTCATCAATAGCGGACAACTTTACAAAACTTTCCAACAAGTGCAGTTGAACTCTCAAAAAAATAATCACAATGTGTGAAATGAGGGAAAAAAACATGGAAAATGTTATCACGGTTTCGATGCGTCTTTTCAAGTTGTTAAAACAAAAACAGCAATTTGAAATTGAATTCTTGTTCAGTTAAGTGGAACCAAGTCCGGAAAGTAACACAGTAAGATTGATTAGGATAAGTCTTAATGTGACAGTTATGGGATTAAAATGTCCATCCCGCCTGTTTTTCTTACCTGTCTCATCTAATTTCCAAAACACCGACATCAAAGTAATTCTCTGTTCCAAAGTTCATCATTTAAAGTCTATAACCGTTTCTATGTCGCGTAGATATATCAAATTTTAACAGTGGATAAAAAATGGCATAACCCCCAGATACCAACTTTTTCTTCTTAATTATCTTTCGAAAAAAAGTGAAAATCATGTTGGACTGGAACAACCTTACAGGATAAAAGTTGGCTAGACTGTAAAAATTATGTTCTTTACTCATGTCCAATGTAACTGTTTGTTTGATTGTTGTTTATCGCCACACTCGGCAATATTTACATTTAGTACTAGCGACTAAACATTTTTATTGCAGGTATATCATCTTATGTTTACAATTTTACCTACTTCCTGTTGCATCATTGCACAAGCAAGTCCTCGGAAGTCACGTATCTCATGGTGACATCACTTTCCGCTTTTCTCTCTTCCTTCAATCATACCGCACAACCGCTTCACGGGGTATCGTTGACAGATCGATCTAATAGCTATGCCAGCGAAAAGAAGAGCTTGTCATAGGACGCAACTAACGTGATCGGATGGTCAGGTCGCTGACTTGGTTGATGCATGTCATCGATCCCTACTGCATGGGTCGATGCTCATGATATGAATGACTGAATTGTCTGGTCCAGACTTGAATATTTACAGACCGCCGTCATATAGCTGGAATATTGCTGAGTGCAGCGTTAAACAGCAAGCAAACAAACAAACAACACCAATAAGCCCAGGTTATGAAACATACCTAAATCTGTCATCATTATGAAAGGAAAAACACCTTATGATGAACGTAAGAATACACCATGTAGGGCAATTCATGATTCTGGTGAGAGTGATGTAGCCACGATTCAAGACAATCAGAGTATAACAGACATGCCAACTTGTTCCCTTGAGGAATCAACTATGCTATTGTTAACCTGCTTGGAATTATTAAGTCAGGATTTCCACGGCTGAATTCAATATCTGAGATCCCAGCCTGAGTTGATACTGGTTACTCATTTGGTTCAAAAGCTTTCTTGTAGCCATTAATGGAATTAAGGCAAACAGTTTTATTTCAACAGAAATTTAATGCATCAATTTTTGTTTATGAAATTCATTCCAATAAGAGTCCAATGAAATCCTAATATCCTAACAGACATCATCAAACCTCACCAAGCAAACATTTCGACCTATCAATTTGAGATTAATGGTTTTAAATGATTGCAAAAAATTAAGGCAGCTTATAAAATAAATTAAATTTAAGTGCTTCCACATCGGCTAGGACATAAAAATACAATATGAGTGAAGTTACAAGTCATTTTAGAGGTGAGGTGAAATATGGTTTAAAGCCATGTTCAAGTGGGGGGAGTGAGTGAGTATGGTTTTACGCAGCTTTTAGCAATATTCAAGCAATATCACAGCAGGGGACACCAGAAATGGGCTTCACACATTGTACCCATGTCGGGAATCGAACCCGGGTCTTCGGCGTGACGAGGGAATGCTTTAACCACTAAGCTACCCAACCGCCACAACGCCATGTTCAAGATCATAGCACTAATACAGTGATGTGCATGCACATGTTTGTGAACGTAGCTGCTTGTAAATGCAGGTTTTACAGTACTAGCCCAAGGAGATACCACACCGCAGTTTAAGATGGATACCCCCAGACTCAGTACAGTGACTCCAAGCCGACCAGTCCTTTTATCCCATAATGTAGACATACCAACGACATACCCAAAAAATTAAAATCTTAAAACATTTCCTTCTTAACTTTTTTGCAGTGGGCATGGGTATTCCGATACGTTTGTGTCCACCCATTTTGAAGCACTGTACTTTCCGAGCTCTTTTCTGTTGTTCATATACAGTAATAATAATGATGATGATGATGATGATGATAATAATAATTTATGCATTTGTATAGCGCAGCATTCACTGTGCATAAGTGCTCTGTGCGCTAGACAGTAACAGTGTCCATTCCAGCTTCGCCAATGTATTTGGCACCACATCCGGCACATCCAATAAAGATCATGCTGCAGCAAGTCAAACTGCTTTTAACCTTAAATATTTTTCTATTTTGGAACAGAAACTTACAGTTTTCAATCATGAAAGGACATGCTCCGCAACATGGTACCCCAGGCCTGGTAACAGTTCTTTCTAGCTGAACAGAATCATTATTTGATGGACACAACAACTTTTTCAGGTCGTTTGGCTGTCTTGTGCTTTGAATACATTTAAACTTTTTAAAACAACCTTTCATCTTTCTGCTCTAGCACTGGAGTGCACAACAGGCATTAGGTGGCTAATTCTAGAGTGATAGGAAATCACTAACAGAATAGTTTTCATCAAATCTGGCCTTGGTATTCCTTTCGATTTATTAACGGCATCTATTATTATCTAGCCTTGAAGATTGAAGTAGGATGTTAGTTCTGCCAGTCGTGAGACACATGTTTCTGTTTCTGACACAATGCAATATTCTTCCTGCCCCTACAACAGAGAATCTTTTCGTGGCGAGGATGAGAAGATTGAAACTGTAGATACTGATGAGTGTCTGTAGACTTGAAAAACATGTCTGTCCTAATTGAAGTACCGACATTGTTAACCCTCGTATTTGAAAACGCAATTTCTTGTTTTGTCAGTTTCCATGCTGAATTTTATTGATGGGTGTTGTGAACTTAGAATTTCATGGAAAGACTGTATCTTCTTGAAAGTTGAAAGGCAAAGGATAAAACTATCATCAATAGAGCATCTCCACTTATCTGGAACATCTTTTGCAAAGAGCTCATCAATTGTATATTGCAGTCTGGAATACACTGTTTGTTCTTGGTAAACAATAACTGGGGTGAACGGCCTCAGTGGTCTAGTGGTAAAGCGTCCGCCCGAAGAGGAAAAGGTCCGGCGTTTGATCCCCGACCGCGTCATACCAAAAGATTTTAAAAGATGATAACTTGTTGTTACAAGGACTGGTCGGCTTGGAGTCAGTATACTGCGTCTGAGTGAGTTATTCATGTTAAACTGTGGCATGGTATCTCAGTGTGCTAGCACTATAAATTGGCATCTGTCGGGAGTAGTGCAAGCAGATAGACAGACAGACAGATGGATGGACGGACGGACGGACAGAAGGCACGCACGCATGCACACACGCACGCACACGATCATGTACATGCAATAATCTTGGACGCAACGTTAAACCCATTTCACCTCACCTCACTTCACCTAACTGAGGTGGTGTTTGGAGCTAATTTTGTTGCTAACATTTTCCATTAAATGCAACTGTGTTGTTCTGCAATGTCAAATGCACTGATTTTAAGATCATTGCTTCTTAGAAACTGTCGTCAATCTCATCTGACTGTTTTTGTTTTCAGTTTGAGAAAGGGTAATGAAATCCGAGTGGTGAGGCTTGGCCGTACTACAACCTTGGTCCTTCATTCAGCCCAGTCTCTTCCCAAGGGGGCAGAAAGGTGGTTGCTGATTTGGTTTAGGAACGTGTTGCTGCACACATTTAGAGTCTGTTTGCTGCAATATCGTTCCGATGAAATGCAATAGAAGTTTTGAGACTACGCCTGTGTTTCACGATGCCCTTCGGCTGTTATGTTTATAGTGCAGACCCCCTTGTAACAACAGGCATTAAAACACCAACAATTACAAGAGAGTTTGTTGAACAACATTTTCTCTACTTCATGACAATATCTGAAATTATAATGACGAGTTGGTATGGACAAATAAACAACTTTCATGCCATTTAAAATGAATTGTTGCATTTCATTGGTCCGATATTGCAGCAAACGGACAGTAGTTTCCGGATGATTTGGAGTTGCCTCCCTTGGCGACGATATAAGTTGTAGAGCACTTGGGTTATGACTGTCATGCTCAGAAGTTGCTCAGAAGTTGTTGCATTTCATTGGTACGATATTGCAGCAAACGGACAGTAGTTTCCGGATGATTTGGAGTTGCCTCCCTTGGCGACGATATAAGTTGTAGAGCACTTGGGTTATGACTGTCATGCTCAGAAGTTGCTCAGAAGTTGTTGCATTTCATTGGTACGATATTGCAGCAAACGGACAGTAGTTTCCGGCTGATTTGGAGTTGCTTCCCTTGGCGACGATATAAGTTGTAGAGCACTTTGGTTATGACAGTCATGCTCAGAAGTTGTTCAGAAGTTGTTGCATTTCATTGGTACGATATTGCAGCAAACGGACAGTAGTTTCCGGATGATTTGGAGTTGCCTCCCTTGGCGATGATATAAGTTGTAGAGCACTTTGGTTATGACAGTCATGCTCAGAAGTTTTTGGCATGAGGTCACACACGATTTAACACACCAGGCATATTTAACAGTAAGGTTATTATGGTGTAAGTCGGTCTCACTACTTTTCTCCCTTTGTCAGGGGAGGGAAGAGATATTGGTAACTTTGTGTGTGGCAAATTCTGAGCCCGCGTGGTTGCTCACCCGGGCTGTAAATGCTTGTGACTCATTGATGGCACTACGTTTGATAACTACGTACACAGCTCATTGAGTTGCAGGTACTTGGACACACAGCCACCGATGACATTGGTTGGTTGGTTTGTTGTTTAATGCAGCATTCGGTGATATTCCAGTTATATGGCGGCGCTCTGTAAATAATCGAGTCTGGACCAGACAATCCAGTGATTGATATCATGAGAATCAATCCACGCAGTTGGGATACGATGATGTGCAACAACCAAGTCAGTGAGCCTGACCATCTGATCCCGTTAGTCGCCTCTTACAACTTGGGTTGCTGAAGACCTGTTCTACCCCAGATCTTCACGGGTCCCACTGGTGAGAGAAATCAGGTGTATTTGTCACATTTATGGTGTGAATTGTATAAATGGTTTGACAAGCTCCCTGTGAAGAGTGACCATTTGTTTTCTTTTCCACGCGGTCGGCGAGCATTGTCGAAGGTCTGTGTGTCGCATTCATGATGTGAATTGTATAAATGGACCCAGAGTGCTCTGTGAAGAGCGGCCATTTTGTTTATTAGTTACACGTGTTTGACTTGTCAAATGTCTATGTGAGACATTGTGGCATGTCAATTAGCACATGTGTGCTGAGATTCCTCTTAAATACATTATTATTGGAAATTGAAAGCGGTTTTGAAACACAACCACTGCCACGCAATAGTCTGGTCACAATACTGGGACCGTAGGCTCTGGTATCTTACAGTGATGGTACAAAGTAAGGTTTACAATAGCATTTAGTCCTAAATCACCAGGAATATCTGAAAATTAACTTGTAACACGAAAGGTGGCCAAAATTGTATCTTCTGGTAACAGGATCACTCCCGCTCACCTTCCTTTCTCTCCATTCCCACGTAGAATGTGGTACAAATTGTACGACATCATATAATTCATAACCCCCCATTCTATTCATCAAGTGAATGCTCATGGTACAAGTTATTATATCCTCTGTCAGTGGTTCAGTGTGTACTAAAACTGCACCCTTAGCTCTTAGCTCAGCTGCCGTATGAGGAGCCAAAAGGTCTTAGGTCATATGACCATTCTCATACTACCGGGTACCCATACACTGCTTGGTGAAAAGAGGCATATTTCGAACAAAGTCGCTTTCCTAAGGGTACAACATTTGTAAACTATGTTTCAGTTTGGGCAGGACCGGAGCCCTAGAAACTCTCAGGAATCAAGCTGTGGGATACAGCACCCATCTCAAAACCAGCACTCATCCACCTTCTCTCTGTGACTGATGATGCTGAACTTGGCCTCATTGCGACCTGTGCACTGTACACAGGACCATGTACCTCACAGGTACAATGCAGGAATGTCCCTGGGTCTATCTACTGTGTATTTCAAGACCAAGGGACTCTCAATAATAACATCTAATCTGAGGCATGATCATTGGCAGTCCCAGGGTGATCGTATGCTTCCAATTTGTTTTACAGATGCAGTGACAATGCCATATTACTGCACAGACTCCTATGAGGATTTCATTGTTAGATTATTTATGTTAGATCTGACATTTGATAAAAATAGAAACTTCAGGCTTTTAAAAATATTTTTGTAAGAAATAAACTCAAATGTCAGATGTCTGTTGTATATAACACGCAATCAACAATTTTGTTTAGTTTTAACGACTCAAACCGTCATACTTTTTACCATCCCCCCCAGGACAATATCACTTATTTGAATCCATTCTCAATATGTATGAACCCGTGAAGATTCTGGGGTAGAATAGTTCTTCAGCAACCCATGCTTGCCGTAAAAGGTGACTATGTTTGTTGTAAGAGGCTACTAACAGGATCGGGTGGTCAGGCTCGCTGACTTGATGCATGTCATCGATTCTAATTGTGTGGATCAATGCTCATGATATTAATCACTGGATTGTCTGGTCCAGACTTGATTATTTACAGACCACCGTCATATAGCTGGAATATTGCTGAGTGCGGCATAAAACAACCAACCAACCAACCAACCAACCAACCAACCAACCAACTCAATATGCATGAGTGTGTGTCTCAATAGGTGGCATCCAGGATAATATATCCAAGAGACATGCGATAAGATGGTTGCATTTACTATCACTGTAAAACATATTTCAGTTATCCCACAGCATGTCAGCTTTCTGCAGGAGGAACACCCAAAGTGATAAAAGTCATTAATGCTTACCGTTTTAATGAATCCTACGAGCAGAGGTAAGAACGGTCCGACAGGCAAAGAATCCAGAGGTATCAAACCTATGTTTTATGGACGAGGTTGTTTACACTACACAGCACATATAAAAATGTCCTAATAATTTGGTTATCTTGGCCTAAAACCCAGGCTCGATTTGAGGAACTTGATTTAACTTGCACCAGGTACATGTTGACATGACAACCAAGTTGCACCAAACAAAACCAAGTTGCACCAAGTAAACCAAGTTGCACCAAACAAAACCAAGTTGCACCAAATAAAACCAACTTGCACCAAAAAAAACCAAGTTGCACCAAATAAAACCAAGTTGCACCAAACAAAACCAAGTTGCACCAAATAAAACCAACTTGCACCAAACAAAACCAACTTGCACCAAACAAAACCAAGTTGCACCAAACAAAACCAAGTTGCACCAAACAAAACCAAGTTGCACCAAATAAACCAAGTTGCACCAAACACGACCAAGTTGCACCAAATAAAACCAAGTTGCACCAAATAAAACCAAGTTGCACCAAATAAAACCAAGTTGCACCAAACAAAACCACGTTGCTCCCTGGTCCCATAAATCTATCAAAGTTGAAAGATCTACTTCTGCCACAAAACATAACAGGAACATGGCACATAATCTTGAAGTACCCTCAGTTTGATGATGTCACCCAAAGAAAGCATGACAAATTACATGTAATTATAGGGATTAGTGATGTAGTATGGTAATTAAACTTTCGAGGTATTGAGTGTGTTCAAAGAATGATTTTGTGTGAGCGGTTAAGAGGTAGTCAGACACAATTTGTTACATAAATAGATGTTGACATCAATATTAGATTGCATTTTTCAATAATAGGTGGCACTTGTGAATATTTTATATACATAAATCAAGCCATAAATCCCTACACACATATTTCCATCCTTGACAACACTATCCAAACAAATAGACTCGACAACTTGCAGAAACCTGTATTTACTCATACCATACCAAATCCCTACACACATATTTCTGTCCTAGATAACACATACTCCCTACAAACAGACTTGACAACTTGCAGGAACCCGTACTTACTCATACCATACCAAATCCCTACACACATATTTCTGTCCTAGATAACACACACTCCCTACAAACAGACTCGACAACTTGCAGGAACCTGAACTTACTCATACCACACCAAATCCCTACACACATATTTCTGTCCTAGATAACACACAGTCCCTACAAACAGACTCGACGACTTGCAGGAACCTGTACTTACTCATACCACACCAAATCCCTACACACATATTTCTGTCCTTGATAACACACTACAGTCCCTACAAACAGACTCGACAACTTGCAGAAACAAGTCCCCAGTGCTTATGGCACTTTCACGCTTTAGTGCTTCATATGATATCAGCACAAATACCAAACTTCACGGAGAGTGCACCACTTACGCCAACACCTCTCCAACATCAACCAAAACACCAGGGCTTTCTACCGCAGTCAAAGCGTCCCTATACTTGTTGAAAAATAGGTTCGAAGCGATAGCTTATTGATCGCTAAGATACATTAGCAAGGAAAAAAAGCTTAATTTCAAGCTTCTAGCTGTGTGAAATGATCCTATGTTAGCTAACATCCTCCTATTGCAGGGTTTGAGTATCACTTAAAATATCACCCTGTTTACAAAACACTTTTCTCCTGCTGCGAAGTACTTGTCCCGATAAACATTCTGCTTCCCAAACCCCATTGCGGGCACTAAAGTCAGCCTCTAAAACAATATGAAACGTCAAACAAGGACTCCTAACACAAGGTTATGCTGTGCTTGATTTCACTATTAGTGCACCCCAGTGAATTAAAGTCTTCGCTGCTGTGTAAATAACCAATGTCACCCCAGACCTGGTCTGACAGTCTTAGTCGTGATCGGACAACATCATCCATTGATGTAAGAGGGTCCTGATGGGGTGCTTCTGTTTTGTGTAAAACAACAACAAAAACTGTCGTAAACAAAAAATGATCACTATTTTTATGGTAAATGATAAATGTAAAGTGTCAAAAAAGATCTGTTTAGAGTAAATTAAAACTTGTTTAACATAACTATGCTAAAATTTAAAAGTTGTTATTAACTAGATCTAATGATCTAACAAAACCAGTCAGCATTTGGCGTTTGCAAAACACAAACTGACGTAACACAACGAAAGCAGAACTTGGCTGTTCACATGTTTCCCTACAAACAGAATGATCCACAATTGAATGATTTCGCGTTTAAGATGTTACTTAACAGCTTGTCCATGATTCGCATGTGGTATTTACTGATCCCAAAAACCCAACTAAAGGCCCCAAATTTGACTGACTACCAGCTTGTGACACCCTCGATCAGGACCCTGATGAAATGAAAATGAAAGAAACGATCCTATTCCTGCTGTTGTTTCCCTCTAGGGGAAAGATCAGATGGTTTGATGTTGATGGTTTATTATTTTCCAATCATATCATACCAATCTTCCTGAGAGTTCCTTCTGCTGCTGAAGATTCAGCTGTGGTTGATAAGGTTATGGGTATGATTTCAAGATTATTTTGATATTTCAGCAGCCCTCAAATGCACTTGTACTCTTGAAACGTAAACTGAAGTTCATGAAGTCCATGAAGTGCTTGAGAAACTGATGAAAGCAATTATACCAGACCTTTTGATGCTTATTTTAAGTCTTCCCTTGTGATGATGGCTAAAATAGTGACTCATTTAAAGTAGGATTTTTGTTCGAAACAGAATATGTTTTTAGTGCACTGCTTCAACACATGCAATTATTTTTAGGAGCCAAAGAGCTTGTTTTCTTCACAACATGTTTTTTTCTTCCACGACATCCATCCTGTCCACTATTAATAACACCATTTTTTAAAACCTGAGGCAACATCATTTTCCATACCTATTTTCCAGAACAAATTAATTGGGGTTCTTTTTCAACAAAAAAGTGTCCAGTAGTGTACACTAATGGTAAATCTGCTTGTCACCACACAACACAGCAAAATCTTTGTCCTGTTGTTTTAAAGGTGAATTATTCAAAGTGCATATCAGTTCACTCAATCACCAATTAATTTTCTGATTTCATAACAAAAACAGTGTGACGACTTAGTAGCTCACCTGGACACATGGCCTACCAAAATTTCTTCCAAGACAGCCGATACCGCAAACAACAGTTTCTACCACTGATGATGTCTAAATATCTTCTACATATGGCATTATAAATCTATCTTTAGTTGGTTTACATGACCTTCAAATAAAACTCTGACATTACAAAGAAAGAAAAAGAAGACTTTTGACCCTAAAAATATTGTATATTAATAATCCAATAAGCGAATGTATATTTGTCTGTATAATCAGAAATTAGATTATCTTCAATGGCTGCTATGGCAGCCATATTTCAAATTCAAATTCCAACCTCTTATAAATTTATGTGTCATCATGGCTTTATTGGTCCACCGGCTTGTAAGAAAATGATTTTTGTTGTCTGTCAACATCAAAGGACGACAGACAACCAGTCCATAATAAAAGAAAATTACTTAGTCAGGTGAGCTAATTAACTGTAACACTGTCTCCCTATCCGATACTTCACAACCCAATGCAACAGTGACCTTCACTCCCACGCTTTATAATCCATGAGCACATGCTACAGAACACCTGTGATCTTGTTGGCTATCGCGTTATCTAATTTAAAGTCTTTAAATGATTAATCATCCTTTGATGACTGTCTAATAATAACATGTTCAGCATACCAGCAGCACATGGTCCCAGACAGAACACACATGCAGTGTCGGTGGTAAGGATACTGTGTCTCAGGTCTCGTGACAATCAACATTAATACCTCCAAGGCAGACGGAAACTGAAGTTGAAAATTCATGATCAGCAGTTTTTGCGGCATATAAATCAGTGTTGCTCAAAAGAAAAAATGACAAAAATGTAATAACTAGAAACAACCTTCTGTGCGTGCGTGCGTGCGTGCGTGCGTGTGTGCCTGCCTGCGTGTGTGTGTGTGCATGAGTGAGGGAGTGGGTGAGTTTGGTAGGGTGGCGTTTGGTTGAGTGAGTGAGTGAGTGAGTGAGAGACGAGTGAGTGAGTGAGTGAGTGGGTGAGAAACGAGTGAGAGATGAGTGAGTGAATACCCCACTCAGACACAGTACACTGACTGAGTCCTTGTTTTAGCCCCTTAATGCCGAGCGCCAGACAGAGTAACAAGAAGTACCATCTTTTAACATCTTTTGGTATGACGCGGTCTGGGATCGAACCCCGGACCTTCTGCTCTCCAGGCGGACGCTCTACCACTAGACCAAGTGAGTGAGTGAGTGAGTGAGTGAGTGAGTGAGTGAGTGAGTGAGTGAGTGAGTGAGTGAGTGAGTGAGTGAGTGAGTGAGTTATATCACAGCATGTCAGCTTAAGGAAAAGGAGGAAAACCCGAAGTGATGCAGGTGTCAAATGTTTACAACTTTGGTGACAGCCATGAACTGGTGCTGACAAACCTAGAAACATAATCAGATCAAATCTGGGATTTGAACCCACGGTCACAGGGTTTCTGGTTTGCCTAAATCATTCAACTCTGCACATCTCAGCACCTTCAAACTGCCGTGCCTAAGATGACTGGGGCTGCAAGAGAAGTAAAATGTAGTTCTACCTCACTTGTCATTTAACATAAAACACCAAATTGTTGGACAATTTCACTTTTAATCTATGATTATCGATTACTTCACTTCATATTGCTATTAGTTGATTATTAACATTGTGTAACTCCACTTCACAGTGAGTCAGTGAGTGAGTGACTTAAAGACCCATTTATGTCAATATTGGTAAAACCATCTGAATTACAAAACACACTCAAGCCAAAACTAGTTATGCCAACTCCAAACCTAAATATTTACTATTTGAAAAAAGAAAAGAAGCTGACACCTTGTGTCTGAACATTGACAAAGGAGACAGAAATTATGTCCCATAGAATTTAATAAGTTATTACTATTTATGGTAGTTTAGATGCAATTGGAGTGAGTATGTTTGATGCTATGCCATTTTAGCAATATTCCAGCAATATCACCGCGGGGTACACCAGAAATGGGCTTCACACATTGTACCCATGTCGGGAATCGAACTCGAGTCTTCGGATGGCGAGCGAACGCTTTAACCACTAGGCTACCCAACCGCCCCACTGCACTTCAGAAACACGAAGTCGTACAATGAACACAAACGATACACCAGACTTGCTTCATCCAAATGCATCCCGAAGCCGATACATACGACCTGTTCATTGAGCGCATATGACCAGTAACATTACAGTTGGTAATTGGTTCTCCTTAGAAGATCGTAAGTAATAGATGAATATTCCAGTTGTTAAGTAAGACCATCAATGTCTTCTGAGCATTTCACTTGCAATGAATACCTTCTACACCACAAAGAAGAGGCGGTCTTTTTCTTAAAGGTAGAGAGCATGATAATACATCAAATTCTTCATGCTCTTTGAATAGAAAAACAAATTAAAGCTCTCCCATCAAAGCAGGGATCATCAAGGATAAAGACCTCCAGCATCCTGAGTGATGAAGTAGTAACAGAAGGTCATGATGAAAGGTTTATACAGTTATAAGATAACATGTTCACACTTTCATTCACAATAAGCATTACTCTGTTTTCTGCCATCACTCAAATTCTGGCAAGATCTTAAAGCAGTATGCCTGCTTATCTTGCCTGCATGTTTATTGAGTCACAAATACAGGTCTACCAAAGAAAAAAAACGTCTGTTCAAAAACACAGAAATGTCTCTGCTATTTGCCAACTTTTAGTCACTAAAACTATTTGATGGGCTGAGAATGAGTCAACAATGTATGTGTTGAGTAAACAACAGCTGTATTGTATATCAGCTGTGCTGCACTAAAAGAGTAAGCAAATTCCAATGTTTCTTTTTGGTTATTCAATTCCAACTTAAAGACCCATTTATGTCAATATTGGTAAAACCATCTGAATTACAAAACACACTCAAGCCAAAACTAGTTATGCCAACTCCAAACCTAAATATGACTATTTGAAAACAGAAAAGAAGCTGACATCTAGTGTCTGAACATTGACAATTGAGACAGATATGTTCCACAGAATTTAATATGTTATTACTTTTTAAGGTAGTTTAGATGCAATTGGAGTGAGTGTGTTTGATTTTACGCCGCTTTTAGCAATATTCCAGCAATATCACGGCAGGGGACACCAGAAATGGGCTTCACACATTGTACCCATGTCGGGAATCGAACCCAGGTCTTTGGCGTGACGAGTGAACGCTTTAACCACTAGGCTACCCGACCGCCCCAGATGCAATTGGAAAACCAAATTGTTAAACTAAAGTTATGGATGCTGTTTGCTTGACCATTTGTTTTGTTTGTTGCTTAATGCCACACTCAGCAATATTCCAGCTATGTGATGGCACCCTCTAAATAATCGAGTCTGGACCAGACAATCCAGTGTTTGACTTTGTGACAAACAAAACACATAATCGTGTACGATGACATACATCAACAAAGTCAGCGAGCCTGACCACCTGATCCTGTTAGTTGCCTCTTACAATCCCGTTAGTCGCCTCTCATGATCCTGTTGGTTGCCTCATATGATCCCGTTAGTCGCCTCTAATGATTCTGTTGGTTGCCTCATAAATCCTGTTGATTGCTTCTTATGATCCTGTTGATTGCCTCTTATGATCCCGTTAATCGCCTCTAATGATCCTGTTGGTTGCCTCATAAATCCCGTTAGTCGCCTCTTATGATCCTGTTGGTTGCCTCATAAATCCCGTTAGTCGCCTCTAATGATTCTGTTGGTTGCCTCATAAATCCCGTTAGTCGCCTCTTATGATCATGTTGGTTGCCTCATAAATCCTGTTAGTCGCCTCTTATGATCCTGTTGCATACCTCATACGATCCCGTTAGTCGCCTCTAATGATCCTGCTGGTTGCCTCATACAATCCCGTTAGTCGCCTCTTGCAATCCCGTTGAGTGCCTCATATGATCCTGTTAGTCGCCTCTTACGATCCTGTTGGTTACCTCTCACAATCCCGTTAGTCACCTCTTACGATCTCGTTGATTGCCTCATATGATCCCGTAAGTTGCCTCATACGATCCCCTAAGTTGCCTCTTACGATCCTGTTGGTTACCTCTTACAATCCAGTCGGTTGCCTCAAAAGAAAAGAGAGAGCAGGGGACCTATCCTGAGCCAGAATCCACCTAGAGGGTTGCTTGAATGCACAACATGATCAACAAGAGGACTGTGGAAAGTGGGCGTCTGGGGTCACGGGAGCAGCATTTATCTTCCTCCCTAAAGCACAAATCAGTCAACCTTGCTTGGATCCAGTTGTTCAGCTTGTTTAGACATAGGCAAACATTGACACAGCTCAGAACACAGAGATTGGATGAACAGATCACCATGTGTTCTTGTCAGGCAAAGTCTCTGTGAAGACATTCTATGGATTTTGCCTCCATCAAAGCCAACATATTCCCTTGGTACTTTGTTGACCTAATGTTTCTTGAAGTGGTTGTTATTACATTGTGAACGGAACTTACTGATGATCTACTGATCAACTGTTGATACTGATTGTCCTGTCATTTCACGACAAACGAACCCATAACTTGAAATATGTGTATGAAGCTTGAAGCCGTGTGGGGAGTCCAGGTTTGGGTATGTCTCCAGGAACATGTGCTGGTCATCTGAGTGAGTGAGTGAGTGAGTGGGTGAGTGGGTGAGTGAGTGAGTGAGTGAGTGAGTGAGTGAGTGAGTGAGTGAGTGAGTGAGTGAGTGAGTGAGTGAGTTTTACGCCGCTTTTAGCAATATTCAAGCAATATCACGGCAGGGGACACCAGAAATGGGCTTCACACATTGTACCCATGTCGGGAATCGAACCTGGGTCTTCGGCGTGACGAGCGAACGCTTTAACCACTAGGCTACCCGAACGCCCTTGGTCATCAGAGATGATGTAATGGATCATTGACTTAGTTGAAAGAATGTCATTGTACTCTGATGGCATGGATCAATGCTCATGATTATTTACAGGTCGCTGTCAGGTACCGTACATGACCGCAGATAAGCCGACCCTGTAGATAAGCCGAGGTATTAACTTGACCATGGAAATTTGAAAGAATATGATACGACCCGTAGATAAGCCAAACCAGGAAGTAGAAGGCAACGACACACCGTGAACTCGGACTGCAAGACTGTATCGGTACTTGCAGATATTCAATAACTTAAAATGAAAAACTTTGAAATTATATTGAAAAAGTCAGCATAATTTCTAATAAAGATTTAACAAACCAGTCAAAACAGATCACGATCTGAAAATTACTATCATGAAAGTGTATCCCATGGATAAGCCGACCCCTTTTTACAGAATCGAAATATATTATATGCGGACATACACGGTAGACTCAATATTGCTGAGTGCGGCATTAAACAACAAACAATAACAACCTAAAATATCTCAATATCTATATAAAAAGTAATATATAATTGAAAGCATATTTTCTCCTCGATCTGCACAATATTAGTTTTTCTGTTTCATATCTTTATAGAAACTTAACAAGACTCCTAGATTTATGAACTAATAATAAATAACAGACATTTATTCCTTCATGTCAGTGAAGATTTCTGAGTAGCCTGGTGGTTAAAGTGTTCGCTGATAATGCCCAAACCCGGGTTCGATTCCCGACTTGGGTACAATGTGTGAGGCCCATATCTGGTGTCCCCCGCCGTGATATTGCTGGAATACTGCTAAAAGCGGGGCAAAACCATACTCACTCACTCACTCACTCACTCACTCACTTATGACTAGTATGTGTCCTGGGGACCAATTATTTCCTGGAAATAAATCCTTCAATTTTTTAAAGATCTCTAACGGGAATTTAAAACATGAATAAATATAACCATAATGACACCAAACACCAATATTGAAGAATCTGACTAACTAAATTTCAATTTGAATTCTTGAAATTGTAAAAATCTCAAAGAAGCTCACGAAGCCCATCTTCAAGACCAATCAAACACCATTTCAGCAAAAAAGACAAACCACTTCCAATGAAATCAGGAATTTCAGTTGGAGAACCTGAGGGACTGAATTTTAGCTGTCATATCAGAGGTTCGCCCAATAAGAAACAATTCCACTTGGCCTTGACACGAAGTGACACCTGTGATGCTGACACTGACTGACTTCTCTCAGCAGTGGGGCCAAATACATTGATAATTTCTTAAATGTCTCCTGACTCCCTCTCAAGATTGCCAATTTACAGTTGTCAATTTACAGGTGTCAATTACGTAATATTCCCCGACACTTCCTGGATGTCAGATTTCCCAAGAGCGTCTTCACATTAGCAGTTATTCCTCAAAGCTAAACAAACCTATTACAATAATTATTTTATAACCATCCAAACACACAAAAAAATCAAAAGCTTGTCATGGAATTTACAGTTACCGACCTGGCTCAGTCTCGTGTCATTGCCGGCATCTGGGGGACTGAATCCTGAATTACTGAATCCTGAATGACTGAATCCTGGTACTCCTGCAGAAGGGTGACAGTCTGAAACACAGATGAGTACTTCATCAGTCAAAACACACATTATATTATAGGGTCATTTTTTTCAAGGGAAATTACTATAAGTAAAAGCGACAAAACCCATTTCCAGTCGCTAAAAATCGGGAAAAAGCTAAAAGCAGTGTACATTGTACGATTCCTGCTATACCATCAGCATGTCTTTATGAATCACTATCATCAAGTGATGATACCAGGTGTTTGCAAAAAGGTGACAATATCCTGCCCCGCTGGTAGCACCCATCACAAACACATGCAAAGGCAAGGCAATTTTTCACCTGAAAAAACGTGGGAACATATTGCAAAAGTCAAAATAGGGAATTACATCGGACATCATTTTTGTCACTGATGCGTCAAACTTTGAAATGTCCTCCACATGTCTACCACAAAACTTGATGAAATCTTAGCTTAGGCCTTGAACGTTGTAACACTGATCAAACAACTTTGAGCATGGCCTTGAACGTTGTAACACTGATCAAACAACTTTGAGCATGGCCTTGAACGTTGTAACACTGATCAAACAACTTTGAGCATGAGACGCAAAACATGTTATTTTCATACCATTCATTGAATCTTATCCTGAAAGGCATCACGAAGAGTTTAGTTGGTCTTAAATTCTGACACTACCTTCCATAATCCCTGCTGATCGGAATTTAATTCTATGTCAGTCTTTAACCAAAAGTGGTTTGGATATGAGGATTTATTTTATGACACACTTTCTGATCAATGTGGTAAGCTGGTGGTCAATTTTGCGTATGTGGGAGACATTACATGAACAGATACTGTCATAGTGTTGGTTGTTTCTCTATTTTATCATTCTATTTATCTTTATTGGCAGAATTATTCTCTTGTTTTAGACATTTCCTTGTTTATATGTCAATATGCAGGAGGCAAAGTATCACAGCTGTTTGATTTGCTTAAAAAGAAAAGTAAAAAGAAAAAACTCAGGTTCAAAATATTCATATTTTAATCAATCTATTTTTTCACTTTAGCAAACATCTACAACAGGACCATCCTTTAGTGAGTGAGTTGGGTTTAACGTCGCTTTTAACAGTATTCCAGTTATATCACGGCGTGTCAGCTTAATGTGGGAGGAAAGCCCGAAGTGATGCAGGTCTCAGACATTTACCACTTCGGTGAAACCCACGAGCACGGGTATGGTGCTGACAAAC
Source organism: Haliotis cracherodii (assembly GCF_022045235.1). Lineage (NCBI taxonomy): Eukaryota > Metazoa > Mollusca > Gastropoda > Lepetellida > Haliotidae > Haliotis > Haliotis cracherodii. The sequence goes on from NW_027266319.1 coordinate 13,696,362, forward strand.
CTAGAAACATAATCGGGGCGAACTGGGATTCGAACCCACAATCATAGGTTTCTGGTGTGCCCAAGGGATGCAACTCTGCACAGCGAATCGCTACGCCTTTGACGACTGGGCCACCCGGCTTCATGCTTCAAATACTAAACCTCAAAGATTCATTTCATTTTGAACACTATGAATTGTTTGTTTGTTAGTTGCTTAACGCCGCACTCAATTTTCCAGCTGTCTGTAAATAATCAAGTCTGGACCGGACAATCCAGTGATTGACATCACAAGCACTGATCTACACACTTGGGATACGATGACATGCATCGACCAAGTCAGCGAGCCTGACCACCCGATCCCGTTAGTTGCCTCTTACGACAAGCAAAGACGCCTTTCACGGCAAGAATGGGTTGCTGAAGACCTATCTCACAAGCAAGGGTTGTGGAGACCTATTCTAACCAGATCTTCATGGGGCCAACACTGTGAAAACATAAAAAATGATGACATTTCAGCACCTGCCTAGAAATGAAACTAAAAGGATCTTGCTGTAACCCAGCTGCTCCTTTGTATAATCAAAGATTTATTTACACAAAGCCAACATCTGTGAGGTTCAGAATTCCACTTATTTGTAAAATGACGTTTTTCCATTTCATGTAGACATTTCTTGGCTCCTGAACATGTTTTATTATATGAGCAGCAGGCAATGGGTGCAGAATTAATTTATCTGGGTAATTGAGGTAAAATGGGGTTAAACCTCTTATGATGAGAACAAAGCATGTTTCCGTGAATATACTAAACATCTGGTACTTCAAACAGTTTTATTATTTGGCATAAAGTAAGTAATATTATGTGATTCACACATTTACTTTTCGCAGTTAGTAATATCATAATTCTTATAATTCTTTCTTTCTTTATTTGTTGTTTAAAGCCGCACTCAGCAATATTCCAGGCGGTCTGTAAATAATTGAGCCTGGACCAGACAATCCAGTGATTGACATCATGAGCATCGATTAACACAATTGGGATACAATGACATGCATCAACCAAGTCAGCGAGCCTGACCACCCGATCCTGTTAGTTGCCTCTTACAACAAGCATAGATGCCTTTTACGGCAAGAATGGGTTGCTGAAGACCTATTCTACCCCAGATCTTCACAGTGTGTATTTTCTCGTAAACTAAGCCGGAAATAGCAATCAGCTGTGCACACGTTTCCTCCCAATCTACCGGTGATTCAGTTAAAACGTACCCAGTGATACCACTTTAAAGAAATTTGATCGGAAGAAATTGTATTTAAGATATGTATGGCATTTATGATATGTGTAACCATTCTCTTGCAACTGAGGTTCGTTTCAAGGGGTCAATAGCAATAATCTGACCGTGGTTGCTGTTAATAATGGTGAGTCGTGCGATCTACCGATCATTTTGCATACGATTTCGCCGAAATTATTGTAAACATTATTATAATTATTGAATTAAATTTTGAATATAATTAACAAAATACATTGCAAACATTAGTCCAGATAAACAATGAACAATTTTTTTTATTGCCAGATAGTATTATAATAGGATCAAATTGTGTACTTCAGTTCGGATTTGTTGACTGGTATTTCCGGTGTTACGTGATCGTAGTGATCAGCTGATAATGTTTTCTTAGATGGGGGAAAACATCGTGTCATTGAAAAACTTGAGTTAATTGAAAATGTTACTAAATTTTGGGAGCCATGCATTACCGCGCTATATTGAAGGGAGCAATAACGAGGGAACACTGTAATCTAAGCATGTGATTATTTAATCCTGTTTTGTTTGTTTAAAGCATTAATTGTTTATTGTTAAGCAAGTTTATCTCTGTAGCCGTTGTAATATGCAGCTATAAAAAGAAGAGTCTGTGTACTCGAGGGCAGATGACCACGGAGTACGCTGATCAGTGTGTTTCATTAACAAGACTGCATTATGAGTCATTTCGGTAATTCATTGCAAATTAGATGTGAGTCGGAGTGCGAGACTGTTGGATTAACAGGTCTAAATAGCACAGATTTAATCGGTTCCCAACATTTGTGTCAGATAAAGCTGATTGTCATATTAACAAGACTTGACTGTACATGTGTGAACAACTTCTTTATTACAGTCAGGATTGATGTTTCAGTGTAGGTTCTGACACCGTTATCAAACAAGTGATGTACAGAGTATGGTTGACAAGCATAAATACAGGCTTGAGGCTGCGAAACTACATCTCCTCAACTGTATAAACATTGCCTCCTACCAGTACATATACTTGTCAACCATACTCTACACACCAATTGCTTGATAACGGTGTTAGAACTACACCGAAACGTCGCTCCTAATCGTTTTAAAGAAGTTGTTCATCCACATATCTTATCCTTCCTTTATGCTCCAACTTCTAAGAGCCTCTCAAAGAAGTATCAAACCACCAACATTCCGCTCTCCGGGCAGACATTCTATCCACTGACCACGGAGGTCTTATCTATGTAGGTAATGGTTTGGGCATAACTCAATGGAAAAACTGATCACCTTGTCTGTTTTCCTGGAGAAACATATGTCTGTGCAGTAAACTATCGGAAGAAACCACCTGCAAGGTAGCAGAAATGGGAGCCTTAGACGGTGGACCCAAATTAACTCTACACCTCCGTCTGATCCAGATTTTCATAAATCAATTGTCGTTGTCACTGGCTAAATTTTCAACCAACAGCATCAAACACCTACTAAAGACCTTGTTCCCAACACTACCAATACCAGTAATACATACCTACCAATACCTACCAACACTACCAAACATCACCAGAACCATCCAACACAACAAACAACTGGTTAATAACTACCACCACCACCAGACATGTTAAAATTCCTACCAATACCAACCAACACATCCCGACATGTTCCAATGCCTACCAATGCCTACCCCACCACCAAACATCCCCAGAACTACCCAACACTACAAACATCTGATTAATAACTACTACCACCACCCTCACCAGACATGTTAAAATTCCTACCAATACCAACCAACACATCCCGACATGTTCAAATGCCTACCAACGCCTACCCCACCACCAAACATCACCAGAGCCACCCAACACTACAAACAACTGATTAATAACTACTACCACCAACCTCACCAGACATGTTAAAATTCCTACCAATACCAACCAACACATCCTGACATGTTCCAATGCCTACCATCGCCTACCCCACCACCAAACATCCCCAGAACTACCCAACACTACAAACATCTGATTAATAACTACCACCAACACCACCAGACATGTTAAAATTCCTACCAATACCAACCAACACATCCCGACATGTTCCAATGCCTACCAATGCCTACCTAATTCATACACCTGTGTGTCATTCATGAGTTAACACACAAATCCTTTTTTTCAACCTTCAGAACTGCCAGTAATATCCCCAAAGTAATTCTCCTCAAAAACTCAAACACCAATTTAATCTTCCAGGCTCTCCGTGTATGTAAAAGTCCTGAGCCCTAGGACATATTCAGCACGGACACTGAATGGCCGAGGCAGCAGTAAAATCTCCCTATCAATTTCCACTGCCTGTAGATGAATTGGCTGCCCCTGACTCAACCTGCTCATCCATTACCAAGATAGTCGGTGATTGATCACAGCTGAAATAAGGACAAGTGAAATTCTTCTACATGAAATTAGCCTCATCAGCCTCTCTACCTAGCACGTGTAAGTGGCTTTTTTGTACTTCATTAGAATAGGATGGATCGCACGCTATTTGCTTAAAGGTCTGCCTTAACACTTAGAGTCACCCACGAGAACAAAGACTAAAAAGCGCTTGAGCATTTTTATATCCTTACTCCGCCCACCCAAACTCAATTGGTAAGTATATTCGAGCACCACTTATTCATCACGTTGGAGACAAAAATGGATGAGATAAATTCTTGAACTAATTACATGTACTTGAACGCTGGGCAGTTTTTGTGCCGTCAAAAAATTGGAACTTATTCCTGGTTTCAAAATTCATTTTTTAGACTCCTTGAGGATTTCACAATCCGTTTGGGTGAGCCTGCTTCATTTTTTACGAACATTGAAAGACACTGAAATGGTATATCAGATATTGCACCTTCTGCCTAACAGCATCTGACAAGAAAAGTGCTACATTTTAGAATTACATTTTTAGTTTTTTTTGTAAAAAAATGGACCTGTAGGAAATGAAATGCTGAGGAATTGAAGAGAAAGAACACATGAACTAGTGATAAAAACCTTCCCCGAGAACATATTCCACAGTCAGTCCATCATGGAAGAAACACTGCTGTTTAGACTCTTGTGTGCCTGTTGTTGAATGCAACATTCAGCAATACCCTGCATATGATACAGAGTTTCAAATAGCTGTTGGTCACTGGTCAAATTTTCGTTTGACAGATGGTTTGTTTAAGTAGTAGAGTTTTGACCAATTGAAATGCTCAGCAAGGCATCAGACATTTCATGATATCACTAAAACATAAATAGTAAAGAAAGGCCAACACGAAGCATGAATTTAATAAAACAATGCACAGCCATCAAAATTGGAACTGAAATTCCGAGCAGTGAAAGTCTTTGGTTCATACTTTCTGTAATGGGGAAATGCTGTTAGGAGCTATAGTGACTTAGTCAAGCACTTTTCTTATCGCAACATTCATTGGCCAGGATGTATATATTTATCCAATCACGATAAGTGTTGTTATTTCTTAGGGTTCATCCGCTAATCTTGTTGAATTGTGAGCACATGGCACAAGCAGAATTTTGTGTTTTGTTTTTTTTACTTAGAGACTTTTGCCATTGACTTATTATATTTCTTGGGTCCAATATAGCCTATATACATTTTTTGTGTTTCAAAATCCCTGCAGCGGCCTGAAAATAATCAAGTCTGAACCAGACAATACAGTGACCGAACAACGATCCATGCTGTTACAGTATGATGACATGCAATTTACCAAGTCACCGAATCTGACCATTCAATCCATTGAGTCTTACAACCAGCATAAGTTATAACAAGCACATTTAATTTCTAATGAAACTCCCGCACCAGTGATCCACTGAATCAGGGTACAATGTGACCTGTGAGCCATTGAATCAGGGTACAATGTGACCAGTGATCCACTGAATCAGGGTACAATGTGACCTGTGAGCCATTGAATCAGGGTACAATGTGACCTGTGAGCCATTGAATCAGGGTACAATGTGACCTGTGAGCCATTGAATCAGGGTACAATGTGACCTGTGATCCACTGAATCAGGGTACAATGTGACCAGTGATCCACTGAATCAGGGTACAATGTGACCAGTGATCCACTGAATCAGGGTACAATGTGACCAGTGATCCACTGAATCAGGGTACAATGTGACCAGTGACCCATTGAATCAGGGTACAATGTGACCAGTGATCCACTGAATCAGGGTACAATGTGACCAGTGATCCACTGAATCAGGGTACAATGTGACCAGTGATCCACTGAATCAGGGTACAATGTGACCAGTGACCCACTGAATCAGGGTACAATGTGACCAGTGATCCACTGAATCAGGGTACAATGTGACCAGTGATCCACTGAATCAGGGTACAATGTGACCTGTGAGCCATTGAATCAGGGTACAATGTGACCTGTGAGCCATTGAATCAGGGTACAATGTGACCTGTGAGCCATTGAATCAGGGTACAATGTGACCTGTGATCCACTGAATCAGGGTACAATGTGACCAGTGATCCACTGAATCAGGGTACAATGTGACCAGTGATCCACTGAATCAGGGTACAATGTGACCAGTGATCCACTGAATCAGGGTACAATGTGACCAGTGATCAACTGAATCAGGCCACAATGTGACCAGTGACCCATTGAATCAGGGTACAATGTGACCAGTGATCCACTGAATCAGGGTACAATGTGACCAGTGATCCACTGAATCAGGGTACAATGTGACCAGTGATCCATTGAATCAGGGTACAATGTGACCTGTGACCCATTGAATCAGGGTACAATGGAGTGAGTGGGTGAGTGAGTGAGTGAGTGAGTGAGTGAGTGAGTGGGTGGGTGAGTGAGTGAGTGAGTGAGTGAGTGAGTGAGTGAGTGAGTGAGTGAGTGGGTGGGTGGGTGGGTGGGTGGGTGAGTGAGTAAGTGAGTCAGTGAGTCAGTCAGTCAGTCAGTCAGTCAGTCAGTTTATATCACAGCGTGTCAGCACTGACATGTCCACTCCAGCCAGAAGATGACAAATGTGTTATTTCAAAAGATTACAAGAGGACCCCCAGCTGGTGTGAGAGATGCTCCTGCCAGTAACAATATCCTGCTATGGAAAGCTGTTATATGTGGGTCTCATGATACCCCTTTTGATCATGGTACTTTCAAGTTAACAAGAGAATTCACAGAGGAGTATCCAAACAACCACCCACAGCTAAATTGTGCCAAATATGTTTCACCCTAACGAGTATGCTAATGGGAGTATATGTTCTGATATATTACACCGGAGGTATGCAACACTGCACAGCCAACTGCAGTGCCTCAGACCGGCCACCATGTCCTTTACAGTATATGACTACTGAGGAAGTTTTTTTTCATATTCAGTGGTGAGTAAATGATGTGTAAAGACCCTTGGTACAACTGGTTCTAAACATTTCACTGTGCAAAGAGATCGGTGAACCTTCCTTAGGAACCATGGGGGAACTACAATGGGACCACACAGATGATAAACAGGGGGACTACACAGATGATTAACAGGGGGACTACACAGATGATTAACAGGGGGACTACACAGATGATTAACAGGGGGATCACACAGATGATAAACAGGGGGACCACACAGATGATTAACAGGGGGACTACACAGATGATTAACAGGGGGACCACACAGTGAGTGAGTGAGTGAGTGAGTATGGTTTTACGCCGCTTTTAGCAATATTCCAGCAATATCACGGCGGGGGACACCAGAAATGGGCTTCACACAATGTACCCATGTCGGGAATCGAACCCGGGTCTTCGGCGTGACGAGCGAACGCTTTAACCACTAGGCTACCCGACCGCCCGGGACCACACAGATGATTAACAGGGGGACTACACAGATGATAAACAGGGGGACTACACAGATGATAAACAGGGGGACTACACAGATGATAAACAGGGGGACTACACAGATGATAAACAGGGGGACTACACAGATGATAAACAGGGGGACCACACAGATGATTAACAGGGGGACTACACAGATGATAAACAGGCGGACTACACAGATGATAAACAGGGGGACTACACAGATGATAAACAGGCGGACTACACAGATGATAAACAGGGGGACTACACAGATGATTAACAGGGGGACTACACAGATGATAAACAGGGGGACCACACAGATGATAAACAGGGGGACCACACAGATGATTAACAGGGGGACCACACAGGTGATAAACAGGGGGACTACACAGATGATTAACAAGGGGACTACACAGATGATAAACAGGCGGACTACACAGATGATTAACAGGGGACCACACAGATGATTAAAAGTAGGACCACACAGATGATTAACAGGGGGACCACACAGATGATTAACAGGGGGACTACACAGATGATAAACAGGGGGACCACACAGATGATTAACAGTAGGACCACACAGATGATTAACAGGGGGACCACACAGATGATTAACAGGGGGACTACACAGATGATAAACAGTAGGACCACACAGATGATAAACAGTTGGACTACACAGATGATAAACAGTTGGACTACACAGGTGATTAACAGGGGGACTACACAGATGATTAACAGGGGGACCACACAGGTGATAAACAGGGGGACTACACAGATGATAAACAGGGGGACTACACAGATGATTAACAGGGGGACCACACAGATGATTAACAGGGGGACTACACAGATGATTAACAGGGGGACCACACAGACGATTAACAGGGGGACTACACAGATGATTAACAGGGGGATCACACAGATGATAAACAGGGGGACCACACAGATGATAAACAGGGGGACTACACAGATGATAAACAGGGGGACTACACAGATGATAAACAGGGGGACTACACAGATGATAAACAGGGGGACCACACAGATGATAAACAGGGGGACTACACAGATGATAAACAGGGGGACTACACAGATGATTAACAGGGGGACCACACAGATGATAAACAGGGGGACCACACAGATGATAAACAGGGGGACTACACAGATGATAAACAGGGGGACTACACAGATGATAAACAGGGGGACCACACAGATGATTAACAGGGGAACCACACAGATGATTAACAGGGGGAATACATAGATGATTAACAGGGGAACCACACAGATGATAAACAGTGGGACCACACAGATGATAAGCAGGGGGACTACACAGATGATAAACAGGGGGAATACATAGATGATAAACAGGGGGACTACACAGATGATAAACAGGGGGACCACACAGATGATAAACAGGGGGACTACACAGATGATAAACAGGGGGACTACACAGATGATAAACAGGGGGACTACACAGATGATAAACAGGGGGACTACTTTTGCACATCTTAGCACAGTGATATATCTAAGTTCATTACTTCACATATTATTTCACGGCTGCTGATAAAGATGGGTTTCTGGGGAGTTGAATACGTTTCCAGAACTTTCTTGCAATTTGCAAGTGAATTACAGATTAAAAAGAATTAATACTTTTGAAAATTTATTACTTCAAAATATAACATTTCTCATCAATCACATGGAAAACGTTGCACTGGAAAACTAATATTCAGTAAAGCAATGAATATTTTAATACCCACAGGCTGAAAATGGGTATATTTTTCCGGGGGACATTAAATTGAATCATGAACTTTCCTCCAGGGAATTATTGTATATCAATCAAAAACATGAAATCCATTGAAAACTTACTCCAAAATTATTATTTTTTACTTTAAATTGCTGTATATCATACACTTTGTAACCAGGGAAATCTTGTCCCACTTTAATCAGGAAAACGGAACCAGTATAAAATGTCCCTGTTGATGACTGGTGGAATGTCAGAAGTACCTCACAAGCAAAGGTAACTGAAATACTATTTGTGTTGCATTTTATTAAATACTGACACACTTTGAAAATGCATATTCAGTTTTTTGTACTACATGACGTATTTGGCAAAATAGCAACAAAAATCAAATTGAGTTGTTCTGGGCACTTTGGCATGAGTGAGCGAGTGAGTGAGTTGGGTTTTGCCGCTTTTAACAGTATTCAAGCTATATCGCGGCGTGTCAGCTTAATGTGGGAGGAAAGCCTGAAGTGATGCATGTCTCCGACGTTTACCACTTCGGTGAAACACATGAGCACGGGTATGGTGCTGACAAACCTAGAAACATAATTGGGGCAACCGAGATTCGAACACACAATCATAGGTGTCTGGCGTGCCCAAGGGACGCAAATCCGTACAGCGAATCGCAGCGCCTTAGACGACTGGGCCACAGACAACCTGTGCACCCCCCCCCCCCCACAAGATAAAGACTATTGGCACGAGGTGTTTCCACCACACATCAGCTGAGTAAGATCAAACACAGGTCTCTCTGGTCACTTAATGAACAGCACTGACGCCTACTATAAATATTTTATCCTCAGTCTGCTATCTATAGTCCTAGAATTAAATACCGGCCTCTATCTGCCCCAATGTGCCCAACATTCCCTGTGAGCAAGGTCAAACAATGTAATAGTGCTATGAATATTCAAAACTATTGTTAAGTGCAGAATTCAGAGAGTTAAAATCCACCATTTTGGTCCATTTAAGCCTGATTAAACGTTCTGGTGTCTGTATATATAGGATTGAACAATACCAGACTTGAAGAGCTTCCGTACTGAGACTTGACTCCTGAATTGATCAAAGGTTTTTATTCTTTGTTCTTTTGCTCTTTTTCCTACAAAAATACTGTCATGGTAATAGTCAGTAAGGATTAATTATTCATTCTCAGTCATGTTTTCAGGTGTCAGGGAGGCAAGTGGATGAGTATGAGGTGATAGAGGTGTGTATGTGTTGAAAAGATTAATCTATTTCTTTTTTCAAAAAACATAGTATTATAAGTTACAAATTGTATATATTTATTCATATATAAGACTCAAAGGAACTTGGACAACACCTTATTGTTTAATATTACTTAAGCTAATCAGTCATGCTATGACAGTTTTTGTTTGTTTGTTTGTTGTTTAATGCCGCACTCAGCAATATTCCAGCTATATGACGGCGGACTGTAAATAATTGAGTCTGGGCCAGACAATCCAGTGATTGACATCAAGAGCATCGATCCACGCAATCAGAATACGATGACAAGCATCAACCACGTCCAGACTCGATTATTTACAGACCGCTGTCATATAGCTGGAATATTGCTGAGTGCGGCGTAAAACAACAAACAAACAAACAAACACTGAAAAAAGAAAATGGTATCACAAAACTTCCCAGAATGCTTTAGACTCTCTCAAACGACAGTGAACTTTGTTATCAAAATGAATAGCTGAACAAATTCTCTTGCAATGTAAGTGTGAATCATGTGAAAGATACATAAATGTTTCTCCGTGAGTGAGCTGACAAAAGCATTAAGCTTCAAACTCACTTTTAATTAGCATCAAATTAAATTAAGTTGATTAATTAAACAGAAACCGTCCTGGGCCCACTTGCACAAAACGATCTTAGCGCTAAGACTATTGTGACCCTATGTTAAAGCATGGGAGTTAAGATCATCTTAGCCCTAAGATCGCTTTGTGCAAGTTGGCTCAGAAGTTTGTTACTGAATGCACACCGCTCTGAACACAAAGCTTTCATCGGCAAGCACCTGACAACCAACCGCATTTGACTCACTTATTACATCACATTCATTTAGTTTTATTGGGCCAATAAGGATACCAACCTCGTGCCTCTGGAATCTGCCAGCTAACGAGCTGCCAGCTATACCTATCCTCAAACCGAGAGGAGCACATCCATCTCTGTTTGCTGCAGCTGGAGCTAACTTCTTTATGCTTTTAGTGGGATGTTTCGATACAGATGCTTGTACCGTCATCAAGCAAGCCAAGTCAAGCAAGCCAAACTTTAGATTAACTTCTGTAGTTGTTTGTTTGTTGTTTAACGCTGCACTCAGCAATATTCCAGCTATATGATGGCGGTCTGTAAATAATCGGGTCCAGTCCAGTGATTGACATCATGATCATCGATCCACACAATTGACATTTGATGACATGCATCAACCACATCAGCAAGCCTGACCATCCGATCCCATGTCGCAACGATTAGCTGTGCAGAGTTGCGTCCCTTGAACATGCCAGAAACCTATGGTTGTGGGTTCGAATCCTGGTTCGCCCTGATTGTTTCTAGGTTTGTCAGCACCATACCCGTGCTCATGGGTTTCACCAAAGTGGTATACGTCTGAGACCTGCATCACTCAGGGCTTTCCTCCCACATTAAGCTGACACGCCGTGATATAGCTGATACACTGTTAAAAGCGGCGTTAAACCCAACTCACTCACTCACTCATTCACTCTTGTACAAAAATCACTGTATGTCAAGGATATGTAGTCAACATCATTTAAAACAAAGAAAGACACTGAACAAACGTTGATATGCTGCTAAAGTACTAAAAACTAACAGTAAAATCTTAACTGGGGCAAAATATGATGGTATCGTTAGGAGAGACATCTATACCAAAGTTCAGCTCCCCCGGTCTGCCAATGTCAAAGGAGAAGAAAGTGGTGACAAATAGCATTGGTCTGCTGACTTCATTTATGCATGTCATCCTATCCCAAATGAATAGATCAATGCTCATGATGTCAATCACTGGATTGCCTAGTCAAGACTTGATTTTTATTATCCGCCGATACATACAATATTTTCTTGAGCATAGTGCAATTTTTTCCCAAAAAAACACAGCTGTGTAGAAAGGGGTGCGCATTATACACGCCACGAAGAGTTTTGGTGTTTTTTCCCCCAACAGAAAGACATTACCGTGTTCACATTACACAGGAAATACCATGTCAACAAATCCATACTGAAGTACGCAAATTAATCATGTAATTACACAGTCTGGCTATAAAATGTCTTCTTTGTATATCTGGACTTATGTTTGTAACTTATTTCATTCATTTTATTCAAAATTCCTTTTAATATTGTTTTTTAATTAATTTCGGCGAAATCATGTGTGAAGCCATTGGAAGATTGCACAACTCACCGTTATTAACAGCAACCACGGTCAGATTACCGCTATTGACGCCTTGAAACAAACTTTTAGTTGACAGAGAATGGATACATATATCATAAATGCCATACTTTGACTTATTAAATGTCATTTTTGTTGTAGTTTGACGATTCTATGTCAATATGTTGTTCTCGCGATCACATGCGCGGGAGCATCAACGTTGATTTGTCAAATTGTTCCATGTGAAAAAAAAATAACAGGCAATAGCGATCAGCTGCTTCGCTTAAGCTTATTATTATTTTAAATATATTTAGTAAAATCTCCAACTTAAATAACAAGATATTGGAATATATTATTCCTGATAAAAAAATAGTTTCAGATACAATTTTTCAAATCCTTTGAAGTTATATCATTGAGTAAGTTTCAACCGAATCACCAGTAGATTTCAAGAAAACGTGTGTACACCTGATTGCTGTTTCCGGCTTAGTTTACAAGAAAATACACAAGGTAATCTTAATTCCTGGATGTAAAACAATGCCTCGCAAAACAAAAAATACAATTTGAATGGTAAATCAACATTATGGTGATTTTTTATCTCAAATTTTAAATTTGTACTGAGTTTCTTACCACCCGTTTGTTTACTGGTATTCGCTGAAGGGGTACGGTGGAAATTTTTTCTGCGCATAATATTAAAAAAATTCTTTTTCAAAAATACTGAATCCGCTAGAGGGGGGTGCGCACTTTTCTCAAGAAAATACAGTATCTGGAATATTGCTGATAGAGGTAAGCTAAATGTGTTCGAACAATTGTAAGCCTGCATCTATAATACATGAACAGGGTGAACGCCAGATCCTAAAAAAAAACATTAGTTAATTGGTAACAAGCACAACAAATATCTACTAAAAGCAAACATCCATTTGACCTGATTAATGCCCCAAGTGAAAGCACAATGAGATGTGAGGTTAATCCTGTTTACTGCATTGTCTGAGAAGGGATCAAATTGGTAGGTCCTGAGGGGATAAATGACATTGTTACTATTTAGCCAGCTTGAAAGAGACCAAATCTCCTGATAGGATCATTAACTTCATAGCCTTGCTCCAATTCTACAAGGACACGTTTAAAATGGAGAGATCTAAGAGGCACAGAAGTTCGCCTGACATTAGGAAAACATGAAACAGATCAAATTTTGTTTGTTGTTTAATACCACACTCAGCAATATTCCAACTATATCATGGTGGTCTGTAAATTATCGATTCTGGACCAGACAAACCAGTGACTAATATCACAAACAAACATCACCAATCTTGACCATTTGTTCCAAAGGTCTTCAGCAACCCATACTTGTCAAAAAAGGCTACTTTGCTTGTTGTGATAGGCAACTATCGGTATCGGGTGGTCAGGCTCGCTGACTTGGTTAATCCATGTCATCGTATCCCAATTGTGTGGATCAATTCTCATGATGTCAATCACTGGATTGTCTAGTACAGACTCGATTATTTACAGGCTGCCGTCAATAGCTGGAATATTGCTGAGTGCAGCGTTAAACAACAAACAAATCATAGCTTGCCGGGGTTCAATTCCAACCCAGAATCACCATGGGGTTGCCATCTTGTTTACTAAGGCTCGATTATCTTGATTAATGGTTGCTACATATGATAATGTCAGATTAATGATAATGTCAGATTAACAAAACTACCCGTAATTAGTATTAACTTTTGTGATCGAAAATCGGGCAACTACACGATAGATAATGATACAAACACGTAATAAAAAGTGAAATATTTATACTGTTAAGTTACATTGTTATCAAATATTTTTTCTAACTATGCATAGGTCGGTCAAAGATTGCAAAAAGGTCATTCTGATGTGACCTGTAATGGGGTGTCTTCAGTGGTAGTGATTTTAATGAGTTTTGTTTATTTAAAGCATTAATTGTTTATTGTTAAGCAAGTTTATCTCTGTCAATGTCAATGTGCAGGTACCTGCCAACTTGTCTCGCATCCAAATATAGATGTGTACGCGCAGAACTTGTATCTGATTTTAATAAGATCGAGATAATCTAAGCATGTGATTAATCCTGTTTTCTTTATTTGAAGCATTAATTGTTTATTGTTAAGCAAAGTTTATCTCTGCAGCTTTGTAATATGCAGCTACTAACTCACTCGTCTCACATCAAAACACAGGCTGTGTACTCATGGCCAGATACCCCGGGAGTATGCTGATCACTGTGTTGGATTAACGAGACTGATTAATGCGTGATTTTGGTAATTTGTTGCATATAGGGGGGGCCGGAATCGGAGTGCGAGACTGTTGGATTAACAGTCTAAATAGCACTGATTTAATCGGTTCCCTTCATTCGTGTCGGATAAAGCGATTGTCAGATTAACTAGTGTCGGATTAACAGACTTGACTGTATATCCTTTCCTAGCATTATCCCACGATAGCTTCCAGTCTCTTTCGTACCCAAACAGAGTGCATTCTAACACCATGTGCACACTCATCCCAGAGGGGGGGCACGGGTTTAACGCCGCTTTTAACAGTATTCCAGTCATATCAAGGCGTGTCAGCTTAATGTGGGAGGAAAGCCCCAAGTTATGCAGGTCTCAGACGTTGACCACTTCGGTGAAACCCACGAGCACGGGTATGGTGCTGACAAACCTAGAAACATAATCGGGGCGAACCGGGATTCGAACCCACAATCATAGGTGTCTGGCGTGCCCAAGGGACAGCAACTCTGCACAGCGAATCACGGAGCCTTAGACGACTGGGCCACCCGTGCCCCCTTAACTCTATAAATGCATACTGATATAGACCTGTAAAGATCCGGGGTAGAAATGGTCTTCAACAACCCATGCTTGCTGCAAAAGGTGACTGACTATGCTTGTCGTAAAAAGGATCGGGTGGTCAGGATCACTCACTTAGTTTATACCTGTCATCATATCCCAATTGGGTGAATCGATGCTCATGATGTCAATCACTGGATTGTCTGGTCCAGATTTGATTATTATAAAAATCTAAAAATTTTCCATAGAGCACCAGTTCACCAATTAATTATTGTCTAATACTTTTCATGTCAAAACATCAGACAGATATATATTGCTTTTAGTCTGGGCAATGAATGGCTTTATCCCCCAGCAATTACCTAGGGAGATAAAAACAAAAATAACCGTCAAAATATTTGTTTGAACAAGCTATATATATGTATTTTATTCATACAGATCAAATTAAATAGAATACATTATATGAATTTGTCCATTTGTAAGATGAAAATATTATTATTTAAAATGAACTTAAAAATATCACAGACTTCTTAATAAACAACGCAAAATATGCAAAATATGTCCCATCAGTGTAAAACTATCTAGAAGAATTTCCCACAGCAAGGGCGGTTGAAATCTTTGAAAATTGGGAAGGGAATATGGTTTCCTCCATAGATAATTGAATCTTTTGTCTGCGTTACATAAAAACTTGATGACATCAGACTACTCAGGACAATAATAGGAAAACAATTCAGTTAACAATCATAGGTATCCATATTGAATATGTTTCGAAAACTACTTTATTCAAGTCATTCTAAAGAATAGAAGACTCAATTAGTACAAGCACAACAACAGGCCATATTTGTCTATTTTCTGCCAAGCCATACAATTATAAACTGTCTTATTGTTTTACAGTTTTGCCTAATATATAAATACATACAACTCAATTGTTATTCCCTTCCTGGTCAGCATGACGTTACCAGTGTTTGCATTGGTCACCACAATAAGGGGGTCCTTGGACGCGTTAGCCGCGAGTGCCTTAGGTGCTAGGCTACCTAGTGGGGTTTGGGTGCACGTCCAACACCCCCTCCCCGTCCCAGAAATTTTTAAAAATGTAGACCTGAAATGCTGTTTTTTAAGCCATTCTGTGCATTAATAAAGTGTCTGGTTTAAATCTTTAAGTGTGTTTTTTTGTGTGTATCACATGGATTTTGGGAGATAAGAGGAACAAAACAAAACAAGTTATGCCTACAGTAAACTTGTTACAAATTGGAAAATGGGTCAGCCTAAAGGGTGAGTGAGTGAGTTGGGTTTAACGCCGCTTTTAACATCATTCGAGTCATATCAGGGCATGTCAGCTTAAAGTGGGAGGAAAGCCTGAAGTGATGCAGGTCTTAGACGTTTACCACTTCGGTGAAACCCACGAGCACGGGTATGGTGCTGACAAACCTAGAAACATAATCGGGGCGAACCGGGATTCGAACCCACAACCATAGGTTACTGGCGTGTCCAGGGGACACAACTTAGGCCTAAAGGGACGGATGAAGGTTGTTTTTTTTGCATCCCAGCTTTTTTCAGTGTGTATATTTGTATATGGGATATAAAAGATATATAAATACAAACTGATTACTGAACACATTTCACCAAAAAGCTCATAATGAGAAGACAAAGTCATCCATATCCCCTGCCCTGAGGACAGATAGAATGAATGATTCAAAATCATCTATCAATGGTTAACATTAATGTACTTTGATAGTAATTGTCAGGTGGCAACTTATCTAATTATTCATTTTAATGAATACGCAGATTGATGGTAATTTAGAGAGATGATCTAGGTCATTTTTCACATAACACTAAACTTTATAGTTACGGTACCATACAATCAATAAAGAATGCAGTACAATCAGACAGTATAAGAATACCGTATTTCCTCTAATAGACGCAGGCCTCTAATAGAAGCCGGGTTGATCAATTGATACAATTAATTATCCCATTTTGGAACCTTAAATTACATATTGAGGATTCCCTTTCTCTTCCAGTAGCTCTACGTGTGTCGGAAAACGGTCCTCGATCCGATATGTCACAAGTGGGTGGCTTTGACTTAACATTTGAAAGTTCGGTAAGAGGTTTTTATATTTACAGAAGTCATTGGTATTGGAGGTATTAATAGAAGCCGGGCCTCCAATAAACGCCGGGTGAAAGGCTTGTCCAAAATAAATAGAAGCCCGGGCGTCTAATAGAGGAATTACGGTAAGACTGCTCATGGCTCTAGAGGCACTATTATCCCGGATCAGAGACTTACCGAGATCTGTCGGGAATGATAGAAAACAGAATTTTCCACTTTTTATACTTAGAGACAGACACACTGCTATCACTGCTATCACTGGGCCTATCATAGCACAAATAAAAATTATTCCTAAATATTTTGTACAGAAAGAGGGGTTCCAGTGATGACACCAGGGCCCACTTGCACAGAACAATCTTAGCGCTAAGACTATCTTAAGCCATGCTAGAGTATGGGAGTTACGATCATCTTAGCGCTAATATCACTTTGTGCAAGTGGGCCCTGGTGATTCCGGAAAGGGTAAGAACGCCCTGGCCCTAAAGCACTCGCCGATCACATAATTTGCATAAAATATAATCCTGTTAAACAGGCCCAATATTTTGAAAAGCCACATCAAGTCTATACTGTCCACTGCAACAAGGGAACTCGGTCACTGCCTGTCAAAATCTCCTTATTGCTTAATTAGCATTATTATGCATAGTACGATAATTACAATGACTTGGACGGCATTGTCTGAGAATGGGATTCCCAGAAAGCAATTGCCACAGACTCTGCAAACAGACATCATGGTGCCAAACGAAGACCCCAAATCCCCTTGGCAAGCAGCTAATTCAAATTTCATTGTTATAAGCTAGTAACCATAGGATATCTAGGTATTGACAGGCTATCAATCCCTCGCTCAAATTACGTATCTGAGCCCTTCATTGCGGACATTCAGTGCCCAAATGTCAGCCATTTCAGCCTCTTTAAAAAGCATTAGTCAAATGTTAGGCATGGAGTGCCTGAAATAGCCCCATGCTGGACCTGCCATCACGGGAATGGTGCTGACATGCTACCTCTCATTAAAGGCCTCATGGTTCAATCCTGATCAGTTCGACCAGTCGGAACATTTAACACCCAACATTTGGTAGCTGTTTCACAGTCCCTGAACCATGCTTTTATCCCTCCTGCCCAGCCCTTAATGCAATGCTATAGCTCCAAATGAAACAAGTCTATATTTTCCACACATTCAATGGTGAATCTCATCTCAAAATCCCATCCCAGCCTCTTCAAAATAAATTGAGTTGTTTCTGTCAAAAATCGTACATTTTCAAAGACTGCATTAGTCTAAGTGAGAGGCTGAATGGTGTCAAACGTCAGGCCCTATATTCTAGAATATCATGATTGCTTGAAAAGAACAAGTGCTGCTCTTCTGAGGTTTTAGCTGCAGGGGACCCCCTGAAGATCCGGGGTAGAACTCGTCTTCAGCAATCCATGCTTGCCCTAAGAGGCAAACCAATGGTATCAGGTGGTCAGACTTGCTGACTTGGTAGATGCATGACATTGTATCCTAATTGAGAAGATCCATGCTCATCATCTCGTTCAGCATATTACATAGTAGCATATTCCGGGGTAGAATAGGTCTTCAACAACCCATGCTTGTCGTAAAAGGCGACAATGCTTGTCGTAAGAGGTGACTAACGGGATCGGGTGGTCAGACTCGTTGACTTGGTTGATGCATGTCATCTATCCCAATTGTGTAGATCGATGCGCATGATATTAATCACGGGATTGCCTGGTCCAGACTCGATTATTTACAGATTGCAGGTCACCAAAATGCATTTTCACAATCAAAACATCTTTAAACTTTATCAAATAATGCACATGGCGCTCGTCTTTTTGCCTTTCAGTGTATTGTGTTGTTATGCAGTACAGAGGTCGATTCAAAATTCAAAATATTCAACATATCACAACAAAACGAATAAAAAAGACGGCTATGTAATAGCCATTAATAGGTTCAAAATATGGATGTTGTACGTGGTGGTCATGTTTAACATCATATCAAAAGTTTTGATATGATTCAAAACCATATTACAGTAGACTAGGTTTATAACGAACACGCTTATAACGAACTGACGGATATAGCGAACTTATTTTTAGTCCCGGCCATTTGATGTATATATGCTGTATATATGCTTATAACGAACTACGGTTATTACAAACTAAAATTAGTGGTCCCTTTGAGTTCGTTATAACCGTAGTTTACTATTCTTTCATAACGATACATGTAGTAATGGGCCAATTCAACACACAGAAGACTGATAGCAACCATTGCAGCATTGTTTTGGAAAGGAAAGATAACTCTTCAAATAAAATCCAGACAATATTAGTCATAGAACTAAATATCAGTACCAAATGAAAAACAGAAAAACAAAATTATTGTTTGTTCTGAATAAAAGACAATCACATGGCATGTCTAAATGACTTGCACTCTGCTGAATAACATCATTAAACCTTTAATTGTCTAACAGGAATATAATTTTTTACTTCATTTTTGAGACCACACATTTATGGTTTGTAGTTTTATAGTCCTTTCGTCAGTCAACAATAGGTTTGTGTAGCCAAATATTTTTAAAATGAGTTTGGCATAGAGATGTTTGGGATGGTTAGTGGGGAAAAAATGATGCTAATACAGCTTTCAGTGCAAGATATCCGGTTTCTTTACATCAATGTGTACTTGTATTTAAAGACGGAAGGCTATGTTCTCTCTATGTCATAAGTTTGTTTGTTTGTTGTTTAACGCCGCACTCAGCAATATTCCAGCTATATGACAGCGGTCTGTAAATAATCAAGTCTGGACCAGACAATCCAGTGATTGACATCATAAGCATCGATCCACGCAATTGGGATCGATGACATGCATTAACCAAGTCAGCGAGCCTGACCCGTTAGTCGCCTCTTGCCACAAGCAAAGTCGCCTTTTATGTCTCTGTACTAATTGAGTCTTCTATTCTTTAGAATGAATTGAATAAAGTAGTTTTCGAAACATATTCAATATGGATACCTATGATTGTTTACTGAACTGTTTTCCTATTATTGTTCTGAGTAGTCTGATGTCATCAAGTTTTTATGTAATGCAGACTAAAGATTCAATTATCTATGGAGGAAACCATATTCCCTTCCCAATTTTCAAAGATTTCAACCGCCCTTGCTGTGGGAAATTCTTCTAGATAGTTTTACACTCGCTGGTGGGACATATTTTGCATATTTTGCGTTGTTTATTAAGAAGTCTGTGATATTTTTAAGTTCATTTTGAATAAAAATATTTTCATCTTACAAATGGACAAATTCATATAATGTATTCTATTTAATTTGATCTGTATGAATAAAATACATAAATATAGCTTGTTCAAACAAATATTTTGATGGTTATTTTTGTTTTTATCTCCCTAGGTTATTGCTGGGGGATAAAGCCATTCATTGCCCAGACTAAAAGCAATATATATCTGTCTGATGTTTTGACATGAAAAGTATTAGACAATAATTAATTGGTGAACTGGTGCTCTATGGGAAATTTTAGATTTTTATAATGAGAATAATTTGTACATGACCTTTTGGTTTTAGCTTACATTTTAGATTTGTTTGTTTATTTGTTGTTTGATGCCGCACTTAGCAATATTCCAGCTATATGACAGCGGTCTCCAAATAATCAAGTCTGGACCAGACAATCCAGTGATTGAAATCATGAGCATCGATCCACGCAATTGGGATCGATGACATGCATCAACCAAGTCAGCGAGCCTGACCCGTTCGTCGCCTCTTGCCACAAGCAAAGTCGCCTTTTATGGCAAGCAGGGGTTGCTGAGGACCTTCTCTACCTACACAGGTCCTACGTCATAAGAGATTAATTTGGAGTGAGTGAATGAGTATGGTTTTACGCTGCTTTTAGCAATATTCCAGCAATATCACAGCAGGGGACACAGAAATGGGTTTCACACATTGAACCCATGTCGGGAATTGAACCCGGTTCTTCGGCGTGACGAGCGAACGCTTTAACCACTAGGCTACGTGACTGCCCCTTGTCTGCATGGTCCAGAATTGACCATTTACATATAGATGGGGTATTGCTGAGTGTGGCATTAAACAAACAATAACAAATAATTTCCAAGGACATCTATTATAGAAAAGTACCAAATGGGATTCTTGTAAAGAACGAAATATAAGGTCAGACAGATTAAAGAATGATTCAGATCCAGGTCTGGAAAATGTAAAGGGGAAAACCTATTGACATTTCAATACATCGTTATAATTATCAGTTGTTAGTTATAAAGAAAAAATGGATTACAGTTCTAGATGTGGACAGGACCACTACGTTTTATCTAAAGAAAGGTTCTGTGTTGAATTGATCAATGACAAAGTATTTAACTGCTTCGAACCCAAAAACGTGAAACCATTATATTTTTTTCGGAACAAAAACCAACACGACACTTCACTTCAGATAAAACCCATCTATCTTCCTTTTATTCCAAAGAAAAAAACCTGCCTACTAGCAGGAAAGTTCTGGCGCAAGAAATATATTACATTTCACAAAAACCAACAACTCATCGTCACCTTGGTATTATCTTATTGCAGAAATTTTTGTGGTAATCAGAATTATGCATTCAAAGTTGTCATTTTCATTTAAAGGTGAACTAAATACATACACAACTGAGCAAAATATTTTTACCAAATACACGAAAACCTCTTACAGAGGTCTTCGTCCAGGTTTTGACTTGGTGTAATAAAAGCGATTAAACACTTTCCACAATTATAAGAAATATCCGCGAGTACCTTGTAAGATTCCAAAATCACAAGCAAGTGTTCATTAATCACTATCAGATAGTGATGGTACAAGGTGTTCACAAAAAAGTGTGTGCATGCTGCATCACTGGTGGCACTGGTCACAAACACATGCAAAGGCAAGTCAATTGTTCACCTGGAGAAATATGGGAACATAGAGTGCACAATAAAATACATCTTCCTGAGGCAAGAGCACCAATAGCTTTTTTAACAAAGTCTTGTTTCCACCTTTGACACACCAAGCCCCTCCCTGTGCTAAATATGATTGGACTTTCGCACATATCGATAGTCCAATCAGAGAATGTTTCACAAAATCAACATCCACGGCTGGTGCACCTTCGTATGAAAGTGATTTACCACTGCCTGTCCTTGTTGACAGGAATATGTCTTTTTTATCTATTAAACCCCGAAACGATTGCCTATGTTTTTGTGTCAGGGATAAAATCACGAATGTTTTCATTATCTTATCAACTAGATCCTCACTTATGGTAGTCACCATCTTTGTGAAGCTATGTGAGACAAGAACAGCAATCTGATTGGATATTGCATTTTCATTACAAGGGGCACAACTCGTGATCTACGCAAGGTGGCGCCAGAGTCGGGCCGGGAAAAGTGGCCTTGACGTGGCAAGGGTAGAAACTAGGCTTTGAAATAGGCTAGTGGACACGCTTGCCTCGGTAAGTGGGATAAAATAGGGTCCTGCATCGGACATCATTATGTCACTGATGACATTAAATTTGGAAATGTCTTCCACAAGTCAACCAAGAAACCTTAGGAAAGATTTTCTTTCAGGGCCTGAGTAAAGAAAGGGCAGAAAAACGATTCTTTGAAAAAAATCCATTTCAGCTCAATAAGCAGACAAGTGATTTCAATTCCAGGGATTTGTCCAGGGACAAGTTCACAATTTCATATTTCCATACCCCTTCCAAAAACTATTGCTTCTTCCAAAGGGGTAAAAATGAGCATTTTTAAACAGTATATCTTATATGTTACTTCTGCAAGCATTAGGGTGGGCTCAACCTTAAAGCAAGACAAAAACCTTTTCTGGCTAAAAGAAATCAAGCAGGGTTCTGAACAAGAGTGGACAGGGACCACTTCAGCATAAATACATGGGGTCATTTTCAAACCGCATGGGTCCACACTCTGAGAGATCCTATAAAACTTACAACCCAATATGCAGGTCATTGATGCAGAATCACCGTCCCCAAATAACGTCAGCAATACCCCGGATGTTTCACATGGCATCTTTGTCAGATGTACTATAATGTATTACAGCAGCAAGCTTGTTTGTGATCACTGCCGTTAGCATGTCTCTTCAAGGTTGTTTGTTTGGTTTGTTGTTTAACTCTTTACTCAGCAATATTCCAGCTATATGACGGCAGTCTGTAAATAATCGAGTCTGGACCAGACAATCTAGTGATTGACATCATGAGCATCGATCCAAGCAATTGGGATCGATGACATGCATCAACCAAGTCAGCGAGCCTGACCACCCGACCCTTTTAGTCGCCTCTTACGACAAGCATAGTCTCCTCTTACGACAAGCATAGTCTCCTATTACGACAAGCATAGTCTCCTCTTACGACAAGCATAGTCGCCTCTTATGACAGTGAGTGAGTGAGTGAGTTGGGTTTAACGCCTCTTTTAACATTATTCCAGTTATATCACGGCGTGTCAGCTTAATGTGGGAGGAAAGCCCGAAGTGATGCAGGTCTCAGACGTTTACCACTTCGGTGAAACCCACGAGCACGGGTATGGTGCTGACAAACCTAGAAACATAATTGGGGCGAACCGGGATTCGAACCCACAATCATAGGTTTCTGGCGTGCCCAAGGGACGCAACTCTGCACAGCGAATCGTGGCGCCTTAGACGACTGGGCCAGCTGTGCCCCCCAGCTTATGACAGACTGATAGTAAAGTGGGATGATAAAGGCAGCGCCAAGGAGGAAGTTTACATTCAATAATTGAAGCAGCTGGCAGAGTGATGTAAAATAGTTTTGAGACAAACAGGACTCCCATAATTTAAAAAATAAACCCATCTACATGAATGCGCCCGATGTCCCACTGAGCGAAAATATTATGCACCAATCAATAAATTATTCTCGGCAGAACACTGTAATAGGTAATTGGCATTTCTTAGAGGTTTTTGTTTTCACCTTGTCTGAAGTTAAACTCTAACAGACTATCTGCCATCAAAATGACAAGAGCAAAGTGTCGGTCCATGTGTCATAAGAGGCATGTACTTTGACTTGCAGGTGCCACACACAAGATTCTAGTGTCTCTCCAACAGAGGCTGCAGCATCATCAACTTCCTCCTCTGAACTACCATTCACCAATCAGAGCACTGGATATGCTTCAGCCGTGGTTATTTGTAGTCCAGTGTTTCATAATCGTCTAGCACAGGTGTCTGCCACTATTATATGTGTAATACTAGTCTTTGAACAAACAACATTTTCATGTACTTTAAGATAATTGTCCAAGAGATATTGTTTCTCACATCAAGTTTTTACAAATAGAAAAAAGAATTTGTTTGGTACTGACATATAAGCAATCCGATGTGATAACAAAATTTACAAAAAGAACAATAAAAATACACTGCTGGTGATCTGAAGCAACATTGGCTAGGTGACTTCTCCAGGATTATCATGTTACAAGCCATGTTCAAATTACATAAGGGGCAGTGGGGTAGCCTGGTTGTTAAAGCGCTCGCTCGTCATGCCGAAGACCCGGGTTCGATTCCCGACATGGGTACAATGTGTGAAGCCCATTTCCGGTGTCCCCCATTGTGATATTGCTGGAATATTGCTAAAAGCGGCGTAAATCCATACTCACTCACACTCACTTAAAATAAATCTCTTATGACGTAGGACCTGTGAAGGTAGAAAAGGTCCTCAGCAACCCATGCTTGCCATAAAAGGCGACATTGCTCGTGGCAAGAGGCGACTAACGGATCAGGCTCGCTGACTTGGTTGATGCATGTCATCGATCCAAATCGCGTGGATCGATGCTCATGATTTCTGGATTGTCTGGTCCAGACTCAAATTACAGATAACATATTTGGCATAAAGAACTCCCACCTTTTGACATCTGTTATTCAGGTGTCTATCTGATGGAACAAGTTTTTTTCTTGTATAGATCATCTTGCTTCCAAATACCAGACAACCAGGTGTCACCTTACCCTGCAAACTTTTCTTGTTACGAAACTTGACATCGTCAAGGACAAATAGACTGAAATATATCACTCATCTGCTTCTAATCCAGTAAATGTAAGGACTACTCATGGAGGTTGGGCGTCAGGTGTTGAGTGTCAGGTGTGCGCATGTGGAGTGTGGTGTGTGGTGTGTGGTGTGGTGTGTATTGTGTGTGGTGTGTGGTGTGGGGTGTATTGTGTGTGGTGTGTGGTGTGTGGTGTATGGTGTGTGGTGTGTGGGGTATGGTGTGTGGTGTGTGGGGTATGGTGTGTGGTGTGTGGGGTATGGTGTGTGGTGTGTGGTGTGTGGGGTATGGTGTGTGGGGTATGGTGTGTGGTGTGTTGTGTGTGGGGTATGGTGTATGGTGTGTGGGGTATTGTGTGTGGTGTGTGGAGTATGGTGTATGGTGTGTGGGGTATGGTGTGTGGTGTGTGGGGTATGGTGTGTGGTGTGTGGAGTATGGTGTATGGTGTGTGGGGTATGGTGTGTGGTGTGTGGGGTATGGTGTGTGGTGTGTGGTGTTTGGGGTATGGTGTGTGGTGTATGGTGTGTGGTGTGTGGGGTATGGTGTATTGTGTGTGGTGTGTGGTGTGTGGTGTATGGTGTGTGGTGTATGGTGTGTGGTGTGTGGTGTGTGGGGTATGGTGTGTGGTGTATGGTGTATGGTGTGTGGTGTACTGTGTGTGGTGTGTGGGGTATGGTGTGTGGTGTATGGTGTGTGGTGTGTGGGGTATGGGGTATGGTGTGTGGGGTATGGTGTGTGGTGTGTGGTGCATGGTGTGTGGTGTGTGGGGTATGGTGTGTGGTGTATGGTGTGTGGTGTGTGGTGTGTGGGGTATGGTGTGTGGTGTATGGTGTATGGTGTGTGGTGTGTGGTGTATGGTGTGTGGTGTGTGGTGTGTGGGGTATGGTGTGTGGGGTATGGTGTGTGGTGTGTGGGGTATGGTGTATGGTGTGTGGGGTATTGGGTGTGGTGTGTGGTGTGTGGTGTGTGGGGTATGGTGTGTGGTGTGTGGGGTATGGTGTATGGTGTGTGGGGTATGGTGTGTGGTGTGTGGTGTGTGGTGTATGGTGTATGGTGTATGGTGTGTGGGGTATTGTGTGTGGTGTGTGGAGTATGGTGTATGGTGTGTGGGGTATGGTGTGTGGTGTGTGGGTTATGGTGTGTGGTGTGTGGAGTATGGTGTATGGTGTGTGGGGTATGGTGTGTGGTGTGTGGGGTATGGCGTGTGGTGTGTGGTGTTTGGGGTATGGTGTGTGGTGTATGGTGTGTGGTGTGTGGGGTATGGTGTATTGTGTGTGGTGTATGGTGTGTGGTGTATGGTGTGTGGTGTATGGTGTATGGTGTATGGTGTGTGGTGTGTGGTGTATGGTGTATGGTGTGTGGTGTTTTGGGTATGGTGTGTGGGGTATGGTGTGTGGTGTGTGGTGTGTGGTGTATGGTGTGTGGTGTATGGTGTGTGGTGTATGGTGTGTGGGGTATGGTGTGTGGTGTGTGGGGTATGGTGTGTGGTGTATGGTGTGTGGGGTATGGTGTGTGGTGTGTGGGGGATGGTGTGTGGTGTGTGGGGTATGGTGTGTGGTGTATGGTGTGTGATGTGTGGTGTGTGGGGTATGGTGTGTGGTGTATGGTGTGTGGTGTGTGGTGTGTGGGGTATGGTGTGTGGTGTGTGGTGTGTGGTGTATGGTTTGTGGTGTGTGGTGTGTTGTGTGTGGTGTGTGGGGTATGGTGTGTGGTGTATGGTGTGTGGTGTATGGTTTGTGGTGTGTGGTGTGTGGTGTGTGGTGTGTGGGGTATGGTGTGTGGTGTGTGGGGTATGGTGTGTGGTGTGTGGGGTATGGTGTGTGGTGTGTGGGGTATGGTGTGTGGTGTGTGGTGTGTGGGGTATGGTGTGTGGGGTATGGTGTGTGGTGTGTTGTGTGTGGGGTATGGTGTATGGTGTGTGGGGTATTGTGTGTGGTGTGTGGAGTATGGTGTATGGTGTGTGGGGTATGGTGTGTGGTGTGTGGGGTATGGTGTGTGGTGTGTGGAGTATGGTGTATGGTGTGTGGGGTATGGTGTGTGGTGTGTGGGGTATGGTGTGTGGTGTGTGGTGTTTGGGGTATGGTGTGTGGTGTATGGTGTGTGGTGTATTGTGTGTGGTGTGTGGGGTATGGTGTGTGGGGTATGGTGTGTGGGGTATGGTGTGTGGTGTGTGGTGTATGGTGTATTGTGTGTGGTGTATGGTGTATTGTGTGTGGTGTGTGGAATATGGTGTGTGGTGTGTGGTGTGTGGGGTATGGGGTATGGTGTGTGGTGTGTGAGGGTATAGGGTGTAGTATGACAGACATAATGAGTTTCTCAGTAACGATTGATAAAGGCTACAAACATCCAAGAATAATGATGGAGCCATGGAATAAAGCTAGCAGACAGGCAGCTTAATCACATACACATTACATTCGTCACTACATTCCAAATACACAAGACTCACAAGACCATGGTGAGTTCAACGTCACAATCAAAATTATTGCACTCATCTAGTGAAAACAAAACCCAGGCAGTCTTACTAAAGTGTTTTCTAAAATATCTAAATGCAATATACTTATATCTTGTTTAAATTACTCATGCACTGTATTAAAACCACCACTATATGTTATGGTTCAGTGGAAGATCTTGGACAGAATTGGTCTTCAGTAACCCATGCTTGTTGTATAAAGGCAACTGAGGGCGTTGGGTGGTCAGGCTCCTTACTTGGATGATGCATTTCATCTAGGGCTGGGGATAGTTCAAATTAACTACCAGGGGTTCCTGACCCCCTATTACCCTCACCTATCCAGGTACCCGCTGTAGGTCTCAAGAGTTGGGTACAGAATGTCCAAGTGGGAATTGTTTTACCACAGCCCTGGCAACCCTATTACCCTAACCTATCCAGGTACCCGCTATAGATCTCAAGAGTTGGGTACAGAATGTCCAAGTGGGAATTGTTTTACCACAGCCCTGGCAACCCTATTCCCCTTACCTATCCAGGTACCCGCTGTAGGTCTCAAGAGTTGGGTACAGAATGTCCAAGTGGGAATTGTTTTACCACAGCCCTGGCAACCCTATTACCCTAACCTATCCAGGTACCCGCTGTAGGTCTCAAGAGTTGGGTACAGAATGTCCAAGTGGGAATTGTTTTACCACAGCCCTGGCAAAAACTATCTAGATACACGTATAATTGATCTGATCATGCTTACACCGAAGTTGTAAAGATGGGAAGAAATAACAACACATGGCACCATATTGCAAAATCATATATCGATAAATGGGTTAAACAGAAATTTAAAAAGCAAAAACAGGAAATCACAGCATCACATATTCTTATTACTTTGGAGTTTAATTAAAATAAAAAACAAAACAATTTCTCATTTTTTTAATAAACTTCTGTTTATGACCACATACATTTCACAACATACAAAGTTTGGTAACCAGTCATGAAAGTGAAGGATGTTGATATTAGAATAAAAACATGTTTACATATCTGTGCAGTGTTTACTTTAAAAAGCATTTGGCATTTTTAAGACACAATGTGGCAGACACTACCTTCTGTCTCTGTTTGTCTGAGATGGGGAGCATACTTCAACAACGAATATTCCAAGATAAAGATTTCCACAGGGTGGTCTTTAACCCAAGGAATTGTCAAATATGGCAAAACACTTTCCCTACAAAAGAAGAGACTCTCTTCTGTCTGTTCTCACCATGTGTCTCAATGATTGGTGAGTCATTGCACAGAACTGACACTGAAAGACTTCCTAATTTTTAAAAGATGTTTCCTTAAGTTAATCGGCATTAACTTGCCTCATGAGGTCTTTGTTTTCTTTACCCTTTTTTTCTAAAAAAAGCTCCACTCATCAAGAGAATTATACGATGTTTCCAAGTTTCAGATTTCAACCACTGTCAAAAAGTCCAAGCACATCAGCAACAACACAGACTTCGCAATGGCTGAGTAAACTGAAAGTTATTCATACCTTTCAAATCAAACCAGTTATTTACTCTTCAAATATGGAGGTCTATGTAGAGAAGGACATGGAGAACTATGAGAACAATAAGGAGGACTGAGATGGGGGACCATGAGGAGGAGGACTATGAGGAGAACCATAAAGAGGAGAACTATGTGGAGGACTATGTGGGGGGGGACTATGTGGTGGACAATGAGGAGAACCATGAGGAGGGGAACCATAAGGAGGACGACTATGAGAACCATGTGGAGGAGGACTATGAGAACCGTAAGGAGGAGAACTATGTGGAGGACAATGAGGAGAACCATGAGAACTATGTGGAGGACCATGAGGAGAACCATGAGGAGAACTATGTGGAGGACTATGAGGAGAACCATGAGGAGGAGAACTATGTGGAGGACTATGAGGAGAACCATGAGGAGGAGAACTATGTGGAGGACAATGAGGAGAACCATGAGGAGGGGAACCATAAGGACGACTATGAGAACCATGTGGAGGAGGACTATGAGGAGAACCATGAGGAGGAGAACTATGTGGAGGACAATGAGGAGAACTATGAGAACTATGTGGAGGACTATGAGGAGAACCATGAGAACTATGTGGAGGACTAAGAGGAGAACCATGAGGAGAACTATGTGGAGGACTATGAGGAGAACCATGAGGAGAACTATGTGGAGGACTATGAGGAGAACTATGTGGTGGACAATGAGGAGAACCATGAGGAGAACTATGTGGAGGACTATGAGAACCATGAGGAGAACTATGTGGAGGACTAGGAGGAGAACCATGAGGAGAACAATGTGGAGGACTATGAGGAGAACTATGTGGTAGACAATGAGGAGAACCATGAGGAGAACTGAGGAGAACCATGAGGAGAACCATGAGGAGGAGAACTATGTGGAGGACTATGAGGAGAACCATGAGGAGGAGAACTATGTGGAGGACAATGAGGAGAACCATGAGGAGGGGAACCATAAGGAGGACGACTATGAGAACCATGTGGAGGAGGACTATGAGGAGAACCATGAGGAGGAGAACTATGTGGAGGACAATGAGAACTATGAGAACTATGTGGATGACTATGAGGAGAACCATGTGGAGGAGAACTATGTGGAGGACTATGAGGAGAACCATGAGAACTATGTGGATGACTATGAGGAGAACCATGTGGAGGAGAACTATGTGGAGGACAATGAGGAGAACAATGTTGTGGACAGTGAGGAGAACCATGTGGTGGACAATGAGGAGAACCATGAGGAGAGAATTATGTCGAGGACTATGAGGAGGAGAACTATGTGGAGGACTATGAGAACCACAAGGAGAACTATGTGGTGGACTATGAGGAGAACCACGAGGAGGAGAACTATGTGGTGGACTAAGAGGAGAACCATGTTGAGGAGAACTATGTGGAGGACTATGAGGAGAACCACAAGGAGAACTATGTGGAGGAATATGAGGAGAACCATGTGGAGGAGAACTATATGGAGGACTATGAGGAGAACCACGAGGAGAACTATGTGGTGGACTATGAGGAGAACCATGTGGAGGAGAACAATATGGAGGACTATGAGGAGAACCATGTGGTGGACAGTGAGAACCATGAGAACTATGTGGAGGACTATGAGGAGAACCATGAGGAGGAGAACTATGTGGAGGACTATGAGAACTATGAGGAGAACTATGTGGAGGACCATGAGGAGAACTATGTGGTGGACTATGTTGAGGACTATGAGGAGAACCATGAGGAGGAGAACTATGTGGAGGACTATGAGAACCGTTTGGAGGAGAACTATGTGGAGGACTATGAGAACCGTTTGGAGGAGAACTATGTGGAGGACTATGAGGAGAATCACGAGGAGAACTATGTGGAGGACTATGAGGAGAACCATGTGGTGGACGTCTATGAGGAGAGCCATGTTGAGGAGTACCATGTGGGGGAGAACTATGTGGAGGACTATGAGGAGAACCATGTGGTGGACGTCTATGAGGAGAACCATGTTGAGGAGTACCATGTGGAGGAGAACTATGTGGAGGAGAGAGACGTACACTCTGGCACAAGTAAGCAAAAATGCTTTGCATAACATTCAATATTTCTTTCATACAATAGCATTACTTTAAACCTGCAAGAGTAGAGAAACATCATATAATTTCATTCTTACAATCTTAATGTCACAAGTATATATTACAAGAATTTAAAAAACAAAAAAAGGATACAAACATCAAAAGACACAGGGATTGAAATTTGAAGATCCATCCACTGTAAGAAAATATCTTACTAATTGAAGAACAAACTACTATCAGCAAAGTCTAAGTCGAAATGTCAGAAAGTTCATATTAAGAACTGTATATACCTTGCACGTTAATCCCACCCTGTGTTATGTAGACATACCATTCTATATACATATATATATTAACTCTATCACTTTCTCAGGATTCACCTGATGAAGGAACAAGAAGTAGCTCTGAAACATTGTGACAAAGTCAGTGAGTGAGTGAGTGAGTATGGTTTTACGCCGCTTTTAACAATATTCCAGCAATATCACGGCAGGGGACACCAGAAATGGGCTTCACACATTGTACCCACACTCGGGAATCGAACCCGAGTGTTCTGCGTGACGAGTGAACGCTTAAACCTCGCCCCTCATTGTGACAAAGAATAAAAGAAGCTGCAATCCATAAAAAAAAAGTCATGTATTTATGTCCAAGCACATTTTACTGCAACACACCATCTTCACAAAGTCAGGATCACTGAGCTGATAATCATCCCTTCAAGACATTAACCAGTAGTCTCTTGCCAGGTAACTTGAATGCGACACCCCTATGCTGAATTCTACAAAGAAAATGTCATCAACACACTCACATGAATCAACACTACAAAACCAGTCCATAAACAACTCCAGGAGGATCAAGAGCTTCTATGTAAACAAACAACAGAACCTGCACATTCCAACATGCAAACCCAGAGCCTTGATGAGGTGGAGATAATTACCTGAATCACCCAAATAAGCATTCCAGTTATGGAACACACAGGATGTATCTTAACTATGAAACTGGAGCCCTGCTTTTAAGTACTGAGCCTATGGTACCAATGTTAACAGCCTGCTAGCATCACTTGAGTTGTTGGGCCAGTCAGTCAGGTAAAGACAACAAGCTGTAGCAGTGAGCTTATCAACAGAACTACTGCAAAAAGTCAGATAACTATGTGACGGATGATGATGGCCCTGTCTTCCCAAATACACTTCATAGATTGGTTGGTTGGTTGTTGTTTAAAGCTGCACCAGCAATATTCCAGCTATATGACGGTGGTCTGTAAGTAATCGAGTCTGGACCAGAAATGCAATGATTGATATCATAAGCATAGATCCAGGCAATTGGGATCGATGACATGCTTCAACCAAGTCAGCGAGCCAGACAACCCGATCCCGTTAGTTGCCCTTTACGACAAGCATAGTCGCCTGTTACGGCAAGCATGGGTTGCTGAAGATCTATTCTACCCCGAATCTTCACAGGGTCCCTACACACGGACCTTGTCTCCGGGAAGTATACCCATAAAATGTAAAGTGAGACAAACGAAAATTAAGCCAAGCATTCCAGAGCCACAACTGATCGTCACTCCGTCACATCCTTTCTCCCTGAACATACACAACCCCTACTTTTCATATTTCAGCCTAAAAGGTTTTCACATGTTATCCCGACTATGTAATAAGATGCTCTAGATGTTTAACACAGTAAAGGCAGATGGTGTTAACACTGCAATCCTTCAACTGTCAGCATACGTTAATAGGGCTATTAAATGTTTCCTGAATGCATATGGCAGCCTGGTTCTTTTCAATTGGCATTACACATCTGATGTATGTACTGCACAATTCCGTTATTTTACTGAGTATGAATAATGAAATAATGTGTCTCCTAAGACTTAAACTGAAAATGGGTTATATTTTAGTTTAACTTTCCAACTTCCGAGTTTTCACTATTCTGCCAACCTGCTGCTATTTATGGCTCCCAAAGCCCAAAACAGCAGACTATTAATGGCTCCCAAAGCTGTGTACATGTAAACTCAATTTTAAAACGTATTATAGGAATCTAGGAGAAAAATGCTTTAAGTTTCGAAACCTCATTTCAAATTTGTGCCACAAACCACATGAAATGTATTACATAGCAGGAAGTTTTATTATATACAGATATTTACATAAACATTTGGCACAACATGGGGGCTGCCTCGGTTGCCTAAGAGACCCTGGGGTCGAAGTGACCCGGGTTGACACCCTGGGGTCGTGGAGACCCGGGTAAGATAACAATGTCCTGGGGTATTATGGACCCGGACTGTGTAGCTGTGAGAGGGATATGCCGGTCCTGGGGTCCGATGACCCGGACGATCCCTAGAGTTAAGCTAGTACTGGTCGTGCTGACCGGACAGTACCGAAATAGCGTAAGTTCTTTGGGGGCCACAAGCCTTCCATGCTCTGAGTATGGAGTGGCTTATGACGCCCAAACGAGGTTAGCAACCGAGAGCCCCCAAAGAATTAATATAGGTAAATAACATGAATATGGTACTTAGTGATGGTGACACATAGCCTTGTGGGCTTGCCCTAAGGTGGAGTCGGACGTTCTGATATACTTGGCGTAACAGTCCGACGTCCACCTGCCCATAGTCTTAATGAGGTGATCCTCGATGTGCACGGTGGCCGCCGTGGTAGCTGCTCCTATCCGGAATGAGTGCCCGGAGTAGTCGGCGGAGTTGTAGCCAGTCAACGTGAGGACCCTATCTAACCATGACAAAAACACAGTCCTGGATATTGGTAGATAGTCCCGACTGACGAACAGCGGATCCTGGTATGCAGCCCTGCACTGCGTTCTAATGGAATACAGTTTTGACAAGGCCGAGTAGGGACATGTCATAGTGTCAGTAGCGAATAAGGCAATGCGAACGCCTAGTCGGAAGGGATCAGTCTTAGACACTTTTAAGGTTATAACGCATGTTCTTTTATGGTGTACAAAACTAATGTCGCTCATAGTTATGTTCCTACTGGCATCAAAGTTGGCTGAACATGTGAGTTCACCGCATCTCAAGAATCCGAAGAACGCTGCAAGACACATACATTCCATTACCAAATCGTTGAAAGGACCGAACACGCCATCCCTGAGCCGCTTGATGATGTTACGTAGCACATGGTAAGTGATGGGGAGTCTCTTCCTCCGCTCTGGTGTGTGGGCCCGTTTGTATCCTCTGAGTAGAGTTTGAATCCGATTTAGGGCGCCGGTGGAGACATCGTCAAACAGTGTCCTGATGCCCGCTTGTAGGTACGTAAATCTGATTCCCGCCAGATAGGTCTTCACGGTGTCATGTGAGAGTTTGAGGAAGCCGAAACAATGTGCAAGAAAGTACTGCAGGTAGGCGTCGTTAACTGGTGGCAGGCCGCTGCTGGCACCCAGTGTGGTGAACAAACTGAACTTTAACATGAACTTTAGGTAGCACTGAAATCCTGTAGAATATGCTGTTCTTGTTTGTCGACTGATCGCAGCTGACCACAGGGTGTCCAGGTGACGATTCAGGTCCACATCACTTGTGAGCTGGGTGGGCAAGGCGTTGGATGGAGGTCTGCGTGGGGCGCCAGGGCTCGGAATTTCCTGAACTGCAAACGGGAAAGTGCATCAGCAATGTTATTTTGTACGCCTGGAACATGTTCAGCTAACACAATAAAGTTATTTACAGCTGCTTGCCATGTAAGGGTCCGCATCAGAGCCATAATGTCCATACATTTTGATCTACCCTTTTTGATAATACCCACAGTAGCTATATTGTCACAATGAAACAGTACTCTCTTCCGTGTCCAATGTCGTCCCCAGAGAATGGCCGACACCACAATAGGATAAAGTTCCAACCAAGCAATTGATTGTGCTGAGTCTTGACTGTTTATAACGTCCTTAGGCCACGCCTGGGCGAACCATGCCCCATCAAAATATCCCCCGTGTCCTACACTTCCCGCTGCATCCGTATACAGATTGAGATCCGGAGCTGATGTGATATGGTCGTCATGGAAAAACGAGATGCCATTCCACTGGTTCAGAAATTTTCTCCACATGTGCATCTCTATCCGACATTGCTTAGATATTCTGATATGATGATGCAACTTGACCACAGTGGTCGACAGTCGAATCAGGTAAGATAGGAATGATCTGCCTGGTACCACCACTCGACAAGCATAGTTTAAATGCCCTAACAAAGACAGCAAATCTCTCTTCGTACACTTCGTCCGAGTAGAAAATGATGTTAACATATCCGCTATCCTTGTCAACTTGTTCTCTGGCAACCGCGCCGTCATCGAGACTGAGTCCAAGATAATGCCCAGGTATTCTAAACAAGTTACCGGTCCTTCAGTCTTGTGAACAGCGAGTGGAATTTGTAGTTTGTCGAACAAGGTTAAGATGGCATCCATCGTTGTGCTAGCTTCATAACCGGGAGGATCAATAGTCAGGAAATCATCTAACAGATGCAGAATGTTTTTAACGCCGTAGTTGTATTGCAATATCCAGCAAACTGCTTGTGATAGGGTATCGAAAATCTTTGGACTGGATCTGCACCCGAACGCCAATCTAGTGTAGAAGTAGTACCTATCGTCCCATCGGAAACCAAAGAACGGCCAGTACCTGGGGTGCAGCGGAATCTGTTTGAATGCGTCGGTAATGTCCACCTTACACATTTGTGCACCATGTCCCAGTTGCTTAATAACCGAAATAGCATAGTCTATGGTCACATACGAGAGTGAAGCAGATTCTTTACTAATGAGATCATTGATACTTGCGGTGTGTTCCAAGTTATGAGGGGCTGACAGATCAAGGATTAGCCTCTTCTTGCCCGAGTACTTGCCCGTGGCAACTCCTAAGGGGTTAATTCTGTACACAGGGTATGGAGCCCGCTGGAAAGGTCCGATAACGTATCCTTTAACAACTTCTGTTTGCACTGCCTTAGTCACAACTATGGGATCCAATGTAGCACTACGATTGTTGTTACATTCCGTTGTTGACTGTGGAACCTCCGACATTAAGGGGTCGAATCCATGTTGCAAGCCGTTGACGAGATATGTAGCAAATGGAGGATGGGGATGAGAGGCGAGTTCTGCCTGTATAGCCTGAACGTTGATGGGAGTGAGTTGTACTGTTAAGGTGCCTGCGTCCTCTTCTCCGGTTATATCCGGGAAAGTTAGTCAAACTTGGTTGTCCCGTCTCGATTTGGGAGCCTTGGCGCAAGTTGCCTGTCCGTGGTTTGGGGCATGACAATTGAGACATACATGAAGGTATGCACAGTTCACTCTCACACAGCCCTGGTGATTGAAATTATTGCAGACCTCCCTTCCGTTTGACCTAACTCTAGGTCGTCCCCTGGTGTCGTTTTTGTCCGTCGCCCCCATCCTGTCGGAGCTGCCACTTCGGTCCGAGAACGGGGTAGGCCTAACTGTATCAGTACGTCGCTCAGGACACAAGTCTGTACCATGGGTGATGCTGTGGCAAATTGCACACGATCTGGAACGGCGCCCCGAAGAACACAGCCCGTACAGACGTGTGTCCCTCATATCCCAGCGAATGCTGCAACCTTGTTCTGCGTAGGACGCCACTCTGGCAGCAAATAACTTGTGGTAGTCGTAGTGCGCAGAGCCCCCATACAACGTAGCCAGTTCGATGACAGTTTGCTCGTGTCCATCCAATTGTTTCCGTTTGGCGTTATTGATGTCACACAGAATGTCCTTGTAAATGCCAAAGGCCTGTATAAATTCTGCTAGTGTAAGAGTGCGATTTAGCCTAGCATCCTCCTTTAAATGATACACATTGCCATCGTACTCGGCCATTCTAGCGTCTAGCGTGTCTTGATTAGGTATCAATAGCAAGGCCAGGTTACAGTACTTGCCGTCTTTAATCTTCTTCTTGAGCGCCGGCGCGACTGTGTGGATGTGGGGCAACGAGTCTGACGGCACATCATGGCTGAGTTGATCCGGTAGGCTTGTAGCTGCGTACTCGGTGGTCACTGCGTTATGGCTGGTCATGTTGGCTATCATGTGTTTCAGCTCTGCAAGTTCGCGTTGTAGACTGGCAACACTAACAGGTGACACGGAATTGGTAACATCGTCCCTGAAGTCCGAAACAACGCTGTAAGGTAGCGTGGTCCCGCTAACGAGGGCATCTGGGTTCCTGTGCTGTATGCTGGCTTCGACCACCCCCGGCCGTGTGGCCGCCGGAGACAAAATGGCACTCGGGTCGTAGCTGTCCGACGAGGTCACCGTCGCTGCTGCTGGCCGTTGTTGTTGGTTTTCTTGGAACAGCTGCAACAAGCTTTTCCTAGGCCAATTATTTGGAACCCTCACGCCTCGCTCTGCCAGTTGTTTGCGTAGCTGGGCCACGGTCAGATACGGTTGACTGCTGATTGTCCCTGTAGTACGGCTGGCACTGGCAGCAATGGCGCGGGGTTCGAGGCTATCCGGATTTTCTTCAGGCTGTGCGGAGTCGAGAACATTAACCCGATTGCGCTGACTTCTGGCTCGTCTATGTCTCCGCTCCGCCATTATTAATCTTGGTTCGCTGCGTATCGCAAAACAAAAAGTCAGATAACTATGTGACGGATGATGATGGCCCTGTCTTCCCAAATACACTTCATAGATTGGTTGGTTGGTTGTTGTTTAAAGCTGCACCAGCAATATTCCAGCTATATGACGGTGGTCTGTAAGTAATCGAGTCTGGACCAGAAATGCAATGATTGATATCATAAGCATAGATCCAGGCAATTGGGATCGATGACATGCTTCAACCAAGTCAGCGAGCCAGACAACCCGATCCCGTTAGTTGCCCTTTACGACAAGCATAGTCGCCTGTTACGGCAAGCATGGGTTGCTGAAGATCTATTCTACCCCGAATCTTCACAGGGTCCCTACACACGGACCTTGTCTCCGGGAAGTATACCCATAAAATGTAAAGTGAGACAAACGAAAATTAAGCCAAGCATTCCAGAGCCACAACTGATCGTCACTCCGTCACATCCTTTCTCCCTGAACATACACAACCCCTACTTTTCATATTTCAGCCTAAAAGGTTTTCACATGTTATCCCGACTATGTAATAAGATGCTCTAGATGTTTAACACAGTAAAGGCAGATGGTGTTAACACTGCAATCCTTCAACTGTCAGCATACGTTAATAGGGCTATTAAATGTTTCCTGAATGCATATGGCAGCCTGGTTCTTTTCAATTGGCATTACACATCTGATGTATGTACTGCACAATTCCGTTATTTTACTGAGTATGAATAATGAAATAATGTGTCTCCTAAGACTTAAACTGAAAATGGGTTATATTTTAGTTTAACTTTCCAACTTCCGAGTTTTCACTATTCTGCCAACCTGCTGCTATTTATGGCTCCCAAAGCCCAAAACAGCAGACTATTAATGGCTCCCAAAGCTGTGTACATGTAAACTCAATTTTAAAACGTATTATAGGAATCTAGGAGAAAAATGCTTTAAGTTTCGAAACCTCATTTCAAATTACATTAACCACCATGACTTCTTGTTGTGTTTGGATTCTCAGAAGGAATATACTTCTCATGAGTGATTGATTAAGTGAGTAAGTGAGTGAGTGAGTGAGTGAGTGAGTGAGTGAGGTCTAAAGCCACTTTGAACAGTATTTCAGTTGTCAGCTTGATGTGGAAGTAAAGTTGGAAGTGATAGTGAGGGAGTGAAAGTGAGTTGGTGTCAGCACCGCTTCGAACAGTATTCCAGTTACATCGTGCCGTGTCATATTGATGTGGGAGGAATGTCTGAAGTGAGTGAGTGAGTGAGTGAGTGAGTGAGTGAGGTCTAAAGCCACTTTGATCAGTATTTCAGTTGTCAGCTTGATTTGGAAGTAAAGTTTAAAGTGATGCAGGTCATAGTGAGTGAGTGAGTGAGTGAGTGAGTGAGTGAGAATTTTGTTTCAAGCCACTTTGAACAGTATTTCAGTTGCCAGCTTGATGTGGAAGTAAAGTTGGAAGTGATAGTGAGGGAGTGAAAGTGAGTTGGTGTCAGCACCGCTTTGAACAGTATTACAGTTACATCGTGCCGTGTCAATAGTGATGTGGGAGGAATGTCTGAAGTGATGCAGGTCTTAATGTGAGTGAGTGAGTGAGTGAGTGAGTGAGTGAGTGAGTGAGTCGGGTGTAACACCGCTTGAACCGGTATTCCAAGTTATATCATGCCATGTCAGCTTGATGTGGGAGGAAAGCCTTAAGTGATGCAGGTCTAAGAAGTTTCCCATTGATGAAACCCATGACCATGGGTATGGTGTTGACAAACATTGACACATAATCAGGACAAACCGGAATTCAAGCCTATTATTATAAGTTCATTTGGGGCATACCAGTGACTGATACAATGAGCATCGATCTATGCAGTTTGGATAAGATGACATGCATAAACAGCGAGTCTGACCACATGGTCCCATCAGTCCCTCCGACGACAACCAATTTTAACCCAGATCGTCACAGAGACATTTATTGACGTTGTAACTGCCATGAGTGTACCCTCAAACCTGCAACTTTTTCAATACAAAACTGACTAATAGTTGAACAAATTTATGAAAGAAGAGACAGTGAAGTGAGAGGCTGTTGTTTTCTACACCAATCCAGTCAAGTCGGCCATTGTAACCATCAGATCCACATTTGTCCCATTATGATCAGTATGGGGTGGGATAATCACAACTCATCTCCGCAATGGATATACCAATATAGCTTGTTATATAGCATAACTACAGACTCGTGCTCGCGCAAAGCAAGTACCCCGGTCAATGGATCGGTGTGATATCAAGTTTTCATTCTCAACTTCCCGAGGAGTACACAACCTAAAGTCAAACCTCATTATCTCGAACCCCATTGTCTCAAACCTTTTCTCCGACACCGATACCGATACCGACACAGATACTGACTAAAACATACTCCGACTCATCTAAAGGCTTTGATTAAATGGGCATTCTTCATTTGGGTCAACAGTAGTTCAATTACATCCTGATGATGTCCTCCGACCTGACACGTCACTACTGCCTCAGCTGCACGTACATCGGGAATTACACAGACACCTGGGCCGGGGGTTAATGGGCCTTAAGTGGAAAGTGAAAAAGTGGCATTTGCAAGAGATGTTCACATTATACGCTGATACGCTGTCCATGGAACTGGAGAATTTGGCGCAGCTCTAAGACAGTCTAATAGAGGATTCTCACACTACTTGATCAAGATAAAATGGAAGAGTTGTGAGAACAGAAGGGCTTGACTTTCACCTTTTTATCCTAATAAGATAACCTCACTCGTCTTCCATCTGTTGCAAAGAAAAATAAATCACACCAAAATAGTAAGTAGTATATACTACTCAACCTTAGACAAGGATAATCAGATACAGTTATATAATGTTTATAATGAACTACAGTTATAACGAACTAAAATTAGTGGTCCATTTGAGTTTGTTATAACCGTTTTTTACTGTATGTCATTCCATTTTAATATACACTTGATGTATTTTGAGAACCAGTGTATCATGGAAAGATACAAAATATCTCTATCAAAAGTGGGGTAGTATTTTTCAACCTTTACTAAAATAGTGAGTGAGTGAGTTGGGTTTAACGCCGATTTTAACATTATTCCAGTTATATCGCGGCGTGTCAGCTTAATGTGGGAGGAAAGCCCGAAGTGATGCAGGTCTACCACTTCGGTGAAACCCACAAGCACGGGTATGGTGCTGACAAACCTAGAAACATAATCAGGGTGAACCGGGATTCGAACCCACAACCATAGGTTTCTGGTGTGCCTAAGGGACGCATCTCTGCACAGCGAATCGCGGCGCCTAAGACGACTGGGCCACCCGTGCCCCCTTTACTGAAATAGATTTGATACCAGTTACAACGTAGTAAACTGTTTGTTTGTTTGTTTGTTGTTAAACGAAACACTCGGCATTATTCCAGCTATATGAGGACAGTCTGTAAATAATCAAGTCTGGACCAGATAATCCAGTGATTGACATCATGAGCATCCATTCACACAATTGGGATACAATGACATGGATCAACCAAGTCAGTTACCTCCCAATTCAATTGGTTGCGTCTTACGACAAGAATGGGTTGCTGAAGACCTGTTCTAACCCGGATCTTCATGGGTCAATGATAAACTTGTTACTCAAGATATCGATGCTTTTGTAACTTATGGTTATACTAAAAAACAAACACAACTGAGAAGCGTAGATGAAACATTGTTCACTACATAAGTAATCTCTGAGTTTATCCTGAGAAAGCTTTGCACACATATTTAGTTTTTATTCAGCCTTTGTATATGCTTTTGTCTTCGTTTGAATTGTGTTCAGAGTTTTTTCAAATCAAAGAGTGAGTGAGTGAGTGAGTGAGTGAGTGAGTTGGGTTTATAATAGTGTTGAACAGTATTTAAGTCATATCTTGTTGGCTTAATGTGGGAGGGAAGCCTGATGAAAATTGGGATGTATGGGTTTTGAATCCACAATAATAAGGGCTAAGGGAGACAACTCAACACAGCCAACTGTTGTCTCGCATACCACTATGCATTCCGTTTGCATAAAGAACACCAAATGCTTTAATGATGATAGTATATTTATGTTCCTAAAGCTCACATTTTGAAAGAGTGTGTAGTGTTTAACACGGCTTTGATAATAGATCATTGTCAGAAGGCACACCTAAGGGACACAACTCTGCACGGCAAATTGAAGCACTTTAGATTAATTACTGGGCCAGCCTTTTGGGGGTCATAGTGTCATTATGTCAAGCCTGATAATTTCATTTTGTATTTTTATATATACAATGTATTTCTAGAATGATAACAAAAATAATTTCTTGCTGTTTCTATAAAGACACTTTAAAAACTTAATCTATTTAACAAGAATTAATCTTGTTTAAAGACTTCTAAATACAAACTGCTAGAAATTATTTTTGTTGACTATTCTTGAAAGTGTGATGTGTGAAGGTGATGATCTGATTTTTGTTTACAAAGGGAGGTAATTTAGGAATAGTCCAGTTATATTGCCAATCAGTCCTGCACTATGACTGTAGAAAATATTTATTTTATGGAAAACTAACAATCTATACATATATACAAAAGCAAGTCTAGCCAGCTCAAACTGGCTCTAGCTAGCTCTATTCCACATATGAAATCAGCATCAGGAAAATTAGTTGTTTAATTTTAGAGAGAAGAGAAGTGTATTATGTAGTATAACATTTCAATGACTCTCTGTGAGCCTAACAGTGAACATCAAAACACAGATAGCATTTTCCTTTTCTATCATTTTAAATATTAAGGTGAGCTTTAATCAGTTTGGCAGAGGACCAGCATAGTTAAACGTGTCAATTAAATCAATTCTTATTTCATCAAAACTCTGTTTGTTTGTTTGTTGATTAAACCGCACTCAGCAATATTCCAGCTCTATGACAGCGGTCTGTGTAAATAATCTGGACCAGACAATCCAGTGATTGATATCATGAGCATCGATCCACGCAATTGGGATCGTTGACGTACATCAACCAAGTGCATTGGATCTGTCCTTAAATTAATGCAGCACTCAACAATATTCAAGCTATATGATGTCGGACTGCATTTAACTGAGCCTGTTAAATGCAAACTAGTGATTGGATTTATGACCAATGACCCACACCATCAGAAAAATAAATTGAATTGAAATGAATGAAAATGAATTGAAAGAAATTAAAATTAAATTAAAGAAACCTATGATTGTGGGTTCAAATCCCAGTTCGCCAAAATTATGTTTCTAGGTTTGTCAGCACCATACCCGAGCTCGTGGGTTTCATCGAAGTGGTAAACGTCTGACACCTGCATCACTTCTAGTTTTCTTCCCACATTAAGCTGACACGCCGTGATATAACTGGAATACTGTTAAAAGCGGCGTTAAATAGAGAATCTCACCCGAGTGTCTTTTGATATCAAACATATCAACACGAGCTGATAAAAGTGGAAAAATTCCGAGGCTTGCCTAGGACTTTTGCCACTTTTATCAACAAGTGTTGATATATTTGATATCAAAAGACACTCGGGTGAGATATTATTTATCATACAACATCATTCTTTCAACTTTTTCAATTCGTAGACAGTAATTAGCAGTGTCTTCAGTGTAAAAAGTACTGCAAACAGCTTCAGTAGCAGAGCCATTAGTGATGT
Source organism: Haliotis cracherodii (assembly GCF_022045235.1). Lineage (NCBI taxonomy): Eukaryota > Metazoa > Mollusca > Gastropoda > Lepetellida > Haliotidae > Haliotis > Haliotis cracherodii. The sequence continues at coordinate 13,739,527 of NW_027266319.1, forward strand.
CATTTGATTGTGATGTCTGGTAACCAGTGACGTCACAATGGTCTGCAAAATAGGGTTTAATGTCGCGTCCAAGATTATTGCACTTATATAGTGACATGCATGTACGTGTGTGTGTGGCTGCTTGTACTAGTCCGCACTGATGCCGATTTATAGTGCTAGCACACTGAGATACCATGCCGTAGTTTAACATGAATACCCCACTCAGACACAGTATACTGACTCCAAGCCGACCAGTTCTTGACTAGCCCCTTAATGCCGAGCACCAGAGAGGGTAACAACAAGTACAATCATTTAACGTCTTTTGGTATGACGCAGCCGGGGATTGAACCCCGGACCTTCCGCTCTCCAGGCGGACGCTCTACCACTAGACCACGGAGGCAGTCGACCATACTAAAAACATTGATGATGAGTCTATCGGTGGGCCCACTCATACCAATGTTCTGCACCTTTCAGAAACGAAATGACTGAAATAAATCTACTCCAATACGTGCAGAGATGGCAAGAATCAAAAGGACATAGAAAACCTTCATCTCACCAGAAATAAAGTAAAAAGCAAACAATTGATAACATCATATTTTTTAAAACCTTTTTGAAGACTTTTTGCTGGACTAATCCTCTAAAACATGTACAGTAAGAATCATTGCTCTACTTACAGAAGCGGCAGTTAAAAAATTAAGTAATTTCCAACTGTGGAAGCAATTTACAAAGAAAAGAGAAGTGGTGACATCCCCCAAACCACTTACTGACCAGTTAATTGATTCCAAAAATATCCAGGACAAAATTAACAAAAAAATATATTCTTGTTTCTTTGTTTTATTCTTATTCACAGTGTCATGAGACAGTCAGTTTTTAATAAACAGATTTACATTCGACTTAAGAAGCAGTGGACATCGATTTATATATTTGGAAAAGGAGCTAACTGAGGACTTCAAGTATTAATTTCAGTAGAGGGTCGGGGCACAGATGGCCCAGTCGTCTAAGGCGCCGCGATTCGCAGTGCAGAATTGCGTCCCTTGTGGGTTCGAATCCCAGTTTGCCCCGATTATGTTTCTAGGTTTGTCAGCACCATACCCGTGCTCGTGGGTTTCACCGATGTGGTAAAACGTCTGAGACCTGCATCACTTCGGGCTTTCCTCCCACATTAAGCTAACTGACACGCCGTGATATAACTGGAATTCTGTTAAAAGCAGCGTTAAACCCAAGTTACTCACTCAATCATTCATTTCAGTACATGTATAACCAGTTGTTAAACAAATTATTAATGGTTAATGGAGCAAAGAAGATAAACTCTGCCAAGGACACACAAATATGAATGGATGGGCGTACTGTCTAAGCTGCCTTTGTTTGTAGAGTGGCATCCCTTAGGCATGCCAGGATTCCATATCATAGACACAAACCCTCCAAGATTTTCTCAGATTATGATCCCTGGTTGGTGATTAAATTCACCATACTCGTGCCGAGTTTCATCAAAGTGATAAATATCTGAGACCTGCATCACTACCGGCTTTCCTCACAATTAAGCCCACATACAGTAATGTAACTGAAAAATACAATTTAAAGCAGCCGAAATGCCAACCATTTTGACTCAATGTGTTAAAAATTTCATGCAAAAAAATCCTCAAAAAAATCTACAGTGCTGTGCAAATTTCAAGCAGATATTTCCAACACACTGTTTTGTTCTATTGATAATGTGTAGATTTGCAAACATACATATCCTTGATCTAAAATACAAACATCTTGCTTTTCCAATTTACTTCCTTGCAGTGATGCCTAGATATACACAAAAATCTATCACAGCTTTATTCTGATTCTCTTTACCAGTAATTGAAAGATTATGAATTGGTTTCAGTCCAAAGAGGAATCTCTCTCAATTTCTCAAATCCGAAACATACCTCATTCTAGCGAAAAGAAATGCCAAAGATGACTCCTGAATCAATTACAGAGACAAGATCTCGGAAAGAACACAACAAAATCCATCGAAACCAATTTCACGACTGTAGTCAGAAATCAGATGGCATTGATTACGGGAATATGGAAGATAGGGAACAAACTCAATAATCTTCCCTTTTCATTTTCGTATCAAAACAGGCTCGGTGAAAAATGAAAATGAAAACAGGTGTTTGCTTTTCGTGCAGACACGACTGAAAAACGCAATCATACACAACTAAAATAGTCATCTAGCTTCATCCATCTTTAAAGTTTAATTACCCCTGTCTTTATATCTCAAAGGTAAAAGACATGAAAGAAGTGACACAGAGGGATGAGAGGCCTGTGAAATTGATGACCTTCTCGCGATGTCTTTCACCTACATGACAGGAACATTTACAGAGGCTCCTTGAGGTGAAAATGATTTTTATTTCCAATTGAAGCGACATGTACATGCAAACTGAATCGTGATCAGTGTCGTGGATTTGGAACCTGCTGAATTCCTTTTGTTAGCATATAAGGGTCAATACATCCCAGTGTTAATACCATTAAATGGTTATGTTGAAACCTTAATTTCTTCTATTGAGGGTCAATATGGCTTTAAAGTGTTCTTCTGATGTAGCTGATCCTAATACAAATGATTCTGCTTCTTGGATATTCTTATCCTCCCATCTACTTTTAGCCTGTGTGTACACTACGAACAAGTTGAGACAGACCTGGGATGTTTCATGTGGTTTAATGTGTATTTAGGTCAATAGAAATTCTCACTTCAAACTTTCTTAATCTTTCAAACTGTTGTTCATCTGTGAGTGTGAGTAAGACTTAAACAGATACTTCACTATCATGTTTGTTGTTTAACGCCGCACTCAGCAATATTCCAGCAATATGACGGCGGTCTGTAAATAATCAAGTCTGGACAGACAATACAGTGCTTAATATCATGAGCATCGATCCACGCAGTTGGGATGGATGACATGCATCAACCAAGTCAGCGAGCCTGACCACCCAATCCCGTTACAACAAGCATAGTCGCCTTTTACGGACAGACAGTACAGTGCTTAATATCATGAGCATCGATCCATGCAATTGGGATGGATGACATGTACCAACCAGGTCAGAGAGCCTGACCACCCGATCCTGTTAGTCACCTCTTACGACATGGTCACCTTTTACGACAAGCATCTGAAGACCTATTCTACCCCGGATCTTCACGGTCATCTTTAACTGTAAGACTAAACAGAAACTTCTCTATCATGTATGTAAAGAACATGCCAGTAGTTTCAATATTGAATAATGGATAGGGTTAGGGTTTGAAAAATTCATAAAACGATGGAAAAATAATCAAAACTTTTGACTGCACCCCTCCATATGACACAGATTATATGTACTAAGTTTGAGATGAATCCATCGAATAGTTTAAGAGAAATTGCGCGGACAAAGTTTTCAGACGGACGGAGGGACGGAACCTTGGTATAACTAAATATCCACGACATAAAAGGTCGCAGTTATAATATACTGCATGTCGCTAAATGAGTGGAAGGACCAATCACCACAGCTAGAGGACCAATCACCACAGATAGAGGACCAATCACCACAGCTAAAGGACCAATCACCACAGCTAAAGGACCAATCACTACAGCTGGAGGACCAGCCACCACAGTCGAAGGACCAATCACCACATCTGGAGGACCAATCACCACAGCTGAATATCCAATCACCACAGCTACAAGCTCAAGACTGGAGTACAGTGCTCTATCTACTGCAAAGACTACTGAATTCCCAAGGTAGAAATACATCCTCTATATGTGATTACTGGTTCACAAAAAACAGAATACACTGGAATCATTGATTATCTGAAACCCTATTTCAAACTTTCGAAAAAAAGTTCAAAGTTAAAGTGGTTTGGGGCTTGATTAAAATGCCTTTTTCATTTATATGTTTCTTATCATGTTTACTGTTGAGTGAAATGTAAATAAAAAAGTTATTTCCACAGAAGTAACTCACACCCGCCGACCCCAGATATATATTGGTTTAAGTGACAAAATGATGACGTTGGTTCACAATAAATTTCCTCTTTTTTTTTACAAAACTTAAAGTAACTGATTAATAAAATCTTTGTTGAATGAAACATTTGTGACCTCACACCTTCCATCGTAAAGGGGGCTCTCGTTTTTTTACCTCGTTTTGGGCTTTGCAAGTCAATCATTCTGTAAACTATCATTATATGGCTTGCGGCCCCCAAAGTATTTTCATTTTCACTCATACCCGCAGGGTATCAGCCTTTCTACATATTTTCATTTGATCTTTTTAGATCTACCCACAGGGTTCTAAATCATTTTCATATATATTTCAAATTTACTTATGCAACCCGCAGGGCTGCCTTTTTATACTACTTACCCGCAGCGTAAGTTACCTTTCCAACACCGAGTCAGCCCCCGATTCTTATGCCAAGTATTGTATATAATAAACATTTGATCGTACTCAATTGTTTTGTTGTCACTGCACAAATTTCCCCTTTTTTTTACAAAATGTAAAGTAACTGATTAATAAAAAAATTGTTGAATGAAACATTTGTGACCTCACACCTTTCATCGTAAATACTCCACATGTTTGTCAATAGATTATGTTCGTCAATCACCGTTCATACATTCAGTAAACACGGTTATAATGAACTACGGTTATGAGGATAAAAAATGCGAGGTCCCTTTGAGTTGGTTACCACCATAGTTTACTGTACATCTGATAGGTGGTGTAGTGGTGACATGGGTCTGTTATAAGTCAAGTAACAGAATGGGGACATGTAGGATTGACGGAAGTCATTCCGAGCATGAATATGGTTTGAACCAGACCGTTGCCCGATACTGGAGCAGAGTGTAGAGTGTATGGAGACAGGGAGACTCCTGTTTGTGCAATGATTTCTGAGTGCTCATTGGTCAGAACACTCGCTGAAACCAGACTGCACCTCGATTTGTTGGTTATAGTGAGTGAGTGAGGGAGTATGGTTTTACACCGCTTTTAGCAATATTCCAGCAATATCAGGGCAGGGGACACCAGAAATGGGCTTCACACATTGTACCAATGTCGGGAATCGAACCCAGGTCTTCGGCGTGATGAGCGAACGCTTAAACCACTAGGCTACCCGACCGCCCCGATTTGTTGGTTTTAAATAGCGACAACACTGCAATGCATCCACAAGTATTAGTAGGTGATGGAGTAATGTGGTGTACTTCATGGGACTGTATACATTTCCTCTTGTACAGGAAACCACTGAACTGTCCAAAATGATCACAATTCACCTCATTAACATAGACTAATTCAGCTGGCTATCAAACAAGATCAGTATATAAACTCCTTTAAGAGATGTCAAAGCTGGTGTTTGGAAACCCACACGAAAGGCGAATCTGGAAAGGACATGAGATATCTGAGTTGATGTATATAAAATTAACTAATGATGCAAGCTATCGAATTTCACCTCTATTTCCTAACAAACTACCCATAAACCAAACTTGGTCAAAGTCTCACTGATTTCACCTCGACCTCAAAACCCTCGCTTAGGGTTATAATTATTCTAAACATATTTAGTAAAAGCTGCAACTAAAGTAACAAGATATTGGAATATGTTATTCCTGATAAAAAAAATAGTTTCAGATACAATTTTTGCCGATCCTTGCATTAAAAATCCTATAAAGTTATATCAGTTCACCGAATCACCGGTAGATTCCAAGAAAACGTGTGTACAGCTGATTGTTGTTTCCGGCTTAGTTTACATGAAAATACACAAGGTAATCTTACCCCCTGGATGTAAAACAATGCCTGGCAGAAAATACAATTAAAATACAATTAAAATACAATTTAAACGGTAAATCAACATGTCTTGGGTTTTCTTTATCGCTAATTTCAAGTTTGTACTGACCAAGTTTATCATCAACCGTTCATTTACCGGAATTCTCTGAAAGGGTAGGTGTAATTTTTTCTGCGCATAATATTCGAATTTATTTTTTCCAAAATACTGAATCCCCTAGCACATTATACATGGGTGTACACTATACTTGGGTGCACACTATACTTGGGTGCACATTATACTTGGGTGCACACTATACTTGGGAGCACATTATACTTGGGTGCACATTATACTTGGGTGCACACTATACTTGGGTGCACATTATACTTGGGTGCACACTATACTTGGGAGCACATTATACTTGGGTGCACATTATACTCTTGGGTGCACACTATACTTGGGAGCACATTATACTTGGGTGCACATTATACTTGGGTGCACACTATACTTGGGTGCACATTATACTTGGGTGCACACTATACTTGGGAGCACATTATACTTGGGTGCACATTATACTTGGGTGCACATTATACTTGGGTGCACATTATACTTGGGAGCACATTATACTTGGGAGCACATTATACTTGGGAGCACATTATACTTGGGAGCACGCTATACTTGGGTGCACATTATACTTGGGTGCACATTATACTTGGGTGCACATTATACTTGGGAGCACATTATACTTGGGAGCACATTATACTTGGGAGCACACTATACTTGGGAGCACATTATACTTGGGAGCACATTATACTTGGGAGCACATTATACTTGGGAGCACATTATACTTGGGAGCACATTATACTTGGGTGCACACTATACTTGGGAGCACATTATACTTGGGAGCACATTATACTTGGGAGCACATTATACTTGGGAGCACACTATACTTGGGAGCACATCATACTTGGGAGCACATTTACTGAGGCCTTGAATGTTGTCCTCCACACATTTACCTACCATAAAACCTTTTTGAAAGCTTTACTGAGGCCTTGAATGTTGTAACTTTGAATAAACAACTACCGAGCAAACCCAGGGATCCTAATCACATGTACATAAATCAGTGTCATCACTCTCATCACTGTCATCAAAGCCTTATCGCAAACTGTGCTTTGTTGATATCTCACTGTTCTCACATTCTCCGAAAAACATTACAAATTACTGACTCCATAGTCTAAGTTTGGACAACATTGCTGATTTCTTTCGTAATTTAATACCTGTAAGATAATGAATCAGTGCCAAGGTTTTTGATTACTTGCTGCTGAACACAAGATAAACATCGATGGTGCTGCTTGAACCAGTAACCAGTGTTGTTTATTTTACGTCACAACAACAAAAATATCGAATAAGTCTGGATCATGACGTTTACTCTTTGATTAATGCAGGTGTACGTGTCCTGATGACTTCAGGAAATATCAAGAATATTTCGAACAGGTATCCCACATACTTCTCACAGATGTCAGTTAGTTCTCTGCAAAGGTACCAGACACTGCTTCGTTTGTTTGTTTGGTTGTTGTTAAACGCAGCACTCAGCAATATTCCAGCTATATGACGTCAGTCTGTAAATATTCGTGTCCGGACCAGACAATCCAGTGATTGAACTCATGAGCATCGATCCACGCAATTGGGATACGATGACATGCATCAACCAAGTCAGCGAGCCTGACCACCCGATCCCGTTAGTCGCCTCTTATGACAAGCATAGTCGCCTTTTACGGCAAGCATAGTCGCCTTTACCAGACACTGAAGCGTACTGAAGCATACCTAAGGCTTTCCATCTGTCATTATCCAAAAGGCGTGGCAATTGTTCGAGGACGATGAATAGAGGCTTTTTTCTGACTTCTGCACTTCTTAAGCCTGCATTGAGTGGAAATGATAAGCCTCTGGTTGTTTGCCTTTTAAAGTGAACATTGCTGGCCATTTTACATGAAAATGTCATACTGCTTCCAAATTTCTTGCAATGTGAACAACCCCTTGGTTGCATTTCTTCGACCATTTTAACAAACTCTATCTCTATCAATAGATTACCAATGAAACAATTCCGTGTCACAATAACTTTTGTCTCCGAGTATACTTCTCACAGATATCATAGATACTTCTCACAGATTTCACAGATACTTCTCACAGCTATCACAGATACTTCTCACAGATATCACAGAAACTTCTCACAGATACTTTCACAGATATCACAGATACTTCTCACAGATATCACAGATACTTCTCACAGATATCACAGATACTTCTCACAGATGTCACAGATACTTCTCACAGATATCACAGATACTTCTCACAGATATCACAGATACTTCTCACAGTTATCACAGATACTTCTCACAGATGTCACAGATACTTCTCACAGTTATCACAGATACTTCTCACAGATGTCACAGATACTTCTCACAGATGTCACAGATACTTCTCACAGATGTCACAGATACTTCTCACAGATATCACAGATACTTCTCACAGATGTCACAGATACTTCTCACAGATATCACAGATACTTCTCACAGATGTCACAGATACTTCTCACAGATATCACAGATACTTCTCACAGATGTCACAGATACTTCTCACAGATATCACAGATACTTCTCACAGATATCACATATACTTCTTGCAGTTATCACAGATACTTCTTGAAGATATCACAGATACTTCTCACAGATGTCACAGATACTTCTCACAGATATCACATATACTTCTCACAGATGTCACAGATACTTCTCACAGATATCACAGATACTTCTCACAGTTATCACAGATACATTTCTCACAGATATCACAGATACTTCTTGAAGATATCACAAATACTTCTCACAGATGTCACAGATACTTCTCACAGATATCACAGATACTTCTCACAGATGTCACAGATGTCACAGATACTTCTCACAGATATCACAGATACTTCTCACAGATGTCACAGATACTTCTCACAGATATCACAGATACTTCTCACAGATGTCACAGATACTTCTCACAGATATCACAGATACTTCTCACAGATGTCACAGATACTTCTCACAGATATCACAGATACTTCTCACAGATATCACATATACTTCTTGCAGTTATCACAGATACTTCTTGAAGATATCACAGATACTTCTCACAGATGTCACAGATACTTCTCACAGATATCACATATACTTCTCACAGATATCACAGATACTTCTCACAGATATCACAGATACTTCTTGCAGTTATCACAGATACTTCTTAAAGATATCACAGATACTTCTCACAGATATCACAGATTCTTCTCACAGATATCACAGATACTTCTTAAAGATATCACAGATACTTCTCACAGATATCACAGATACTTCTCACAGATATCACAGATACTTCTCACAGATATCACAGATACTTCTCACAGATATAACAGATACTTCTCACAGTTATCAAAGATACTTCTCACAGATATTTGTTTCTTTGGTTGATGAATATCCGAATTCCCTTATTTCAACTAACAAATTAAACAGCAACTGATTTTGTTTCTTTCTGCACTGATCAACATGGACAGATCAGAGCCAAGAATCTTGGCTCTGTGTCCTAGAATATTATTTCTATATAGGTACTATTTCATCTTCCCAACTGGGAACAATTGGACACAGATAATAATTACATGAGACTAACGGCCATAATGTGACAGCCATAAAGAAATGTTTGTATTTCAACAATCCAAAGGCAGGCCATAAGACACTATGGATACGGGTTACATATTTTCTGACTGCTCCACATGCTAATTTTCGTGATATCACCAGGAAATTATAACAGAATTTCATCCAAATCAACTTTTGGTGATAACAGGGAAGAAGCGGTATTAGGATATACATCAATTCAGGCAAGGTGTAATAATTCTGATATGATTGCTATTGTGAAGATCTATAATGCACACAAGACATTTCAGACAAACAACTTGCACTGTCCTACAACTGTCATTATCAAGTCTATCATTGCCTTGGGAACATGTTCTGATTTCTAAGCTGCCTAAGACACTTGGCGTCATGACTGAGGTATTTTCCCTTAAATGGCGCTGGACTACTAGAATTTCATGACTGCGCGGACAACTGGCACCAATTTACCATAGCTGCACAGCAGCGTGCATTCTGCAACCATTTTATTTTCTGTGAAAAGAGAACATGATGAATGTCTTCAGTTGGAATTCTTGACTTCATATCAATTAAGTTATCAAGAAGATGCAACAGAAAAGAAGAAGAAATAATGGAGACCTGTTTGTGTGGATTATTAATGCACCTGTCTATCCCTTGATAGCAAGGCCAGCTTTGATCCCTCAAATCCTATCAAATCTCCTTCACAGAACTGGGAAAACTTAGGTTCTGAAGCTCACCTTCATCAAACTGGAATGGGCACGATGTGAAAAACAATCAGATTCTTGCATACATGAGTGAGTGGTTGAGTGGTTGAGTGAGTGGTTGAGTGAGTGGTTGAGTGGTTGAGTGAATGGTTGAGTGAGTGGTTGAGTGAGTGGTTGAGTGAGTGGTTGAGTGAGTGATTGAGTGAGTGGTTGAGTGAATGGTTGAGTGAATGGTTGAGTGAATGGTTGAGTGAGTGGTTGAGTGAGTGGTTGAGTGGTTGAGTGAATGGTTGAGTGAGTGGTTGAGTGAGTGGTTGAGTGAGTGGTTGAGTGAGTGGTTGAGTGAGTGGTTGAGTGAGTGGTTGAGTGAGTGGTTGAGTGAGTGGTTGAGTGAGTGGTTGAGTGAGTGGTTGAGTGAATGGTTGAGTGAGTGGTTGAGTGAGTGGTTGAGTGGTTGAGTGAATGGTTGAGTGAGTGGTTGAGTGAGTGGTTGAGTGAATGGTTGAGTGAGTGGTTGAGTGAGTGGTTGAGTGAGTGGTTGAGTGAGTGGTTGAGTGAGTGGTTGAGTGAGTGGTTGAGTGGTTGAGTGAGTGGTTGAGTGAGTGGTTGAGTGAGTGGTTGAGTGGTTGAGTGAATGGTTGAGTGAGTGGTTGAGTGAGTGGTTGAGTGAGTGGTTGAGTGAGTGGTTGAGTGAGTGGTTGAGTGAATGGTTGAGTGAGTGGTTGAGTGAGTGAGTGAGGTTTTACGCCACTCTTAGCAATATTCCAGCAATATCACGGCGGGGGACACCAGAAATGGGCTTCACACATTGTACCCATGTCGGGAATTGAACCTGGGTCTTCGGCGTGATGAGCGAACGCATTAACCACCAGGCTACCCTACCGCCCCTCCTGTGACAGAAACTCAGCAGGAATATTTCACACAGGTATCAGATACTTCTCACAGATATAAGATCGTTCTCTCAGCTCCTACAGATAGTTCTCACATTTGTTGATTTTGTTTGTTTGTTACTTGACGCTGCAATATTCCAGCCAGATGCTCATGATATTAGTCACTGGATTGTCTGGTCCAGATTATTTACAGACCGCCATCATACAGCTGGAATATTGTTGAGTGTGGCGTTAGACAACAAACCAACCAACCAACCCACTGTCTTAACTTAACAAGGGCATTTTAACTTTCCCTGATCTTGTGAACTTTTTGAGTTTAGTTCCAACCCTGACAAGCATAGGTTGCTGGGGACCAATTTGAAGCCAGAATCTCCTCGGAGATCTTGTGGCATCGGCATTAAAAGAAACAACCGAGTCGTTCCTGCTGAGTGGGTGAGTGAGTGAGTGTGTATTGCCTCTGGGGTATACATGGGCACGGGTGGCCCAGTCGTCTAAGGCGCCACGATTCGCTGTGCAGAGTTGCGTCCCTTGGGCACGCCAGAAACCTATGATTGTGGATTCGAGTCCAGGTTCACCCCGATTATGTTTCTAGGTTTGTCAGCACCATACCCTACTCGTGGGTTTCGACGAAGTGGTAAACGTCTGAGACCTGCATCACTTCTGGCTTTCCTCCCACATTAAGCTGATACGCCGTGATATAACTGGAATACTGTTAAAAGCGGTCTTAAACCCAACTCACTCACTCTGGGGTATACATGTATCCATGTTCAACTGTGACATGATATCTCAGTAGGTTAACATTATCAAACCGGTATGAGTCCAGACTAGTACAAACAGACACACACTATTTAAGTGCAATAATCTTGAACACGATACTAAACCCCTTTAATCTTACCTCTGAGGGTTTGCAGCTTCAGAAGTGATGCTGAAACAACTTCATGCCAGACAGATTGATGCACAGATGGACAACAGACCACGCCACAAAAAGTTCAGGTGAGCTACAAATCACAAATCCAGTAAGTAGATACACCAAACCCTTCGTGAAGATCAGACTGAATCCTAAATAGCCCTAATGCTTGCATCAGGTGTTCTTGATTTGTAACATAATATTGGATATCGACTGACTATTTTCAGTTTAGCTGGTGATTGATCAAAAGGTACACCAATTTTAATCATCATTAAGAAAAACAAACATGAGCCCTGTTTGTTTGTTTGTTTGTTTGGTGTTTGAGGCATCTTGGCTGAAATAGTTTTTGAAATCTTTATACCTAATTCTTACACCAATTTTAATCATCAGTAAGAAAAACAAACATGAACACTGTTAGTTTTTTTGTTTGGTGTTTGAGGCTGTAATATTCCAGTTAATATGAGTGAGTGAGTGAGTGAGTGAGTATGGTTTTACGCCGCTTTTAGCAATATTCCAGCAATATCACAGCGGGGGACACCAGAAATGGGCTTCACACATTGTACCCATGTCGGGAATCGAACCCGAGTCTTCGGCGTGACGAGGGAACGCTTTAACCACTAGGCTACCCTACCGCCCCTCCAGTTAATATGATGGAGGAATGTACATAAATCGTGTCTGGACCAGATAACCCAATGACTGACAATATGGGTAGATCATCCGATCTGACCCGTGAAGATTCCGGGGTAGAATTGGTCTTCAGCAACCCATGCTTGCCGTAAAAGGCAACTATGCTTGTTGTAAAAGGCGACAAACGGGATCAACCCTCAGGCTCGCTGACTTGGTTGATGCATGTCATTGATCCCAATTGTGTGGATCGATGATCATGATATTAATCACTGGATTGTCTGGTCCAGACTCGATTATTTACAGACCGCCGTCATACAGCTGGAATATTGCTGAGTGCGGCGTTAAACAATAAACCAACCAACCAACCAACTTTATGTAACTGGAAATTGAAAGAGCTGTTGTTAAATTTGATTTTGTCTATTTAACCTTCACTCCTTCCTGCAGCAGGTAATAGAGTGTAAAAATAGATTAGTTTAAAGAAGACTGGGTGAGAAAAGAATTCGCAAACACAAGACCCCTACCATGTTTGAATTGTAAATTTATGCAAAAAAACAAATTATTCATTTTCAAAGATAAGATACCCATCAGAAGTTGTATAATATGCAAATTTTTCTTTTTAATCTTAATTTTTTAAAACCAAATCATGTTTCAAAATATAACCATGAAGAAATAGTCTTTGGAGTGCTGACTAAGTGTAAGTAAAGTTTATTTTTTGGACATAATATCGCCAACTTAAGATATTTTTGACTGGCAATCATACATATGACAAAATCATCAACTGAGAGGAATAGTTTCTCTTGCTCCTCGGTTTAGTTGGGTCACATGACAAGCATTGGTTGATGGTGAAATATTCTTACCCAGAATCCCCACAACTTCCTGTTTGCTACATGGCTGTTTCAAAGCTATGTCCAGACATTGTAATCAGTGCTATGTATGATTTCGAGTCTGTGGGTAGTTAGTTTAATCCTTAATACACCACGAAAGTTAAGTGAGTAGAAGAAAAAGGCAAGTTTTAAATCACTTGAATCACACCTGCTGGAAGTGCCAAATGGCCAAAACCCAAACTTTCTAAATTTACTGCCAAAAGTAAATTTATCGTTACATTTCTATTATTAGTTATTTCTCATTATTCCTTTGTCAGATACATGACTAGTTAAGCTGTTAATTTCCTGGCAAAATGTCTTGTGAATTTTTAACTGCATTATCATCACAAGATGTAAGTTTCAAATCTCAGAACTTTCTTTAGAGAGTGTAAATTGTGTCTCTTCCCCTCAGATGTAGACATCATGAATTCAATCTGGTGTTAGAGAGAGAACAACAATACCGGTCAAGAACACAATGTCTAAAATTGACCTTAAAGACCCAAACTAACATACACATCAAGAAAATATAAAATGTACGTTTTATTGATGGCTTTGGCATTCGATCAGCACACTCATCCCTTGATGATACATTCAAAATGGTGATGTCTGAGAGAAAATGTCCACATTGAGGTCTCACGAACAAACAGAAAGACCTTGTTTGTTGTTTAACACTGCACTCAGCAATATTCCAGCTATATGATGGCGTTCTGTAAATAATCGAATCTGGACCAGACAGTCCAGAGATTGACATCATGATCATCGATCCACACAATTGAGATTTGATGAAATAAATCAAGACTGGACCAGACTATCGAGAGATCAACATCATGAGTATTGATCCACACAATTGGGATCGATGACATGCATCAACCAAGTCAGCGAGCCTGACCACCCAATCCCGTTACAACAAGCATAGTCGCCTTTTACGGCAAGCATGGGTTGTTGAAGATCTATTCTACCCCGGGTCTTCACGGATCAGATATCATAAAGGATCAAAATTTTATTAAATAAATAATCAAGCACAGACCATTCATGTACCAATAAATGGAGTTGGTAAAGTTCAGACGAAACACCTGTTCACAGTAAAATGCCTATGAACTTTGCAAAAAAGGCTTTAATCATAATTTTAACATGATCAAACGTTCCATGGAACTTGCCAATTCAGCAAAGAAAAAACACACATCTCAAGTTACATGTTTCACAATTCCAACGGTGACCATGGCATTTAAAAGTCAATCAAGACATCTGGTTTCAATCCCAGCCAAAAATAAGACAGATGTTAAATTGACGACAGCATGTTTCGTGTGACAGAAAAAAGACATTCAGTATCTCAAGCTGTAAACTATGCACTCAAGTACTGACACAAAGGTACTCTTACACAGTCAATGAGTGAAATCAATCAATGAGAAAAATGAAAATGAAACTTTCACTTGGGCAATTTACAAAATGCAAAATATTTCAGTCATTTTACAAAATAAATTCCCTTAGACTGACTAAAAGTTATAAAAAGTACAAAAATATTAAAAACATAACAAAAGACAAATCATTTTTGGATTAGAACTAAAATTAAAAAAACATACATTGATTTTCGTTTTCATTTAATCCTATCATTTTTGTCACTGGGTGATGATCATAATTTTTTTTCATTTGGGAATTTGTTATCATAATAAAGTAAATGGACAAATAATTGTTAAATATTTTGGTGTTTTAAATTGCCTGAGTGAAAAGTCAGTCGTTTTTCACATTGACTGATTTTACACTGACTGTACCATACATTGTAGTTTGAGTCATATGTAACCATAGACACTGAAACCAACGCCATGGCTGGGTTTTGTGGGTAACCGTGACTATTTTGAATAATATTCTCCACGCTTTACACAACTGGGGGCACGGGTGGCAGAGTCGTCGCGATTTCGATGTGCAGAGTTGCATCCCTTGGGCACGCCAGAAACCTATGATTGTGGGTTCGAATCCCGGTTCGCCCCAATTATGTTTCTAGGTTTGTTAGCACCATACCCGTGCTCATGGGTTTCACCGAAAGTGGTAAACGTCTGAGACCTGCATCACTTTGGGCTTTCCTCCCACATTAAGCTGGCACGCCGTGATATAACTGGAATGCTGTTAAAAGCAGCGTTAGACCAAATTCACTCACTCTCTCCAATGTCCAATGTTACAGAAAAAAGAGGTTATGGTAATTAATCATCAACAAATCCAGAACAGTGTGAAACAAGAATCATCACGAGTTGACATATCCCCCCAACTCTGGTGCAACTCGGGAATGGAATTTAGCTACCAGTACCACACTTTTGGTTCCTTGCCATAGAATACGCTCAGTTCAGTGAAGAAAACAATATTGCTGTTCAGTATTTTTCAAAATCCCAAATCATCAAAAGGCACCAGTTCACCACTAGACTGATCTGTATAGCAAGTTTCACCAAGAAATATTCAACGGTTTTGGAGTTCTGCTCAGGAAACGAGCAAGTCCCTTGTTTCCAGTAGAAGGCCAACTTGTTATGAAAAATATAAAAAAATTATCAAAAAAAATTCCCAAATCATCAAAAGGCACCAGTTCACCCCTAGACTGATCTGTATAGCAAGTTTATTAGATGCCGAGCTACTATAACTGTGATGTGTTGGTGATTCATAATGACCCTTCCCTGAAAATTTACCCATTGCATGACCGTAGAATTTGGTAATTGGTTGGTAGTGAGTTGCCTCTGTGCCTGCATTAAACAGAAGACACTTGCATGAATTAACAGCCGCATCTGATAGAGGAAATATGGTAAGTTATTTCCGTTAAATGCCTTATCTGCTAAAGTATGAGCATGAAAGTAGATGGCGACATGCCCAGTGAATGCAAAGAACCATGTACATCGAAACTTGAACAGAACTCCAAGGAACGAGGCCACAGACATTGAACCAAACTTCAGGGAACCCATGCGTCTTAGAGGGTGCCAAAATAGCAGCAGACTGACAGACACACAATGAAAAAACACCTCCGAGACAAGCCTGTCAGACCGTGTCGTCTGCAGACACTATTACCCATAAAACTTCCTCTTGTTTGGACCTGACGCCAGCAGCCAGTCCCCACGAGGCACCATGTTGAGTTGATATGACTCCAATATTGAATGGAGCAGATTAAGAGTATATCAATGCTGATACAAACTGGGGTCCCTCAAGCAAGATACTTGCCTAAAGTAAGAGTTCCTGATCTGTGCACCTCCTGATCGGATGATGCTACTGGCATTCTTCAATAAGGGGTTATGTAGCACAGGTTTGTTGAAATTCACAGTTATCCCTTTGGTGTTAAAAATATTTCTGATCATGCAACAATATCAATACATATAAGCTTAGATACGAGATGAAGCAGGTTCGTAATTTGATGGAATCAAGTATTTTGTTCCTGGATACAACGATATTACAGAATATCAGATCTCAAAGAAGAGCGTGGGAGTGCATGTCTCTGGCATTTCTAATCAGTGTGAAGACAGAAAACATCCCGAGGGAAACTGATCTAAGATCTCTGGAGCTCACATCTTTTCGAAAACTTTGATTTGTTTAAACTTTAGTTGTCATAGAGAACTATTGAGCTGTTACCCATCAGCTTGGTAAATATACTTGGTATGTTAAAGAAGTTATTACCACCATGTTTAATATAAGTAGACACAATTTATGGACACCAACTTCTTTAGTTACTGTAAAGGTGACGTTTCGGTGTAGATACTTGACAACGGTCTAAGGATCTTTACAACGTCACCTTTACAGTAATTAAAGAAGTTGTTATCCACAAATCTACCTTTCATCCACCAACTTCTAAGTAATGCCTATCAAACAATTCATGCTTGATATATCATGATTATTGTACTGATCAGTATCTATAGTACTAGAACAGCTAAACTGTTTGGTGAGTGAGTGAGTGAGTATGGTTTTACGCCGCTTTTAGCAATGTTCCAGCAATATCATGGCGGGGGACACCAGAAATGGGCTTCACACATTGTACCCATGTCAGGAATCGAACCCGGGTCTTCGGTGTGACGATCGAACGCTTTAACCACTAGGCTACCCAACCACCCCTGTTTGATTGGCATTTTTAGAAGTTGGTAAGTAACAGTAAAGACAAGAAAATATATGGATGACAACTTCTTTTATTCTATTATGCTGTGACGATTCAGGATATCAATTGTCATGAAATAATAGCGTTGTGTAGTGGCAAAATATTTGTACTGCAATGTATTGGGAATCAGGTATCTGTATTGTGATATATTGGGAGCTAAAGTGTTTGACAGAGATCAATACTGACAGTACATGCAGATCCTATTTTCGACATACTGAAATAAATATCAGTGTCAAAGTCATCATGGTCAGTCGCCTCCATTTTGTAGTCATGGATACAGGGATAATAATGTGAGAAAAACATCATTTCCATGCTTCCATCATTTTGTCAATCAATAATGAAGGGACACATCATTTGTGAATGAATTTGTGCGTAAATTTTAGGCAAATATGATACAAATAATGACAAAATGTGTTATATATTATTTTTACCCAATTTACCGGACCAGAAAACATATTGCAATACGTATCCTTTGTCCAAGTCAACATGGTCAGGTGCCACCATATTGAATGTTTACAGGGAAGATAACAACGTGAGAGAAATATCTCTTCCGCGTTTCGTCAATCAATTACAAAGGAACACATCATTTGTGAATGAATTTCAGTGTAGATTTTAGGTTAAATGATTAAAATAATAATGAAACTTTTTCTGTATTTTTACCCAATATAAGAGAACAAAGAAAAAATATTGCAAGATCTATCATTTGAAACTCATATTGCAATAAACAAGTACAGCAGTAATGCCTTGCAATCCTATAAAATAATAACATTATTTGTTTTATTTTAATACCATAGTTAAATTATGCCTCTTGACATCCTCCCAATTTTTCAGCTTATTGCTTAAACCATTTTACATAAGAGTGAATGAGTGAGTATTGTTTGATGCCGCAATATTACAGTAATATCACGGCGGGGGACACCAGAAATGGGCTTCACACATTCTGCCATATGAGGAATTGAACCCGGGTCTTCAGCGTGACAAGCAAACTACCTGGCTACCCCACCGCCCCTTTTACAGAAGAAGACAAATTAACGAACAGAGTAAAACACAATATGATGGAAGAGGGACAAAAGGACAAAGCCAAATTAAGCCTGAGGCACAATGGTCCAGGTGAGCTAAGAAGCACTGATGAAGTATATCATCAGAATCTAGACATTTTCCATCATCCAGCTCTCATTCCCATGTCTCTTACAAGTCAACATTTCAGTTCTAATCTCAAACCTTTCTTTCGACATGATATTTGTTCTGTCTGTATTTCACAATAAGAATGATCACCCCAAATCCATACGTCCCAAATTTCTGGACAACCTGTGATGAGAACCGGGAAAATCTATCACTTCCTAGAACCACAGTAATCCTGATGCACAAGAATGAATACATCGCCATTCATTGCCTCCATTCACTGTCTCGTAAAGACCCCTACATTTGTTGACAAAGAAAAGACAATCAAGGTAGTAGTCCACAAATCAAATTTGTTTTCTGGACAAAAGATTCTTTGCAGGGATTATTTTCAAATCAGAACAACTGAGAAATATATTTATGATATAGACTCTGCTAATATGCATAGGAGATCCATTCACAAGAACAGGATATCTATTATGATATAAAAATAGTGATTTTTGATTAGATTGTGTAAATCTAACTCGGAGGTGATGGAGGAGGACATACGAGACAGGAATAGCCGTCTCGTTGGAAATAGGGGATTACACAACAGAAACCTTGAAAACTGTCTCCGTGTCATGAGCCTCAGATGTTTGTCCTTGTAAAAAAAGCAAGAAATGTAAAGAGATTGTTGTTTTGTCAAAATATAAATAAAAAGAAGAAAAAATGTTAGATGTTTGTCCTTGAAAAAAAGCAAGAAACGTAAAGAGATCGTTGTTTTGTCAAAATATAAATAAAAAGAAGAAAAAATGTTAGATGTCTGTCCTTGTAAAAAAAGCAAGAAATGTAAAGAGATCGTTATTTTGTCAAAATATAAATAAAAAGAAGAAAAAATGTTTTTTTTCTATTTGCATCCAGCATCATGGTCAATAAAAGAATGTATAAAACAAGATATAAAATTGGTCCAATATAATCTAGTTATTAATGGAATCATCTTTAACTTAAATCCACATACCTCAAACACAGCTGGGCTGGTATCGCTTTCATCCTGCAACAAGTCCTCTGTCTCCAGAACTTGGCATCAGCAATCAGGGAAGCTTCTGGAAATAACAAAGAGAATTTGAATAAACACCGACACTGAAAAAACAGAATCGCATCATAATAACAATACCCATGTCCATTTGAGTTTACATCTGGTAACAAAGAAATTTGAGAATCTTGATCATCTGAAATTTGTGGGAGTGAATGTTGTTTTGCTCCATAAAGCTTTGTTTGCCTAGTTTGTTGTTTAACGCCGCACTCAACAATATTCCAGCTATATGACAGCGGTCTGCAAATAATCGTGTGTGGACCAGACAATACAGTGATTGATAGCATGCTCATCTACGCAATTAGGATACCATGACATGCATCAACCAATCAGCAAGCCTGACCACCCGATTCCATTAGTTGCCTCTTACGGCAAGCATAGTCGCCTCTCACGGCAGGCATGTGTTGCTGAGGACCTATTCTACCCCGGATCTTCACAGGTCCCATAAAGCACTAACACCTTTTCATATCTAAAAGCAGAAATAAAATATTTCACATGGATGCATTTTACTGATGTTGATGTTAAGATGTTGATGTAAGAAGTAGGAAACAAGTACAAAGTATGAAACGTGGATTGAACAATCACATTTACGGATCGTCATGAATCAGATGTGTAAAAGCGTACCTTTGTGGGACATTGTAGAAGACAGGCACCATCAGACAGCCAACGCTTGGCCATCATGGGCATCGATGTTGAATTCAGTCACATCCATTTTCTGCTTGGGTAATGGCCATATTGTGCTGAGGTCACATCTATTGTGTTGAGATCAAATCCATGTTGTGCTGAGGTAACATCTATTGTGTTGAGGTCAAATCCATGTTGTTTTGAGGTCCACCCATGTTGTGTTGAGGTCTTTGTTGTCCACCAATGTTGTGTTGAGGTCTTTGAGGTCTACCCATGTTGTGTTGAGGTCTCCGAGGCCCAACCATGTTGTGTTGAGGTCTCCGAGGTCCTACCGTGTTGTGTTGAGGTCTTTGAGGTCCATCCATGTTGTGTTGAAGTGCATCCATGTTTTGTTGTATTTTTCATAAGTGTGACATGCTTCAACTTCTGAGACATCAGCCCAAACCGATTGTTTCAACAACACCATTGAAACATGATGAACTCATGGTTTCAACAAAATGGGTTTCAGGCTGGTCAGAAAGCTGATGTGTCTTTGTAACTGTGTTCGAGTTTGTGTCATAAGTGAACATAAAACTACAAAGAAACGTGAGAGATCATACAAACAAAAAAGTCTTCTAGTCATGTCACTCGATCACAACATCCTTATCAATACCTAAAAACTGACAGAAACGAAAACAATTAAAGCCATCAACTCTCCATGGCAACAGGCATCTGGAGAGGAAAATCGAGATTATTATTCAACTTAATGCCACATACCTCCAGCAGGTGTGCTGTGACCGGTCTCCACAACACTTCGACACGCGACAGGTTCACCAGACCCGTCTCCAGAAGCTTGGCAACAGCAAACAGGGAAGGCTCCTGGAAATAACAAGTAGCTGAATAAACACCAACATGGAAAAACAGAGTGAGTGAGTGAGTTGGGTTTAACGCCGCTTTTAACATTATTCCAGTCATATCATGGAGTGTCAGCTTAATGTGGGAGGAAAGCCCGAAGTGATGCAGGTCTTAGACGCTTACCACTTTGGTGAAACCCACGAGCACGGGAATGGTGCTGACAAACCTAGAAACATAATCGGGGCGAACCGGGATTCGAACCCACAATCATAAGTTTCTGGCATGCCCAAGGGACGCAAGTTTGCACAGCGAATCGCGACTGGGCCACCTGTGCCCCCTTGAAAAACAAAAGTGCACCATAATAACAATCTGATTTGAAAGTCATGAACAAATTAGTGTGTCATCATTGATGGGAACATGGCTGTGAAATTTCAGCTTTATTGGTCAAGTGGTTTCTAGGGAGATGATGTACAATTTCATCAAATTCTAACATAAAATGGCTGTGTGAAGATGCTTCAGCTCTCAGTGTGGTCAAAGGTCAAATCAAATTTGAAAATATCGCAGAAAACGGAACATATATGTTAAGCCCCACTATTCACATGTACCGAATTTCATGACATTTTGAAAAAAAATGGCCATATAATATGGCAGTAAATTATTCGTGACCAACTCGTGTTATTCCGGGATAAGCCACATAGCGACTTGTGACCCTCTCGTGGCCATATTTGCGACTGGGTTTCGTTTAAGCGCAAATGGGCATAGTTAAAAGAATTGTCAACTCCTTGCGTAATAATTCACGTAGATTTCCCCCACATCATATATTCTCCAGATGCTATTTAAACACATGGAGACTTAAAGTATTTACACAGCATAATTGAAAATGTATCTAAGGGTATATGTTAGAAGCAAGACAGGTGTAAAATGAAAAATTATTCCTTGAGGTGTTCTTTGACCGAAGTCATACACGCTTCCTGATTTGCTTGGCATATTTTCACACATAACATTCATCGATAGGGGGACGAGTCTTCTTGCAGGTTACGAAAAAGGGACGAGTGGTGTCGAACGGGCAGTAACTAGGTTTGTCAACATGGCTGCCATGGCAGGCATGATTCAAATTTGAACCTCTTCCCCAAAAATTTGGGGCGACATTGGTAAGAACAAGATGTTTCATTGGTCCAATGGTTTTAATGGAGATGTTTACGACGGATGGCATAGACACAGGCCATGACATCAGCTCACTTGACTTTCAGTCAGGTGAGCTAAAAGCTAAACACTAGTTGGTAATTTCAAATGACTGTGTTAAATACACAAACCGATGAGCATAACACTTCAATCATGACATCTAGGCATTTCTTTACAAACACATAATACACATATGATATTCTTATTTTTTTCATTACCATGGCAACAGAAGTTGACTTTTGAAAATTCATAAATTAGAACAGGACTTAATATGATCTCAATTTTCCTTATTTATGCATTCTGGTTTCCTTGTTATAGTAACACTGACAAACAATAAAACAACACTTTCACACTCATTGACAATTCATGTTCATTTTTGTCAAAATTAACTTCACAGCTGCATCCTGAGATGTAAGGATCATGAGAAACATACAAAACAACATCAGCATCACAATACTTGATGCAAATAGGCATAACACAATGTTGAGTGAGTCAGTGATCTTGAGTTGGGTTTAACACTGCTTTGAACAGTATTTCAGTTCTATTACAGCGTGTCAGCTTGAAGTAAGAGGAGAGCCCAGAGACAAAAACGTTTTCTTTCTTTGTTGTTTAACGCCGCACTCAGCAATATTCCAGCTATATGACGGCGGTCTGTAAATAATCGAGTCTGGACCAGAAATCCAGTGATTGACATCATGAGCATTGATCCATACAACTGGCATACGATGACATGCATCAACCAAGTCTGACCACCTGATCCTGTTAGTCGCCTCTTACGACAAGCATAGTTGCCTCTTACGCAAACATAGGTTGCTGAAGACCTATTGTACCCTGAATCTTCTAAGGAGTCAGACTTTTACCAATTTAGTGAAACCCACAAGCACGGATATGATGCTGACAAACCTAGAAACGTGATCAGGGTGAAGTGGAATTCTAACCCATGTTCATATGTTTCTGTCAGACTGAGGGAACACACAACTACACAACAAGCTGTAATGCTTAGAACCTTTCCCCAACATAACTCAATACACTACTAGTGGCTACACCACAAAGCCAAAGAGAAGCCAAAATAAATCAAAATTGGAATGAGACAAAAACAAAAAAATACTTCTGAAATCAGGTCTTTGAAAGGCCTTTAGAAGTGATACACATAAGGAAGAGAATATATATATGTCGACTTCTTTATTATGACTTGTATTATTATAAAGAAGTTGACATCCATATATCCTCTTCCTTACTTCTGAAATATTAAACTGCACTGACATTTAAAATTTATACCAAAATATCCTTTCATTCACTAAATCTGCACATATTGGATATCAACATTATTTCATACCCAGTAACCTCCAAATGCAAATAAAGATGACAGCAAGTTTGATAAATGAATACTTTAAACGAAGGCTGTCACATGAGTCTCTCCAGACATGTTTCTAGGATCATATATATCTTTTAATCTGTAATTAGTAACTAACTCATTAGATATATTATATCCAACTTAAAGATTTAGGAGAGAAAAGAATAGAAAAAAAAAGAAAAAAATATTTTGCCAAGAAATACATGTACACATATGAAAGAAAACATGTAGAGAAAAAGTTCCATTGAACCGATGAATAAAAAGAAAAAATCCAATAGAGCCCAAATTATTTTCCAAATAATATCAATTACTAAGTCACTCTTTGCTTTTCTGTCAACAAATGGCAAAACCTGGAACATGAAATGAGATATTGAAATGATACATGACATCACCAACACGAGCCAGGGTACAAGAGGCTGCGTTATAAACGATCTTACATAAAAAAAATGGACCAATGGCTAAAAAAACCAATTCAGATGTCGTTTATCATCTTCCAATTAACCCCTTCGGCAATCCATCATTATTTCCGCTACTACAGACACATGAAGTGTTGCATGCATCCATGAAATAAAGTTAACATGTACAGATACTGGAAAACCTATCTCGTGCCGTCTCCTATTGCTGGGGAGTGAGGGACTCCCACAGGCACACAACATGAAACAATGTATGTCAGACTCACTGGGGAGCTAGGTCAATGCCAGTTATTGGTTTTCCAGTACAAATATACCTTAAAAACCATCAGTTGAGAGATGGATGTTTTCTCTTGATGGTACCTCCCAAATTTAAACGCGCTAATCATCTTGTTTTTTCGTACTTGCCTTGGGTAAGTTTCAAGTAATTAAGCGTCAGAAATTTGAAGCATTTTGACACAAGTGATAAGATCGAAAAAGTGGGTTAGTAAGTTCATCCAGTTCTTAAACAATTATCTGTTTGCTGAAAGACTCATGTGTCTGTGTTTCTGGATTCTAAAGCTTAAGAGTACAAAGGTAGATATTATTTCTTGATCAACACTGAGGTGATGAGTGAATGTAGTTTTACGATGTAACAAGGATAAATCATTGATCTTAGACCAGAGGTGAAGTGAGTTGAAAAGGAGTTTAACGCCGAGTTCAAGATTGTTGCACTTTTATCACGACGTTTGTGTGTGTTTTCAAACTGGGTGCATAGTGAGTGAGTGAGTATGTTTTTACGCCGCTTTAGCAATATTCGAGCAATATCACAGCAGGGACACCAGAAATGGGCTTCACACATTGCACCTATGTGGGGATCAAACTCAGGTGTTCAGCGTCATGAGCGAATGCTTTAACAACTTGGCTACCCTGCCTCCCCACTTGGGGGATTAAAACTTGCAAATACTACAACAATACACATTAATTATATACAATTATTAATTATAAACAGACACATGTCAAAACACAAACTATAGGAAGCTCTTACTGGTAAATTGCAATATTGTTCAATGTAAACATCTATATCTTGTTCCTTATGACATGAGAATATGGTATTTAATTACAAAGGCACAGAGGGTTAAACATTTAGTTTTCATAAATCAAAATGTGGGCCAAATTACTGTTAAATCAAATTATTTCAAATAGCTACTTGCATTTCAAACTTGTTCACCACAAAATATTCATTCCACAAACTTGAATATATCAAAATACCAATTAACATTTTTAAACTAGACTGTAAAATCTCCTTCCGACATTAATACTCCTTCAAACTAATTTTGAGATTTATTCAGATTATGCCGCCTACTTCCTTTTCCATTTATTTTTGGTTAAATTTGAAGAAAATTGGAGCCAAACTTCTTCTTTCTAGCTTCCAAGGAACAAAACACCCCATTCTTCATTTTCCCACTTCCTTCACTGTGTAAAAGTGATACGTTCTCAACCTGTAAAGAAAGCCCACCGACTGAATACCCCTTTAGAAGAAGTTCTACATTAACTTAGGTCCTTGGGCGTCCACGAGATTCATTTTGAATTTTTCCTTATTTTTCGTGAAATTAATGGTTCCAGGTCGGATGTGGAATCAGTTCCTGTTTACAGTTTATTGTATTCAATGTTCTCTTGGGTTAGTCCCATCAATCATCTACATCATCCATACAAATTTTCATCTTTGCCTTTTTTTCACCTTCCTGATCCCACAGGATTCAGTGACAAGAAGACGCGATTGGGCATTTTGGTTAGAAATTATGAAATATTGTCATTAAAATTATCTGGACATGTCCATATGATTTACGATTGGTATTTTTTCTTTCTTTCATGTTTGTGGTAATAAGATGATCAATTACTGAAGAATGTCCACAATGAGGGAAAATGCAGCCTTTTCAAATTTCCATATAAAATCTAACCATGGACAAGTTCGGGACAAAAGATGAAACTTTCTCTGAATGTTTGAACTGCTCTACATCAATCACTGAAGAATATTACGTCATGAAAAACTTAAATTAGAAATTAGAAAAATGCTTCCCGAAAAAGTCTATACTATCAACCTTTTGGACACATTTGACATTAAACAAAAAATGGAATTAAAAACTCAACTGATGATGCTACTGCAGTAGTTTGTTTCATTAATCATGAACATAATTCGGAGTGTCTATTTTAGCCTTGTGTGTCATTTAAACTGGACTCGAAATTAATAGAATGGAGACATCATTATCGAGGAAATGACCAACTAACCTATATATAGCTTATTAGTATTTTCCCCCAAACTAAACTATAGTTAATAATGATTACTATGTGAGGTGAAATGGGGTTTAACGTCGCGTCGCAAGATTATTGCACTTATATAGCGATGTGCATGTACGTGTATGTGTGGCTGCTTGTACTAGTCCAGACTGATGCCGATTTATAGTGCTAGCTCACTGAGATACCATGCCGCAGTTTAAGATGAATACCCCACTCAGACACAGCATACTGACTCTGAGCCGACCAGTCCTTGTTTTAGCCCCTTAATACCAAGCGCCAGACAGGGTAACAACAAGTACCATCTTTTAACATCTTTTGGTATGACGCGGTCGGGGATCGAACCCCAGACCTTCCGCTCTCCGGGCGGATGCTCTACCACTAGACCACGGAGGCGGTCAATGATTACTATGAGTGAATGCATAGCGAACTGCCGCGCCTTAGATGACTGGGCCACCTGTGACCCCTATAATAATTATAGCTTATTGTTATAGTCCTTATGGTTAATCATTATAGGTTTTATTTATTTATTCATTTTTAATTATCTTTTTCATTTTCCATCATATTATATATTTCAATATCATACATAGAGTGTGCATGGATTTATTGTGACATTATTGGCATGTTTGTAGCATGGACAGATCATTTTTCAGTTATACAGAGTTTCTAAAAAATACATGTAGAGAAGACCAGAAGGCAGGGAAACTTGCATAATAACAATTTGAATATGCAATACATTTTGTAATTTCATAATATCGAAGTATTTCTTTTTGAATTTGTAAAAGGATTGGTTCGACTTTTTTCTGTTAAATGTGTACAGCATAGATTTTGTTACCATAATTACTGCATTGAGTGAATTGTTATTCTTCTCTTTAAATCCAAACAGTATGTGTTTTAAAGCTTATTAGTACTTTTCCCCCAACTAAACTATAGTTAATAATTACTAAGAGTGAATGCACAGCGAACTGTGGCGCCTTAGATGACTGGGCCACCTGTGCCCCAATAGTAATTATAACTTACTGTTTTAGCCCTAATAGTTAATTATTATAGGTTTTATAGATTATTATTATTATTATTATTATTATTACCCACGGAAATGACTCACACACTATCATGAACATTGGGTATTGATACCTTTCTCTGAGTATTACTCCACAGGGTCAATACATTGGGCATTCTTAAATCAATAATAACCTGATAACAATTAAAAAATATTTCTGCTTCAAATTCTGATACGTGCATTAATGCTGCCTTCCTTCAGTAAATAAAGATCTGTTCACAAATACAGGTACGCAAGCTGAAAAGGCTATACTAGCTAATTAGGCAGTGTTGTCATACTATAGTGTTTAGAAATTTGTCAGGCATATATGTATGCAAGCAACTCAAAATAAAGTGGGTAAAGATGATTTTTTTGCTTATTTTACACAAATATGCAGCATATCTGGAGGTCTGTGTTTTTTTAAGTATTTTTTTCACTGCACAACTCGAACTGTACAGAGTATCGGGACTGTTTTAAAAATGTTTTAAGTTTGTTTGCTATTCAGTGACAGACTCAGCAATATGCCATGTTTCGGCAGCTTGACTCCTGAGAGTTTCTAAGGCTTCAGTCCTGCCCCACACTGAAGCACATGTACCACATGTGGTGTCTCCTTAGGCAAGTGACTATGTTCGAAATGTGCCTCTGTTCACCAAGCAGTGAATGGGTACCCGGTAGGATGAGATGGTTACGTGACTTAACCTTTTAGGGTGTCATAGGCAGCTTGGTTTGTACACTCCCTAGGGAGCTGAGAAAGAAATTATTATTCCAGTAATATTCTGTGTTGGACCTGACACCCAGTAATCTACACTGGTTGTAAGAGATGACTGAATGGATCGGGTGTCATGGTACCAGACGATGTGGATCATCACTCATGATATCAATCACTGGATTTGGTACAGGTCGCCATCATACAGCTAGAATATTGCTGAGAGCAGCAGTAAACAACACACAAACAAAGAAAGAAAATCCTCTCATATCAGACAAGGGTCCACTTGCACAAAGCGATCTTAGCGCTAAGACTGTTGTAAGCCTATGCTGAAGTATGGGAGTTACGATCATCTAAGCGCTAAGATCGCTTTGTGCAAGTGGGCCCAGAAGCCATTGATAAACAGTTATTTAACTTGTGTGTTTCATTGAAACAGAATTGGTCCACAAATGATGAAATCTTCGAAAAATTCTGCCTTTCGTATATATCAATGAACTGGCACCAACAATTCCAGAAACCTGTGGCTATTTGCTGTCTGAATAAAGCCTTGCTTAGAAAGCCAGACAGAAGATGGAGTTTTGATGAACAACACAAGATATCATGCCTTCATTAATGTGAGTGAGTGAGTATGGTTTTACACCGCTTTTAGCATTCCCGCAATATCACGGCAGGGGACATCAGAAATGGGCTTCACACCTTGTACCCATGTCGGGAATCGAACCCGGGTCTTCGGCGTGACGATTAACGTTTTAACCACTAGGCTACCCACACGCCCCTCATTAATGTGAAATCCACTCCAACCAATCAATCAATGTCACTATTCATCGACCCGTTAAACCCCATTGTACATCACCTGATCTCAGCCACAAAGACATGTCCCATTTCACCAGGGCAGGTCATGGTAACCGAATGAGGTTTAACTCTAACCTAAGTGTTAAAAGATTCAACATGCCTGTCACATCCCAATTCTTTCTCATTGTTTTGTTTATTTCAAGGGCCATTTCTAAGTAGTTTTGGTAATTCTTTCTTTAGGCATTTCTTTATCTAACATACGACTTTGTTAACTTCCAACACAGGTGAAACTGTATTACCGTATTCGACGTAATAAGCTCCCAGGGCGCTCTCAAAATTAGAAATAGGGGGCTCTTATTAGAATATAATTTTGGTGAGAAAAAAAACAGAGTTGAAAGATTGTAAATTTTGTGGTTTATGCTGACAGCCTGAAATTATATAAAAGAAGAATCTGTGTGTATTATACACGATAGATATATTTTCGAGAATTTAATTGCCCATATTTAAGGGTGCATATAACGCACGAGTGCTTATTATACACGAACAAATAAGTCTCGTGTACATTGATCAATTGGAAAGGGTGCTAATTGGGATTGTTCACTTGCCAATAAATTAGCAAATATCGCCATGGGCGCTTATTAGAGCGGGGTGCTTATTACGATGAATATGGTAATCAAATGCTGTGGACTTTTTCACTCACATTTTCTAAAATTTCCACACAGTATTCCGTGTGATTATGCTACCATTTGTCCAGTGAGAACCAGTTTGGTATTTGGGCAACTACCACAGAACAAGTAGCATGATAAAATACAAATTTATCAATATTTGGAAAATGAGGGCTGACTGGCTTTGAAATGGCGACAACGCATAAACAGTAAGGGTTACAGGGAGGATTAACTGCCCATGTGCCAGTTATGTAAACAAAAAGGATGCTGGGAAATGATATTTACAATAATAGAAATTATTGCTAATAAAACACTAAGGAAATAGCCTTATTTAGATGTACAAGAAAAATGGTAATGTTAAAAGACACACGTTATTGAGTAGGAATTTATGGGAAGGAAAATACGAAACTGAATGGTTAAAACAGGAAGCTGGATAAGATACAAATTACGAATGATCAGGTCGATGGAGGGAATTTAAAGTTTTAGGAGGAGATAGGTAACGAGAAGAAAAATAAATATTATGGTGCAAGATGAGGTAGAAAATGATGAAGTAGATATGGATTAGAAATTTAAAAATGAATTCTTGATAATTGAAACGTGTGAGGTATACGTGACAAGGAATAGAATAAAATATACATGAATGCTATATGTGAGTGAGTGTGAGTGAGTTGGGTTTAACGCCGCTTTTAACAGTGTTCCAGTTTTATCACGCCATGTCAGCTTCATGTGGGAGGAAAGTCTGAAGTGATGCAGGTCTCAGATGTTTACCACTTCGGTGAAACCCACGAGCATGGGTATGGTGCTGACAAACCTAGAAACATAGTCAGGGCGAACCGGGATTCGAACCCACAATCATAGGTTTCTGGCGTGCCCAAGGGACGCAACTCTGCACAGCGAATCGCAGCGCCTTACACGACTTGGCCACCCGTGTCCCTGAATGCTATATGTGAAAATTGGGTAGAATAATATGATGAAGGCTAGACATGATATCGCTGCACAAACAATAATATTAAATTAACATTAATAATCAAAACAGTAGGTGGTTGGGTGAGGTAAAATGGAGTTTAAGGTCATGTTCAAGATTATTGCACTTTTTAGACATATTATCATGAGTGTGCTTGCGAGCGTGCATGTGTATCTGTCTCAAAGTCAGCCAGTCCTTGTTTTATCCCCTTAAGCAGCCCTTAAATTTGCACCTAATTTGGTCACCATTGTAATCCATTTTCGTATTTTGCGATCATTTTTTTCATGTCAGTCACCAGCTTGAGCCTGGTCGTAACTTGAGTTTTGCGACTAAAATAGGTTTGGTGATAAAATTGACAATGTGATGGAAGCAACAGTACAAAAAATCTATATCGGTAAACAAACTCGTCTGGTAAAACGGGCTCCACACATTGATCGAAGGAAGCGCTTATAGGTTATTAATCACTGCGCTAGTAGTGTTAAGTGTTCACACAGCTGTAGGAAGTTTATGTTTGGGCATGTGCTGTACTGATCTTTCGGAAAGGTTAATAAAACATGACAGCCGATCAGCCAATGCAGGGAAAGTTTTTTCAACATTTTTTTCTAAAATTTAACATTACCTTGTCCAGAAAAATGAAACTTGATGACAAAAAACAAAGCAGATGACAAAAAAACCGATCGCCCAAACGCATTACGGCAACGGCCATGGTAACAAGATGCATGTGAGTTCCGTGCAAATTGAAATTGCAAGCTCGAAAAACCTCCCAGCAAGTAGCCAATGTATTTCAAGTCCACGTAAGGACCAAATACAGGCTCCAGCAACGGTACCAGACCACCAACACTACAGATGACCGACCATGTAGTGGAAGACCAAGGATCACCACCCGATGTCCGGATCGTCAGATTGTGCAACAGCATCTTCAAGATCGCCTTGATGTTGCTGTGGAAACTGCTCCACAGACCATGGGGACACACCAGTGACACATTCGTGTGGTCACCAGGCGTCGACAAATTGACGAGCAGACACCTCCACTGTCACAGGCCACACCGATGACCCATTCTGACACCACGTCATCGCCGGGACCGTCTTCAGTGGGCAACACAGCACCAGCATTGGCACCAGCATTGGCACCAGCATTGGCACCACGAACTCATCCAGTAAAACGGGGTCCACACATTGATCGAAGGAAGCGCTTATAGGTTATTAATCACTGCTTCCGGAAAGGTTAATAAAACATGACGGCCGATCATCCGAAACAGGGAAAGTTTTTTTCCAAATTTGCTAAGCTTAAAACAACAACAAAGCGGCACAGGGGTTAGGATAAAGAATCAGATTGGCCACCTCAATAACGGATAGTCTGTGAAACCATGACTCGAAGCGGAAACGATGGTTTTGCCGAGAACATAAGTGAATAATCATCTGCTAGTTCTGAATGTCTGCTCACTTAAACTTGTTTCACTGCTGGTACTACTGAACTGAGTTTTAAGTGAACTTCAAGATCGCAAGTACGTTTGGTTTGAAATTTTATTCCTGATTGATTAATAGTCTTTCTAATGATCAGTGAAATACTCTCATAACATTTCTTGTCACCGTGAGACGTTTGATTAAAGCCATCAACTTGTAGTTCACTGTTAATTAACTTACCTAATCTAGAAAGTCATTCGTCTCGTAATTGATTACCACTCCAGTGTTTGACACGAACAAAATCTTACTTCATAACTACTTTATCGGAAATACAGAGTAGCACCACAAGTTGATAGGAGTTTATCAATAGAATTGATTTTGTGTCAGCAAACGTTTGTGTTGTGTTTGGTGAAGCATGACTTCATTTCATTTACCAATTGTACAGTTGGCTCCCAACATATTTTCTTGGCTCCTTAAAATACTATATTGCTCCTTAAAAAAACACTTTAGGAGCAAAGTGGCTCCCTGAAAAAAACAATTAACAATGAGGCCTCAGGTTCCTGGCTTAACATAAAACTGAAAGAAATTCACGATATTACACAAAGCAAAGGACTGAGAGTTAATTCAAAATCTAGATTTCATTTGCAATGGAAAGTTTCATAGTGGTCAAAATCAGATACATTGGAAGAGAAATTAATCAAAGTTTTACCATAAATCTTTAGGAAATTATGAAATAGGACAAAATATATTCATAGATGCATGGGTAATTCCTTATATTATACATTTTCAAAAGCAGAAGGCTCAGACTTCTGTAAAACAAAGCTGTCAAACTGAATTAAATTAACTTTACAAATGTTTAAAATTCATGAAGCATTGTCTCTATCTTCAAAGGTGAGCCAATCACACTTGATATGTTGTCATAACAGAGATAATCTTTTACATGGAATTCCAAATCACTCAAATTTGATGCTGATTGAGTCATTTCATAAAGTCATCCCTAGACATATCATTATTTCTTGGACCCGTGAAGATCCGGGGAAGAATTTGTCATCAGCAACCCATTCTTGTCGTAAAAGGGGACTATGCTTGTCGTAAGAGGCAACTAACGGGATAAGGTGGTCAGGCTTGCTGACTTGGTTGATGCATGTTATCGATCCCAATTACGTGGATCGATGCTCACGATATCCATCATTGGATTGTCTGGTACAGACTTGGTTATTAACATATAGCTGGAATATTGCTGAGTGAGGCATTAAACAACAAACAAACCATTATTTCTTGGCTGTTTAAGATATCAACATTACAGGCAGCAGCTGTTTCAGTTCAGTTTCAGCGCTTGTTCTCATCAGCGTGCAAGAACATCTAGACTAGGAGGAGATACACCAGTGGTTGAAACACTACCTAATCAGTTCCTTGATAAGGCAGATAAGCAGGACACAAGGCCATTGAATGTCAATAGGGGAGTAAGTACTTTCCATAAAATTTATATAACATGTACAGATCACATCACAGGTAATCTAAAAGGCAAAATTCGAAGTTTCTCAGATATAAAGGAAGCAGGATCACTATGGGTACATGGGGTTTTATGGGTCGTGCGTTAGGTTTTATAACACGAGCCAGACATGTATTAATTGATTCTGAAAAAGAGTGTGGATTTTTGCTTGGAACTGGGGTATAAGAGATTTATTCCCCTGCTCAGGAACTTCTTACCCTCAAAGGCGGGTTACACAGTATTTTATTAAGATCATGTGAACCAATCAGATATCATCATTCTGACATGGAGGTATGATAAATGTCATTATCTTACAAGTAGACAGGTCACACCTGATGGTCACCTGTACAGATAGGTCACACCTGAAAGTAGGTCTTCCTTGATGTCACCTGTACAGATAGGTCACACCTTCGAGTAGGTCTTCCCAGATGATCATCTGTACAGATAGGTCAGACCTTAGAGTGGGTGTTTCCTGGTGCTCACCTGTACAGATAGGTCACACCTGAGAGTAGGTCTTCCTTGATGTCATCTGTACAGATAGGTCACACCTTAGAGTAGGTCTTCCCAGATGATCATCTGTACAGATAGGTCACACCTGAGAGTGGGTGTGTCCTGGTGCTCACCTGTACAGATAGGTCACACCTGAAAGTAGGTCTTCCTTGATGTCACCTGTACAGATAGGTCACACCTGAAAGTAGGTCTTCCTTGATGTCACCTGTACAGATAGGTCACACCTTAGAGTAGGTCTTCCCAGATGATCATCTGTACAGATAGGTCACACCTGAGAGTGGGAGTGTCCTGGTGCTCACCTGTACAGATAGGTCACACCTGAAAGTAGGTCTTCCATGATGTCACCTGTACAGATAGGTCACACCTGAAAGTAGGTCTTCCTTGATGTCACCTGTACAGATAGGTCACACCTGAGAGTAGGTCTTCCTTGATGTCACCTGTACAGATAGGTCACACCTGAGAGTAGGTCTTCCTTGATATCACCTGTAGAGATAGGTCACACCTGAGAGTAGGTCTTCCTTGATGTCACCTGTACAGATAGGTCACACCTGAAAGTAGATCTTCCTTGATGTCACCTGTACACATAGGTCACACCTGAAAGTAGGTCCTCCCAGATCGTCACCTGTACAGATAGGTCACACCTGAGAGTGGGTGTGTCCTGGTGATCATTCCTACAAGAGCAGGTCCCAACCTGTGGTTTTTGCCCTACAAGTCCAGACAGGTCACATCCAGGAGTAGGTCTTAACCTTTGGTCATCCATACAAGCTAAAACAAACCTTAGCTGAGCTGCCTCTTACAAACTCAGCTGACATGAAAACCTTAAAAAATTAAATGATATTTATGCAACAGAAGAAGAAACAAACGAAGTAACCATCCATCAAACCCAACAAAACTCTCAACTTCTAAGAAGCAAAATTTAATGCGCTGAAGAAAATTCTTCACCCACCCTATCAGAAAGCACCTGAACACGAATGAAAATACCCTACAACCTGGGACGCTGGTTCACATGTCTAGGAAAATATACTTCAGGAGATGGGTTAACTGTTTAGCATTCTGTCTGCCATTTGTAAGTAACACAAGGCTTTTAACAAGTTAAGGTCACTTTCAAGACTTCCATCATATCAATACTGTTTTCCCCAGGATGAAATTCCACAGGTGGAAGATATCAAGTGCAGTGGGTGCGCTCTGGTCCAAAAGGGAAAGATGATTTTTTGAGCACTTGAGGAACACCATT
Source organism: Haliotis cracherodii (assembly GCF_022045235.1). NCBI lineage: Eukaryota > Metazoa > Mollusca > Gastropoda > Lepetellida > Haliotidae > Haliotis > Haliotis cracherodii. Next base: position 13,774,694 of record NW_027266319.1, read on the forward strand.
TCTCCATAAGCCTTAAAAAGACAAGCAGAAACACAGGCAGCAAATGAGATGGAGGTTCAAGTGATGAAGACCTCTTTGCTGCTCCCTGAGTGGTCATTGTGAGAACACATGAGCAAATGCTGGTGGAAGTGTATGTTCTCGCTTGACGAATGGTATGTTTCCCCCGTTGTGACTGGTTCTCTTGGAATGTCGGAGGGCAGTACAACGCCAGATGACTTCACATCATCAGCACAGCAACACAAGTGTGTCAGAGAGAGCTGCTTGATTGACACTGGGGTAACAAGTAGCAATAAACAGTCATTTTCTAAAACCAGGCTCAAGTTTTGACACAAACTGCATCCTGAAACAGTTACCTATCATCACATCTAGAAGGCTTTAAAGGGGTCTTCCATGGGTTACAAAACACATTCCAGTTAACCCATGTGATAAACATTCAAAGATTCAAACCAGGTCGAGATGCATCCTGAAACAGTTACCTATCATCACATCTAGAAGGCTTTAAAGGGGTCCTCCATGGGTTACAAAACACATTCCAGTTAACCCATATGATAAACATTCAAAGATTACATTAGAAAATAATTTAATGGGCTTTTCATAGGTGAACAACCTTTAACTGTTAAATACTGAATGTTTATTTCCCTGTTTGAACATAGTGTGGCACACACTTCTACAATGAGGCATCACACTAACAAAACAGACAAGTGTTGGACGACTTCATGCAATACCAGATCTGTGCCCACGAGATCCAAACTGAAGAAACTCCATCTTCCCCAGGCAAGGGAGTTAACTGACTATAAAAATCTAGTTTACACCCTTGCCGAACTAGTCTTGAATTATGGAGCTATATTTTGGCTGGACTATGGAGTCCAATATGCGTAGTCCAATTGACAGATATTTCCAAATCTTTTCATGTTTTTAATCAAGGTGCTCAAGTGATTTAATGTACTTTGGGAGGTATGATCTGTTTTCTTGCAACAAAGATCTTGATTATCGATCACATCGTCTTGATTGAGCGCCACTATTTCGTTGGAAACAAATGCCAGTGATACGAGGGGTGGAATCTTATCGGTAAAAAAAGGAAGGGACATAGAAGGGACATAACTCATAAAAGCCACTGGTGGCACTACGATCGAGCCACAAAATTCCAGCCTAGTTCAGCAAGGGTGGAAACTAGATTTTTACAGTCAGTTAACTCCTTTGCCTCGGGAAGATGGAAAACCTTTACAACACAAGACGTTTTTCAACCTATTTGGAAATGTTGCTTTACACCACAGTCAGCAATGATGTGAGCCCGTGACTGAGTCGGGAAGCAGAAACTAGGTAATACGAAAGTTAAATTGAAAAGTGAGTGAATGTGGTTTTATGCCTGAGGTAGCATATTCCTGTTATGTCATGGAAAATAATAAAGTTGAGAAACAGTAACCTCATGGTCAGCCAGCTGACACTTGGTAATATGATGAGTGAGCGGTTTTTTTTTTGGTTTTTTAACTTAGCACTGAGCAATAATCCTGCTATATGATGGCGGTCTGAAATAATCGAGTCTGGACCAGACAATCCAGTGATTGATGTCATGAGCATTGATCCGCACAATTGGGATACAATGACATGCATCAACCAAGTCAGCGAGCCCGACCACCCGTTAGTTGCCTCTTGCAGCAAGCAAACTTGCCTTTTATGGCAAGCACGGGTTGCTGAAGACCGGTTCTACACCAGATCTCTACGGATGAGTGAGTAAATGGTATTTACCACTGTACAATAATCCAGGCCAACCAGTGGTTGATAGCATGAGCAACATGCCATTAGGGCACAATGACACACAATAAGACAGGTCACACATTGTAACCATCAGCTCCTAATCGGTCATCTCATAGTTTGTTTCTGCATTCCCAGGAGTCTTTGAGAACACGACTTCTGTAGCATCAACTGGGGATGCTGGTTAACACATCAGCAGCAGCATGCTGTGCCAATGCTACTTACAGCAAGCCGAATGCCAACAAACTGCATGTCGACAATTAAGACATCATGATCACAAACACAAGCCAAAGTCTGGCGCCTAGATCTCGGTGAACGTACTTCGTGGTGCATGTACTTTTCAGCACAGAATGTTGCAGTGGGTATATCTGTCATAAACTTGTATTTTGTTAACATAAGGGGTCACGGTGCCGGGGAAATGCCTTCATAATGGCAACTTAAATAGAAGCGGTAATGAACAAGGTATACCATTAACATTGTACATGATTATTAACTCTTTTAGCCATGTGTTTGGGTAATTGTCAAAGGAACATTTTCCCAGCGCAGGCCTAAATAAGTGCCTGTTTCATCAGTAGAAAGACACCTACACTCAAATCTGTCAAGTTCATCACTTTCCAAAATTAGAGCTGCCCTGCCAATTGCATACATTTTACCAAACCCATTCTGTTAAGTGCACGTAAGCCATGGGCAGCACTCGAGACTTTTCTGCCAAACATGTTCAACAAGAGTTGGCCACTAATGTGGCTATATCCCCCGCCCCTGTTGCAGAATTTATGACGTAATTAAATCTAAACAAACCCTAACTTTTTAACCCTAACTGAGGTGGAACCTAAGTCCATCTTGTTGCCATGGAAACGTAAAAAATACAAATTTCTAAAATTTCTCAATAGCAAAAGGCACCAGTTCAGCATGTACCTGACAAACCTGCAAAGATCCATGAAAAAATATTGAACGGTTTATGAGTTATGCTCTGGAAACGAACCCAACCCTCACAGAACCTAAGTCCATCTTGTTGCCATGGAAACATAAAAAAATTCTAAAATTTCTAAATAGCAAAAGGCATCAGTTCAGCATGTACTTGACAGACCTGCAAAGTTTCATGAAAAAATATTGAATGGTTTCTGAGTTATGCTCCGGGAACGTGACGGACGGACGGACGGACGGACGGAGCCCGTTTCTATATACCCCGCCAACTTTGTTGGGCGGGGGATAATAACCAACAATTTTTTTTAACTTATAAGAAGTGTCACATTCATTGTAAGGCCTTCAGAAGGCTAAGCTTTAAAAGATAGGATGTGACTTTCAAAATTTCAAAATATTGAAGATATTAAGGAAGTCCCATATCATAAGGGGACACCTGGAGCCCAGTAGTCTAAAGCTCTTCGATTCATTGTGCAGGGTTACATCCCTTAGGCATACCAGGAACCTATGATTCTGAATTTGAATCCCAGATCCACCGTGATTATGTTTCTAGGTTTGTCAGCACCACACCCATGCTTGTGGGTTTCACCAAAGTGGTATTTGTCTAAAACCTACATAACTTCTGTCTTTTCTCATACACCATTTTGTTTGTTTAACGCCACAGTTGGCAATATTCCAGCTATATGATGGTGGTCTGTAAATATTCAAGGAGCATCAATCTTTGCACCTGGATATGAGATGACATGCATCAACCAAGTCACTGAGCCTGACCACCAAACACTGTTAGTCGGCTCTTACGACAAGCATGGGGTGCTGAAGACCTATTCTAACCCGGATCTTCACGGGAGGAGACAAGCATGGGTTGCTGAAGACCTATTCTAACCCGGATCTTCACAGGAGGAGACAAGCATGGGGTGCTGAAGACCTATTCTAACCCAGATCTTCACGGGAGGAGACAAGCATGGGTTGCTGAAGACCTATTCTAACCCAGATCTTCACGGGAGGAGACAAGCATGGGTTGCTGAAGACCTATTCTAACCCGGATCTTCACGGGAGGAGACAAGCATGGGTTGCTGAAGACCTATTCTAACCCGGATCTTCACAGGTTTTCTCAAACATCAAGTCGTCACCCTCGGATTTTACTGAAAGCAGCATATAACAAAACTCACTCATCCCACCATGTGAGAATCAAACCCATGATGAGCAAAAACCATATCAACTGGGCTGCTCAACATACTCCTGACAGTTAAGTTAGTGCAACACTGAGCATCCCTTGCGCCTGACCAATCCACATGTAATTTTTCTTTTTCAATCATGTGATACCGGAAATGCTCTTCAGCCTCAAATCCCGATTGATAAAACAAAATATTTTTTAGATGAAGTTTACACGAATTATAGCTTTTACATTGGACAAGAGGTTGGTCACATGACTGCAAAACTGACATTCATAAGTGTATGAATGATACATTTTGACGTTGATATGTTTTTCATGATGTTCATACAGCTTGGCCCTCACGCTATGAAGGTTCATACTCCAATGAACTCACACAAAGTGAAAGTCAATTCTTAAATAAATTCATTCACAAGTTCTGATACTTTTTTCACCAAAGGAATGTCTCTCTACTCAAAACCAGACTGAGATGAACCAGAAAGCCAATCTGTATAATCTTAATATATCATTAATCTAAATATATCAAGAATCGTAAACAGTCACAAATTGAATAAAACAGCCCCTAATAAGCTGTCAAATACGATGCAAGCCTGCTTATGATTAAGAACGTTTCAACCCAGACTGTCATTTCAAATCAAGAAACGACAAAGAACTAAAAAGGTTCATCCCGAACTTTGAGGCAGAACGTGCACATTTCAAAAGACTCTTGATCAAAAGCTAATGAACCATCTCCTGTCAAAACATCCCAAAGAAAAGCTACGAGTGATGGAATTTGCAAAACTTTGTATGCAACTAACTGCCTACATCTCTACATTTGTACCAAATACTTTTGTCCAGTTCTCTTTTCATCTTATCACCAAATTAAATTTGTGTGAGCTAATAAATGCCTACATATGTTGGGCCTGCCACCACGGCACTAGCAGTGCTCCCTTGAGTTACAATGTGTCCTGGCTTAAGGCTTATTTGCCCAAGATAGGAACAGAACACACTGGCATAAAGCAAATCAAAGATATTATCACGTTTGATTACATTTAGCTGGTCACTCGCAGGTCTGAGGCACAATTTGATTATCAACCAGAGCGTCAATGGTCAGCGTGAGATAAAAGCCGACCAAACATCAGAAAAAGAAAAAGAAGCATGGAAGTTTAATAAGTAATGATGGCTCATTGTATTCCTGCTGTCGAGTGTAAAGAATGCCTTCCAGGGATGCTTAATTACCGTGGCAGCCACAGTAATTTGTTCTTCAAAGGATGCAAGATGCAAAAGATCCATACGGAGTTGATATTGGGAAATGGTTTTTGTTGTGGTAGGGAGAGAAAAGAATAGAATTTTAGAGATGATTTGAACAAGTTGGATAACAGCTTGGGACTGTTATTGTCAACACATGGTATAAGATGTGACTGGCTCAGGGCAGGCAGACTTGAATGGTTAAAGTCCTGTTTCAAATGAGAGACAAACATGTACATTTCTTTCATTTTCTCCTTTTTAAGGTATTAACGAGTACATCGGTGCTACGCAGCATCTATAACACCTGAAAACAAAGTGGTTTCAAAGGTATATTACGATCTACTTGATTAATGAGTGTCATTTGACAGCTATATCAAGCTACAGGACTCTAACAACAACCTCAGGGTACACTGACACTACTACCGTATATCGCTGTGTATAAGGCGACCCCACATATAAGACGACCCCCCTGTACACGCCTTAAAAATCAACCCAAAATCCTAAACTCCGTGTATAAGGCGACCTGGAATGAAACACATCACAAGTCTGACTGATATACCGGTAGAAGATTTAACGCGCTCTTGGCGACTGTAGCGTATTTCGCACAGGGACATCACAAATTAGTTAGTTAGTTACTTTGGAGATTTAATGTGCGCTTTCCGACTGATGCGTATTTCACACACATCACAAGTGCGCACACAAACCTTATATATGCAATAAAAATATGTTTATCTTGCGTTGTTTTTTTTCTACAATGATAGGTCGCGTGTGTAACACGGTACGACACCAAATTGGTGCCCGTAAAATAAAATTCATTTATGAAGTAATAACATATAAGAGACAATGGTGAGTAATTTAATCGCCAATTAACTATGTTGTAACTAACTAGGCTTATGTTTGCTTCACATTCAGCGTGTCTATTCCACAATCACTTGTACACACCGTCTCCAACACTTGTTAATACAACTGTAAAAACAGCGGGAATTGATTTCAGCTTCACCGGTTATCACATGTTAGGTCACATGTGCAATATGCAAATGCTTACCGGTACTTCCGGCTCTCTACTCACGGATGTTGATTGTTTTAACGTGTCAGCTGGTTTGACAATCTGCATCGAGGAGAGGGTCATTTCAACTTTATTTGCAGAAATTATTAAACTTTATTCAAGGAAAAGAGATACAAATCATGTTTATGTATGGAAATAGTTATTTGAACAGTTATTTAGGACGCAATGCGAAGTTTTATTGTCAAATGCTGGGCTGGCTATCGGACGCCGGTTGACATCGCCAGTGGAAAAAAATGTGAGATCTTCGACTCCGTGTATAAGACGACCCCCCTTCTGAGCCCCCTCATTTTAGGTACGAAAAACTCGCCTTATACACAGCGATATACGGTATATTAACAACCATAATAAGTCCTAGGCTTATACTTTGTTCCACATAGTGTTATTAGCACTACAATTATTGTAAGTCATCTATTTTAAAGTATGGAGTTGGGATTGTCATAGCATAAGTTTGCTTTGTGGATTGGGGGCTGGTACCCATATCAACAAAGTGTTCGCCAACGACTTTCATCTCTTTTTGACTCATGGGAATTGCCGTTATTTAAGAAATAGAAATCTTTATGCAAGTTATAGATGGGTCCATATGTAGGATTATATGACTACATCTTTTCGATAGTTGCTTATCTTGGACTCTTAAAAGAATAAAATTAAAGAGGGAAGGATGATTCAAGTCAAAAAGAAGCATTTTATTTTTCTAACATTTGTACACGAACAAGTCTTTGATCCAAACTGGTATAACTTGAAGATGTTTGATCACATGCTTGCTCACAATATCAGCCTTTTTCACTCGTACCTAACATCAATTTTATGTTAGTTACATTAAGTTCTGACATTTCAAGTTGGCCAGAAAGAACCCCCATCACTCCTCATCCTTCACCATCCCCATAGCCAAGATCCCATCCTGAAATGTTCTGAGAGAGAAGCTGTTTAAACCATAAATTCCTATGCAGGTCTGTATGTAAAAAGTCAAAACCTTTTCACTGCTAATTCCCCAAAAGGCAAACACTCAAATACAATTTCAGACTATAATTTTTTTTTAAATCAGCACCAATTGTTAAGATGAGCTTGATGAAAGACAACATTATTTTCCAAGCAGACAGAACCACTCTTAATTTGAAATTCGAACCACTGGATCCTAACACGGCTAAGGGGGACAATTCTGCAAAACCAAATGAAGTGCCTTATTCTACAGGGCCATCAAAGCTCTGAGTTCTTTAAGGGCTAAGTGTCACCATGCAATAGACAAGCATGTAATTTGGGAGACCTATTTTATCGCACATTAAACTCAGCACAAAATCATACAAAATTCTCCAAAAACCCAGTGTTTCCCAAAAGTAGGACTCGATATATCGTTCTTGTTTGTTGTTTGAAGCTGCACTCGGAAATATTCTAGCTATATGATGGCGGGTCTGTCAATAACCAAGTCTGGACCAGACAATCCAGTTATTAAAATTGTGAGCGAAGATTCACACCTTCTGGTCAGGTGAGGTGAAATGGGGTTTAACGTCACGTCTCAAGATTATTGCACTTATATAGCGATGTACATGTACGTGTGTGTGTTTGTGTGGCTGCTTGTACTAGTCCGGACTGATGCCGATTTATAGTGCTAGCTCACTGAGATACCATGCTGCTGTTTAACATGAATACCCCACTCAGACACAGTATACCGACACCAAGCCGACCAGTCCTTGTTTTAGCCTCTTGATGCCGAGTGCCAGACAGGGTAACAACAAGTACCATCTTTTAACTTCTTTTGGTAAGTTAGGGCCAGGGATCGAACCCCAGACCTTCCGCTCTCTGGTTGGACACAATACCACTAGACCACGGAGGCGGTCCCCCTTCAGATCAACCAACTACGTCATGAGTCTGACACCCAAATCCATTCAGCCTCCTCCTACCACCAGCATAGGATCTAAACCAGAATCACCATGGGAACTCGTAATACAAATTATGGTTATCCATTCTGAATTTTCAAACATATACAGTGTTCACAATTAAGGAGAGTCCTCACAGTGTTCCATGAGGTTTGGTGCAATAGTATTGAATCTAGGAACCCCCATATATTTACCTCTTAAGGTTAGAATTATAACAATGGCCTTTGACGTTCAAGCTTAATTTTGAACACTGCATATAGCATGAAACATTTGGCTTCTAGTAAAAGAATGAGTCTTTCAGTACATGCTGATGATGAGGCTCCCACTGTTAGCAGCACCTTGGGGAATTGCGGATGATTTTATGGCTACTTCAGGTGTGAACATCCTCATGCTTAAGCATTGTACAGTAGAACACGGATATAACGAACTACTAGGGACCAGAGAAATCAGTTCGTTATACACGTTTTCGCTCGGAAACGTCCGCCATCTTGGATAAGACAAAACACAATACACACGTAACTGCAGCATTGATTTGTATTAGCAGTGATCATTCAATTGATATCCATTTACAACATTCCGTTTGTTTCCTATATCCGTGTTCGTTATATCCGTGTTCTACTGTAATCTGAATGGGAATTTATTGGTCTAGTGTCCCAAGGGAATTAACAGTCACATCACAATTTCATCCTTCCGGGGACCCATTCACTGCTATATCATTCATTCATAGGCCTATTTCAAACAAAATCACTTGCCTTAGGAGACATTTCATGTAACATGTGCTTCAATGTGGGTCAGTACTAACACCTAGAAACTGGCCAAACCATCTACTCTGAAGCTTCATCGCTGCTTAACTTCGTCTAATTTGTAACCTGTGCGATGTTCACTGGACCACATGCCACCACATCAATAAGATACCACTAATACATTCTGAGAAGTTGGGACCCGTGAAGATCCAGGGTTGAATAGATTGATGCTCATAACGTCAATCACTGGATTGTTTGGGCTAATTTTAGGGCTACAAATCTAGCTCATTATTATTATGGACCTGTGAAGATCTGGGGTAGAATAGGTCTTCAGCAAACCATGCTTGCCGTAAGAGGCGACTAACAGATCCGGTGGTCAGGCTCGCTGACTTGGTTGATTCATGTCATCGTATCCAAAGTGAGTGGATTGATGCTCATGATGTCAACCACTGGATTGGCTGGTCAAGACTTAATTATTTAAAGCCCGCCATAATATAGCGGGTATATTGCTGAGTGCGGTGTTAAACAACAGACTAACAAATCTGAGTAGTTGCTTCTCCAGATGCTTGTAAGAAAGAAGTCATGTCATTTATCAAAAAGCCACTGACATGGAACACCTACAAAACATGCCATTAGGTCCTCCATTTCAATATGTCTATGTCACCTTGCAAACAAAAAGAAATAAGTTATGTCAGAAAATAATAGAGGACATGATTTCAAGAAATGCATATTTTACATGAAAATATGTACCAAGCTTAACTTTTTTCAGTGTATTGTATCATGTAAGTAAAAACTCTATCTTAATACAATTCCCTTGCTGTATTGCAATTGCAATGGTCTCTCCTGCAGGTCAACCTATTACCATTGCATATTAATTATGATATGAATATTGTGCACGAACATGCAAAGAAATGTGGGTGTCTTCTGATCTCAAGTGGAGACATTAGTTACATCAATCTGTTGATGAAAAGATGTCACATAAAACCGTTTGTGACGTCAAGGACTATGGATGTCAAATATTTTCCAACATTGTGTTAAAATGTCTCATCGCTATGCGGAATTCGCAAACAATGAAACCATTGTCAAGAATGAGACAAAAACAAGAGTTTGCCACTAACGTGGCTATATCCCCCCCGCCCTTGTTGCAGAATTTATGACATTATGAAATCTAAACAAACCCTAACCTTTTTTAACCGAGGTGGAACTTGTCATGGAAATTGTAAAAAAAAGATGAGTTTGGAACCTAAGTCCATCTTGTTGCCATGGAAACGTAAAAAATAAATATTTCTAAAATTTCTCAATAGCAAAAAAACCTAAGTCCATCTTGTTGCACCAGACCTGCATCACTTCCGGCTTTCCTCCCACATTAAGCTGACATGCCACGATATAACTGGAATACTGTTAAAAACGGTGTTGAACCCAACTTACTCATTAACTCATAGTAAGAAGGTCGTCAAGAAATGTTGTAGTGCATGAGTGTGTGAGTGAGTGAGTGAGTATGGTTTTACACCGCTTTTAGCAATATTCCAGCAATATCACTGCGGGGGACACCAGAAATGGGCTTCACACATTGTACCCACGTCAGGAATCGAACCCGGGTCTTCGGCGTGACGAGCGAACGCTTTAACCACTAGGCTACCCGACCGCCCCTGTAGTGCATGAAAACCAGTGGTCCGGAAACGGTCATATGCACCAAACATGTCTGATTGGGAATCTCATATGTCCGGTATGAAATATTGCTTACAGGACATTTAAATTTTTCTGTCCGGACATTTAAAAAAAAAAATGGGGTCCAAATAATTGATGAGCGTTATCTTATCCCTTCAGTGAATTCAGGTGAATAAGCAGGAATAAGAAACCTGGTCAATAAAAGTATGAAATTTGATATAAAACATCACTAGACATGATGATTTACCATTTAAATTGTATTTCCTGCTCTCCAAGGCATTGTTTTATATGCAGAGATTAAGATTACCGTGTGTATTTTCTCGTAAACAAAGCCAGAAATAGCAATCAGCTGTGCACACGTTTCCTCCCAATCTACCGGTGATTCAGATAAAACGTACCCAGTGATACAACTTCAAAGAATTTTGATGCAATTGTGGGAAGAAATTGTATCTGAAATTATTATTTTATCAGAAATAATATATTCCATTATCCTGTTATTTTAGTTGCAGCTTCCACCAAGCGTAGCACTTTCGTACAGATGGTATGGAGGATATTTTTTTGACGTATGGAACGATTTTGACCAGTAACCGTAGGGACTTCCCGCGCTACATGTATTAATAGCCAAACTGCCTCAAATATGACTTTGAGCAAGTCATGGTACGGCATTTATGATATGTGTATCCATGCTGTTGCAACTAAAGTTTGTTTCCAGGCATCAATGGCGATAATCTGACCATGATATCTGTAAATAAGGGTGAGTTGTGCGATCTACAGATCACTTCGCATACGATTTTGCCGAAATTATTGTAAACATTATTATAATTATTGAATGAAATTTTGAATATGAATAACAAAATATATTGCAAACATTAGACCAGATAAACAATGAACAAATTTTTTATTACCAGATATTATAATAAAAGGATTAAATTGCGTACTTCATTTCGGATTATTGACTGGTATTTCCGGTGGTACGTGATCGCGGTGATCAGCTGATAATATTTTCTGAGAATGGGGAAAATATTGTGTCATTGGAAAACTTGAATTTATTAAAAGTGTAAGTAAATTTTGGGAGCCATGCTTTATCACGTGCTATAACCGACTTACTTCTTTGATAGGCATTTAGAAGTTAGAGGGCGAAATAAGGATAAGAACTTATGGATTATGGATGAACAACTTCTTTATTAACATCTTTCTAACACCGTCATCACATGCTTCATAACAGTGTTTAGATCCTACACAGAAACATCGCTCTTAATTGTAATAAAGAAGCTGTTCATCCATAAATTCTTATCCTTACTTATAACCGAGTTAGCGCTATATTGAAGCGCATAAAAACGTGGGAACACTGAATGTAACAAATTGTAATGTGTGTGAAAAGTCGTACTAAAATACGCTATTTGAAGGGAGCGTGGCCTAAATGCAAATGTCTGATTGGGATTTTAAATTTTCCGAACCCCTGATGAAAACTAATTTCTGGTTCAAGGTCCAACAAGTAAATCTATGATTTAACATCCCAGTTTGAAACCTGGCACTGGCAAGTAGGTCTTTTGACTTGGAAAACTCAAAGGAGAATAATCACATTTTCCTTACAAATGTCAAATTACTAGTTCAATAAATGACAAGGCAAAAGATTGGACTTGACATTTAAAACCAAAATGTTTCTGTAGTAAATGTTTGAAGAATACACAAAGAACAAAAGATAAAAAATAAATATCAAAGAATACATTCATTGATGTCGCATCACTAACCACAGACAAATTGACATCAAATCTACAACTAAATTAATTCCACATCATTGTAACCCAATTCTACAAGCGTACAAAATAAATAGAAATATTGACATCAGTTAACTAAGCGCAAATTATGGAGCGAGTTTATTGGGTGTAATGCAGCGTTTAACAGTATTCCAGTTATATCACGGCATGTCAGCTTAATGTGCGAGGGAAGCCCAATGTGATGCAGGTCTCAGATATTAACAACTTTAGTGAAAATAATTAGCACGGGTATGGCGCTGACCATCTTCCCGAGGCAAGAGAGTTAACTAACTTTAAAAGTCCAGTTTCCACCCTTGCCGAACTAGGCTGGAATTCCTGGACTCAATCGAAGCGCCAAAAGTGGCTATTACGAGTTATGTCCTTTCTATGCCTCTCCTATTGACCAATCAGATTCAACCTCTCGTATCACTTGCAAGACAATCTGATCGATAATCAAGATCTATATTGTGATATAACGATTCTTACATCGCGAAGTGCATCAAATCACGTGAGCACCTTGATTAAAAACATGAAAAGATTTAGAAAATATCTGTTGACAACGAGTTAGCGGTGCACATGCTTTGCAAATCCTGCAGTCGACCGAAATCTGCATGAAACTTTACGAACAGGATTTCGATTTTTGTGCGCGATTTTGATTGGACTATGTAAAGACTCGTTAGCCCAGCCAAAGTGTAACTCCATGATACCAGTCTAGACTTTTATAGTCAGTTAACTCACTTGCCTAGGGAAGATGGGCGCTGACAAACCTAGAAACATATTCGGGGCACATCTGGGATTCAAACCCGAATTCATAAGTTACTGACTTGTCAGGGGACGCAATTGAACAGCGAATTGCTGCGCCTTAGATGACTGCTAGCTTTTGATAGAAACAAGTTTCACCTTGTATTCTACTTTTGCACAATTCCAAATTTTCCAGAAACATAATAAAGCCAAAAGTGCCAAATATTTGAAACCATACCCATTCACTATAAGTCTCAAAATAGATGTTTACATCCCAAATTTCAGACAATTTCAGCAGAATAAATAGGTTGCATGTTTGATACGGACTGATTAAAATTATTGACTTAGCTTTCTAATTCTGCCTCAGCATACTTTTTCCACTACAACTGTAAGGTTTCTGGGGTCACAAGAAAATAAGATCAAACCATATCCTCTTTCTACCGGTCACATAACCTACAACCTCCAATCGCCATGCTAGCCGAGACAAAAAACATCAACAGTGGTACTATTTCTAGCTCCTAATTCGCTTCACTTTTTCATCCAACTTCATCATAAATTGCAACTTATTCATGTTATTAGCTGCAGATTTAAGTCATGGATGTGATATGATGGCCATTAAGTTCTGGTATGACATCACTGAGCTCTCTATTCCAGATGATTGAAGCAAGAAGGATGTTTACATTACGCAAATAACCCTAGATTACTTTTCTCAACAATAGGTAGGTCACTGAAAATAAGTGGTGCACAAATGGGCCTAACTTTGGAAATTGATGCTGGAACTGTAATTTTCTGACAAATATGTCAAGGATTCAGAAATGTCAATGGGTCCAAGTAAGCTTATTGCAGTTTAGTGAGTGAGTGAATGTTATTTTGTGCCACCCCGAGACTATGAAAGCTTTGTCTTCGCAGGAAGTAAATGATTTGTTTGACAAGGCCAGACCTTTTATCCCTTAAAACAATTTGATAGTGGAATATTTTGCAACTAGATTAAAATATAAATCGTAAAGTACAGGATCTTTTTTTATCATCTTAAAGTTCGAGGGGGGGGGGGGGGGGGCAAGGCTGACAAGACATACTTGTACCTGTCACTTCTTTACTTGAATCAGATTCCAACCAAGTTACAGTGCTGGATAACAATGGTATCCCCCACAGATAACAGATACTGTAACAAAATTGGTGATTCTAAAACTGAAAACAGAATTTAAAAGAAAGTTTTATATCCCAACAGTGAAACAATCATTACCATGAGACAAAATAAAAAATCATTTGATACATTAATCTATTTATTTCCCAGCTGAAAGAAAATTAGCGCTCCTCCCCTAAAAAGCACTGTCTGGAGAGACATCATTCAATTGACATTAAAATGAATTGAAATAGTTTTGTGACTACATTTCTTGTCTGAATTTGTTAAAAAATATCTTTAAAAAACATCACTTCAGAGAAGCAAAAACATTCTGGTTAACAAGGGCAAAAATATCCAGAACATTATCTTGGGAACCAGTACTGGAAACTTGACTTAGAAGTCTTAGAAATTGATGGATCTGGGTCACTGAAATAGCTTGGAGGTGAAGATAACTATATTTAATTTCAATAATTCCACCTATCTCATAATCAGATTTAACGATTATTAGACTTAACTTGAAACAACCATGACCACATTTCTTATAAAATTGCGTGTCACTGTTGCCATGGTTACATGGTTACATTCTTGATGTGTTACAAGTGGATGTGTCCATCCATCAGTAACTGGGTACCAGATAGCATGCACTACCTAAGGTCTCACAATACAGTTTTAAGTTTGTGTTTTGTCGGAACATTTCTTAAATGAGTCATTTCACAAGAAACGAATTCATACCTTGGTGTCCATCAAAACATTTTCGATCAAAGGGACACAATTGTCTGCAATAGAGCAGCATAGGATAGACATGTTTAGAACCAGATCAAAATTCTGTGAACACATTCTAGAGACAACTTACATGGGCTCATTTATGCGAATTTTCTGCTCCATATACATTTTGTGGTTTCAAAGGAGATGTCCAAAACATAAATTGTACAACGGACAAGCAGTGGGCAATGGACGATGCACCACAACATAAGTTTACTTGACTTTCATTAAAGGGAATTTTCATTGTAGGGAATGAAATTGTCCTCAGCTGGAAACATTGGTTTGTTGGTTTGTTGGTTTGTTGGTTGGATTGTTGCTTAAAGCTGCACTCTAATATTCCAGCTATATGACAGCGGTCTGTAAATAATTGAGTCTGGACCAGACAATCCAGTGATTAATATCATGAGCATCGATCCATGTAATTGGGATCGATGACATGCATCAACCAAGTCAGCGAGCCTGACCACCCGATCCCATTAGATGCCTCTTACAACAAGCATAGTCGCCTTTTACAGCAAGCATGGGTTGCTGAAGACCTATTCTACCCCAGCTCTTCACGGGCCGGAAACATTGGTAGTTCATGTAGTGGACAAATGGGACTGACGAGACATCTACAGATAAATATATATTTAGAATTACAATAAAAGCGACTAAAAGATTTACCATAATCATAAGAGTCCATTGAACGATCCCAATTATATCATCAGCATGTGTTCATGTGTCAAAAGTCGAAAGGTATATTTCCAGACAATTTCTCTGATGGGGATGCCAGTTTAGAATAGGTCCCCAGCAACCTACGCCAGTCTTAAGGATCGACTTAAAGGATCAGGTGGTCAGACAAACAAAGCATCGTACAATCCAATTTACTGAGCAATACCCGAATATGATTCATCCAAATCAGCCTGTCAAAGATCAGTCACCTTGAACCTAACTGGAAGATTTCAACAGAAGACTAACCACATGTATTTGATAATGATCATAAACACCCAACCACAAAGCAGATAATGAAGAAATACATCTCAATTCCTCACCCTAAATACTGTACTTATCCCAGAATCCAATAATTTCACAAATTCTACCACCATATATCATTATAAGCTCAGCAGACTGATACACCCACAAAGAACATCTTTAGTATACCGCCAATTCTGCTCTTTGAATGGCCCCACGTTACATAAAATTCCTAAACGTAACCTTTAATTCCTAATTTTTCATGCAACTCTGATCAAATACCTTTGGCAGCCATTACTATGACCAACTCAGCTGGCCAATGAATCAGACCACAGTGCCCATTCACATGCAGATGTATGTGAACAGAGAGAAAATGACCACGGAACATTTCAGATGATTTAACGCACCTCCCAAATAACAAGCCTCACATAAAAACTTGCCAAGAAAAATGCCTCTGGAACAATGGTACCCTTTGTTGGTCCTATCAACCAGTGAAAAGACCATCAATCAGACTTTGCAGTAGATTTTACAACCAACAGCTAGTCTGGAGGGCCTTTATTACCAGCTGTCTGGCTGATTTGGGGAGATTGTGATCACTGAATCCACAGTGCAGTCAATGCTAGAAATTGACAATTCACTGTTAGTAGGCACAGTAGAGTCTTTACGACTCATATATGGCTTTCTACCCCATTTGTCTTGGTAGACTGGTGCGTTATGTATGTGGTCTTACTCTGACATCAGCTAATGAGACTTCAGCGGAGATTAAGAGATGGCATAAATCAAGATGGAAGATGGTGGGGTTATGAATTAGGAGTGTAACGTTGTAACATTGTTTCATATCTCAAAATGAATCCATATGGTTTATATTCATTATCTGATATAAGTTTTGTCTTTAATGAAGACACCGCATTTAAAGATGGCATCTCCATATTTTAGAAATGTCCATTATGTTTGAGACATTGTGTTACTACCTGATTACTTTGAACCATAAATAGTTTTCAAGGAAACAGTTTTTATGTTTACAAACTCAACAAAAGTTTACTAAGAATTGACTTTCACTTTGTTTGAGTTCATTGGAGTATGAACCTTCGTAGCGTGCAGAAGCACGTTCATGTTTGGCCCTCACTCTATGAAGGTTCATACTCCAATGACCTAACACAAAATGAAAGTCAATTCTTATAATTTTTTATATCACTATTTTTACCTCAAAGGATGTCGACCTTGATCTATACACAGTTATATTTAGTACGTGTGACTTCATGTTTACCCTGACAGCCATACAGCAACCACCTGTATCGCGGAATAAAATAGTTCCTCAAAACAAGAGTGAGTAAGTCAGTAAGTGAGTGAGTTTGGTTTTACGCCACTTTTAGCAATATTCCAGCAATATCACGGCAGGGGACACCAGAAATGGGCTTCACACATTGTACCCATGTCGGGATTCAAACCCGGGTCTTCGGCGTGACGAGCGAACACTTTAACCACTAGGCTACCGGACCGCCCCTCAAAACAAGAAGTGACCTAAGCTTACGTATGCTCAACATGCTCAACAGGGACAACTTTTGTAGTTTCTATAAACAAATGTACTCAAATAATATCCTCATTAGATGAAAAAGCTCTGTTCAGAACTACCTCAGTAAGTAAGTCACAGTGACGGTGCATTATAATACATTCACATCAAGTACAAGATGTCAAAATGGCCGACACGATAAACGTGATGGGAGAGATTTCGGAGGTTGTTTTAATGAATCTGTGGCGGTTATATGTTTTAGTCATCATTGACTAAATTGGATCAAGTCGAGACTACAATAGTTTGGATGTGCATTTCTTCGTTTTGTTCATTGGGTTGGGTCGCAGAGAGGATATTCGCGAACAATCATGTAGTCAAACTTTCTGACCTTTCTCAATGCATACTGAAATGCTGATTTAAAGGTGTCTAAATGATCAGAAAGAATGCGTCTGAATTCCCATGGGTTCCCCCAGGAATGTGGAAGTAGTCTATCAGCGTTTACGTCATGTCAAGAACATAGTATCGTGAAAAACGGAGGAACATCAAATTGTGTTGTTCATACACTTATGAACGACAATTTCGTGGTCATGTGAGGGACCTCTCATCCATTGGAAAAAATCGTGTAAACTTCCAATTAAAAAAATAAATTCTCTTAACCTTGCATGTTAACAGTGAATGTTTCTTCTTCCTTGCATGTTTTCTCGTATCATTGATTGGCCTTATACTGTGGATGTTGAAAGTCTCATATTTGATCATCCTTGCAAGTTTAACAAGCATGTTGAATATTTGATCGTCCTTGCTAGTTTAACATGTGTGTTGAATATTTCATATTTGATCATCCTTGCAAGTTTAACAAGCATGTTGAATATTTGATCATCCTTGCAAGCTTAACAAGCATGTTGAATATTTGATCGTCCTTGCTAGTTTAACAAGTGTGTTGAATATTTCATATTTGATCATCCTTGCAAGCTTAACAAGCATGTTGAATATTTGATCATCCTTGCAAGTTTAACAAGCATGTTGAATATTTGATCGTCCTAGCAAGTTTAACATGTATGTTCAATATTTCATATTTGATCATCTTTGCAAGCTTAACAAGCATGTTGAATATTTGCTCGTCCTTGCAAGTTTAACATGTATGTTCAATATTTCATATTTGATCATCTTTGCAAGCTTAACAAGCATGTTGAATATTTGATCGTCCTTGCAAGTTTAACATGTGTGTTGAATATTTCATATTTGATCATCCTTGCAAGCTTAACAAGCATGTTGAATATTTGATCATCCTTGCAAGTTTAACAAGCATGTTGAATATTTGATCGTCCTTGCAAGTTTAACATGTATGTTCAATATTTCATATTTGATCATCTTTGCAAGCTTAACAAGCATGTTGAATATTTGCTCGTCCTTGCAAGTTTAACATGTATGTTCAATATTTCATATTTGATCATCTTTGCAAGCTTAACAAGCATGTTGAATATTTGATCGTCCTTGCAAGTTTAACATGTGTGTTGAATATTTCATATTTGATCATCCTTGCAAGCTAAACAAGCGTGTTGAATATTTGATCATCCTTGCAAGCTTAACACGCATGTTGAATATTTGATCGTCCTTGCTAGTTTAACATGTGTGTTGAATATTTCATATTTGATCATCCTTGCAAGCTTAACAAGCATGTTGAATATTTGATCATCCTTGCAAGTTTAACAAGCATGTTGAATATTTGATCGTCCTTGCAAGTTTAACATGTATGTTCAATATTTCATATTTGATCATCTTTGCAAGCTTAACAAGCATGTTGAATATTTGCTCGTCCTTGCAAGTTTAACATGTATGTTCAATATTTCATATTTGATCATCTTTGCAAGCTTAACAAGCATGTTGAATATTTGATCGTCCTTGCAAGTTTAACATGTGTGTTGAATATTTCATATTTGATCATCCTTGCAAGCTTAACAAGCATGTTGAATATTTGATCATCCTTGCAAGCTTAACAAGCATGTTGAATATTTGATCGTCCTTGCAAGTTTAACATGTGTGTTGAATATTTCATATTTGATCATCCTTGCAAGCTTAACAAGCATGTTGAATATTTGATCATCCTTGCAAGTTTAACAAGCATGTTGAATATTTGATCGTCCTTGCAAGTTTAACATGTATGTTCAATATTTCATATTTGATCATCTTTGCAAGCTTAACAAGCATGTTGAATATTTGATCGTCCTTGCAAGTTTAACATGTGTGTTGAATATTTCATATTTGATCATCCTTGCAAGCTTAACAAGCATGTTGAATATTTGATCGTCCTTGCAAGTTTAACATGTGTGTTGAATATTTCATATTTGATCATCCTTGCAAGCTTAACAAGCATGTTGAATATTTGATCATCCTTGCAAGCTTAACAAGCATGTTGAATATTTGATCGTCCTTGCTAGTTTAACATGTGTGTTGAATATTTCATATTTGATCATCCTTGCAAGCTTTACAAGCATGTTGAATATTTGATCATCCTTGCAAGTTTAACAAGCATGTTGAATATTTGATCGTCCTTGCAAGTTTAACATGTATGTTCAATATTTCATATTTGATCATCTTTGCAAGCTTAACAACAAGTTGAATATTTGCTCGTCCTTGCAAGTTTAACATGTATGTTCAATATTTCATATTTGATCATCTTTGCAAGCTTAACAAGCATGTTGAATATTTGATCGTCCTTGCAAGTTTAACATGTGTGTTGAATATTTCATATTTGATCATCCTTGCAAGCTTAACAAGCATGTTGAATATTTGATCATCCTTGCAAGCTTAACAAGCATGTTGAATATTTGATCGTCCTTGCTAGTTTAACATGTGTGTTGAATATTTCATATTTGATCATCCTTGCAAGCTTAACAAGCATGTTGAATATTTGCTCGTCCTTGCAAGTTTAACAAGCATGTTGAATATTTGATCGTCCTTGCAAGTTTAACATGTATGTTCAATATTTCATATTTGATCATCTTTGCAAGCTTAACAAGCATGTTGAATATTTGCTCGTCCTTGCAAGTTTAACATGCATGTTCAATATTTCATATTTGATCATCCTTGCAAGTTAGTTTGTTTGTTTGTTTGTTGTTTAATGCCACTCTCAACAATATTCAAGCTATATGACAGCAGTCTGTAAATAATCGAGTCTGGACTAGACAATCCAGTGATCGACATCATGAGCATAGATCCACACAATTGGGATACAATGACATGCACCAACCAGGTCAGCGAGCCTACATGCATCTTGAATATTTCATATTTGACTGTCCATATATGAGGTAAGGTGAAATGGTGTTTATTGCAAGATTAATGCACTTTGATAGCAATTTGCATGCACATGTGTGTTTATGTCAATGTGTGACTGCTTGTACTAGTTAAGATTTATGCCAGTTCTATAGAGCTAGGCCACTGAGATACCATGCCCCGGGTTAAGAAGATACCTAATTCAGACACGGTATAGTGACTCTGAGCTGACCAGTCCTGGTTTTATCCCCTTAATGCATCAGGCAGGGTAACAACAAGTACCATCTTTTTATGTCTTTTGTTGTGAAGCAGGTCTCGAACCCCGGACCGTCCTCTCTCCGGGCAGATGATCTATCCACTAGACTACATATATGTTTAGTGTTTAATATTTGATTGTCCAAGCAAATTTGATATGTTTGTTGAATCTTTCAGATTTGACTGTCCTTGAAAGTCTAGAATGTATGATTAATAGGTGAAATGGGGTTTAACGTCGTGTCCAAGATTATTGCACTTATATAGCGACGTACATGTATGTGTGTGTGTTTGTGTGGCTGCTTGTACTAGTCCGGACTGATGCCGATTTATAGTGGTAGCCCACTGAGATACCATGCCGCAGTTAAACATGAATACCCCACCCAGACACAGTATACTGACTCCGAGCCGACCAGTCCTTGTTTTAGCCCCTTAATGCCGAGCACCAGACAGGGTAACAACAAGTACCATCTTTTAACGTCTTTTGGTATGACGCGGTCGGCGATCGAACCCTGGACCTTCCGCTCTCCGGGCGGATGCTCTGCAACTAGACCACGGAGGCGGTGTATGATTAATATTCATATTTAACTGTTCTTGCATCTCTAACATGAATGTTTAGTGTTTAAGATTTGATTGTCCTTGCAAGTCTTACGAGTTTGTTGAATGTATAATATTTGATTGTGCTTGTAAATCTGACATGTATATACATCCTATACAGACACGTCTTACACAAATGATCCACATAGTTAGGGAAGGCCATCACAATTCAAGTAATTTTTCACAAACCTACAGCATCTACTTTCCCCAGCTTGGCTCATAGCAACATATTTAATAGATTTTAGTGTTATTATGTGGATCAGCGGGACTTACTTGACCAACAGAATTCTACTTGACCAACAGAATTCTATTTGACTAAGGCTTTGGACTAGTGGCTAAAGTCACAGACTTCCTATGAGGAGCGGATTTTTGTAAATCTAAATTGAAAATATTTACGCCTGTGACATATTATTTTATAATAATAAATCCTCTATATTTCTTCATAATTTTATAAACAGTGAGTGAGTGAGTTGGGTTTAACGCCGCTTTTAACAGTATTCCAGTTATATCACAGTGTGTCAGCTTAATGTGGGAGGAAAGCCCAAAGTGATGCAGGTCTCAGACGTTTATCACTTTGGTGAAACCCCAGAGCATGGGTATGGTGCTGACAAACCTAGAAACATAATCGGGGTGAACCGGGATTCAAACCCACAGTCATGGGGTTCTGGCATTCCCAAGGGACACAAATCTGCACAGCGAATCATGGCACCTTAGATGATTGGGCCACCCATCTCCCCTCTTTTATAACCAGTGTTACCTTACTGGTTTGTGGGCTGATTACAATTGTTCTCATAACTACAACCTATTTTGTTGCTCCAAGCGAACTCTTCTCTTAAGTCTTATACCTGGAACATTTTTCATTACTTTTTGACCTTACTGTCACAACATTTGTTCTTTCATCAGAACAAATCAAAGTGGGAACAAAAACTTGCTTACACAACAACCTTTTCCATATGACCTACAATGTTAAAACGTGAGATACAAAAGGAAGATGTTATTCAAAAGGGAATATCAATAAATTTCTATCAATTTTAAAAGGTCAGCATAAGAATAATTTAAGGCGTGATACTGAACTTTTTTGATCACGATTACGTCCTTTGAATTTGACAATAAAAATAAAAGTCACTTCACAAATTCAAAATGGCTTAAGATCTGATAGGTTAAGATAAGAGTGCAAAGATATGGACTAAAAGTAATTGTCAACTGTTCAAAGAAAATGTCAACTGTTTGAAGTAAATGTCATACTGAAAAGCTTCAATGTCACCTTCTAACATGACAAAAGTTCTTCCATTTGATCGAATCTGATCCATGGACATGTTTCAATACAATATAATCACCTGTACTGAAAGAAACCGTCGCCAAAAGCAATTAATTCTGGGTACCACGGTACCATCTGCAGGAGCATAATACTCTTTCATCTGGATTCTTTAACACAGTGAGTGAGTGAGTGAGTGAGTGACTGAATGAGTGAGTGAGTATGGTTTTACGCCGCTTTTAGCAATATTCCAGCAATATCACGGCGGGGGACAGAAATGGGCTTTACACATTGTACCCATGTAGGGAATCAAACCCCGGTCTTTGCTGTAATAAGTGGCCTGGTACTTACAAAATTGACAAGGAAGGGAAAGATCAACAATAGTGAAAAAACAGTTCAAACAAAAAAAATTCCATAATAGTTATTTGGCAATCATAAAATAACATTTTAAAATGGCTGCCATATCAGTCTTGGATTCAGACTGGAATTCTATGAAATTGATTTTTACATTAAATTGTACACTTATCCTATCTCACACTTCTTCCTTCTTTCGATTCTTGTGTAGAAACATCCTAAAACAAAGTTTCCAGCCTGTAAAATCCATTTCGCTCGAACATTTCTCGCATCAACAGTCACCACCCCAGCAAAAAAGGGTCATGCACTACAATCCCGAGCACCGTAAGCGGTTTGATCACCTGACACCATTTTCTTTCTCAGAGCTGATAGGCTAGTGTAACTGTGATGTGGGAATGGTCGGACGGACATATAACGTGTGAGAAGGGATAAGTATATAAATATACAATTAAATAAAAAAAAATACAAATATTTAAACTTATCCTATCATTTATCCCACAGTTGGACAGTGGGTCACAGATTCTCTAGTCTATAGTGTCATTCAACTGTGGACCTGTGAAGACCCGGGGTAGAATAGGTTTTCAGCAACCCATGCTTGCCACAAAAGGCCTTGTGGTAAGAGGTGACTAACGGGATCAGCTGGTCGGGTTGCTGACTTGGTTGATGCATGTCATCGTATCCAAATGCATGGATCGATGTTCATGATGTCAATGACTCGATTGTCTGGTCCAGACTCGATTATTTACAGACCGTTGTCATATAGCTGGAATATTGCTGAGTGCGGTGTTAAACAACAACCAAACAAACAAAACTACAACTGTGAGGTATACATGAGGAAGCTAGTGCTCAGCATGCTTCAATCACAAAATTGGCATGATTGTGTCTGAAAGACTATACAAGTGTGAAGACCCATTAACACTACTAGGACACAACGTCAGGAAATCGGGTATAACATTCATCGTGTGACTTTTGCACCAGACACTGTTTCAAGAATGACCACATAGCTTTGAAGTAGGGATACTATTCCACCAAGACTGATAACCAATTCGGAAGGAGTCTCCAGGCAATTAGTTCTAAGGATCAGCTTGGCATCTCTTTTCATGCTTTGTCGTATCTAGTAATCACACCTTAGGGATTGACCGAGAAGAGGGAACATTCCACAACATGTGGATTATCAAACCAGTACTGAGACATCACATACTCAAAGCTGAGGTGAGCAGGTATGTGTTTGTGACACCGTCAAATCTTCTGTGGAGGCGCGGAAGATTGTAACCAGAAGGAGTCCATGGTATGGGAGAACTCTGAATTGGAATGAAAAGCCTCTTCCATGATCAGCAAAGTGTAGATGAAGCTGGAAGGCAGATGCGGAGAGCTCTGACTGGGCACAACGAGAACAATCTGTCTGGTTGACCTGGAAGCTGATTCTTTGTGAATCCCAGTGATGAACCTTGCCATGACAACGCCTTTCAAAACGAACTCTCGCAGACCCTAGCAGCTGTTGCTAAAGCCAGGAGGAAGACAGTCTTCAGGGTGACGTGTTTTAAAACCTTTTCGTTCAACGGCTCAAAGTTAGCCGATGTCAAGTGGCGGAGAATGACCTTAAGGTCCCAGGTAGGTGCACAAAATCTAGACGATTAATCAGCAAGTTTGTAAGAGTGGATGAGGGCCTGGAGTTCTGCAACTGTAGAATCTTCATGCCAGTCGTGGTAGCAATGACTGCATAAACAGATACTTTGCTAAAGCAGAGCCGTTGAGCTTACTGGTAGACCGGAGGTGTTCAGCAACTTGTTGCGGTGAAGCAGTGTTAGGTGAGGTGAAATACCAAGGGTAGAAGGCTTGTCGGGGGAAATGCGTAGGCATTGAGATTCGCCCACGAAATGGCCAGAGCATTGTGCTCCCAAGCCTACAGATCAGGGATGGGGGAGACAAACCTGGGAAACTGAGTAGAGTGGGAAAGAGATTGACATCTCTGCAAGTTTAAAGGCGGCAAATTCTATTGAAAATCAATAGATGTAGACACCACTCTGTTGCGGATGGTCGATTAGGATGAAACAAGGAGTGCGCTATAACGTTGTTGATCTCCAGAATGTGTCTTCCTCAGACTTAAATTCCAGCTATAAGAATTCCATTGCCAGAGATGACTTGGTGAAGAGCACATCCTGTTGACATATTAAACTATTGAGATGTTGTCTGACTGGATCATGAGATGCGATGTCCGGAGAACTGCAGCCCAATGAGAAACTGCCAGAATGACCTCCTTGAACTCGAGGATGCTGATGTGGAGGGTTAATTGACTGTGGACCAGCACCCTGCTACCTGAAGATTCTGAAGGTGAGCTCCTCAACCCATGGCCCATGCATCCACAAACAGATGTTGAGTCGGGACAAATGGCTTCAAAGAGACCCTGTTGCAGACGTTTGCCTTTGACAGCCACCACTCCAGATGATGGTGCAGTGACAGCAGGATGGGAATGAGGATCCAGCAGTTTTTGTCCTGTAGATGAAGATAGGGCTTCAGGGAACACTGAAGCGGACAATGTTGTAGTTGGCACCTCTAGCTTGGCGGACGTCAAAAGGCCAAGAAGCTGCATCCACGGTCGTAGGAGTGTGTGCCATAGCAAGAAGCGTTGTATCTTCAAGCATCTGTCCGGAGGGACTTACATCTTGCCCAGGTTGGTATCAAAGACAGCTCCAATGAACTGCAGTTGACAAGTGGTCTCCGATTTCTCTGTGTCAACAAGCCATCCAAGTTGATGAAGTAATCTCTGTGTGAAGTCAAAATGTTTGTTAAGGACGTCCTGGTCAATGTGAGCTGGTAATGAAGACCTTGGAAAAGAAATTAGAGGTAATGGAAGAGTACCTGATGGATGGGTACATGCAGGAAGGCGTCTTGAAGGTATGACTTGACAATGTAGCCGAATGATCGTACAAACACGTGCGACAGAAACAATGTGAATATGGGCCGGTACATTGAGATACCAGGTATCATTTGGGACGTGAGCCGGTGTGTTTATTTTTTTGTTGTTTAACGCCACACTCAGCAACATTCCAGCTATATGACAGCGGTCTGTAAATAATCGAGTCTGGACCAGATAATCCAGTGATTGATATCATGAGCATCGATTCGCGCAATTGAGATCGATGACATGCATCAACCAAGTCAGCGAGCCTGACCACCCGATCCCGTTAGTCGCCTTTTACGACAAGCATAGTCGCCTTTTACGGCAAGCATAGGTTGCTGAAGACCTATTCTACCCCGGAATCTTCATGGGTCCGTGAGCCGGTGTGGGTGAAGGGAGAACTTGACGGGACACGTCTTCAGGTCGAACCGTGATATCCCCTGAAGGCGACATTGGCCAACCCTCAGCTGATGGTCGAGGAAGGCCAGTCAAACTGTTCCCAATGTAAAAAAACATCCAGCAAAAGCGATCAGCTGAACCAAAATGCTACGCTTATAGTTATTAATTTATTTCAAACATAAACAGTAAAGCTGCAACTAAAATAACATGATATTGGAGTAAATCATTCTTCATAAACTAATAGTTTCAGAAAAAAATCTTCCGATCAATGTGTTTAAATTCTTTAAGATGATATTATTAGGTAATTTTTAAACAAATCACCGGTAGATTGGGAGAAAATGTGTATACAGCTGATTGCTGTTTCTGGCTTAGTTTCCAAGACAATACACACGGTAATCTTAATCTCTGCATTTAAAACAATGCCAAGTGAACAGGAAATACCACTTAAACATCTTGTGATGTTTTATCTCAAATTTGTATTGAGCAATCTTGTATTCGCTGAAGGGATAACATGTAATTTTTATCTGTGGAAGACAAACACGTTTTTTTTCAATTTTGAAGGCTTTTTCTTATAGACGGGGTCACTTTATAGACAGGGTCATCATATAGACGGCTCTTTGAAACTTGATCAGAAAAAATATTGTGTTTACAAACATTTATTTCTCTGATAAACTAACAGTTTGTCAGTTGTCCTCATCTGTTATTTTAGAGTTACAAAAATAAGGTAACCTTTGTCTTATATTGATTTGTTTTTTTCTGTAAATAATCTACATTTCCTGACAGTATATACAGTAGGGTCAACTTACAACCTGACATCGAATCATTGCAGAAAAACGAATGTGCATGTACACCACACAAGTAAAGGTGAAGGCGTGTACACAAACATTCAGCTTGAAAAACTCCAGACATTCGCTGACACAAGTAACAAATTTATCCTAGGTTAACCAGTAGCATAGTCTCTGGAAATATATAATTTTGAAAGTGAGTGAGTGAGTGAGTGAGTGGGTTAGGTTTAACGCCACTTTTAACAGTATTCCAGTTATATCACAGCGTGTCAGCTTAATGTCGAAGGAAAGCCCGAAGTGATGCAGGTCTCAGACGTTTACCACTTTCGGTGAAACCTACGAGCACGGGTATGGTGCTGACAAACCTAGAAACATAATCGGGGCGAACCGGGAATCGAACACACAATCATAGGTTTCTGGCGTGCCCAAGGGAGGCAATTCTGCACAGCGAATCGCGGCGCCTTAGACGACTGGGACACCCGTGCCCCCTAATTTTAATAGAAACAAGCAGCTTGAAAATGTTAATTGAAAAGGAGCCACACTTAAACCCTGTGTAAAATCTAGACTTGCTTCAGTAAGGGCTAGAACCTTACAACAAGAGCCTTTGCAGAAGGCAAAATAATATGGTTCAGGGACTGTGAGACAGACTAGTTCACTAGTTCACTTTGGGTGAAATATTTGTTATATTATATCAATGTTGAGACCATCAATTTGAAATGCAAACAACATAATTGTGGCGTGACAAGCAAGTGACATCACATTAAACATTATGACGACAATGGGCCAATCAGACAGCCAGATTCTATAAAGAGTAATGATAAACAATCAGGGAGATCACACATTCTAACCACCCAATAAATAAAAACAACAAAACACATTTCTATTATCATGAGAAATCTCCACTGAAAGCAGAGTCCATTGTACGACTCCAACAATATCATGAGCATGTGTTTCGGAATCACCTATAAACAGTGATGATACCGAATGTTCCTGAAAAAAACATCTGTCCTGACATCAGTGGACCTGTTCTTCCACCTGGCCATTGTGGAGTGAGTGAGTTGGGTTTAATGCCGCTTTTAACAGTATTCCAGTTATATCACAACATGTCAGCTTAATGTGGGAGGAAAGACCGAAGTGATGCAGGTCTCAGATGTTTACCACTTCGGTGAAACCCACGAGCACTGGTATGGTGCTGACAAACCTAGAAACATAATCAGGGCGAACCGGGATTCGAACCCACAATCATAGGTTTCTGGCGTGCCCAAGGGATGCGACTGCATAGCGAATCACTGTGCCTTAGACAGCTGGGCCACCTGTGCCCCCAGGCCATTGTGGAAATGAGGTCAAGTCATTTTTGTTGTCCACGTTTTGTTGATAAAGAAAGATGGCATGAATTAGGATTCAGTTAGAACAGGACAACAATTCCAATGGCAAACTCTCTACAGGCCACAATGTGCAATGCAAACTGTTCATGACAACAATACAGTGAATGAAAGCCTTTCAAACAGACCAATAAAGCTTTCAAATGCAACAACAATAAAAGCACTGTTGTTTTCCATGTACATTCCAAGAAATGCAGTGATAATTACAACCAGCAAGAAAGCCAAATTTTGCTGTTACAAAGGTTTTAAATTACTTTGTATTTTCATACTTATTTTCAACGTTGTTGGTTGGTTTGTTGTTTAACGCTGCACACAGCAATATTCCAGCTATATGATGGAGGTCTGTAAATAATCAAGTCTGGACCAGACAATCCAGTGATTGATATCATGAGCATCAATCCATGCAATTGGGATCGATGACATGCATCAACCAAGTCAGAGAGCCTGACCACCCGATCCCGTTAGTTGCCTCTTACGACAAGCATAGCCACCTTTTACGGAGAGCATGGGTTGCTGAAGACCTATTCTACCCCGGGTCTTCACGGGCCGGAAACATTGGTAGTTCATGTAGGATTTGAAAGTGTTTGTCAGGATATATCTAATCTGCAATGTGATAAATCCTGACAAACAATGGAAACGTGTGAGTTTAACACTGTTTTGAACAGCATTGCTGTTAGTTTTATCATGGTGTGTCAGCTTTATGTGGAAGGAAAGCCAGAAGCCAGGTCTTAGACATACATCACTGGTGAAACCCTTGAACATGGGCAGTGTTCGGTATTAAGGGGAGTCCAGGGGTCTTGAGGTTTGCACCTATGTATATGAATCTAGGGCCAGGTCAATATTTCCTTTTTAACATGAAGACCCCTTAATTTCGAACAGAAGGGTGAATCTGGGATTCGAACCTAGGACTCGGCAAACCTGAGATTGAGAAACACGGCGAAGTGCAATGCCAAAGATGAAAATCTGGAAACTTTAGGTCGTTTTTCGTTTGTTGTTTAATTCTGCATTCAGCAATATTTCAGCTCTATGACGGCAGCTTGCAAAGAATCGAGGTTGGACAAGATAATCCAGTGATTGATATTGTGAGCAACTATCCACACCACTGGGGTATGATGAGTGAGTGAGTGAGTGAGTGAGTGAATATGGTTTTACGCCACTTTTAGCAATATTCTAGCAATACCACAGCGGGGGACACCAGAAATTTGGCTTCACACATTGTACCCATGTCGGGAATGGAACCTGGGTCTTTGGCGTGACGAGCGAACGCTGTAACCACTAGGCTACCCGACCTCCCCTGGGGTATGATGACACACCATCGACCAAGTCATTGAGTCTGACCACCTGATCCATTAAATTGCCTCTTAGAACAAGCATAGGTTCCTGGGGAGCAATTCTAACCCGGAGTCCCCATGGGGTGGAAACATTTTGTACAGTAGTAAGTTTCCACGTTCTGCATTATTATCAAATAAGTTCTGATTTTGCACCCGGGCCTCCAAAGTGACGAGCAATTGCTTTAACCATACCGCCCAAAACAAAGAAATATTATTTGGCTGAAATAAACAATGGACAAGAATAACAACATTTGACTTGTCGACGTCATAAAACGTCATCACATCATCAGCCCATAACACATGTTTGCCTGTCAGATAGTTTCTTTCGAAACTAAAAAATATCTGATTAATTTTTCTTCTTGGCAAAAGTAATAGCACAGATAGGGTTCACAACACAACTATGGCATTCGAAAAATACATAGCACACATGCAACACTGGTGGTAAAGTTACTGAAGCGACAGTGATTTAACGGAGGACAAAACCAAACACCTACTGCCTCCCAGTAATAGACTCCCTAGAAATACAAAGAAATCAATCCATCAATTTCAGTCATTAAACATGGCAGGTAAACATTTCAAAGGTCAGAATACAAAAACATTTGTTAACTTGAATTTGAGCTACAAACTTGTAGCCCATTACATAAATCTGTTGTATTCACATGACTTGTCATTGGATTGTTGCCCCACTTCGGCAAATCTTTCTCTTGAGTTTAATGTTTGTGCTGCTATATATGGCAGTCAGGAATATTTCATCTACATCTCTGTGACCTGTAGGTGAGGTGAAATGGGATTGCACTTTTATAGTTTGTTTGTTGTTTAACACCGCATTCAGGAATATTCCCGCTATATGAAGGCGGTCTGTAAATAATTGAGCCTGGACCAGACAATTCAGTGATTGACATCATGAGCATTGATCCACGCAGCTGGGATACGATGACATGCGAGCCTGACCACCCGATCCTGTTAGTCGCCTCTTATGACAAGCATAGTCGCTTTTTACGTCAAACATGGGTTACTGAAGACTTGTTCTAACAGTGATCTTCATGGGTCGCACTTTTATAGTGATGGTGTGTGTGTGTGTGTGTGGTGGTGGTGGTGTGTGTGTTGGGGTGGTGGGGATGGGGGGTTGGATGTGTGTATATTCTTGTACTAACCAAGGTTTCATAGTGCTTGCCCACTGAGATACCATGCCACTGTAAAACATGGTCACCTCATTCTGACACATCATACCGCCAACCAGTCATTGTTTTATCCCCATAATGCATAGCCAGGCAAGGAAACAACAATGATCTTTTAGCATGTTTTGTTCTGATGAGACCGGGGTCAAACCACTGCTCTATCCACTAGACCACTCTGTCCACTAGACCACTCTGTCCACTAGACCACAGACGTCACTGTGGCCCGTGAATCACCAAGTCATGGACAGTCAATTCAGCAGGATCGGTGTCGATGGGTACTATATCATGCATGCAATCACTGCATGCGTTCAATTTCAAAGGTAAACCCATACTGACAAAGACGTAACCAAAGTTAACCTTGGTTGACCAATGTTAGCGCATGTCAACTTATTTCCGTCATACTTTGGTCGACCCCAGTGAACCTTTGAGGCAGGACTCTGGTTAGCGGCCTCCAAGGGACATCTTCATAAAGCCAAATGATTTCACTTGTTGATTCAATCATGAATATAAGCATTACAATTAACATACCTAGCTTGGTATTGAGATTATATACTTAGTCTGATATGCGTCAGGAAAATTAAACCCTAGACTGTTGACATAAATACTTTAGAATCAATCATGCTACTTTATTGCTATTATGAGTTATGTCCCTTCTATGTCCCTCCTATTGACCAATCAGATTCTACCTCTCTTATCACCTGCATTTGCTTCAAACAAAATGGTGGCACCCACGTTATCAGTGGTGAACAAAAAAAAAGAAAAAAAAGTTTACAAACTTTGCTTGGCGAATCAGCATACCAGTAGGACAAAGCCCTGCTACCTAAGGTCTCACTGGTGATCAAGTGAGTTGAGTGAATGGTATTTCAAGCTGCAATCAGCCATATTGCTGTCGTATGGCAGAGGTCTGTAGTGAGTGAATTGGGCTTAACACTGCTTTTAATAATATTTCAGTTACATCACGGCGCAGTGGTTTCATGTGGGAAGAACGCTTGAAGAGTAGGTCCATATCTTTGGCCACTTCCGTGAAACACATCATCTGTGGTATATGCTTCAAATCACCATATTGACAGTGGCGGGTGACCTCGCCTAGATGAACACTACCAAGCTGTCGTTCATTTCCTGATGAACGTCAGTATGTCACATGATTACGTTGTCAACCGAGCGGAGACATACAGAACTACTTTACAGGAATTCCTCAGTGTCTAAAAATAACATTAAAAATCATTAGGGAAAACTGTTGACATGGATTCAGGCTTCGCACATCACGGAATTTGTTCACGTGAGGCACTGTCTTCATCAGCTGATGAACGTCAACAAATACAACTTCAATCCTTAAATGGTTTATTCGAAAAGCATGCAAATAAATGTTCAAGAAATATGAAAATTAAAATGACTTTTCAAGCTTTTTCAGATTCTACAGAAACTGGGGTGATGGGAGTGAGTGTGAGTATTATTTTACACCTCTAACATTGTGAAATTATCAGGAATCGAAGACTGGGAATTGAACCCTATGTTACTGACCAGGTGAGCCAGGCCTTTAACCACTAAGCTACCCTAACATTTCTTGGTTAAATTTAGTTAACATATTGTGTGAATTATTAAAAATCCAACACAGAGCTCTGCAAGTAATGGAGGCAGAATTGAAATCCCCATAAATTGTTCAAAAGAGTCTACATTGGAATCTGTATAAACCAGACTCAGATTAATCCAGATCTCTGTCAATACTGGACTAAATTTACCATCAAAAGCTAACATCTGTATTACAGACGGAGAAAACAGGACGAAGGCCCATTTTATCATGTTATTGACTCTCTTAAATCCCGATTAACTTTTCACACATCTCCCTTGCACCTTCAGTAAGCTGTGACCTTGGTATATCATGCTTAAAGTACATCTGCAGCGCTTTTCTTTCAGTTCAGAGAGGTTGAGTTGCCTAGTGGTTAAAGCGGTCACTCCTCACGCTGAAGATCCGGGTTCGATTCCCGACATGGGTACAATGTGTGAAGCCCATTTCTGGTGTCCAATGCCGTGATATTGCTGGAATATTGCTAAAGGCGGCATAAAACCATACTCACTCACTCACTCTTTTAGTTCGTGGTGGCAATGTGCATACGCTTTACACTGTACTAAACACAGTCGCGCAAAGTCACCTGACTGCCTAGACCTCGGATTGGTCTCAAGTTATTAAAACTAACAAATATAATCTTATAAGGATGACTATTGGGGCTATAATCCCTAAATTGATAATACAGTATTAAACCAACTTTAAGGTTTGATAATTATATAAATCAATGGAATAGAAATGAATGAAGTATTACCAACAATGTTATTTACGCTCAAGGAAATGAATATGAATAAATAATTCTGTAGTTAGACCTATGTGCTCAAATTCAGATATTTATTTTGGAGTGAACTTCCTTAAATTAATAACTTACTCCCTTTGAAAGTTAATACATGGCAATGCACTACACGAGAGTTCAAGGTTTGGATACCATGAAGTTACTTCCTGTTTAAAGTTAAAATTCATGTTTTATATTTTCTCATTTACAAAAATTAAAAGTTTCTGATTTTTTTCAGCAAAGGGCATCCCCTATTTAGGTAAGAAAGCATAAGCCCTGGACTAAATTCTTGATAACACATCTTAAATGAGAAAGCATTATTTTCCATAATTAGGTCCAAGGCTTAAATACAGGAAGTCCCAGTAAGTTTGAACTGATAGTACTCTCGACAAAATACACAACCTATAAATCCGTCCCCATTCATAGCAAGACATTTACAATGTTATAAACCTGGTACAACATTGCTGGCTTACTTTTTTTAATTGCCTCTCACAATCTTGCGAGATCTTTTTTTCAAGAAGTCCTAAAACTAAATATAGGTCAGCGGCCGTCATGACCATCCAAACCTAATTATTATGATACTCGTGTAATTTCCATGTTGGAAGACCCGGATGTCCTGTCAAGCCCCGACTCTTTACCTCGATGTAGAGGGATCGAAACAGGATGTGAGTAACAGTAATTAGTCTCTCTACCTCCCTTCTGCATGACAAGACACATGGGGAATGGCTTACCCAGGTCAACATTCCACTACATGTATATGCAATGTTTGTGTTCTCCCTTCCCCTCCAGCTGGGCTGTGTAATTCAGGGCATACGCAAGGGGTAGAGAGCTGTTCAATTTAATGTTAAGGCTGTTGAAATTAATTATGGTGTTAGAAATTTGGGATAAATGATGGGAGGGGCAGATGATGGGCAGTAGGGCAGGGCAGATCATTGGAGGGGACATTAGTTGGGAGGGCAGATGATGGAGGGGGCATCAGTAGGGAGGGGCAGATAATGGAGGGACATCAGTAGGCAGGGGCAGATGATGGAGGGGACATCAGTAGGGAGGGGCAGATGATGGAGGGGACATCAGTAGGGAGGGGCAGATCATGGGAGGGGACATTTGTAGGGAGGGGCAGATGATCGGGGGACATCAGTAGGGAGGGGCAGATGATGGAGGGGACATCAGTAGGGAGGGGCAGATGATGGAGGGGACATCAGGAGGGAGGTGCAGATGATGGGGGGACATCAGTAGGGAGGTGCAGATGATGGGGGGACATCAGTAGGGAGGGGCAGATGATGGAGGGGACATCAGTAGGGAGGTGCAGATGATGGGGGGACATCAGTAGGGAGGGGCAGATGATGGGGGGACATCAGTAGGGAGGTGCAGATGATGGGGGGACATCAGTAGGGAGGGGCAGATGATGGGGGGACATCAGTAGGGAGGTGCAGATGATGGGGGAACATCAGTAGGGAGGTGCAGATGATGGGGGGACATCAGTAGGGAGGTGCAGATGATGGGGGGACATCAGTAGGGAGGGGCAGATGATGGGGGGACATCAGTAGGGAGGTGCAGATGATGGGGGGACATCAGGAGGGAGGGGCAGATGATGGGGGGACATCAGTAGGGAGGGGCAGATGATGGAGGGGGCATGAGTAGGGCAGGGCAGATGATGGAGGGACATCAGTAGGGAGGTGCAGATGATGGGGGGACATCAGTAGGGAGGGGCAGATGATGGAGGGACATCAGTAGGGAGAGGCAGATGATGGAGGGGGCATGAGTAGGGCAGGGCAGATG
Organism: Haliotis cracherodii; assembly: GCF_022045235.1. Taxonomy (NCBI): domain Eukaryota; kingdom Metazoa; phylum Mollusca; class Gastropoda; order Lepetellida; family Haliotidae; genus Haliotis; species Haliotis cracherodii. The sequence goes on from NW_027266319.1 coordinate 13,809,777, forward strand.
ATGGAGGGGGCATGAGTAGGGCAGGGCAGATGATGGGGGGACATCAGTAGGGAGGGGCAGATGATGGAGGGGGCATGAGTAGGGCAGGGCAGATGATGGAGGGGACATCAGGAGGGGGGGGGGCAGATGATGGAGGGGACATCAGTAGGGAGGGGCAGATGATGGAGGGACATCAGTAGGGCAGGGCAGATGATGAAGGGGACATCAGGAGGGAGGGGCAGATGATGGAGGGGGCATCAGTAGGGAGGGGCAGATGATGGGGGGACATCAGTAGGGAGGGGCAGATGATGGAGGGGGCATCAGTAGGGAGGGGCAGATGATGGAGGGGACATCAGTAGGAAGGGGCAGATGATGGAAGGACATCATTAGGGCAGGGCAGATGATGGAGGGACATCAGTAGGGAGGGGCAGATGATGGAGGGACATCAGTAGGGCAGGGCAGATGATGAAGGGGACATCAGGAGGGAGGGGCAGATGATGGAGGGGACATCAGTAGGGAGGGGCAGATGATGGAGGGGACATCAGTAGGGAGGGGCAGATGATGGAGGGACATCAGTAGGGCAGGGCAGATGATGGAGGGGGCATCAGTAGGGCAGGGCAGATGATGGGGGGGACATCAGTAGGGAGGGGCAGATGATGGAGGGGACATCAGTAGGGAGGGGCAGATGATGGAGGGGGCATGAGTAGGGCAGGGCAGATGATGGAGGGGGCATGAGTAGGGAGGGGCAGATGATGGAGGGGACATGAGTAGGGCAGGGCAGATGATGGAGGGACATCAGTAGGGAGGGGCAGATGATGGAGGGGACATCAGTAGGGAGGGGCAGATGATGGAGGGGGCATCAGTAGGGCAGGGCAGATGATGGAGGGACATCAGTAGGGAGGTGCAGATGATGGGGGGACATCAGTAGGGAGGGGCAGATGATGGAGGGACATCAGTAGGGAGGGGCAGATGATGGAGGGGGCATGAGTAGGGCAGGGCAGATGATGGAGGGGGCATGAGTAGGGCAGGGCAGATGATGGGGGGGACATCAGTAGGGAGGGGCAGATGATGGAGGGGGCATGAGTAGGGCAGGGCAGATGATGGAGGGGACATCAGGAGGGAGGGGCAGATGATGGAGGGGGCATGAGTAGGGCAGGGCAGATGATGGAGGGACATCAGTAGGGAGGTGCAGATGATGGGGGGACATCAGTCGGGAGGGGCAGATGATGGGAGGGGGCATGAGTAGGGCAGGGCAGATGATGGAGGGACATCAGTAGGGAGGTGCAGATGATGGAGGGGACATCAGTAGGGAGGGGCAGATGATGGAGGGGACATCAGTAGGGAGGGGCAGATGATGGAGGGACATCAGTAGGGCAGGGCAGATGATGAAGGGGACATCAGGAGGGAGGGGCAGATGATGGAGGGGGCATCAGTAGGGAGGGGCAGATGATGGAGGGGACATCAGTAGGGAGGGGCAGATGATGGAGGGGGCATCAGTAGGGAGGGGCAGATGATGGAGGGGACATCAGTAGGAAGGGGCAGATGATGGAAGGACATCAGTAGGGCAGGGCAGATGATGGAGGGATATCAGTAGGGAGGGGCAGATGATGGAGGGACATCAGTAGGGCAGGGCAAATGATGAAGGGGACATCAGGAGGGAGGGGCAGATGATGGAGGGGGCATCAGTAGGGCAGGGGCAGATGATGGAGGGGGCATCAGTAGGGAGGGGCAGATGATGGAGGGGACATCAGTAGGAAGGGGCAGATGATGGAAGGACATCAGTAGGGCAGGGCAGATGATGGAGGGATATCAGTAGGGAGGGGCAGATGATGGAGGGACATCAGTAGGGCAGGGCAGATGATGAAGGGGACATCAGGAGGGAGGGGCAGATGATGGAGGGGGCATCAGTAGGGCAGGGCAGATGATGGAGGGGGCATCAGTAGGGCAGGGCAGATGATGGGGGGGACATCAGTAGGGAGGGGCAGATGATGGAGGGGACATCAGTAGGGAGGGGCAGATGATGGAGGGGGCATGAGTAGGGCAGGGCAGATGATGGAGGGGGCATCAGTAGGGAGGGGCAGATGATCAGGGGACATCAGTAGGGAGGGGCAGATGATGGAGGGGGCATCAGTAGGGCAGATGATGGAGGGGGCATCAGTAGGGAGGGGCAGATGATCAGGGGACATCAATAGGGAGGGGCAGATGATCGGGGGACATCAGTAGGGCAGGGCAGATGATGGAAGGACATCAGTAGGGAGGGGCAGATGATGGAGGGACATCAGTAGGGCAGGGCAGATGATGAAGGGGACATCAGGAGGGAGGGGCAGATGATGGGGGGACATCAGTAGGGAGGGGCAGATGATGGAGGGGACATCAGTAGGGAGGGGCAGATGATGGAGGGGACATCAGTAGGGAGGTGCAGATGATGGGGGGACATCAGTAGGGAGGTGCAGATGATGGGGGGACATCAGTAGGGAGGGGCAGATGATGGAGGGGACATCAGTAGGGAGGGGCAGATGATGGAGGGACATCAGTAGGGAGGGGCAGATGATGGAGGTACATCAGTAGGGAGGGGCAGATGATGGAGGGGGCATGAGTAGGGAGGGGCAGATGATGGAGGGGACATGAGTAGGGCAGGGCAGATGATGGAGGGACATCAGTAGGGAGGGGCAGATGATAGAGGGGACATCAGTAGGGAGGGGCAGATGATGGAGGGGGCATGAGTAGGGCAGGGCAGATGATGGAGGGACATCAGTAGGGAGGTGCAGATGATGGGGGGACATCAGTAGGGAGGGGCAGCTGATGGAGGGACATCAGTGGGGAGAGGCAGATGATGGAGGGGGCATGAGTAGGGCAGGGCAGATGATGGAGGGGGCATGAGTAGGGCAGGGCAGATGATGGGGGGACATCAGGAGGGAGGGGCAGATGATGGAGGGGGCATGAGTAGGGCAGGGCAGATGATGGAGGGGGCATGAGTAGGGCAGGGCAGATGATGGGGGGACATCAGGAGGGAGGGGCAGATGATGGAGGGGGCATGAGTAGGGCAGGGCAGATGATGGAGGGGACATCAGGAGGGGGGGGGCAGATGATGGAGGGGACATCAGTAGGGAGGGGCAGATGATGGAGGGACATCAGTAGGGCAGGGCAGATGATGAAGGGGACATCAGGAGGGAGGGGCAGATGATGGAGGGGGCATCAGTAGGGAGGGGCAGATGATGGGGGGACATCAGTAGGGAGGGGCAGATGATGGAGGGGGCATCAGTAGGGAGGGGCAGATGATGGAGGGGGCATCAGTAGGGAGGGGCAGATGATCAGGGGACATCAATAGGGAGGGGCAGATGATCGGGGGACATCAGTAGGGCAGGGCAGATGATGGAAGGACATCAGTAGGGAGGGGCAGATGATGGAGGGACATCAGTAGGGCAGGGCAGATGATGAAGGGGACATCAGGAGGGAGGGGCAGATGATGGGGGGACATCAGTAGGGAGGGGCAGATGATGGAGGGGACATCAGTAGGGAGGGGCAGATGATGGAGGGGACATCAGTAGGGAGGTGCAGATGATGGGGGGACATCAGTAGGGAGGTGCAGATGATGGGGGGGGGCATGAGTAGGGCAGGGCAAATGATGGAGGGGACATCAGGAGGGAGGGGCAGATGATGGAGGGGGCATGAGTAGGGCAGGGCAGATGATGGAGGGACATCAGTAGGGAGGTGCAGATGATGGGGGGACATCAGTCGGGAGGGGCAGATGATGGGAGGGGGCATGAGTAGGGCAGGGCAGATGATGGAGGGACATCAGTAGGGAGGTGCAGATGATCAGGGGACATCAGTAGGGAGGGGCAGATGATGGAGGGGACATCAGTAGGGAGGGGCAGATGATGGAGGGACATCAGTAGGGCAGGGCAGATGATGAAGGGGACATCAGGAGGGAGGGGCAGATGATGGAGGGGGCATGAGTAGGGCAGGGCAGATGATGGAGGGGACATCAGGAGGGGGGGGCAGATGATGGAGGGGACTTCAGTAGGGAGGGGCAGATGATGGAGGGACATCAGTAGGGCAGGGCAGATGATGAAGGGGACATCAGGAGGGAGGGGCAGATGATGGAGGGGGCATCAGTAGGGCAGGGCAGATGATGGAGGGGGCATCAGTAGGGCAGGGCAGATGATGGGGGGGACATCAGTAGGGAGGGGCAGATGATGGATGGGACATCAGTAGGGAGGGGCAGATGATGGAGGGGGCATGAGTAGGGCAGGGCAGATGATGGAGGGGGCATCAGTAGGGAGGGGCAGACGATCAGGGGACATCAGTAGGGAGGGGCAGATGATGGAGGGGGCATCAGTAGGGCAGGGCAGATGATGGAGGGGGCATCAGTAGGGAGGGGCAGATGATCAGGGGACATCAATAGGGAGGGGCAGATGATCGGGGGACATCAGTAGGGCAGGGCAGATGATGGAAGGACATCAGTAGGGAAGGGCAGATGATGGAGGGACATCAGTAGGGCAGGGCAGATGATGAAGGGGACATCAGGAGGGAGGGGCAGATGATGAAGGGGGCAGCAGTAGGGAGGGGCAGCAGTAGGGAGGGGCAGATTATGGGCAGTAGGGCAGGGCAGATGATCGGGGGACATCAGTAGGGAGGGGCAGATGATGGAGGGGGCATCAGTAGGGAGGTGCAGATGATGGAGGGGACATCAGTAGGGAGGGGCAGATGATGGGGGGGACATCAGTAGGGAGGGGCAGATGATGGAGGGGGCATCAGTAGGGAGGGGCAGATGATCGGGGGACATCAGTAGGGAGGGACAGATGATGGGAGGACATCAGTAGGGAGGGGCAGATGATGGAGGGGGCATCAGTAGGGAGGTGCAGATGATGGAGGGGACATCAGTAGGGAGGGGCAGATGATGGGGGGGACATCAGTAGGGAGGGGCAGATGATGGAGGGGGCATCAGTAGGGAGGGGCAGATGATCGGGGGACATCAGTAGGGAGGGGCAGATGATGGGGGGGGACAGAGGATAACCTTGTAACCAGGCTGACATGGTAAGGATATCATCTGCGTATCATGACACCCCGCTCTGCCGCAGCAAAACAGGATATTGTGTTGTATTTTCCACACCTAACTATGTATATGTAGATGTACTTGAGACCAAACGATACAAAATCAGTTTACTGAAACCATGCAGTATTTTCCTCATCCACATCACCGGACTAAATGTCTAACCCCACGATTGATAACACAGCACATACATATCATTCCAAGGCCATTCATGAGCCATTACACCACAGACAGTGGGACTAAACAACACAGGAATCATCACTGACCCGACCATGCCATGTACATGCAGCAATGCAGGCGTGGTGTAAGGGAGATAACTCTACATACCTTGTTGGAATAAGCCAGGTCCATGGACTCGGTAGATAACTTGCACAGAGCATCAATCAGATGGTGGAGGGCCACATCGTCCAGGTATCTGCAGGAGAAAAATGACAATAATGACACGTCAGAGATTTTTGTTGTTACATCAAAGTTCTTAAAGCTTTTCAGAGAGAAAAATAACATTTAAAATATCAATATTGTGAAGTCTTTGAATGGCATTTAGAAGTGATACACAAAAGGAAGAGAATTTATGGATGTCAACTTCTTTATTATGAGTGAGTGAGTGAGTTGGCTTTAACGCCGCTTTTAACAGTATTCCAGTTATATCACGGCGTGTCAGCTTAATGTGGGAGGAAAGCCCGAAGTGATGCAGGTCTCAGACGTTTACCACTTCGGTGAAACCAACGAGCACGGGTATGGTGCTGACAAACCTAGAAACATAATTGGGGCGAACCTGGATTCGAACCCACAATCATAGGTTTCTGGCGTGCCCAAGGGACGCAACTCTGCACAGCGAATCGCGGCGCCTTAGACGACTGGGCCACCCGTGACCCCTCTTTATTATGAGGAAACAACGTTTCGGAGCATATGCTTACTCCTTCATCAGGTGAAAATAATAAGATAACAAAAGGTGGAAACTGACAACTAACAGATAATTGCCGCTGACAGGTGATTAGCAAAAGACAATGGAAGCCAACACTTAACAGTAATTAGCGCTGATGGTTATGGACAACTGTTGGCCTCCCTTGTTAGTTTTCACCTTTTGTTATCTTTTGTTGTCCTTACATGTACATTATTTACTACATATATACGCTCTCTGCCTCATGGCATTCATTCACCCGATGAAGGAGTAAGCATATAAATACATAACAATAATAAATCCATTGGTCACTGGCTCTTGAACATAGGATAAAGCTTATAGGGTTTTATGGGAATAGGAACAAAATGTCCCGTTGCGTCCCTTGGGTGCGCCAGAAACCTATGATTGTGGGTTCGAATCCCGGTTTGCCCCGATTATGTTTCTAGGTTAGTCAGCACCATACCCGTGCTCGTGGGTTTCACCGAAATGGTAAACGTCTGAGACCTGCATCACTTCGGGCTTTCCTCCCACATTAAGCTGACACGCCGTGATATAACTGGAATACTGTTAAAAGTGGCATTAAACCCAACTCACTCACTCACTCACTCAAGCATGGACATGGATTTCTGGAAAAACATGTTTCACTTGTTATAACAAAATGAATGGACACTTACTGTGAACTTTCGAAGAGTCGTGACAACATGGCAGAGAGAACCGGCAGGTCGGCCATGACGGCAGTTGTTATGACGCTAGTGGAGGAGTCACTGATCTGCTGCCCCGCCTTCAAGCTGCCGTTAGACGACGGCTTCAGACCCAGGATCCACACCAGGTGCTGGGGACACAACAGAGGTGGGTTATGGTGTGAGATTTTTTATTCGTTTGTTGTTTAACTTCCAGCAGTATTTCAGCTGTATGACTGCGGCCTGTGAATAATCAAAGCTGGGACCATACAATCCTGGGCCCCTTTCCACAAAGCGATCTTAGCGCTAAGTCTGTCGTAAGTCTATGTTAAAGTATGGGAGTTACGATCAACTTAGCGCTACGATCGCTTTGTGGAACGGGGCCCTGGAAAAGATATAGTGAACAACATACTATAGGTAAGACACAGTCAAACAAGTTTCTGAGCCTGATCAACAGCTCCATCTGGTCGCCACACGGTGGTGGTGGCGAAACCATCAGTTCCAAATGAAATCTCATATCTGACACCTCTGTCAAACTCAGTGCCAAATAAGGTTTTACATTTGAAATCTCCATCTAACACCCCTGAAATGTTAATATTTGAAACCTCCAGATAATGCTGTCAAGTCCAAATGAAATTTCAAGTCTTCAAATACTCCATAACACAAAAAATCTGAAAATATATAATGCTCTCTTCTGATTATAAGACTGTATTTCCTAACGTTTGCTTGTTGTTTAGTGTCGCACTCAACAATATTCCCGCTATATGACACAGTCTGTAAATAATTGATTCTGGACCAGACAATCCAGTGATTGGCATTATGAGCAGTGATCCACGCAATTTGGATATGATGACATGCATCAACCAAGTCAGTGAGCCTGACCACCCGACCCCGTTAGTATTTCTTAACGATGGGGGACGTTTGGGTAGCCTGGTGGTTAAAGCGTTCGCTCATCACGCCGAAGTCCCGGGTTCGATCCCCGACATGGGTACAATGTGTGAAGCCCATTTCTGGTGTCCCCCGCCGTGATATTGCTGGAATATTGCTAAAAGCGGCGTAAAACCATACTCACTCACTCACTTAACGATGAGTGTTAGTGCCTCACCTGTAGCGTTGTAAGCACCAGGTGCCAGGCGGTGCCCAGGATCCCTCCATGACAGTGGGCCACACTCAGTAGAGCCCTCATACACTGGATGTTCTTCGCGGTCAGCTGGAACACAAACCATGGGTCAGTACATTCCAACAAGTGAGTGAATGTTGATTTAAGTTTCAGGCTTGTAAACAAATCAAATACGGACCAGGCAGTGACTGAAAACATGAACAAAGATCATTGCAAGCATACCATGTCCATTCACTGTTTACCACTGCACTTAGAGACATAGCAGCCACGTGATCGTTTCCTGGAAACATTCAAGTCTGGATCAGACAAATCAGTGATTGATATTATGAGCACTGATCCATCTCATCGTGGTACCATGCTATCTACAAAGTCACTGAGTCTGACCACCTGATTTATTAACCTTGTCTGACCTGGTTGCCGGGGACCTATTCTAACCGGGATTCCCACACCTCAAGCTTACCATGACCGGTCCCTGATGAGCCCCGACCGGGAGCGAGGCTGTGGGCAGGGGAGACCCGACAGCCACGACTTGACTCCTCTCAATGGCTTCCATCCCACCAACCTGAGCCTCCTGACTTGGAGTACGACCAAATGTTGGTGCTGAAATAGATAACACATACCGTCATATTTTATGCTCATATATGGGGGAGACATTGCTCATTCATTTAGCAGTCAAGTCATTCAAAACCTACCTGTTTCATGCATCACTTAGTTTTTATGTTGCAGTGTTGGCAATTATAGATGGTCCTGAGGTCCTTCTGGTTTGCTGCTGTATTAGGGATCTCTTAGTATTCAACACTTACCATCAGGGTTATGCCAAGGACACCTTGATATTCATGCCTAGTTCTGTCCATCCATCCATCCACCAACCCACCCACCCACCCATCGATCCATCCATCCACCCACCCATCCATCCAAAAACCCAATCAGCCACAGACCCACCCACCCACCCACCCATCATCCATCCATCCATCCATCCATCCATCCATCCATCCATCCACCCATCCATTCATCTATCCATCCACCCACCAATCTATCCATCCACCCACCAATCTATCCATCCACCCACCCATCCATCCATCGATCCATCCATCCATTCATCTATCCATCCATCCAAAAACCCAATCAGCCACAGACCCACCCACCCACCCATCCATCCATCCACCATCCATCCATCCACCCACCCATCGATCCATCCATCCAACCATCCATCTATCCATCCACCCACCCACCCACCCATCGATCCATCCATCCATCTATCCATCCACCCATTGATCCATCCATCCAACCATTCATCTATCCATCCATCCAAAAACCTAATCAGCCACAGACCCACCCACCCACCCATCCATCATCCATCCATCCATCCATCGATCCATCCACCCATCCATTCATCTATCCATCCATCCAAAAACCCAATCAGCCACAGACCCACCCACCCACCCATCCATCGCTCACCCACTCACCCACTCACTCACTCACTCACTCACTCACTCACTCACATAATGTCTTACTTCCATGCACGTCACTAAATACAATGCTGAAACCTTGCGAATTTGTTTGTTTGTTAATGCCACTCTCAGCAGTATTCCAGCTATATGACGATGGGCTGTAAATAAACGAGTCTGGACCAGACAATTCAATCCCTGGATGACAATCACTGGATTGTCTGGTCAGGCTTGATTATTTACATACTGTCTAACAACTGGAATATTGTAAAGGTAAGCGTTAAACAACAAACAAACAAACATGTTATTGGCGAGAAACTACAAATATCCTCCATTTCTGTTATTTTTGCATTTGAAGTATTCACCTACCATGTGACTGCTTTTTTGTATTAACTTCAACTGAAGGATTACATTGACTGAATTGTGTCCTAAAACAGTTTATTCATGAAACAATTATATAGGATTAGAAATACTAGTTTCAAACTAATAGAAAACAAAACAAATACATAAGATAGAATAAAAAACTTTTATTAAACTAAATACATTGAATAAATACATATAGTGAGTTAAGGTAGGGTCAGACCAACTTCCGTTTTTTAAACGTTGGTTAATTTTTTTCGAGAAAAAAACAAAGGTGTAAGGTTAAAATCTTTTGACTTTTGATCACCTTGGTACTAAGATTGTGGTATGGGGCTCTGACAATCCAGTGATTGATACTAAGAGATAACATGCAAGAGACCACGTCTGACCACCTCATCCAGTAAAGTCACATCTTATGCCTAGCATGTATTGCTGGGGACCTATTTTCATGTAAGTTGACTACTTTCACAATGAAAGTCGTCTATAACGCCCACCAATTATGTGGACCCCATTGTTAGCTTTGTAGCGAGGGACCACTGTATTAACATTGACTGTGCTCACCTTTAGGACTTGAAGCACCCGAGTGTAGGATGGTGAGCGTGTAGTGGGGGGGCAGGGAAGCTTTACACAGCGCCGTGATGAACGCGTCCCTCGGGGTGTTCATGCCGAGATGGCCACACAGACTGGCGTACGCCTGCTGGGAGTTGAGGACTGCCTCGGTGGCACTTTCATCAGTACTGGAAAAGGAGGAAGAACAAAACTGATTATAACACGGCATGTCAGTTGCTGGAAAGCTGATGTGATGAAGGTCTCAGACGTTTACCACTTCGGTGAAACCAACGAGCAGGGGTATGTTGCTGACAAACCTAGAGACATAATCGGGGCGAATCGGGATTTGAACCCACAATCATAGGTTTCTGGCGTGCCCAAGGGGCGCAACTCTGCACAGCGAATTGCGGCGCCTTAGACGACTGGGCCACCCGTGCCCCCGACAAACCTAGAAAAATAATCAGGGCGAAACAGGGTTCAACCCACAGTATGGTTCTGGCATGCCCAAGGGACACTACTCTGCACAGCCATTAGTGGCACATAGGCATCGGGGGAACTCGTGTTTGGACATGAAAGCAAAGCTTATTAGAATATGACATCTTATATCAATAATTCCTGTATCATCAGCGTTTCCAAGACAAAATACTAAGGTGAGTGAGTGAGTGAGTGAGTGAGTGAGTGAGTGAGTGAGTGAGTGAGTGAGCGAGCATGGTTTTAAGCCGCTTTTAGTGTTATAATATACCAGTCATATCATGGCTGGACACCAGAAATGGGCTTGACACATATTGTATTGCTGTGGGGAATGAAACCAGGTCTTCTGAGTCACAAGCCAATACTTTAACCACAATGCTCTACCCCCCACCTCTGCACACAGTGTAGCCACAAATCCATAAGAACTCACAATAAGCCTCCTTCTCAACTGTAATAATTCATGATCGGAAAGCATATATTTAGTACATCGTTCCTGATAAACTGTCAGCATTACTGATTGACATACCTAGCATCAAGGAGGAGAGACAGTGCAGCCAGCATCCCACACCATGAGGAGTTGATCAGTTCCTCATGTAACACCCGCTCAGTCTCCGCTGTAACATAAACCATCAATTCTATGTAACACTCTCTGCTGTAACATAAACCATCAATTCTATGTAACACTCTCCGCTGTAACATAAACCATCAATTCTATGTAACACTCTCTGCTGTAACATAAACCATCAATTCTATGTAACACATTCCGCTGTAACATAAACCATCAATTCTATGTAACACTCTCTGTTGTGACATAAACCATCCATTCAATGTAACCCCCTTTCTACTGTAACATAAACCATCAATTCTATGTTACACTCTCTGCTGTAACATAAACCATCAATTCTATGTTACACTCTCTGCTGTAACATAAACCATTAATTCTATGTAACACTCTCTGCTGTAACATAAACCATCAATTCTATGTAACACATTCTCTGCTGTAACATAAACCATCAATTCTATGTAACACTCTCGCTGTAACATAAACCATCAATTCTATGTAACACTCTCTGCTGTAACATAAACCATTAATTCTATGTAACACTCTCTGCTGTAACATAAACCATCAATTCTATGTAACACATTCTCTGCTGTAACATAAACCATCAATTCTATGTAACACTCTCGCTGTAACATAAACCATCAATTCTATGTAACACTCTCTGCTGTAACATTAACCATCAATTCTAGGTAACACTCTAACTGTAACATAAACCATCAATTCTATGTAACACTCTCCGCTGTAAAATAAACCATCAATTCTATGTAACACATTCTCTGCTGTAACATAAACCATCGATTCTATGTAACACTCTCGCTGTAACATAAACCATCAATTCTATGTAACACTCTCTGCTGTAACATAAACCATCAATTCTAGGTAACACTCTCTGCTGTAACATAAACCATCAATTCTAGGTAACACACTTTCTGTTGTGACATAAACCATCCATTCAATGTAACCCCCTTTCTACTGTAACACAAGCCATCGATTTTCAATGTAACACTTCAGCTTTAACATAAACCATCAATACAATGTAACACCCACTGATATGTAACATAAACCATCAATTCAACTAACACCTTCTCAGCTGTAACATAAACCATCAATTCCATGTTGCACCCTCTAAACTGTAACACAAGCCATAGTTTTTCAATGTAACACCTCAGCTGTAACATAAACCATCAATTCCATGTAACACCCTCTGCTATGTAACCTAATCCATCAATTCAACGTAACACCCTCTTGGCCCTCCATCATCCAAATGGGTTGTACAATAACATTGAACTATAAGTTACTGATGATAACTTAAATGTAATATACCATACATAGTACATGTCAATAAATGACGGTATTCACCTATAATTCCAACAATTCTGTTTCAGCAACCAAGCCATTTCCTACCTTCTGTCATCTGCCCACCGGCATGCGTAGTAAATTTGGTAAGTCATAAAAGCCAAATGCACCTCTTCTGAAAGTTCACTTTGTGATGAACTTAAAGGCATATATTTTAAAGGTAAAAATGCAAAACACATTGCATTTTATCACCATATTAATGCATAGTATCATGCATGTTTAATCCATCATGTTTAATAACAGGTTAATGGTACGCCCAAACCTCCATTCAATCAATGGCCTGTGCGAATGGTGTTATTTAACGTTTGACACAGCCTAATTTAATGGCACATTAGTTCATGGAGGTTTAATGACACGCCAATAGCCCATCCGGGTCCTGAACATTTGTTCAACCCATGGACCATCTTCAATCATAATAATCTGTACAAGGGCTATTACTTTTTTCTGGCGCCTTGACTGCAGGTTTCGGACTGTGAGGTTTGTCAACGTCCTTGGTGGATTCGTCGCCTTCCCCTTCAATGAGGAGCTTGACGCTCTTCACTACGGACAGCAGGCAGTAGAAGGCCAGAGACACTCCATACCCATCGGGTATAACCGGAGGATCTATCTTGTCCAACATCTCCAGGCTGCGGAACATTGGAAAATATGGTTTCAGTCAAACCTACGGAACTACAGTGTCCAATCTCATTAAAATCAGATCTTAGTTCCCACTACCGCTAAACAAAGATGAGGACATCCTATTACGGGTCAAGTCAGAACGACCTGTCGTGAACTTTGACTGACCAATGAAATGATAGACAAGAAATAGACATTAGTCAGTCAGAAGGCAGCTTTCTCGAGCTTTACGACACTAGTTTCAAACTAGTCATCGAAACATATTTTGACGTATTCTTGAGTAAAAATTTTAAAACTGATCAAAAGAACATTCTGGAATGGCTCAGAGATGGCCTTGATTGTATGGATATAATCATTAAACCCACTGTTAAATATTTGAGGTTGCATGATTAGGAAACACATTCCGACTGTCACTTTCATCATCTTGGTAAGAGAGGCTCTGATTGGTTGGATGAAGGGTTGTTCTGACGTGACCCATAATAGGATTTCCTCAGATCTTTGTTTAGCGATAGCAAGAACTAAGATCTGATTTTATTGAGATTGATACAGTGTACAAAGTGTTACAACTTATAGGCAGACATAAGGTGTGTTGGCAAGATCAAGAAGGATGCAAAAGATCGGAAATTGCAGTTTCAGTCAAACCTACGGAACTACAGTGTACAAAGTGTTACAACTTTTAGGCAGACATAAGGTGTGTTGGGAAGATCAAGAAGGATGCAGAAGATCGGAAATTAATGTTTCAGTCAAACCTACGGAACTACAGTGTACAAAGTGTTACAACTTTTAGGCAGACATAAGGTGTGTTGGGAAGATCAAGAAGGCTGCAGAAGAATGAATGCCATGTCAACTACTGTTAACTAAGTCCCATAATGAAAGAATGTCACTACTATATAACAGTCTACTATATAATATGCTAAGTGTGGCACTAAGTTTATCAAACTCCCATACTTTAACATAAACAAATAGTGAAGTACTCAACTATTTACACTCCTTACTCTAAAAATAAATAAGATAAGTATCACTACACATTTACAATCCTCATTGACGACGACTCTAGGTTGCTGGGGACCAATTCAAACCTGGAAATGCCATTGGGTGCTATGGCATTAACATGTTTGATTTTGTTTGATTTTGTTTGTTTTGTTTGTTGTTAAACACTGCACTCAGCAATATTCCAGCTATATGACGGTGGTCTGTAAATAATCGAGTCTGGACCAGACAATCCAGTGATTGACATCATGAGCATCGATCCACGCAATTGGGATACGAAGGCATGAATCAACCAAGTCAGCGAGCCTGACCACCTGATCCCATTAGTCACCTCTTACATAACATGTTTGATTGGACCCCTGGAACTACAATGTCTACAACAGTGAGCGAGTGAGTTGGGTTTAACACCGCTTTAACAGTATTCCAGTTATATCACGGCGTGTCAACTTAATGTGGGCGGAAAGCCCGAAGTGAGACAGGTTTTAGACGTTTACCACTTCAGTGAAACCCACGAGCACGAGTATGGTGCTGACAAACCTAGAAACATAATCAGGGCGAACCGGGATTCCAACCAACAATCATAGGTTTCTGGCGCACCCAAGGGACGCAACGGGACATTTTGTTCCTATTCCCATGAAAACCTTATAAGCTTTATCCTATGTTCAAGTGCCAGTGACCAATGGATTTATTATTGTTATGTATTTATATGCTTACTCCTTCATTGGGTGAATGAATGCCATGAGGCAGAGAGCATATATATGTAGTAAATAATGTACATGTAAGGACAACAAAAGATAACAAAAGGTGGAAACTGACAAGGGAGGCCAACAGTTGTCCATAACCCTCAGCGCTAATTACTGTTAAGTGTTGGCTTCCATTGTCTTTTGCTAATCACCTGTCAGCGGCAATTATCTGTTAGTTGTCAGTTTCCACCTTTTGTTATCTTATTATTTTCACCTGATGAAGGAGTAAGCATATGCTCTGACGCAACAATCATAGGTTTCTGGCGTACCCAAGGGACACAACTCTGCAATGTCTACAATAATCAAGAAGTAACTCACTACACAGGTTTTGACTGCACAGATGGGATAGAGACCACCAGAGGAATCCATACTCCCCTGTACATGAAGGCCGGCTGGGGGCTGACCCCTCCCCCTACAGGCAGCCCCGCCACGAGGGCAGGGGGGGTCCCCTGGGTGTCAGGCACTTTGTTACCTGGAGGAACAAAAGTTTATATTGAAAGACAGAGCTTTCCAAGTAATTGCTAAAACTGTTTCAAAATAGACCAGATGCCATTTATACATAGTGAGGTAGTTGGTTAAAACCATGTTGAATAGTATTTCAGATACTTGTGTATCTTATCATTTAAAGGGCAAGTTCACACGGAAATGAACCATTTTTTCTTGTACTTTTTCCACATTAAAAGTGTTCACATAGAAGTGTCATAGACAAAAATATAAAAACATCATATTTAATAAACATATTTTTTGCACTAAAACGATTTATATTTTTCACATTTAGCAAGTGTTCTATTTCCATAAAAAAACACCATGGCTTATGCCCCTTGCAATATGACGTCATTGGTGCCAATTGATAAACATTATGACGTCATCATGCTTTGTTAGAGCCGCTTCACGTGGTGTAGGTACAGTTTTGTGATTCTAGCATCTCAGATGCCAGCCAGAATTGTGTTATGCTGAGTCACCCTGCGCCGGAGTGTGTCGTAGACCATATTGTTTTACCGCAAACTGGTCCTTGATATCTTTTGCGTTGAGAATAGACAGTGAACCAGTTGAATTGGCACCAATTACGTCATAATCTAAGGGGGATAACTCAGGCCTATTTCGCTCGTAAAACGAAGGCCTCATAACGGCATATCACTTTCACACTATTGTGAGCTTCCTACTTTCACTGTGAAAAAAATGAGTGTATATTTTCAAACACAGATACTAACTAATTCTAAAATTGCGTTTTGTTTAGAAAAAGAAAGAAAGTGATTTTTGCGTGTACACTTCCCCTTTAAGCTTGATGAAGGGGGAAAGCCCTCAGCAATGCAGGTCTTAGACGTTTACTATTTTGGTAAAACCCATGGGTATGATGCAATAATCAGGGCAAATATGGGATTCAAACACTGGATCCTCAGTGATGCCACTTTACACTTCAAACTGAACACAGAAAAATCTGAGTGAGTGAATGATTGAACAGAGTGAGTGAAGGCCATTTTATACTGCAGTCAGCTGTATTCCAATAATATTTCAGTGATATTCCAGCAATATTCCAGTGATATTCCAGTAATATTCCAGCAATATTCCAGCAAAATTCCATTTATATTCCAGGGATAATTCTAGGGTGGGGCTTTGTGCTTTTAGCCCCTAAATTTGAAAAAAGGCCCACATTTTCAAAGTCAATGGGGCATTTTAACACTGTGCTGTATGGGAAAGTGTACCTCTAGAATGTTTGAAATTTTGAGATAAAGGGCCCAAAATACCTGGAGTGAACCTTGATATTCCATTTATATTCCAGTGATATTCCAGCAATATTCTAGTAATATTCCAGTCATATTCGAGTAATATTCCAGTAATAAAACAGGTCACAGCTGATAACATATTTCGGTCCTTATGAGGTACTGGGGGCTCATGCTGGGAGCTCCGTCTCACATGGGAGTGAGACAGGGTCAATGTCTCAGGAAAAGCCCCTTCCCGTAATGATGTGTTAGTGAGAGACTGACTTACTGCTCTGGGCTGCAGGGCCACCCGGACTGCTCATGAACTGGGACTGAATGAAGGCCCCCACAGCATTGACGATGTCTCGGAAAATCTTTGTGGAATGTGGTTTCATGTCATAAGATTCACAAAAACATCTGCAAAAGAAATTAACAAGACTCAAACTGATAAATTCCATCTAAACTTATACCTCACTTTCTTTGTAATTAAAAATATAATTAAGAATTGACTTTCACTTTGTGTGAGTCCATTGGAGTATAAACCTTCATAGAGTGAAGGTGACCGACCTCTCATCCATTGGAAAAGCTGTATATCGTGTACTCTTCACATTAAAAACTTAGTCCTCAATATACAACTTTTGGAGTGATTGAATGGCATCAGTATTTGTGTATTTATGTTAAAACTACCACAAACGCAACAACTTCATTGGGAGATAATCTTGTATGAGTTATCTCCCCTATACCCTGAAAAAATATCTGAGTGACAACATTCCTGTGAC
Source organism: Haliotis cracherodii (assembly GCF_022045235.1). NCBI lineage: Eukaryota > Metazoa > Mollusca > Gastropoda > Lepetellida > Haliotidae > Haliotis > Haliotis cracherodii. The sequence continues at coordinate 13,827,083 of NW_027266319.1, forward strand.
TATATGTGGCTGAACAATATTAATGTGTCAGATGACACCCTTACCTAGTTCCTATTACAGGGGCAGTGGGGTAGCCTAGTTGTTAAAGTGTTTGATCGTCACGCCGAAGACTCAGGTTCGATTCCCCACATGGCTACAATATGGGTATACCCATTTCTGGTGTCCCCCGCCGTGAAATTGCTGGAATATTGCTAAAAGCGGCGTAAAACCATTCTCACTCATTTGTACCTATTACCCTTGGGGCTTGGTGACTTACTTGATGAGAACATGTTGTGTACAGAGCTTGTGTAGCACCTCCAGAGCAAGGCTGCGCTGCCATATTGGTTTCTCTGGTTCCAGGAACTTCACGAGAAGCGACAGGAAAATCTCACACTCTGTCACCTGGACGAGAAGAGAAACATTGAACCTGATAGTATAACAATGACAACACATGGACAATTATGACAAAGCATAACTCACCAGAATCAAAAAGTAGGAAGCTTTATGACTCAGCTAGTAGTACAACTCACCATTACACGATAGTAGCCTCATTACACAGCTAGTACAACTCACCATTACTGGATAGTAGCCTCATTACACAGCTAGTACAACTCACAATTACTGGATAGTAGCCTCATTACACAGCTAGTACAACTCACCATTACTGGATAGTAGCCTCATGACACAGCTAGTACAACTCACCATTACTGGATAGTAGCCTCATGACACAGCTAGTACAACTCACCATTACTTGATAGTAGCCTCATGGCACAGCTAGTACAACTCACCATTACTGGATAGTAGCCTCATGACACAGCTTGTAGTAAAACTCACCATCACTGGATAGTAGCCTCATGACACAGCTACTACAACTCACCATTACTGGATAGTAGCATTATGACACAGCTAGTAGTACAACTTTACATTAGCGGATTGTAGCCTTGTGACTCAGCTAGTAGTACAACTAATCATTAGCGGATAGTAGCCTTTTGACACAGCTAGTAACCGATAGTAGCCTCATGACACAGCTAGTACAACTCACCATTACTGGATAGTAGCCTCATGACACAGCTAGTAGTACAACTTTACATTAGCGGATTGTAGCCTCGTGACACAGCTAGTAGTACAACTAATCATTAACGGATAGTAGCCTCATGACACAGCTAGTAGTACAACTAATCATTAGCCGATAGTAGCCTCATGACACAGCTAGTAGTACAACTAATCATTAACGGATAGTAGCCTCGTGACACAGCTAGTAGTACAACTAATCATTAGCGGATAGTAGCCTTGTGACTCAGCTAGTAGTACAACTAATCATTATCGGATAGTAGCCTTTTGACACAGCTAGTAACCGATAGTAGCCTCATGACACAACTAGTAGTACAACTCACCATTAGCAGATAGTAGCCTCATGACACAGGTTGTAGTACAACTAATCATTAGCGGATAGTAGCCTCATGACACAGCTAGTAGTACAACTTTACATTAACGGATAGTAGCCTCGTGACACAGCTAGTAGTACAACTCACCATTAACAGATAGAAGCCTCGTGACACAGCTAGTAGTACAACTCATTATTAACAGCTAGTAGCCTTTTGACACAGCTAGTAACCGATATTAGCCTCATGACACAGCTACTTGAACAACTCACCAGTAACTGATAGTAGCCGTATGACAGAGGTAGTAGCACAACTCACCAGTAACTGATAGTAGCCGTATGACAGAGGTAGTAGTACAACTCACCAGTAACTGATAGTAGCCGTATGACAGAGGTAGTAGTACAACTCACCAGTAACTGATAGTAACCGTATGATGGAGATAGTAGTACAACTCACCAGTAACTGATAGTAATCGTATGACGGAGGTAGTAGTACAACTCACCAGTAACAGGTAGTAGCCTTATGACAGAGGCAGTAGTACAACTCACCAGTAACAGGTAGTAGCCGTATGACAGAGGTATTAGTACAGCTCACCAGTAACTGATAGTAGCCGTATGACGGAGGTAGTAGTACAACTCACCAGTAACTGATAGTAATCGTATGACGGAGGTAGTAGTACAACTCACCAGTAACAGGTAGTACCCGTATGACAGAGGTATTAGTACAGCTCACCAGTAACTGATAGTAGCTGTATGACAGAGGTAGTAGTACAACTCACCAGTAACAGGTAGTAGCCATATGACAGAGATAGTAGTACAACTCACCAGTAACAGGTAGTAGCCATATGATAGAGATAGTAGTACAACTCACCAGTAACAGGTAGTAGCAATATGACAGAGGTAGTAGTACAACTCACCAGTAACAGGTAGTAGCCATATGACAGAGATAGTAGTACAACTCACCAGTAACTGATAGTAGTCGTATGACAGAGATAGTAGTACAACTCACCAGTAACAGGTAGTAGCCGTATGACAGAGGTAGTTGTACAACTCACCAGTAAATGATAGTAGCCGTATGACAGAGGTATTAGTACAGCTCACCAGTAACAGGTAGTAGCCATATGACAGAGATAGTAGTACAACTCACCAGTAACAGGTAGTAGCAATATGACAGAGGTAGTAGTACAACGCACCAGTAACTGATAGTAGTCGTATGACAGAGATAGTAGTACAACTCACCAGTAACAGGTAGTAGCAATATGACAGAGGTAGTAGTACAACGCACCAGTAACTGATAGTAGTCGTATGACAGAGATAGTAGTACAACTCACCAGTAACAGGTAGTAGCCGTATGACAGAGGTAGTTGTACAACTCACCAGTAAATGATAGTAGCCGTATGACAGAGGTATTAGTACAGCTCACCAGTAACTGATAGTAGCCGTATGACGGAGGTAGTAGTACAACTCACCAGTAACAGGTAGTAGCCGTATGACAGAGGTAGTAGTACAACTCACCAGTAACAGGTAGTAGCCATATGACAGAGATAGTAGTACAACTCACCAGTAACTGATAGTAGCCGTATGACGGAGGTAGTAGTACAACTCACCAGTAACAGGTAGTAGCCGTATGACAGAGGTATTAGTACAGCTCACCAGTAACAGGTAGTAGCCATATGACAGAGATAGTAGTACAACTCACCAGTAACAGGTAGTAGCAATATGACAGAGGTAGTAGTACAACGCACCAGTAACTGATAGTAGTCGTATGACAGAGATAGTAGTACAACTCACCAGTAACAGGTAGTAGCCGTATGACAGAGGTAGTTGTACAACTCACCAGTAAATGATAGTAGCCGTATGACAGAGGTAGTAGTACAACTCACCAGTAAATGATAGTAGCCGTATGACAGAGGTAGTAGTACAACGCACCAGTAACTGATAGTAGCCGTATGACAGAGGTAGTAGTACAACTCACCAGTAACTTATAGTAGCCGTATGACAGAGGTAGTAGTACAACGCACCAGTAACTGATAGTAGCCGTATGACAGAGGTAGTAGTACAACTCACCAGTAACTGATAGTATCCCCTGATGAGTATTGACACAATCCTGAGAAGCCTCATGACAATGGGGAAGAATGGTTTTTCTACAGGTGCAGGTGAGGGGGCTGGCGGGAGGCCCTGGCGATATTTGAGACTCGGGGAGAACAGTTTGATCACTAGAGGGCACACCTTCTCCTTCAACATGAAGCTGAACTCCGGGTGCTGGCAAACAGAGAGTAGAATCAGTCAACACATGAAGAGTGATGATGCAGGCCAACATGCTTTGTTTGTTTTATTTTTTGTTTAATGCCGCACTCAGCAATATTCCAGCTATATGACGGTGGTCTGTAAATAATCGAGTCTGGACCAGACAGTCCAGTGATTGACATCATGAGCATCGATTCATGCAATTGGGATACAATCACATGCATCAACTAAATCAGCTAGTCTGACCACTCTATCCTGTTAGTTGCCTATTACGGCAAGCATGGGTTGCTGAAGACCTATTCTACACTGGATCTTCACGGGTCAACTGTAACATGTTACATGTGCAAGTTAATATTTGATGACTCTAATAGAACATAAAACATACTTCCTTCTGAACTTTAGACTTTTTTTCCTGAATTTCGAAAATAACAAATATATTCTCAATCTTTCTATGTTTGTTTTTTAATGTCACACTCAGAAGTGTTCAGTATAAGCAGCATGTAAATAAATGAGAGAGTGAGTTGATTTTAACACTGCTGTGACCAAGAAGCATAACCGGGGTGACCAGGGATTCCTCCCCATGATCCAAGGTTTCTGGCATGCCAACTGACGCAGAGTGAATTGTGTTTTCTAGACAACTGGGCCACCTGTGCCCCGGATAGATGTTATTTTTTGTTTTATTTTTATTTAACAGTAATATTCGAGTAAATAATCGAGTCTGGACTGGACAATACAGTGATTGACATCATGACATCGATCTATGCATTTGGGATAAGATGACATGCATCAACCAAGTCGCCGAGCCTGAACACCCGATCCCATTAGTCGCCTCTTGCAACAAGCAAAGTCACCTTTTATGGCAATTATGGGTTGCTGAAGACCTATTCTACCCTGTATCTTCACAAGTAAGATGATGTTATTAGCAACATCCCACACCATAAGGGTATGATAACACAGAATTAACCGGCTCACCCGGCTCGACCTCCTGCTCCAGTAAGATGCATCTTACAAGCAAAAGTTACGAGGAATCATGTCAGATCTTCAAAGTCAAGACTTTTTTCGTTAGAAAATTTGCCAATCCTCCCTGCTGTGTGAACACAGTACCTTTGAGAATACTGATGTGTAGCTGGTGAGAACAGACTCTAAGAGCTCCAGGCCAAATGTGCGCGTCATCTCCGTCATGCCCATCAGCCAATAGGGCTGGTCAGCATTCACCAGCTGACAAAGGTCCTGAGCAAACATATAAGAATAAGTTAGAAATCCGTACATTTATATCTTTTAGTCACATATAAGGCAAAAAAACATAATAGTCTTGTTTCTCGGGCACCGCCCACATCATCATAAAGTTGGCCATTTCTATTTTTAAAAAACCCCACAAAAATCTTTAAATATTCCAAGTCCAACGCTAGTCAAATACAGTATTCCAGTATTTTACTCATCATGGAATACATTTATATAGGGGGGCCTTTTCCTAGGTTGTTTGTTTACAACTGATTATTTACAACCCCCCATCCCCCAAAATACTGCCCACACGCACTATATTTTCCTACTATTACCTGAGAACTAATTCTTTTATTTTTTTAAGCCTAACAGTCAGACAAATCCAAATACAGAACCCTGCTTTCTCATGCACTTGCGCAGAGTCGCTGAAGCATACATTAAAGGACTCTGAACACCCTGTGTACCGATGTCACTACTCCGTAAGCGCCGGACTGATTCACGGGCTTCATTACAGCAGGGAGACTCGTTAGGCGCCTGTGCTTTAGAGGCTGAGACTTGAGTAGAAGAAAACTTGTGTGTATTTGATGTAAAACTGATGTGTTGCACTATAAGGACTATAAGGACTGTAACAAATGTTATATTTTGAATAACACTTTCTTTGTAAAGTACAGATCCTAGTACTTTTTTGGGTTAGCTCCCATCCGGGATTCGAACCCACACTGCAACAGATTTTGTTGAAGCCTTGGTGGCTGAGTGGGTAAGACCGCTGACTTTGTGTGCTGGCGATTAGGTGCCTCACTCTGGCAGTGTGGGTTCGAATCCCGGATGAGACCAAAAAAAATTCAAGGACCTGTACTTTACAAAGAAAATGTTATCCCAAATTATAAAATTTGTTACATTTGACCATGTTGACCACTTTCTAAACGGCATTGTGTGTTCATAACTATAATGACAGTTTTTTCTGTGTTTTATTCCTTTTGACAAAATATTATTAAGTGATTTATCTATTCAGCATGTTAGGATGACATTTAGAAGTGGCATCATGATTCAGTGATGACATCCGTTGATACTGATACACCTACCCATGTATCAATTCCTGCTTTGATTCTAATAAGTAATAATTAGTCATTTTTACTAAGTTTCACAATAACACTACCTGATATACTTGGGCTGGTATTACCGCTGATCACGAAAACTAATAATACCTGATGGCATAATAATAGCAAGGCTATGCACTATATTTCCCCACCACACAGAGCATGCTCAAAGTGCCACATCATTATTACCCCAGTCCACGGATCAGTGTGCTCTCAAGTTTCATTCTCAGCTCCCTGGGGAGTAGACAAACCAAGCTACCTGTGAGGCGCTAGAAGGTTTACAGTCACAATACAATCTAATCCTACCTGGTACCCATTTACAGCTGGGTGAACAGAGGTATATTTTGAACAAAGTCAAATGCCTAAGGAGACATTATTTGTGCTACATGTGCTTCAGTGTGGGGCAGGACCGAAGTCCTAGAAACTCAGGAGTCAAGCTGCCAAATATGGCACCATCCACCTACTCTCCGCGGTTACGTAACTCAGGGATGAGATTTGATGTTTTCCTTTTCAGCTGAAACATCTTTGCAATGGAGCATGGTCCATTATTTGGGTGTGTTTATTGGGAAAGCCATCAGATTTTAACAAATTTGTTGTCACTAAAATTGGAGGAAATTAGCAGATCCACGGATCCGTGGAAGATTCTCATCCCTGGTAACTTCCCCTGATTTGTGACCTGTGCACTGTACAGAGGACCAGGTGCCACCACAAAATGAGTTACATTTGTCACCACTCGCCCCTTTCCGTAACCTGCAAGAAGACTCGTCCCCCTATCGATGAATGTTATGTGCGAAAAATATGACAAACCAATCAGATTTCAAGTTCTTCGTCAAAGAAACCCTCAGAAATAATTTTTGATTTTACATATGTCTTGCATCTAAAAATATACCCAAGACACAGTTAAATGTGTTCAATCATACTGTATAATTCCACATGTCCAAATGTGCTTTATATTGCACCTGAATTATATGTAATATATGGGTAAATATATGTGAACCATTACGCAACGAGTTGACAATTGTTTTAGGTATGCCCGTTTGCGCTAAGACGGAACCCGGTCACAAAAATGGCCACGAAAGGGGCACGAGTTGCTATTCGGCTTGTCCTGGAATAACACGAGTTGGTCAGGAATGAATGAGTTAAACACAGACTGGTCGCTAACAACAACCACATGTTCGCTGGACCATACGGAACCCCTATTATTTAGTGACTCATTTATATCCAACCTGGAATAAGAGATATGCGTCCCCAGCACAAGGTCTGAGTGACCTGGGAGGTGTTCTGCTGCCTGCCTTCAGCTCGTCAGTATTTATTGGTTCTAGTGGCTCTGCAACAGATTGGTCATAAATGTATACGACCTGCTTTCAATAATGAAAAATTTCTCTGCAAGCTCTTAACATTTAAACTCTTTGCAAAATGGCTTCTACGCACTTATATTAAAACTATTACATGTTTCTAATGTTCAAAATCTTATTTGATATCAAAATCGATTCTGAAAATGAAAACTTAAATACAGCATTTGAATATGTGTGTATCTTTTGTAAATTTATAGCACAAGGGCAATTATCGTCAAAATTAGTTATCTTTTCCAGTGTCAAGATGGCCAATGACAGTCAAATTGAAATTTAGAGACTGAGTCTTGTATCTAATATTCCCTTTATCTATAAAGCATATTTCTATTAAGAAGATAAACAGTAAACTACAGTTAAAATGAAGTCAAAGGGATCACTAATTTTAGTTTGTTATAACCGTAGTTTGTTATAAGCATATATACTGCATATACATAGCAAATGGCCAGGACCATAAAAAACATTTGTTATAACTGTTAGTTCGTTATATGCATATTCGTTATAAACGTAGCAAGCTGTCCTTGAAATGTGTTTGAACAAAATTATATCAGGATATTTGTTATGACAAATCATCCTGAACTTTCTTGCTTACCATTTGTTTGTATCCTGTCCTCAGCAACAACTCTGTCAAAGACGATGCTGACCAGCTGCTTGATGGTGGCAGCTGCTGTGTTGATGGTGGTGCTGTCCTTGGTGAAATGCAGCCGGAAACACAAGACAAGGGCCTAGCAAGGAAACAGGAAACATGGTCAGATCATGCCATGATTTGTTTGTTCGTTTGTTTGTTGTTTAACACTGTTGGTGTTGTTTAACAATATTCCAGCTACAGTCAAGTCTCGTTTATCCGACACTCTTTAATCCGACAATCGGCTTTATCCGACACAAATGATGGGAACCGATTAAATCAGTACTGTTTAGACCTGTTAATCCGACAGTCTCATACTCCGACTCCGACACACCTAATTTGCAACGATTTGCTGAAATCACTCATTAATCAGTCTGGTTAATCCGACACGGCGATCAGCGTACTCCGTGGTCATCTGCCCGCGAGTACACAGCCCTGTGTTTTGATGCGAGAGGAGTCAGCGAGTAGCTGCATATTTAAACGGCTGCAGAGATAAACTTTGCCTTTTGTGTTAAACTTTAGAGGTTGCATGATTAGAAAACATATTCTCCGAACAATGTAACACAACAATATGAATATTTCCTTTTTCCTTTTTTTGTTACAACATGTTTGAATCTTTATCTATCGTGTAGTTGTCCAATTTTCGATCACGAACGTTGATAATACCTAATTTTGTTTATCCGACATACTCGTTAATATGACATAATCATATGCAACCAACAATGTCGGATTAACAGGACTTGACTCTATATGACTGCGGTCTGTAAATTATCGAGTCTTGACCAGAAAATCCAGTGATTGACGTCATGAGAATCGTGTGTGAATACAGAAACATGAGGATGTGATGTTGATTGTAAGGAAACAATTATCAGTTGTACACATTAAACGATTGACCTATTTCCATCAGTGAACTTTAAGACAAGAAAACAGAGTTATCACTATCCCCGCCATGGGGCACATTAGAATTTTGTTGGTTCATAAAGTAGTGAATATAAACTATAAAAAAAGACTTTACAGCCTAAAGAAGAGATTGGTACTTGGGCCGCTTTATGTCATCAGAAAAAATGATTAAATGTGGAATTCATAAACACAAAAGGCCCCTCCTTCGCTGGAAAAAAATAATTAGTCTTGATAAGTATTTGTTAGATAAGCTAATTTCAGTAGTTTTTTTTAGAAAACCTCCTAGATAGGTATGCTAACTTTCATTCAAGTAACTTCAGTAGTTTCTGAGAAAACTTGTCCCCATTTCACACAGTACGCACAAAGTTAAAAAAGATGGAGCAAGGGCCATAACTCTGTAAACAAATAATTGTCAGGACCAATATTCGAACTCAGTCTTGACAAGTATCTCCTATATAGGCATGCTAACTTTGATTCAAATAACTTTAGTATAGTTTCTGAGGAAACTTGTCCCCATTTCACGCAGTATGCAGTAAGTTGAAAATAAGAACAATTATATTCATCAATCTTATAAAAGTAATTGTTGATTTTACAAACTAATTTGAGCACAGTGAGATGAGGTGAAATGAGGTTTTATGTCCTTTCAAGGTAAAAAAGATTATTGCACTAAAACAGCAATGTACATGCACTGGAGAGAGTGAGTGAGTTGGGTGTAACGCCGCTTTTAACAGTATTCCAGTTATATCCCGGCGTGTCAGCTTAATGTGGGAGGAAAGCCTGAAGTGATGCAGGTCTCAGACATTTACCACTTCGGTGAAACCCACGAGCATGGGTATAGTGTTGACGAACCTAGAAACATAATCGGGGCGAAATTGGATTCGAACCCACAATCATAGGTTTTCAACGTGCCCAAGGGACGCAACTCTGCACAGGGAATCACGGCGCCTTAGACAACTGGGCCACCCATGCCCCCCGTGCATGCACTTGTGTGTTTGTGTCTGCTTGTACTAGTCTGGACTAAAGCTGGTTTCATATTGTTAGCCCACTGAGATTCCATGCCAGGGTTTAACATGAACACCCCACTCAGACACAGGATACTGACTCCAAACAGACCTTGTTTTATCTTCTTAACGCCCAATGTCAGGCAGGTTAACAACAAGTACCATCATTTGATGACTTTTGGTAGGAGGTAGCTGGTGATCGAAACATCAAGTTTCCGTTTTCCAGATGTTCTATCCACTGGAGGCAGTCCAATTACTGACACAGACTGAGGATGCAATCTCTGGACGACCTACCTTAGCCAGTGCATCATGCTGAACCACAGAGTTGGTAGTGATCAACAAGATGGCGGTCTGCAGTAGCTTCAGTTCCTCCAGCCCTCCCTCCATCAACATCCACAGCATGGTGATGATTCTGTCTGCTGCAGCCTACACGGTTAAACAACGGACATTCTTAATAACAAGTACCTTTAGAATTCTGCATTCTGATTGGTCTGGTCTGCCTTCAGTATCATAGCAAATGTTAGACCATGACTTTGCTTGTGACCGCACTACCGCAAAAGTAAATAATTATGCAGACGTACTTCTTATGCAAACCTGCCACAGTTTGCAATTTCAAATGCTGATCTTACTTCATTAACATTGCTAATAGCTGGGGATGGGTATTGGAGGTATAAGAGTATCATGATATTTTGCAATGCACAAGGCTGTATTGCCATACATATCATGATATATTGGATAATTCTAAATTTTGAATTCAGAAGCAATCTGATACATTAAGGTATAAACTGAAGTTCATAAATGGAACAAAACAAGATGCTAGTACAACATAATGTTTACCCATTCAATAAATACGCAGCCATCTTGGGGAAAAAAATGATATTGTGATACGTATCGTGGAATGAATGTACTTCAATATGCCGGCAATACCTCACACCTTTACTAATAGCATGTTGTGGTTCGTACAATATTTACTGCAAGTGTGGCAATATGAACAAATACAAGTAATTAATATCAAGGCCGTAGTTAACTTTTTTTGACAGGGGGGGCAAATATGATTATTCATTTCTTATTCAAGTTAACTTACACAAGGAAAAATGTTTTTTATAAAAAATCTAGGGGGGAGTCCCACGGCTGGCTACAGCACTGAAAATAATTCAGCAACATCAACACAGCTTTACTTTTGATGCTTCTCCATCATGTACTACGTCATGTCTACCCCATTATTGAGGTTCAAGTATTAAGGTGAAAATTATGGGTTAGGCATATAAAGGCAAAAACCAATCTTCACTGATCCCTGTGTTCCCCTTTTCAACCTTCAGTAAATATCGGTTTAACCAATACCACATCAATTATCATTCCACTATAACCAGATAAATCGTGTTTGTTTTGTGATTTTTCATGTTAAAATGGAGATAGACAGTATGTTTTCAGGTAGAGGTTCGAACTTTACTTTGATAAGAGACAGAATTTACGGATTCAACTTCTTTATTACGAGGAACACAACGTTTCATCAGGTGATGAAGGAGTAAGCATATAATCTGTTAGTTTGTTTGTTTGTTTGTTTGTTGTTTAACGCCGCACTCAGCAATATTCCAGTTATATGACGGCGGTCTGTAAATAACCACCAGACAATCCAGTGATTGACATCATGAGCATAGATCCACACAATTGAGATATGATGTCATGCATCAACCAAGTCAGCGAGCCTGACCACCCGATCCCGCCAGTTGACTCTTACAACAAGCATAGTCGCCTTTTACAGCAAGCATGGGTTGCTGAAGACCTGTTCTATCCCCGATCTTAACGGGTCGCATATACTCTGAAACATGTTTCTCATAATAAAGAAGTTGAATCCATAAATTCTCTCTCTTATGTGTATCACTTCTGAACGTCATTCAAAGATTAATTTGAAACCTGTAAATCTTTCAAATTTGAAACCTTGCGCCATTGTGTTCGATTCTGAATGCAATTTGCAGGTATCAAATGTACGTTCAAAACCTCCAAATTAAAAACACAGTGAGGACAAGTAAAATTCCAATGATGGTGGTCCTCATTGACTAGTAGCATTTGAGGGCTATAATTCTGAACCAGTTCTAAATGGTTAAATTTTGCTACACATTGAAACAGAATAAAACTGACAGCTAATGTAAACGTAGTAAACACGTTTGTCTCCTTTAGCAGTATTAACTACAAACTCTGAAGACCTGTGAGTGAGTGAGTGAGTGAGTGAGTGAGTGAGTGAGTGAGTGAGTATAGTTTTACGCCGCTTGTAGCAATATTCCAGCAATATCACGGCGGGGGACACCAGATATGGGCTTCACACATTGTACCCATGTCGGGAATCGAACCCGGGTCTACGGCGTGACGAGCGAACGCTTTAACCACTAGGCTACCCGACCACCCTGAAGACCTGTGAGATAAGGTTTACACTGTTCCTCGCATCTTCCTGAGAGCGTCCACTAGCCTTTTTATCAAAGCCCACTTTCCTGTGCAAAATATGATTGGACTATCACATACATCGATAGTCCAATCAGAGAACGTTTCACAAAATCAAAATCCATGACTGGTGCACCGTCGTATGAAATTGATTTACCACTGCTTGTCTTTGATGACACGAATACGTCTTCTTCATCTTTAAACCTGCCAATGTTTGCCTTTGTTTTTGTGTCAGGGATGAAATCGTGAATGTTTTCATTATCACCATATATGTGAAGATATTCGAAAAAAGAACAACAATCTGATTGGATATAGCATTTTCATTACAAGGGGCACAACGATTTATGCGAAGTGGCGCCAGGGTCGAGCCAAGAAAAGTGGCCTTGATTTGGCAAGGGTAGAAACTAGGCTTTGATGTAGGCTAGTGGACATGCTTGCCTCGAGAAGCTGTGTACCTCTGGACTAGTCTTTAGATCGACTTCCTAAGGCTGCATACTTAAACTGAATTATTGATGCCAATGCTCCACTTACTGTAGATATGGCCTCATGAGATATAAGTCGCTGCACGGCAACCAGACCCTGGTGCACCAGCTTGGGGCTCTTCGTCTCACAGCCCAGGACAAACGGATGCACAATGTCTGAACTTGCTGGAATCAGGCCTAAAATATAACAATATTAACAACTGAAACAACATGGTCAATTGGTTAAATGTCAGAGAGTGTTTGGTTCCAATTAATTGATTTCATCAATGATTTAATGGTTTCCAACCAAGGGATCTACACGATATTTGTAATCAATTATTTTCAAACCACATTAGTTTACTATAGTGTTTGTTTGTTTGTTTGTTGTTTAACACCACACTCAACAATATTACAGCTATATGACGGCGGTCTGTAAATAATCGAGTCGGGACCAGACAATTCAGTGATTGACATCATGAGCATCGATCCATGCAATTGGGATGCGATTACATGCATCAACCTAATCAGCGAGCATACAAACTGATCCCGTTAGTTGCATCTTACGATAAGCATGGATTTCTGAAGACTTATTCTACCCCGGATCTTCACGGGTCTTTCCTGTAGTGAATTAAATTGAGTCTGACATGTTAAAAATCATAAAAGCCAAACGTTTCATGGCTTGTTGCTTCTGTTTTCTAGTTTGTTTGTTTCTTTCTTTCTTTGTTGTTTAACACCACACTCAGCAACATTCAAGCAAAAAGATGGCGGAATGTGACTGTTTCCTACTAGACGTGTTTGTGTTGCAAAGTCAAGCGAATGACCATTTAAGAGTTTTTCTTTTCTATTTATCGTTTTTATGTCAGATGTTAAGGTTCATTGCTCTCAATGAATGATTTTTTTATTATCATGCATGTTTGATCAATGATCAATTGGTTTTTCAACGTTGTTCAAACTGACGATCAACCTTCACACTTTAAACAATTCCTAAAACCAACATCAGGGTTTTCAAGTGCATGAAACCACTTGATATGAAACTGAAAGATTATGTGCATTTCCTAATTCAGTTCATCCAAAAATAGGGTAGACAGGTTGGTCTGTAGTTTTTAGTGGCGTTCAATAAATTTATGTTTGTGGCATGATACAGACAATACCAGGATGTTGGCAAACCTGTTGTGCAACTGGAGAAAAACACTAAACATTTATCAAAGTCATGTTACTTTATCTGCACTGTTTGTGTGACATGTTTCATTAAGTTGTGGACCAGTGAAGATCCGGGGTTCAGTAGGTCTTCGGCAACCCATGCTTGCCGTAAAAGGCGACTATGCTTGTCATAAGAGGCAACTAACGGGATCGGGTGGTCAGGTCGCTGGCTTTGTTGATGCGTCATTGTATCCCAATTCGTGGCTTCGATGCTCATTATATCAATCACTGAATTGGCTGGTCTAGACTCGATTATTTACAGGCCGCCTTCAAATAGCTGGAATATTGCTGAGTGCAGTGTTAAACAACAAGCAAACATCAGTGAGTGAGTTGGGTTTAACGCCGCTTTTAACAGTATTCCACTTATATCGTGGCGTGTCAGCTTAATGTGGGAGGAAAGCCCGAAGTGATGCGGGTCTCAGACGTTTACCACTTCGGTGAAACCCACGAGCACGGGTATGGTGCTGACAAACCTAGAAACATAATCGGGGCGAACCAGGATTGAACCCACAATAATAGGTTTCTGGCATGCCCAAGGGACGCAACTCTGCACAGCAAATCGCGGCGCCTTAGACGACTGGGCCACCAGTGCCCCCCAAACAAACATTAAGTTGTGCCCATCAACTAGTTAGTGTGATTTTTGCATGATGGTTCAGTACAGGCTCGTTGTAATAGCTTTATACAATCAGATCTAGCATTTTTTTTTGGAATGACAGGTAAAAGAGAATCTTGCAAAACTTTGAAAAATATTTAGTTTTCGGCAAATCAACACAGAATTTAAATATAAATACATGTAGTTGCATCAGGTGGAAATAATTCAAGATGCATCAATGAATTGTGGCATCCCTAACATCAAAGCTGAAATATAGTGAAATTACCAACCTGTAATTAGGTTTTCATTCTTGGATACAATCGTCCTTAACTTCAACTGAATGGTTTCAGCAGCCTGAAATTTGAAAAGGAAATATTACAGTATGAGACCATACATACACAAATACATCTGGGACAAGAAGGAGAAACTTTCAGGTTGGTTCAAGTCTCATATTCAAAGAAACCTCTTAAAAACGGTCAAGCTTAATAGTAATAATATTTTGTTGAAACAAATTAAGTGAGTTTACCATTTCTCATACAGATGGGAAAATAAACGATAACTGGACAAAAAGTACAGCACAATCAGGATATATATCTCAACCCTGGTACTGTGATGCAAAACATTTTATGTACCATTATCACATGTTGGATTAGACATTTTGATAGTATCTTTTTTCTTGTTTGAGAGGCATTACTTAGAAGTTGATGGATGACAAGATCTTTTTTCTAGTCATATGTGTTACAAATTTTCGGAAACATAAATAAACTTATTTTGTTGACATGTTTAATCGATCTTCTAAAAAGAAGATGATAAAGTCTTTTTGAAAAATCAAAAGGATCATTCGCTCCCAACATGTGTCATATATCACCTTACTTTGAAGTATTTTTAATTACACAATTAGTCAACAAGGCTAAAAATACAATAGTCTTGGTTCTTAGGCACCACCCGCATCATCATAAGGTCTGCTGCACGTTATATATATTTTCATTTCTATTGTAAACAAATCCTTAAATATTCTGCATCTCACACGACCCTGGCAGTGAAATGCTACAATATTTAAAAAAAATGTGATCCAATAGAGAGTGCAGGTACTTCTCTTTACATGCACACTGCGTTACTGCACATCTTGTGTTATGAGTGAGTATGGTTTTACGCCGCTTTTAGGAATATTCCAGCAATATCACGGCGGGGGACACCAGAAATGGGCTTCACACATTGTACCCATGTCGGGAATCGAACCCGGGTCTTCGGCGTGACGAGCGAACGCTTTAACCACTAGGCTACTCGACTGCCCCTCTTGTGTTATGGTCATGGTGGCAATAGGAGTTTGTGTTCTTGTTTTGCCGTTTCCAAATTTGGTCAATGAAAACATGAAATTTATGATAAAACATCACTAGAAATGATGATTTACAATTCATTTTATTCCATCCATTACAAACTACTGGGTACAAGTATTCACTCAACTAATACCCAATTATCTATATGATAATCAGTAACTGAGAAACAGTAGGTTCCCTGAATAAGTGAGACACAGCTTCTTTAAGTTTTACCAAAACAGCAGTTAATGATCACTCTGCACAGAAACAGTGTCTCAGTTTTACATTAATTACTGACACATCTAGATATGGTCTGAAAAGTTGGAACCTGACTCTGGAGCACTACTAGTACATTTCTAGCATGTCTAAAGGACAATCTTCAGTAGGGTTCTATGTAACTCATGGACTCATGTCAGTGGACTCTAAACAATTATACAGCAACATTACAAATTGTGTGAAATAGCACTGTTGATCTGGGCGTAATTCAACTAGGGCTGGGGCGAGTCCAAATTTACTACCCGGGTACCCACCCCCCTATTACCCGACCCTACCCGGGTACCCACTGTAGGTCTCAGGAGATGTCTCAAAATGTCTGAATGGGAACATTTTTAGCATAGCCCTGGCAAAACGTATTAAGATACATGTATTAAACAATCTGGTCATTTATACACTGAAGTTGAATTAAGTTATATCTTTATTCAACCATATGAAAAACAGTAGCGAAACCATAGAGTTCTAGATAATTTTGGTCATTAAACAATATATCACATGACTAACCACGGGTCCGGGTAGTCCTGTGGGTACCCGGGTCCTACTCAGTACCCACCCGACCCGGGTACCTGTGTTACCCATCCCAGCCCTAAATTCAACAATTCAGAGGATAGAGTCGGGGGTAACCTGCCCTAACACAACTAACCATAAGCATGATAAGGATCAAAGCGAGATGCGTAAATAATTATTTTGCAATTCTTAATATTTTTCCTGAGTGATATGTAGTTTTTATTATACGATTGGGTGGCGAACTGACTGTAAAATCACACCAAGGACATTTTCATGTTTAGGTTAGCCATGCTGAGAAGCACCATTTGCCATACTGAAAAGTCATTTTGTCTGGTTACTGATTAAGAGCAGTTGCACGCTTTCCCACATGATGTTTTTAATAGCGTACCTCTTTCACCTCCGGGTGTCTCCTCTTACTCTCTGAAGACAAAGTTCGTAAGTCATTCTGCAGATTTTCCAGCAATTTTTTGGCCACTGCTGGGTCGCTTTTTGCTCGACTTGCCATATTGATCCAACTTATCAAATTGCTTTATGACAGCGGTAAGGTAACTTAGCCTCACATGTAGTTACAGACAGAATATTTATCTCCACGAGGTGTAACAACTTGTTGAACTTCCAAAACACCGGTCACACGTTCTCTAGCAGACAACACAGGAAGGCGTAGTTTGTCAAGCTGTCAATTATGGAAACACTTTTTTTCCCAAACAACCATTAATTGTCACAGGTATTTTCCCACACAGACACTTAAAATCAATTCGATAAAATTGCTGGGCAGCGTGCTATCCTACTGCCACTAATAATAGTTGTGACATCAAAATGCAAATGTTACACGTCTTCCAGATTTACTCTCGTAAGGAAGCTGCCATATTGGAAAACGCGCCCTCTGTATACAAATAACGGCAGATAACTCTAATAACTTGTGTCAAAATATTCGCCAAATAGTCACAAGAAACGTTTTAAAATGTCAATGCCATCTAATATGTGTTATTCGCAGCGTTGTGACAGAAATATCATATTGACAGGAAGGAACAATATACATATCATTTTTGAAACAGCTGTTGAAATATCAAGAATATGGTGGAGCTTGGCAATACCAGCAATACTGTTTGTCGATTACTGTGTTAGATCAATATGCACAGTGTGCATATCCATTTAGTAGTTCATAATTACCTTAACTGACCCGATGCAATGGCTTCTATGATTGTACAGGACTCCAGCTATTTTGTTTTCATTGAGTTTTGACTCACGTTATCATTCACATTAGGTAATTGATATTTTTCTAAGGGAATTCAAATGAATATATTTTTAATCCCTTGGGTCCATTTTATTGGGCATTTTTTAAACCTTTAATAAACATCATTCTGAAAACACATCGTTGAATTGTTGATTTGCGTCTGTCCATATGGTACCCACGTGTGTCACATATTGCACAAGCTAACCGCAGACAATACAATAACCGGGACGAAATGCATTATTCACTGATAATATTAGTGATATATATGATTGGTTGGTTTGTAGTTAAACGCCGCACTCAGCAATATTCCAGCTATATGACGGCGGTGATATATATATGAAGTAGAGTTCAGGTGTATTCGGTCAGTAAATAAAGATCTGTGACGACATACAGGTACGTTATCAGAAAAGGGTACATTGGATAATAACGCACAGTGTCGTTATATACCATCGGGCGTTGAATATTTTCATGAGTATTTGTACAAAAGCAAGGGTAAAAGAGAAAATGGACCCATGGAAAAATGGCCACCAACAAGCAACTCAAACTTATGACTGTAATGGTTATTTATTGTGCGTACTTAACGACCTCTGATCATATCTGTTAATTCATTGGAAGTTCATTAGGGCAAGATTCTCTTGGCCGACGATCGGGCATAAGTACATAGTATGATGTCATATGTGTCACTAGCGGGATGGACCCGTGAAGTTTCCAGGGTAGAATAGGTCTTCAGCAACCCATGCTTGCCGTAAAAGATGACTGTGCTTGTCGTAAAAGGCGACTAACGGGATCGGGTAGTCAGGCTCGCTGACTTGGTTGATGCATGTCATTGATCCCAATTGCGTGGATCGATGTTCATGATATTTATCACTGGATTGTCTGGTCCAGACTCGATTATTTACAGACCGCTGTCATATAGCTGGAATATTGCTGAGTGCGGCGTTAAACAACAGACCAACCAACCAACCAACCAACCACTAGCGGGATGTAACCCGTGAAGATCCGGGTGGAGAATTGGTCTTCAGCAACCATGCTAGCCCTTAGAGGCGACTAACAGGATCGGGTGGTCAGGCTCGCTGACATGGTTGATGCATGTCATCTTGTCCCAATTGCAAAGGACCTGTGAAGATCCGGGGTAGAAAAGGTTTCCAGCAACCAATGCTTGCTGTGAAAGGCGAATATACTTGTCGTAAGTAGGCAACTAACAGGATCGGGTGGTCAGGCTCGCTGACTTGGTTGATGCATGTCATCGTATCCCAATTGCGTGGATCGATGCTCATGATGTCAATCCCTGGATTGTCTGCTTCAGACTCGATTATTTACAGACCGTCGTCACAGAGCTGTAGTATTGCTGAGTGCGGCGTTAAACAACAAACCAAACCAAATACCAATTGCGTAGGTCGATGCTCGTGATGTAAATGACTGGATTGTCAGGTCCAGACTCGATTATTTACGGACCGCCGTTATACAGCTGAAATATTGCTGATGCGGCGTTAATCAACAAACAAACAAACTAGCAGGGTGTAGCAGGGTGCTGCTTACGCGTTGTTTTCTGAATACATTGTCGACCTGTCCTCGACCCAGTCAATAGTTTTAGTGTGCAAAACAGACAGCTCCTACACATTTCTATGGGTTTTGAACACACGTTTGTTTAGTCTTTAGTCGACCTGAAATGACGGTACTATACGAGATCAAAGGTCGAAGCAGAGACCACATGCCAAGCCCTTGGTTTATGGGCTCTGATCGAAGGAGTGAGTGAGTTGGATTTAACGCCGCTTTTAACAGTATTCCACTTATATCGCGGCGTGCCATTTTAATGTGGGAGGAAAGCCCGAAGTTATGCGGGTCTCAGACGTTTACCACTTCGGTGAAACCCACGAGCACGGGTATGGTGCTGACAAACCTAGAAACATAATCGGGGCGAACCGGGATTGAACCCACAATCATAGGTTTCTGGCATGCCCAAGGGACGCAACTCTGCACAGCGAATCGCGGCGCCTTAGACGACTGGGCCACCCGCTGGTCGAAGGAAGTACGATTATCTTGAGTCTGTTAAGAACTACCTCAGTAAGTCAGTCACAACGACAGCGGGTCGTACTACAAGTTATTTACACCAAGACGTCAAATGGCTGACACGATAAACGTAACGGGAAAGATTTCCGAAGTTAGTGGTGGTCATCATTGATCAATTGGCCAATAATTGAAAGGTGATTGTAAAGATGTGTTAACTAAATACTATGTTTGTTGGTTGTTTAACGCCTCACTCAGCAATATAACAGCTATATGACCGCGGTTTGTAAATAATTGAGTCTGGACCAGACAAGCCAGTGATTGATATCATGACCATCAATCCCCACAATTGGGATACGATGACATGCATCAACCAAGTTAGCGAGCCTGACCACTCGATCCCGTTAGTCGCCTCTCACGACAAGTATAGTCGCCTTTTACGGCAAGCATGGGTTGCTGAAGACCTATTATACGAACTAAATACTAAGGTAAATTTATAGATTGCTGTAGATTGTATCTGTATGCCAGGACACGGTTCAACACCTTTATTTCAAGTTAGAGGCCACAAGCCCATTGAGCATAACATTACAGGAATACGAATACTGATAAAGTGACTGATTCAATTTCATTGCATTCAATATGTGGTGAGGTGAAATGGGGTTGAACGTCGCGTCCAAAATTATTGCACTTGTATGTGTGTGAGTGGCTGCTTGTACTAGTCCGGACTGATGCCGATTTATAGTGCTAGCTCACTGAGATACCATGCCGCAGTTTAACATGAATACCCCACTCAGACACAGTATACTGACTCTGAGCCGACCAGTCCTTGTTTTAGCCCCTTTATGCCAAGCGCCAGACAGGGTAACAACAAGTACCATCCTTTAATGTCTTTTGGTATGACGCGGTCGGGGATCGAAACCCGGACCTTCCGCTCTCCGGGCGTACGCTCTACCTTTAGACCACGGAGGCGGTCTACATTGAATTTTGATAACTGTACAATAGTAGGTTTATGAATAGAAGACATCAGGCGAAGAAAGGATTCCAGTGACGGATTTACAAAGTATTTAGGATCAATGTATCGAGATCTTAAATCATTAAAAGCAGGGCATGTGCAAAATGATATTCATTATCCACTAGACTAATATTTAATCGAAGACAATATCTAAACAAGCGACATTCTGGATCGATGCCATTGCGCGTGTTTCAGTAGTGTAGTCGACTTTCGTAAGATATAAATCTCCCCGTTTTAACATGCTGCGTCTTGTACATAAATACGATCTTTTCTATGATTACATAGCTAATTGTAATGTTTCCAGTAAATGTAAATGGACTAGTCTTGTGAATGAAAAGGTAAGAAATGTAGATTCAGTAAGGCTTTTGAAACAAATGTGCGACCGACAGGACCTGTTAAGATATACTGGTATCAGGTCAGAAGGTCAACACAGGGTTTGGCAACTTTCTTTACGATATCCTTCAAAGTTTTATGTTCTGTCTAATATGGTCAAAATGGGATGCTCTAAGATTGAATCACGAGAGTGTCTCATGACATCGTCAAACACATTTTTATGTCATGTACTGTAAATATGCAAGAAAGAAATGAAATGTTCGGAAATATCTTTGATATCACAGATGCGAATTCCTTTGTTGACCTTTGGTCGAATGATGATACTGTTATCATGTCTTTCCTCTTAGGCGGACTGCCTGATTGCATGAAAGACCCTGAGCTTGAGATATGGGGCGAAACTATGTTACTAGTCTCTCATTATGTTAACAAGTGGCAACACTTGCTCATACCCCCTTCACTATGACATGTAACTACTTTGTTTAGTTTTAATCTAATTCATGTATCTACAATGTATCTTATATAATGTATCTTCAGTACTGGAAGAAATAAAGACAATCTATCTATCTATCTTCGGTCTGTAAAACTGATTTATAGGTTGAATATGTCATAAACTTTGGATTTGATGAATATCGATGAATGCCATCATTGGATGTTGTAATCGGATACACGTTGCTCAAACTGAGATATAAAAAGATAAACATTCCCAACATCTTGCATAAAAATGCGCAGGCAAAGCCAACCTGGACAAAGATATTTTTTATTTTAGTTGCCCAGGAAGTTCGGGCAGAGCCATGCTATCGAAAATCTTTAGTGCAGTCGTAATTGGTAAGACACGGATCGAGTCGATACTACAATAGTTTGGATGTGAATGTATTTTTTCGTTCACTGGGATGGGTCGTAGCGAGGATATTCGTGAACGAAAATGCATTCAAACCCCTCTGATCTTTCTCAATGTCTACTGAGTCGAAGATTAAAGGTTCCAAATGATAAGAAACAACTATTCTGTGTGTAGCGCTGGGGATTTCCCTTGGGTTTCCCCAGGAATGTGGAAGTAGTCCGTCAGTGTTTACATCATTTCAAGAATAAAGTCTCGTGAAATACGTTTAAACATCGAATTGTGTCGTTCATACACTTATGAACTTCAGGTTCGCGATCACGTGACCTACCTCTCTGGAGAAGCCGTATATCGTATAAATTTCAAATTATATATGAATAATAAATGGTGTGCTGTTTCAACGTACGTTTTCAATGGGTCATTGCCTATTTAGCGATAACAACCTGTGTAATATTGTTCGAATTATCACCAGTGCGTGAGTGAGTTTGGGTTTCTATCGCGTTTAACTATTTTGTTACAGAATGAAAGGTAAATGCTTAAACTTAGATCATTTCATAGTTAAAAGATCTGAATATCTTTAAACATTTCATTTGTAAATCAACGAAATTTGAAATACAATACATACAATTTATCATTTGGAGGATAATTGCAAATAACAAATATAATTAATGTTATTGTATTAGAAATTTAAACAGAGAATGTGTCCAACTTACAAATTATTGGTTTGGCTCCCACAGCAATTAGCGATACATTTCATTTGTTTAAAATTCATGTGCGAAATTTGAAACTAACAAAAACTAAGACATGTAAGGGAGAGTTGCGTCAAAAATAGGCTTCACATACGCGGTACCCGTGTGGTGAATCGACATGAATCGATAAGTAAAAGCTTTAACCCCGTTTGACCACTTCAACGCCATGGCTTCGTCGGTTAAGATTATTTATATAAACAAATGTCAAATCAGGTCGGACGTGTTGTATATTTCACGCCGGTGTTCGCCAGAGTTGTCACGTGAGTTGTCACGTGTCATGGTCAGCCAATCGGGACACACTTCCGCTGCACGAGTTTTTGGTGCGCGTAATCCAGACTCAACGGATGGAAGCAGACGTGACTAATTTTTTCAAATGCACCAGTGCATGTCAAATTAATTCCAACAAGCATTTTAGAATTCATTTCAGTTCGATATTAGATTGAGCTTAGTCTCCGATTTTCTTATGTTTGTAGTATGTACGCGCAACGGTGAACGCTGCTTTTTAAATTTCCGTATGCGATGAGCATTATGACAATGATTGCGTATGAAGAAACGAAGAAACCATTACCAACGTGATTTTTTGCTCGGCCGTAATTTTAGTTGAAACGGAACGTTGAACAAATGATAAGGTAAGTGCTGGGATATGTAATTAAACTACCTGTCGGTGTACATACATATAAGATATTCACAAATTCTACAACTGTAACGTTCAAAGTGAAAGTGAATTAATTTAGTGTAGAATAGGTCTTCAGCAACCCATGCCTGCCGTAAAAGGCGACCACGCTTGTCATAAGAGGCGACTATTCGGATCGGGTGGTCAGGCTGGCTGACTTGGTTGATGCATGTCATCGTATCCCAAATGCGTGGATCGATGCTCATGATGTCAATCCCTGGATTGTCTGGTCTATACTCGATTATTTACAGACCGCCGTCATATAGCTGGAATTTTGCTGAGTGCGGCGTTAAACAGCAAACAAACATAACAAACAAATAGTGTTTAACGCCGCTTTGTCAGTAACGATTCAGAGATTCACAGTGAAAGTATATCCTGATGTTATACTTGTATTCGATACAAAACCGTATGAGGCTTTGAGGAGTCTTCTTGCATGTTGGTCCGATACCAGATACCGCATATTATCACTGACTATTTTACTCTGAAAATAAGTTCTTTTACTATTATCATATCACCCCTTTACGTAAATTGTTTATGAGCTATGTTCAATATATCTGTGAACCTTGAGCTCGAGGTTTCATTGGACATTTAAATGTACCGCTTATGCATGGATGCTGGAGCCAAACAATCGCTGTTTAAATTTCTGATACAATAACATTAATTATATTTGTTAGTTGCGATTATCCTCCAAATGATAAATTGTATGTATTGTATTTCAAATTTCGTTGTTTTTCAAATGAAAGGTTTAAAGATTTTTTAGATCTTTTAAGTTTAAAATGATCTAAATTTTAAGCTTAAGCATTTTGGACTACCTTTCATTCTGTAACAATATGGTTAAACGCGATAGAAACCCAAACTCACTCACGCACTGATGATAATTCGAACAATATTATACTCTGCTGCAGAACAGTACGCTGGGTGCCATGAAATGTTCATCTAGTGAGTGTATATCAATATTTCGTCCAGGGTATTAATCATACTAGAATCGAGATATAAACCACCTCCCCTCTTGAAAACCAAATGTAGTACCATAAGTAACTGTCTTTAATCGTTAAATCTTTATTGAGTGAGTGAGTGAGGATGGGGTTACGCCGCTTTTAGCAATATTCCTGCAACAACACGGCGGGGACACTAGAAATGGGCTTTACACATTGTACCCATGTCGGGTATCGAACCCTGGTATTTGGCGAACCCGCTCTTACCACAAGGCTACCCGACCGCCCCTCTTATTGAGCAATACACCAGATAACAGCATTGTTAGCTATATACATCAATTTCTTTGTTTGCTTGTTGGTTGTTCAACACCGCGCTTAGCAATATTCCAGGTGTATGGTCGTAGGTTCGAATCCCGGTTCGCCCCGATTATGTTTCTAGGTTTGTCAACAACATACCCGTGCTCGTTGGTTTCAGAAACCTATGATTGTGGGTACGAATCCCGGTTCGCCCCGATTATGTTTCTAGTTTTGTCAGCACGATACCCGTGCTCGTGGGTTTCACCGAAGTGGTAAACGTCTGAGACCTGCATCACCTCGGGCTTTCCTCCCACATTAAACTGACACGCCGTGATATAACTGGGATATTGTTAAAAGCGGCGTTAAATGTAACTCACTCACACCACTTACAGTATGTTAGGTGATGTAAACCTTCCGCTGAGACTTGACAATGCAGTGATCGCTGTTATGAGCAACGATCCATGCCGTTGGTGTTTTGAAGACATGCAAGAAGCGAGCCTGACCACCTGATCCATTCGATCGCCTCTTACATCCAGCGTGGGTTGCTGGGGACCTATTCTAGCCCGAAGAGCCATGGGCCGCTTCAGCTATATGTGCTTTTGTGGCGGTAATGCAAAAATGTCACAGTAATAAATGTGCATCT
Source organism: Haliotis cracherodii (assembly GCF_022045235.1). Taxonomy (NCBI): domain Eukaryota; kingdom Metazoa; phylum Mollusca; class Gastropoda; order Lepetellida; family Haliotidae; genus Haliotis; species Haliotis cracherodii. The sequence continues at coordinate 13,852,386 of NW_027266319.1, forward strand.
TCCCGAGGCAAAGGAGTTATAACTGATTATATAAGTCCAATGGAAACTGGAGTTTTATAGTCAGTTAACTCCCTTGCCTTTGGAAGGGGTAAATGTGTAAAGATTTGTATGAACGTATGTACACTGTTGACGTCATTTATACGATTGTTGCCAGAGTGAAAGTATTTCCAGGAATGTTTTCTGGATTTCACAGGTACCCATCATTTGTGAATGGTGAATTTCCTATTTCAAGATTTATAGATAACAGGGTTTGGTTGTGCTTGTTTGCTGATGTAAATTACAAATTCAGTATGGCTGTCATTACAACCATGTTTATATCAGATTGGAATTCTCGTGGTTTTGTTTGTGATCGGGTACTTTTCTGATGGTTCAAAAAATGATATTTCCTTCTTTGAAAGGAAGAGCTAACACACGTTTGTTGGACGTCCATTTTATATAGGACATCCGATGAACTCTTGAATCATATCAGTGCACACAGCTGGAACATATGATAAAGATTGGCATTTCCATATAGATTGCATTACCATGCGTGCTTATAGCCTTAGGGCTAAATATTTTATCGATTTGTCACTTTTTGCAAGACAAAAGGACGAAAAATCACGATATAGCTGCAATATTGCCGATGTGACTTTGAAATTAAACTCACTCACTAACTGATATACACGCACTAGATGAACATTTCATGGCACCCAGTGCAGCATTCAGAGTTCGCCACCCTCCTAAAACAATGAAATCGTTAGATATGATCCAAAATCTGGCAGCATCGTGCCCTGCCTTTCCAAGGTTTGAAAGTGCCTTCTATATACACTGGAGCCACGACATCCCCAGACTGCAAGATGTGAACTCAGTGTGCTTTCCAGTCCACTGAAACCTTACCATCTTCCCGAGGCAAGGGAGTTAACCGACTATAGAAGTCCAGTCAGTTAACTTCCTTGCCTCGGGAAGATGGTACCTTACATGGATGGCACATTTTTCCCCTGTCCCACAGACAAGGTTCTAACACATGTAACCATTATCATTACTCGTAATAAAATCCAGCTATCTGATTGGCTGGACATCGTGTGATAATATTATGTTATTATAACACGTTGTCGCGACATTGTACATTCTATGATTCCATACAGATGTGAGTGAGTTTGATTTTACGCCGCTTTTAGCAATATTCCAGCAATATCACGGCGGGGGACATCAGAAATGGGCTTCACACATTGTACCCATGTCGGGAATCAAACCCGGGTCTTTGGCGTGACGGGCGAACGCTTTAACCACTTGGCTACCCGACCGCCCCCATACAGATGTAAACATATTCGGATACTCAAGTTAAAATTCCTATAATTGGGTACCTAGATAGCATGGTTGGAACCGTTGCCATATTGTTTTATGTGTAAAACAAATCAAGACACACCATGTTTTCTTTGACTTGGCCTTAAATACGGTACTAATCAAATTCGGCGCACTCTTTCAATGCAATTACTCACTAATAAAAAACTAATTTTACAAGTAAATATTGCTTCTTCAAGATTTGTTTGTTATCGTTGCCTTTGTGTATTCACTTTAAGCCACTTGAAAATAATGTGACCTCATTCAGACATATGTGACGTCATGACAGTGACATGTCATGACATGGCGAGCACTGACAAAGAACGCCAGGCCCGGTGTAAAATGTTTCTTTGTTTGTTTAACGCTGCACTTAGCAATATTCTAGCTATATGACGGCGGTCTGTAAATAATCGAGTCTAAACCAGACAATCCAGTGATTGACATCATGAGCATCGATCCAGGCAATGGGAATACGATCACATGCATCAACCAAGTCAGCGAACCCGACCACCCGATCCCTCTAGTTCGCCCCTTACGACAAGTCTAGTCGCCTTTTTTGCAAGCATTGGTTGCTGAAGACCTATTCTACCCCGGATCTTCACGGGTCGAGTAAAATGTAAGTACTCTGTGATAACCAAAAAACGCTTAATAGCAGGTTTGAGTGATAGCCAATACGTGAAACCAATAATAGTGTCTAGTGTTACGTCATTCTGACCTCACGTAGCTTTCTTCTCAGAGGCATCTACCATTACCGCGTACTCCTACTCAAAAGTATAACTGCAGTGATATAAATTCAGCGTTTTAATATTAATAATGTTCATATGGTTTTTTTCTACAATTTTTTGTAATTTACCTTTTCAGGCAAATATCAATTTTAAAAATGATTATTTGTGTTTTTAGACATAATTTACATTATCGAAACATAATTCAAAACCCCACAATGTTTATTACCTACAAGGGCAAACCTATCGGGGTTCATAGAATTTCAAATCATTATCATCCAAATATTGTTACCATGACGTCACAAGCAAATGACATCACTCATGGTTCTGCTACTGAACCTGTTAGCAGTACACCCTTCCATCATGACAGAACCGGCTTTCATCAGTGAAGACGACCTCTGTCAGTCATGTCGCCACCAAGCTGACACACCACTTACTCTTATAACACACCATTTCCTTTTATAATGAATTGGTCTAATGTTTCAGCTCCAAGTTGAGACGAACCACTCGCTCTTATAAAGAATTGGTTTCTTAGTGTTACAAGTCCATTGGAGACGTGTCACTTCTTATGATAATGAGTTGGTCTCTCATGCTTTAGCGCCAAGTTGAGACGCACCACTTGGTCATATAATGAATTGGTCTTGTAATGTTTTAGTTTCAGTTGACACCTGCCACTTGCCATTTTAATGAGTTGGTCTCCAACGTTTTGGCTCCTAGTTGAGATTTCAGCACTTCATATTATAATGAGTTGTCTCTAATGTTTCAGCTCCAGTTACGATGGGCCATTTCGTATTATAAAGAATTTGGTTTGTAATGGTGTGGCTCCAGTTGAAACAATCCATCATCGAATATCATGATCTTGTCTCTCATCTTCAGCTCCAGTTTTGACGCACCATTTCCTATTATAATGAACTGTCTCTAAAGTTTAAGCTCCAGTTGAGACGTGCCTCTCATTTGAATGAGTTGGTCTCTCGTGTTTTAGCTCCGTTTTGAGACGCGTCACTTGCTGTTATAACGTATTTTGATGCTTAGCTCCAGTTGAGATGCGCCACTTCATATAATTAGTTGTATCTAATGTTTCAGCTCCTGTTTAGACTCGTCACTTGCTCTTATAAGGAATTGGTCTCTAATGTTTTTAGCTCCAAGTTAAGATGCATCCCTTGTTTTTATAATGAATGGGTCTTTTCATGTTTTATCTCCTGTTGAGACTATGCAGATTTATCATCTAGACAAAATAGTTATCAATATTATGGTTGAAACACGGCACTACCTCAACTCGATATAGTTTCGATAGTCACGGTCACGTTGATGGACTTTAAACATGTCCGACCATATATGCAGGTTTTAGACGACCAAGGTGCCTGGACATGGGTTACACATTACAACTGTCCGTGGTCACGTGGGCTCCATTCTGAGAAAGCTATGACATGCTGGACTTTCCCTGTGAAGAATGTGATCAGTAGATATAGGGGTGTATTTTGCTGGTCAGAATGTTCCGAGTAGCGGGGAAAGTATAACCTTCCGCATTCATGGTGAAGTGTAAGAATGAGTTGCGGGTGCTGTCCACACCCAATGATACCCCAGTTACCGTAGAAAGGCAGTTGTAGTGTCAGCTGAGGTCGTCTCGAAGTCTGCTCTCGTTTGTTCATCATGTATTGGTAAGTAGTTGTGTACTGGGGTGTGGAACCGCCTCAGGATTATGGAACCACTCAGGATTATGGAACCAAGATGGCGGCACATCCTCTGTGACGTCACTTCCGGTCACGTGACCTGCGCAGTGCATGATGGGACTCTGCGCGTGCGCCTCCAAGATGGCGTCGCTTCCGTGTCCGGTGGCGTGCGCCTCCAAGAGGGCGTGGCTTCCGTGTCCGGTGGCGTGCGCCTCCAAGAGGGGCGTCGCTTCCGTGTCCGGAGTCGCGCGCCTCCAAGACGGGCGTCGCTTCCGTGTCCGGAGGCGCGCGCCTCCACGAGGGGTGGCGCTTCCGTGTCCGGTGGCGCGCGCCTCCAGGGGGTGGCGGTGGTGGAGGGAGGGAGGGAGGGAGGGAGGGAGGGTGGTGGTGGTGGTGAAGGGAGGGAGGGAGGGAGGAAGGAAAGGAGGAGGAGACGGGTTCATGGTGTGGGTGGGTGGGTGGGTGGGAGGATCGTCAAAGCAAAGGAGGAAAGTTGTCTTTCGGGAGAGATGGGTGGCCCTGAAAAGGGCCGTTTTGATGTTTACATGCATGTGCACGCCAACGTGCAAAGGCACGGGTGGACTTTCATTTGACGTCTGACAGGACACCTACCGGTGTGCGTTAACCGACGCACGTAGGTGTCCTTCAGCACAGTGCCGCAGTACACACATTCGAAAGTCCCATCCCGTGCCCTTGTACCAAGGGCGTACACAGGCAGGCCCCCTTGGCATCTGTCGCATTGCCATGCTGGAGACCATGGTGGTGGTGGTGATGCTTCTTTCCACAGGGGCACAGGTTGTTTCACTGTGGCGATTTCTAAATCCCAGTTTTCAGACTTGATGTTGTTGCTGTTGTTGTTGCTGTTGCTCATGATGATGCTTTCTTTTTAAATCAATTTTACAAGTGACACTGACCCACTCGAATCCACTGTTGTTTTATAGGAGAGGTACTGACATCCTCCCTCCTGGTTGGTTCGCCAGGCCGCAGCTCCGATTGGTTCGTTCCGGGGCCTGGTCAGCACCTCGGTTTTCCAAAACGGACCGACCCCTGTGTTTCTTTTCCATAGGAAATGGATTTTACCATGGGAGAGAAAGCACAACCCCGGTTCGGCCAATCAGAGCCCGCCATGGCCCGAGCGCCGCTTCTGATTGGTCGATAACCCAGGCTTCGGATTGGTCCGATTTCGATCCGGTTTTTTTTCTTCTTGGGTAGCCTTGGTATTTTTTTGAGGTAGACGGTCGTCTGAATGCTAAAGGAAGGTGGACCTTCATCGGTAGACATGAACGTGGGAATGCCTACGTGATGTACGTGTGTGTCACTCCCATGCCAATCGGAATGTCAGGCAAAACGTGGTGTCCTGTGTGTGTGTGTGTATTGAGTAGTGTCGTATTGAGATGAATAGAGAAAGATCGATACACCTACGTGACGTTAAGTTTGCACACGTCATGGACTTCGTGTCACGATGTGAACGTCATGTACTTTGTGTGTTGCCATGCAAACGTCGTGCCCTGTGTGTGTGTGTGTGTGTGTGTGTGTGTGTTTTCAAATTGGGGTTGGGGTTGGCAAAGCAAAGGTAGAAAGTTGTCTTTTGGGTGAGATGGGTGGCCCTGAAAAGGGCCGTATGAACAGGAACTTGAACGGGAACTTGAACGGGAACGCAGGACACGGGAAACGTCGTCCTCCTAGGCAGCCGGCTCTGCTACGTCATTCGTGTACCTCTGTTTCTCTTCGCAGAGATAGTGTAGTTGTAGTTGCTTCTGGTGTTTCACCAGCCCGGTTAGCTTGAGGTAATCGCAGTCTGGGGACCACTTGTGATGTGCCGCCCAAGGATTGTCGTGGGGTGCCCATTGTCTCAGCCGCACACCACATTGGAAACAGCACACACCATCGGCACCCTGAGTGTAGACAAAGCCCGCATGAGCCATCTCTTCAGCAGTCTGATACATTTGCGTGGGCCACGTCTCAAACGAAGCGAGCCTTCTTTCAAAGCGCAGATAATAGTGCGATGGCGTTTGACTGAGCAGTGACACCGCCTCCTCGGCATGACTCTTACTCCAACATCCACGAGTATCTGTACCCTCCATTCCCACATCTTCGCCACGCGTCGTCGTCGTCGTCGTACCACTCTTCTTTGTTTCAGCCATTCTTGATTTTATCACATCAATTTTACAAGTGACACTAACCCATTCGAATCCACTCTTGTTTTATGGGGGAAGAACCGGATCGAAATGGGTAGCTTCCTGGTTGGTCCAAAACGCAACGCACCGATTGGTTCGTTTCGGGGCCTGGCCTGCACCTCGGTTTTCCAAAACGACCCGACCCCTGTGTTTCTTTTCCATAGGAAATGGATTTTACCATGGGAGAGAAAGCACAACTCGGGTCGGGTGCTGTGTTCTGATTGGTCGAGGCTGTCTTCTGATTGGTCGACAATCCAGGCTTCGGATTGGTCCGATTTCGATCCTGTTTTGGGGAAGAGTTGTCCATCCATCAGACGTTCAGACCCTCTTAGAGTACAGACGTTCATCAGACACACATCGCTATCATGACGAGCAACCAAAGTACGCCCTATCGTTTGGAGAGGAAAGATACCACCCGCTCCAGACGGTTAAGAACTGCTAATCAGACCTATCGTTTGACTTTCAACCCAGACTACTTGGACACCGTACCACCGGAACGCGTCCCCCTGGAACTGCCAGCTTTATTTGACAGGGTGATCGATGACTTTTATGAACAGATGTCAGGTCAGAAGGGAGATCGTATTGGTCTAGGTATCGATCATCCCGCTTTGAACACCCCCATACGGATTCCCTTTCGACGTTTTGAAGATCTCCATGGGCCAGATATTTTGCAGGCCGTGGAAAAAGTCCAACAGTCCAACAAAGACCTGAACATCGATGCCACCATGGATGTGACTTTAGTACACGTCGCAGATCCCGACAGGTTAGGATCGGGCAGTGGTGCTCCCCGGGTGAAAAACGTGATTGGACTCGAAGCTTTTTTAACACGCAAAAGGTGCATCGTACGGATCAAGAACGAAGATCAATCCTGTTTGGCACGGGCCCTGGTGGTGGCACAGCATTATGCCCACAAGCCTCACCCTCTGACCCCAGCATGGAAAGCCCAGTTAGTGAGACTGACGAGAACGAATCGCGTCGACGTTCAAGGCCTACGGGCACGGGCCTTGTTTCGACGCCTTGGCCTGCCTGAAGGTCCCTGTCGGGGGCTGGACGACCTCGCACGCGTGGGACGGGCCTTGACCCTCCTGCATTATCAACTGAAAGTCTACAGTCAAGAGGTGGGTCAGAGACTGTTGTACAAGTGTGATGAGGCTCCACCTCACGCCAGGGTGCTGCATTTATACCATCATGATCAGCACTACGATGTCATCACTTCCATGTCCGCTTTTTACGGGTCTGACCATTACTGCGAACGCTGCGACAAACGTTACGACCATCCCGAAAAACATCCCTGCACCAAGGAATACCGCTGTCACCGCTGCTTCTACTCTAGCTATTGCGGACCCCAGGAAGAGCTCGGGATCCCTTGCTTGACATGTCAAGGTTGGTTCCCCAATCCAACGTGTTACACCCGACATCTCCAGTCACCGTCAGAGGGAAAACCCAGCGCCTGTCAATCGATTCACAGGTGCCCGAACTGTTTTCAGCTGGTCCGCGTCTTGGAGACCCCCATGGTTCACCACGAGTGCTTCGACGAAGACCATCCCTGCTTGGTGTGCCGAGAACCCATGACCCCAGACCATCGCTGTTACATGACGCCTCTCCGTGAAGAAAACGAGGAGGGGGAGGAGGAGGGGGAGGGGGGAGAGGAAACGGAGAAGGAGGGGGAAGAGGAACAACATCACGTACGAGACGACGTCCAATACGTCTTCTACGATTTTGAATGCATGCAAGACACGGGGGAACACATTCCAAATTTGTGCGTGGTGCAACTAGGATGTGGACGATGCATCAGTGAAGTGAGTAAGAACTTGTGCGAACACTGCCCATGGAGAGAAGAAGGGTATGGTCCCAGCCGTGAGATCGTGTTTCGAGGGCCCACCACGTGACATGATGTGTGTGTGTGGTTGACCACGTTGTGTGAAATACCCAAGAAGAAGCCCAACCCGGAGGAAGAGGAGGGCAGCACACGCAAGGGGACAACAGCCCCCCTGGGGAAAAAAAGAAAACGGGATGGCACCCCCTCAAGAAAGGACGCTGCCAAACGTCAACGGCATGCATCACCCCAGCAGGAGGCGGAGGAGACGGAAGAGGTGGAGGAGGTGGAAGAGGTCATGGAAGTGGAGAAAACAAAGAAGCCAAAGAACAAGAACACCTCCTGCCATACAGTCCCGAAGGAGGATCGCATTTATGTGATGGCCCACAATGCACGATCCTATGATTTACACTTAATCCTGAAGGGCCTGTCCCCCCTCCTGGTGACGCTCCCCACCAAGATTCGACATGGCCAACAAATTTTACAGATGACCCTGGGACGGCTGTGTTTCGAAGACAGCTTAAATTTCATCCCTTACCCCCTGAAAGCCTTTCCCAAGAGCTTTGGGTTGAAAGAAATGAAGAAAGGGTACTTTCCACACTTTTTCAATACGAGAGTCAACCAGACCTACAGAGGTCCCTATCCACCAGCCGTCACGTACGATCCCGATGGCATGTCTCCCGCGGAACGCTCAGCCTTCCTCCAGTGGCATACCCAAAAAGTGCAAGAAGGAGCCTTGTTCGACTTACAAGAAGAACTTTTAGCTTACTGCCAGAGCGATGTGGACATTTTGAGACGGGGATGCGCCGACTTCCGACAGAACGCCATCCACTCGGTGGGCATGGATCCCTTTGTGGAAGTGATGACAGCTGCTGCGTTCACCATGAAATCCTTCCGAAAACACGACCTGAAACCCAATACCATCGCCATTCTTCCACCTCAAGGCTACCAACCCAAGAGAAACTATTCCCAGGCCTGTATGCACTGGCTCCACTCTCTGATGGAAAGGGACCCCCATCTGCACCTCCAGCACGCCAGGAATGGCGGTGAAAAAGAGTTCACCTGTGGAGAGGGCCAACATCGGTACAGCGTGGATGGGTACGATCCAGCGACAGGCACCGTCTACGAATTCCTGGGCTGTTTCTGGCATGGGTGCAAGACCTGTCACAAGACCCGACGTGGAGAACCGCATCCCGTCCTGGGCACGTCGTTGGGAGCCCGTTACACCGACACCCACTACCGCTTGAGTCTCTTGAGTCAACACCCTGAGGTGAAACGGGTCGTCGCCCTGTGGGAGCACGAATTTACGAAAATGCAACGGGAGGACTCCGCTCTACGTGCTTTCTTGCAGGGACCCCACTGTCGTCACGTCCCCGGGCCGCTCAACCCTCGCGACGCCTTCTATGGAGGACGCACCAATGCCACGCGATTATGCTACGAAGCCCAAGAAGGTGAAACCATCAAGTACATCGATATTTGTTCCCTTTATCCCTACATTTGTAAGACCGGAGCGTTTCCCACGGGACACCCGACCCTTCTCCATCAACCCCCTGTGGACACGTTGTTTGAACTGAAAGGCCTGATCCAATGCCGTGTCCTACCCCCGAAACGACTCTACCATCCGCTACTGCCTTACAGATCGGGCGGCAAACTGCTCTGTCCTTTGTGCCGTACGTGTGCCGATACCCGGTCAGACTCCCCCTGCGAGCACACGGACGAAGAGAGGTCATGGGTGGGGACGTACGCCACCGTAGAACTCCAGGAAGCCGTGAAGAAGTATGACTACCGGGTGCTTCAGATCTACGACGTTTGGCATTTTGACACCTTTGCACAGCATGACCCCGACACCCAGCAAGTGGGACTCTTTGACACTTACATCGATCGACATTTCAAGGAGAAGCTCGAAGCCAGCGGATACCCCGAAGGATGTACGGATCACGACGCTTACATCCAGGAGATCTACGACAAAGAAGGCATTCGGTTGGACAAGGACCGCATCGAAAAAAATCCAGGACGCCGCACGATTGCCAAGATGCAACTGAATTCGCTCTGGGGCAAGTTTGGGCAACGGGTAGACTACAGTCAGAACGTCTATATGAACGATCCTGCACAGTACTTTGCCTTGTGGAGGGATGACCGCAATACCATCGAGGATGTGACCGTTGTCAACGAACACATGGTGGATGCGACCTATACCCAGCGGAAAGAATTCCAAACCCCTCATTCTCATTTCAATGTCGCCATCGCTGCTTGGGTCACCGCCCAAGCACGTCTCAAGCTGTACGAGACCCTTGCCCTGGTGGGCCGCAGGGTCTTGTACTTTGACACGGACAGCGTCATTTACATTCATCGACCCCACGACGCGAATCCAGAGCTGGGTCATTCGTTGGGTGAGTTTACGGATGAACTGGACGGAAACACCATCAAGACGTTTGTGTCAGGAGGTCCCAAAAACTATGGCTATGAGTTAATGAACCCCAGACCCGATGGAACGCGCACGACCTGCAAAGTGCGAGGGTTCACTTTGAATTACCGAAACCAACGCCATCTCAACTTTGACACCATGAAAGGACTGATACTGGGACAACGGTCTGGGAAAGAGGAGGAAGAGAAAATCAGTTTGGATTACCCTCATCAGATCATTCGAAAAGGACCTCGGCACGAAAACGCACTCGTGACCCGTCCCACCCGAAAAGACTATCGTACCGTGTACGACAAGCGACGTGTCGTCTACGACGAAACCACAGGCCTACCTGTAGACACGCGCCCCTTTGGGTACAGAGACGACTTTCTATAATTTTTTTGCATGACAAGGGGATCGAAACTGAATCGACATGAACCCCTTACAGAAAAAAAAAAAAAAACGGATCGAAATCGGACCAATCCGAAGCCAGGGTTGTCGACCAATCAGAGACCGTGCTCGAGCCATGGTGGGCTCTGATTGGTCGAACCGAGGTTGTGCTTTCTCTCTCACGCTACAAGCCTAACCCTATGGAAAAGAAACACAAGGGTCGGTCCAGTTTGGAAAAATGGAGACTCAGACCAGACACCGGAACGGACCAATCAGAAAGCAGGACCTCCGTGGCTTTTAATACGCCCGATGCTCTCCGGTCATCACTTTTCACTGAACGGACCAAGCAACCACATCGCCCCCCTCTGATTGATGTTCCTCACGTTGTGTTGGTTGTTGGCGTTTTATCTGGAAGAAACACGTGTTTGGAGAGAGTACCATCAAGTGTTGACACACCTCCGTGAAGACTTGGAAAGAAACAACAACGAACAGAACATCCGGACAACATCATGTCGAAACGATTGAATGACAAGACACGAAGCGACATGAGTGGCCAAGGAAGCAGTGGAGATGGGAACGGTGACATGACTGCTGAACTGTGGGGTGAAGTGTACGACTTGCTGTGTTTAAAGATGAAGACCGACGACGCGTACGCCAAGTTACGTGCGAAGGGCGACAACCTGATGTGCGAACAGATACGTTCAAAGATGAGGAAGCTGACTGAACCCGAGAAAGGCACATCGAAGAAGACGATAAAGAAGATCCAGAAGAAAAAGACAAGCAAGCCCACAGTCGTTGTGGTCCCCACAGCAGCAGCAACACCCACCACCACCACCACCACCACCACCACAGCAGCAACAGCAACAACGGCTGCAGCGACTACAGACATCGAAACGATGGGGACATCCTTTTTGAAACCTGCAACGCCTGCAAAAAGACGATCACGGAAGAAATTATCTCTGAAGATCTCTCCTCAAGAACAGCTGTAAGTACCCTTGCTCTTCTTTGTCTCAGTCATTCTTGATGTGATTCATATTCATGACCTATTCCTATGATAAATGGACTCTGTCCTATGATTGACAGGACCCCTGATGTCAGTTCAGTCCAGGGCGTGCTAGAACAGTGGTGGGAACAAACCCCTCGGGAGCCCACCTATTCACCGAATGCCCCTGCTGTGACGATGGCGACGGGTGACCGTGAGGATCATGAAGCGCTCAAGCTGGCCACTCTCCCTTCCATGGATCTGGACACGCTCCCCCTGCTTGAGGCTTCTTGGTCACCAACATCCCCGGAAGATGTTCATGTCTACTCCTCAGGTACGCCCCTGGTTTGCGATGATAATGAAGATGACAACGACGTTGGCCTGGATCCTTATGGAGAAGCTCAACTCACTCCCCTACAACGCGGATGTCGTATTTGCCGACACAACAACATGTTAAGATACATCAGTTGCAACAGCGGGCAAGTGATGTGTCATACCTGTGGTCTGGAGCTCATAGACTGTACTTGTAGTATGTTGACCTATGACCGCATAATGACACATGATGACATGCCTATCACATCTGCTGAGGATCACATCTTATGGTGATCCTCCTCTTCACTCGAAGAACTTGTCAACACGTAAGCTGCAACCGTGATCAAGTGATGTGTCATGTCTGTTTCAGGGAGACCATAGACTGTACGTGTTGAACGGATGGACCTCTCACAGGGTTGAGGGAGGACCACCTCTTATGGGCTTGAAGATGGAAGAGGAAAACGTTGTCGCGTTATTGTTGTTGTGGTTGTGGTTGTTGTAGGGACATGCAAAGCACTCCCTCCTCCATTGACTTTTCGTATTTCCATTGTATCTGGTTGTGATTGGTTTTTTTTTCATGATTAAACAGTGATTGATTGAACTGACTCTTTGTGTCTTGATTGATCTCAACTCCAATAGAGTGCCGAACCGAGGGTAGAGGTTGAGTTGAGATGTCGTTGACGTTGTCTGTCCGTCTGTCTGTCTGTGCATCTGTCATGTCAGTGCACACCCAAGTGTAAAATTAAAATAAAAAATAGATAAAAGAGAAAGGCCATGCTTGAAAGATCAGCTGCCTGGTGTCGGTCATTCCAGTACGCATCGATCCCCACACCCCCTCCCCGTGTACCATGTCATGTCATGGATCGTGTCACGAATCATGCCGTGTGTCCGTCAACCCAAACACAGGATGACGTCACGTGATGAGGTGAAGGAGGTGGAAGCTAAGGTCATGACCTTCCGTGGAAGGGAGTAGGGTGGAGAGTTTCATAAAAGCAGGCGAACCCTCAGACCTTCTTTCAGTGAAGTCACCGTCATCATGGAGCAAAGACGTTCTATGAATGCCATGTCATCCTCCCGAGATGTCGTCACCGATTCCGAGTGGGTGTCTGAAAAGGCGAGAGAACAAGAAGCGAGAAAACGTTCCCTCTTTAGGGACGACACGTGGCGACTCAGTGACATTCTGGAGGGACCTTTTCCTTCTTACACCCTGTGTCATCCTTCTCATCCTCACTATGATTCATTTCAAGAACGTCTGAGATCTTTTAAAACGTGGCCTCAACAGATGACCCAGACCCCGTATGACATGGCCATGGCTGGCTATTTCTATCCAGGACAAGGTGATTGTGTGACCTGTTATTGCTGCGGTGTGGCACTCCGCCAATGGGAAGCCACAGACCAACCCTGGAAAGAACATCTGAAGCACGCCAAAGTGCCCTGCGAATACTTGTGTGTGTTTTGTCCTGATGGAGAAGTGAACGAAAAATACAGACGTTTGGTGTCCCAAGAAGCACGGAAGAGAAGAGTCGAGTGTCTTGTTCACCCCAAGTGACAACGTTTCTTTTTTCAAAGTGTACAGACGTTCATACCCCCAGTGTTCACAAAAGTCACAGGGACGGTCCCCCCTCATCCTGTGACTTTTTGTTTTGCGGTGTTGGTTCATGTGAGCGAGGGGATTAAATTTTTTTTAAAAACTCATAGTCGTGTTCTGTGGTCTGTAGGATGAAGAAAAACAAAACAGGATCGAAATGCACACCCCGATAAAAAAAAACCGGATCGAAATTGGACCAATCCGAAGCCTGGGTTGTCGACCAATCAGAGACCGCGCTCGGGTCATGCGGGGCTCTGATTGGTCGAACCGGGGTTGTGCTTTCTCTCCCATGGTAAAATCCATTTCCTATGGAAAAGAAACACAGGGGTCGGTCCGTTTTTGAAGACCGAGGTGCAGACCAGGCACCGGAACGAACCAATCGGCGGCGCGGCCTGGGGAACCAATCAGGAAGCAGGGTGTCAGTGACTCTCCTATAAAAAACCAAACAAGAGCGAAGCCACTCACACACTACATTCTGTGAAACCCATCATGCCACCTCGATACAATTGTATGAAGTGCCAGACCGACAGTCACAGTTACCTGTACTGCCCTGAAGTGACATGCCTCGAGTGTGGCACTCAAGGTCACCGTCACTATGTCTGTCCGAAGATGAACAGTCAAGAGAAGCAGGAGAATCGGAACCTGGGTCCCTGTTACAACTGTGAAGCCATGGGTCATTTCGCTGCAGATTGCCCAGAACCCAGTCGAAAGAAGACTTCCCATCGCCTGGACCACTGTTACAACTGTCAAGCCCTGGGTCATTTCGCTGCAGATTGCCCAGAACCCAGTCGAAAGAAAACGTCAGCAACACCGTCCACGTCGACACCCGTGACACCCGTGGCACCCGTGACACCCGTGACACAAGTGGTTCATCTCATCGAAGACGTGCACGTCGATGTCCTCGACCTAAAAGAATGCCTCGCACAACTCCGGGCGGACATCACACCTCTTGTAGAGAAAAGAAAACGGGCCAGAAGCCTCTCAAGAAAGCACGCTTCAAAGCGCCGACGACACCTTCAGTCCGAGGATGAGATGGAAGTAGAGGATGAAGAAGAGAGATCATCTGAACAAAGTGACTAACGCATGGGGTCATGCTACCCCACTGTTTTTTACCAGTGTCCCATCGTTTGCAGTTTTTCCAGTGTTCCAGTGTTCCAGTGTTCCTGACGTTTCCTGTCGTTTCCAGTTTCCAGTTTCCAGTTTGTTTTCCAACGGCCCTTTTCAGGGCCACCCATCTCTCCCGAAAGACAACTTTCCTCCTTTGCTTTGACGACCCTCCCACCCACCCACCCACACCATGAACCCGTCTCCTCCTCCTCCTCCTTTCCTCCCTCCCTCCCTTCACCACCACCACCCTCCCTCCCTCCCTCCCTCCCTCCCTCCAACACCGCCACCCCCTGGAGGCGCGCGCCACCGGACACGGAAGCGCCACCCTCGTGGAGGCGCGCGCCTCCGGACACGGAAGCGACGCCCCTCTTGGAGGCGCGCGACTCCGGACACGGAAGCGACGCCCTCTTGGAGGCGCACGCCACCGGACACGGAAGCGACGCCCTCTTGGAGGCGCACGCCACCGGAAACGGAAGCGACGCCATCTTGGAGGCGCACGCGCAGAGTCCCATCATGCACTGCGCAGGTCACGTGACCGGAAGTGACGTCACAGAGGATGTGCCGCCATCTTGGTTCCATAATCCTGAGTGGTTCCATAATCCTGAGGGGGTTCTATACCGCAGTACTTAACTACTTTGGTAGATACTGAATAGTTCTATAAGCTACAGTTATAAAAGGCCAGATAAGCTATTGCGAATTGACTATCAATTTAGCACAGTAGTCAGTGCAAATATTTCGATTTGTGGACCTGCCTTGTGCATACTGGTTCCAGGAATTAAGGGTGTAGAGGTTTATGACGATCTGCGTATCAATACCAAAGAATTATTGCGAGAACAAAATTAAGACTCTATATTCAGACACGCAGCCTACTATTATAATGAGTTGGTCTTTTAATGTTACGGCTCTAGTCAAAACGCGCAACTTCATTTAATAATATATATCTCCAGTTTAGACGCGCCACTTCCTTTAATGCGTTGTCTCTAATGTTTCAGCTCCAGGTGCGACGCGCCACTTCCTGTTATTGAAATAAGTTGGTATCAATTTGAGACTCCCGTCTCCTGTTATAATGATTTGGTCTCTAACGTTGTTTAGCTCCAGTTAAATCACGCCATCTTCTATTATAAAGACTTGGTGTCTGATGTGTAGCTCGAGTTTACACGCGCCATTTCCTTTAATGAGTTGTCTCTAATATTTCAAGCCCAGGTGAGACACCCCACTTCATATTATTAAAATGAGTTGTCGCCAACATTGTAAGAGTGAGATTGGAACAATTAACATTTTTTTTTAAATAACGTACAAATTTATATCATTTTCTAATTTGAAAAAGTAGAAGTGTGTCATTTTGTCATGACACACCCTTCCAGCAGATTGCAAACTATCTAGAAAATGATAAACTTCAAAGTAAATAGAGACACTGTTTATTACAGGCATGCAGAGGATTTAATACCAAGTCAGATTTCAGATTCATTTTTATTCTCTATAAACCAACAAACGTTTTCATACTTTCGTGTGTCACATCAATTGTGTTTAGAATTCAGATTCATTTTAAGATATATTCTCGTGATTTCGTAGTACGCACTGTATTGCAGTAACTGTAAGCTTATTGTTTCGCTGTCAGTGGCGCTTCTTGTTAGCGGTACGTATATTTAGTCACAGGAGTTACTACACTTCAATGTGTACTACGTCATCGGAAGAGGGAAAATGTCAGCGCCCATCACCGTGCATGATATGTAACAACGGGTGCTCAACCTGCATTTGTACCGTTTGACAGTTGGTGGGGCTGTGTTATTTAAGTATTTCAATCTGTGAATGAGTGTACTGACGAAGTTTTGAACCTGTTAAAGAGTTTATCAATTTTACTGAAAATAACACTAAATGGTAGTCGAGACCGGTTTGTTTACAATCACGTGTTAGCACGTGCATGTCAGCGACTCAAGGCTGATTGGTCAAGTGAAACATGAGGAGGTCAGATAATGAGAACAATAGACTATGCCGTCATTCATTGTTACGTTGAACAAATGTATTACGTCAAATGAACAATAGGTTGGCTTCAGTGAATGTTTTTCACTGCAGGTTATTGACGTTTCAAATACTTCTTCTTTCTAAACATTTGTAATATATAGAATAGCATACTCCATATCTAAAATGAATTATGTTGCTCACGAATAAATTTACCTAGTCCCTCGTGAAAGGCAGATAATTCATACTTCCTCTGTGCTTGTTGGATAATATTATTCCATCAATTATCTTATTGACACATTCAACCAATTAATTCTGTCAAAGGATAATAAGAACTATTTTGATGTCATGTACAGGAAACGGCTGTCATGACAGAGGCAACAGGAGAGAAAGATGCTCAGTACCAACGGGTTGTCAGCAAGGGGCCGCTGCCATTCCAATACATTAAAGTCAAACTGTAGGTGTTATCTCAGACAAACTTTAGAATTCCGCACCACAAACATGTGACAGTACCCAATGATATAATTTGCAAAATGTGTTGCAAGATACACTCGTGACGTCAGTCAAGCAACTGGGGTCACCCAGTGTGAATGAGCTCCTGACTGCGGTCTATCATCTCTACACTATATCATTGAAAAAAACTTAGTGTTGAGAGTTTTCAATATTTGTTTACTACTCCATGACTACTCTCTAAGTGTCCTAGGTAAATGTGCTCTCAGTATAACAGTGTGGAGACCCGTGAAGATCCGGGGAAGAATAGGGGCGCGTTGCAAGCCACGAATCGCTCAGAGAAAGTAAATTAATCGCTCATCCTGGTGTCTGCAACAGTTCGAAGCGCTTGCCCACTCTTCCAAAATGGCGGCGCAACTAGCGCTTGGTTGCCTTGACGTAATGAAGAACGTAATAGAAGAAACTCGATGACGAGCTGATGGAATTTATGAATACTTTGAATATGTAGAGCAGGCTGAGGATGATGGTGTCTTCGCTGCCTTTGCTGATTTCCTCTTTGATCCAGTCAAGAAATTCTTGTTCCGCTGTCAAAGTAAGCCGCCATTTTGGTTTGAGAACGAAGCGACCTCAGCCAGCGATTGTTTCGCTTGCAAGCGGCTGAAAGTTAGCGCACTGTTGTAAGGCGAATCGCTGTACATCGCTTGCAAGCGATTGGCGCTTTGCAACGCACCCCCGGTCTTCAGCAACCCATGCTTGCTATAAAAGGCGACTATGTTTGTCGTAAGAGGCGACTAACGGGATCGGGGGGTCAGGCTCGCTGACTTGGTTGATGCATGTCATTCTATCATGATGACAATCACTGGATTGTCTGGTCCAGGCTCAATTATTTTTCAGGCTGCCGTCATATGGCTAGAATATTGCTGAGTACAGCGTTAAAGAACAAACAAACAAATGACAGTGTCGATGTAGCTTAATCAGGCTAACAATCTGTGAGTTGCAAGTTAACATCTGTTTCTAGTCTTCATGACATTGTTCTCACAAGGAGTTATGGCATTCAGTTCTAAAGGTGCAGTAAAAATAGCCTTGAAAGATGAAAACAATAAACAGTTCCCATGGTTCCAGAATTTGAATTTACTCAGATAATCATGCTGATAGTGAAAAGGAAAATATAGGGATGAGAGAATTAATCATGTTTATGGATTTATTTGTACATGTTGTACAGTGTCAGTCCTTGATGTAAAAACTTGCTAACTGTTCTCCACATGAATTTTATAAGCCTTGTTACAAAATAAATTTCAGAAAGAAACACGATTCATGTACCTGAGCATGGATTGTAGTACTGTGACATGACATCAGCATTGATTAAAAATGAAGACAGGGACGATCAATTATTTTAATTTTATCTGGGTTCAACTCCCTTAATAAGCCACTTTCATATCCTGAACTGTACAAACCTAGTATTAATCTAAAGGGGGCTCACAAAATAGATAAATTTTTATATGACAGGCATATATGTTTGTTTGTTTGTTGTTTATGCTGCACTCAGCAATATTACAGCTATAATGCTGTCTGTAAATAATAGACTCTGGACCAGACAATCAAGTGATTGAAATCATGATCATCGATCCACGCAGTTGGGATACGATGACATGCATCAACAGAGTCAGCGAGCCCGACCACCTGATCCCACATCTTATGACAAGCATAGTTGCTTTTTAAGGTTAGCAAGGGTGATTAACTCTGTAGCAACTCACCGTAACTCTCCTTTCTTGGGCTGGACCATTGATTCGCAATACCAGTGTCAGCTTGCTCTCTATTCAGACTACAATCCTGGTAAATAAACTTATATTAACAAACGTAGTGAGAATACATGTAGTACCACAATACATATACTAGTAAAACCGCAGTGAATAACTACTTTTAACAACTAAAAGTCTACTTAAGCGAGTCTGACCACCCGATTCTGTTAGTGACGTCAGTTCTATATGTATCACACAGAGGACACAATGCAAAAATAGCCAGGAACCTATGTCGATATGAGGTCTTGAACATGTTGAAAACAGTGGGTGATACATATGTTAAGGTACTAGTAGAAAACAAAATATCTCTGTGAGGTGCTTCTGTGTACACACATAACTATGACAACTTTGTTTGGTGGTGCATGGCAGTGGTTGTGTTCAGTATGAAATTAAACCTGAAGAATTCTCAGATCTGATTACAATAATGAACTATTCCCAGTTGAATTGATTTTCTCATTGAAATATGACAAGTAGGATGCATACTTGTGACCATATTTTATTTCTGGTGCTTTTATGTCATTTATATAGATAGAGGGGTTTTGACAGTTTGCAAAGACATTATTAAAATCATAAAGGCATTATTTTGTATAAAATTGTTGGATTCCTGTTATTCAAAATACTTTCATAATCATTTTCTTTTAATGTTTTGATCTCAAATTTTAGAGAATTTGAAGACGGACAGCCTCGAGATGTGGGAGAGTCACAATTTAAGGCTCTCATCAGTAGCATGGTCAGGGAAGTCTACGGAGAGGTAAAGATAGAGTTAATGTTTCAGCTACCATGGCATACTGGATATTTCCTGCATAACTACAACTCACTGAAATACAAAAATGTCTTTCATGTAGTTTTTGCAGTAAAATATCATTTCAAACACATTACAAAATTCATTTTTAGAAAGTCTTATAAAAAAATCTAAAATCTATGAAAAGTGAAGGAGCACAATCTCACTGTCACTCTTTTCAGTAAATAACCATGAAACGAATGGTAAAGTTTTATTTCTGAATATCAGATATGTTCGAAATATGTTTTATTATTGGAGATTTTATTGTTATTCTCACATGGATATGCTGATTAAGAGTTGGCTTCTTTGGCTTGATATCCCCGGAGAAAGGAGACATGGGATATATAATATGATGAGGCTAAACTGGAGAAATGTGACACTGTTGAACCCACTTGAATAATTTGGGTTTTACATGGCGTTGAGTGAGTGAGTGAGTTGGGTTGAACGCCGCTTTTAACAGTATTCCAGTTATATCGCGGCGTTACACGGCGTTACGCGGCGTTGAACACCACTTCAGCTGTAGCATGGTGTCTCATCTTCAGGTGAAAAGAAGTCCAAATTCACAGTTCTCATATGTTGCTACGATAAAAGCCACTGGCACAGATGTGTTGCAAATAGATAAAGGGTTGTATATTGAGGAATATTGGATTGAACCAACTGCCAGCAGATCCTGACACAGCTAAGAGATGCAACTCCACACAGTGGAGTGTTGTCCCCGAGGGCAGTTCATGTGTTTGTGTATATTTTGCAGGTCGGCTGTAGCCTGACCTCAGATGTGTTGAAGTATTCACCCAAAGATTGTTCAGCAATTCTCAGAGTGACCCACAGGTGAGTTATGAAAACAAATATCAGAAGAGAATATAAATAATATCAAAAGTTGACATCAAAAATATTTGTTAATAACAACAATTTCCCCCTCAGTATACTTTTCAAAATGTCAAACTCACACAAACGTCATTAATCATTCCCATATGTTCATATCTGTGTACCTTTCTCTTGTTCTTCCTCGAAACTTGAGACTGCCGCCATGGTCTAGTGGTAGACCTTCAGGTCCGGGGTTCAATCCCTGGCTGCGTCATACCAAAAGACGTTAAAAGATGGCTGTTGTTACCCTGTCTGGTGCTCGGCATCAAGGGGCTAAAATACGGACTGGTCGGCTCAGAGTCAGTATACTGTGTCTGAGTGGGGTATTCATGTTAAACTGCAGTATGGTATCTCAGTGAGCTAGTACTATAAATCGGCATCAGTCCAGACTAGTACAAGCAGCCACACACACACATTCATATACGTCACTATATAAGTGCAATAATCTTGGACGCAATCTTAAACCCAATTTCACCTCACCTCTCCTTCTCGAAACTTGTGAAACTTGTGAAAATAAGAAAAGGTGGGCCATAGATAATAGAAACACAACACGCATGTTCAGTGATGGATGTTAAGCATGACCCGCATTGATATTGGTCAGCTTTTACCACATGTCATATGCAGCTCGCCTTGTGTGCTCAGAGTTATTTCCCTTTGACTGTTCCAGCAATGCAGTAAAGGTGTGGAGCTCATTGACCCTGTGCAGTAGTTTTGAGGGAGAACCATGTGCTTTTAGAGTTCTGCAGGTGAGAATCTTATAAATTGATGTAAATTTGTGAATCAGTGAATTTGTTTAGTTTCATGCATGGTGAGGGATTTTTCATTCACAAGGAACAGGTAATCTGTGATCCTTTGTTACAAGTCTGGGGGCGGTGGTGTAGCCTAGAGGTTAAAGCGTTCGGTCGTCACGCCAAAGACCCGGGTTTGATTCCCGACAAGGGTACAATGTGTGAAGCCCATTTCTGGTGTCCCCTGCCGTGATATTGCTGGAATATTGCTAAAAGCGGCGTAATCCATACTCACTAACTGTTACAAGTCTGTTATGCCATTCATTACTCATAGTAGTAATAAGAAAGAATATTTTGAAATATGTTAGAGACTTGATTTGATATACATGTATACATGTAGACATTGTCAAAGGCAGCTTAAAGTTGTGACATGAACACTACATGACCCGGTGTGTAACATAGCTAACCACATCTGGGGTCGGGGTGGCAGCGGGGGGTCCAATAGTGTGAGTACAGGTACCAATCCTGGATCTCCACTATGTGTGCTAAACTTCATGTATACATGTTGATGTCAAGACCAACATTAGATGACAAGTACAGTTGTACCATGTTGTCTTGAATTCCTTGGAACCAGTTTGACTTTGCTGGACAGAGCTCCAGATAAGCTTTTGGTGTTGTGGGTATTTTACCCATGCATTTCAAAATCATTGGGTATCTGTAATTCTATCTGGGTGTTCAAATTTCTGTTACCCACTAGTTTTTACACATGTGGGTATTTAAGTTAAATATTTAAAAACACTGTTCATCTAGTCCCTGCAAACTGGTGTCGTGTGGGTTAGAGAGCTCAAACATACCACGACACTTCCAAGAGAAAGTGTGATGGCAAATGATCATGATGTAACTGTCATCGTGGAGTTTGGCAAGGTTGACGGAATGCCCATCTATAATTTCAAAATAAGTTGCTGATTTGCTAATCAAATATGCAGGGTTACTTCACAATATTTTGATGATACGCACACGTTTTATTTTTGTAGCGTATCTGTAATGTTCGTTGCATTATTGATACACTTGGATGTTATTTTACAGCGTATTTCTGCATTTCTGACGCGTATTTTACGCAGATACGCAGCTTATCTGGAGCTCTGGACAGAGTTCAACGCATCCAACGTATTACTGTTTTAAACTAGTCATCAGACAACAGAAAGCATCTCTACTAGATTGTTCAGCCATGTTACTACCCATACTAATACTTTCTAGGGCTGGGACGAGTCCAAACTTACTATCCAGGTACCCACCCCAGTATTACCTGACCTTACCCGGATACCCGCTGTAGGTCTCAAGAGGTAGGTACAAACTGTCCGATTTGGAAAAGTTTGACCGTAGCTCTGGTAAAATGTGTTTAGAAACGATCTGGTGTGTACACTGAAGTTAACTGAAGTTATATTTTTATTCAAACATTTAAAAGTCAGGAGGAATGGGCGTAGTACTCAGGAAGAACTGCACACATAAGTGACTTGTAGTTTAAACATAGAGTTTTAGATACTTTTTGTCATTAAACAATATATCCCATGACTAACCACGGGTCCGGGTATTCCTGTGGGTACCCGGGTCCTCCTCAGTATCCACCCGACCCGAGTACCCGAGTTACCCGTCCCAGCCCTACTACTTTCAAACACCAACTTACGATGCTACTAAATACTGCAGTCACAACACCACCTGAATTCGCCTAACACAATTTGTAAACACATTGCAAGATCACGTGACTGCTGATCAATGAGCATGTGAGAGGATCATGTGACTGCTAATTAATGAGTGAGTGAGTGAGTGAGTGAGTGAGTTGGGCTTATTGTCGCTTTTAACAGTATTCCAGTTATATCACGGCATGTCAGCTTAATGTGGGAGGAAAGCCCGAAATGATGCAGGTCTCAGACATTTACCACTTTGGTGAAACCCACGAGCACGGGTATGGTGCTGACAAACCTAGAAACATAATCGGGGCGAGCCGGGATTCGAACCCACAACCATTGGTTTCTGGCATGCCCAAGGGACGCAACTCTGCACAGCAAATCATGGCATGGGTTTAAACAGTGACTGTATGTCGAACCACAATCAGAGTTCAGAGCAAACCACGATCACCAGTCATCACAGCTGTACTGTATGTGTATATTTCCCATTTAGTTTTGTATGTATTCTTTGAGCATGCATGTGGATGTTTTTGAGGCTCGAAAAATTCCCATTTCACATTGTTAAAAATAGACTTTATGATGATTTTATGTTAAAGCAACACCAATACATGATCAGACTGACTACTAAATCCCTGAAGATCCTGGTTAGAATAGGTCTTCAGCAACCCATGTTTACCGTAAAAGACGACTATACTTGTCGTAAGAGGCGACTAACGGAATCGGATGGTCAGGCACGCTGACTTGGTGATGCATGTCATTGTATCCCAATGGCATGGATCGATGCTCAGGTCATGTCCCATCCAGGCTCGATTGTTTACAGACCGCTGGAATATTGCTGTGTGTGGCGTTAAACAACAAACAAACAAATCAGACTAACGAGCTGACTTTATATTGAGTTTAATGTGGTGGTTGTACACTGATGAACCATTTCAACCTTCAGATGTTGTCAATCACTTAATACAGCAGTCGTTGTATAGCATGAATTTGATGCCAGCATGCAAGAGAATGACCATGTGCAGCATGCAGACAACTGAAGTCACGACATGTTAGACTAAACACCCTTTCATCGCTTTGCTAAGGTGGCTCACTCGGAAAACAATGTGTTACAATACTGAACATGATATGTGAGGTTGCAGGGTGGATTCATTTCACAGAATTTTCATGCCAAAAAACTGTTGCTCTTTAACCTGACGAAATCAACTTTAAATGCATACTTACAATATGTTTATAAGTCTTTGCTGATTTAACACCACTGTCGTGGGAGGTTCTTCAAAATGTTGATGAACATCAAAGGCAGATTCTTGAAATCTGGACAGTCTGTAGGACATTCTGACAGGATCAGATTGTCAAGCTTGCTGGCTTGGTTGATGCATGTCATCGTATCCCAATTTGGTAGATCGCTTGCTCTTTGGATTGTCTGGTCCAGACTCGATTATTTACAGACCGCCGTCATACAGCTGGAATATTGCTGAGTGCGGCATTAAATAGCTAACAAACAGAAACAGGAAACAGATTGCATGTACTTATGGTAAGTGTGGTGTTTCAAGGGTTTACTCCCGCTATGTCCCCACATTTGTTACAAGCAAGGCGATCGTGTCAAGGATACGTAAGAGATGGCCCCGAAGTGATATTTCAAAAAAGAATTTAAAACAAACAAACAAACATTCGATAACATAAATTACTGTAGAATTTTTATTTCAAAACTCACTGATGATGAGACTGTTTGTTATCACACAGTGATTTTGCTGGAGACATTGGGAAATAGGATATTTTCATGCTATTAGCAACTTTTGTTTGGACATTGTTCTATATCATTACCAAATATGAAAAACAATCTTTTGGACATTTGGATGACTTTCAATCAGTGGCCTAGGAAGAGAACCAGTCTTACCCACAATCTAATATTAAGTCTTTGAAACCTTTCTTGTATGACAGAGTTATGTCCCTTCCACCATGTATATGGACCTTAATTTCTGTCAATTTGGTTAACGGGGCAAGTGAAATATATTATGAAATAGGGCCGAATACATGACAGATATTTTAGATAAGTTGTTGATCTGTCCCAGATAAACCTGTTAAGAAACAATTAATAATCACTTTTTTGGGCTTGTGATAGACATGGTGGGAAGAATCACAGATGTTGATTGTTCGTAATTCATTTCGACTATACAGTGCCAGTATGTAAAACACATTCATATATTTTTCGTCCATAGGGTTAGAAATAACTAAGTTTATAAAAATTGTATGTGCACTAGTGCAAATATCACTTCACCCACACCATTATATTGTTTGCGTCATTCAGGATGGCCTTGTTAATGTCTTGATTCACATTGTGACGTAAGATCAGAATGACATCACACTAGAGATGAGGTCATAGCTGAAGATCGTTGACGTCATTAGACAGGTGTGGTAGTTGTCTAAGACGGCGGTCAACGATCAGTGCATTTTTCTAAAGGGGAGTTCAAAAGGATTTCAAATAATGGATAATAAAGAAATGATTGCACTCACATGTGTGTCATACCGATTTTACCCAACATTGGAGAATTACTTATGTGATTAGGCGATTAATTTTTTAAGGTTGATTTACGGAATTTTGTTTTTTTCTTATGATCTCGGTGGTCAAGAAAAGAATTGACTTCACATGAACATGTCAGTGGTCGAAATTAAGTTTTAACAAATTAAGTTTCTGAATTTCCTGAATTTCCTGAATTCATGCCGCTTGACTACACTCAGGAAGCATATGAATGTTGCAATTTTCGCGACTAAATGACTGCTCAACCGATATGTCGTAACTCTTACCAGTCTATGTCACTTCAAACTTTGCGGTGAACACTTTGCTTTGAATTTCGTATTTCACAATGAATCCTCTCTTCAACACAAACTAATTGCAGAGATATTTCATGTTAACTAAAAAAAATATTTTGTACACTACGAGAGTCCGCAGGATTAGAAATTATCAGAATAGTCAATTGAAATTTATTTTCATTTTGCTATTTTTCATGTCGGCAGATCCATAAGCCATTATTGTGATGAGGACAAGTAAACGTCCAATGATGGTAGTTAGAGTAGACGAGTAGATGTTAAGGGTTGCAATTCTGATCCAACTTCTTTGAGTGGCATTTAGAAGTTGTTGTGATGAAGTAAGACGAGTTCTATGGATGATCATCACTTGCTTGATAAAGGTGTTAGGATCTACACCGAAACGTCGCACTAATTGTAATAAAGAAGTTGTTCATCCGTAGAACTCGTCTTACTTCAATTCTGAACCAGTTCTCGTTGCTTCAATTTTGCTACAAATTGGCACTGAATAAAACTGACGGAAAACATAAACATAGTAAATGTTTGCGTCTTTTTCAAGCAGGTCTTGTTACAAACTCTGAGGACTTATAAAATAAGACAAATTTCTGAGACTGTAAGTGTTGAAATCACTTTGTGGAACAGGCTCTGAATGCATGTCAGACGAGTGAAGGTCCGGGGTAGAATAGGTCTTTAGATACCCATGCTTGCCATTGAAGGCGACTATGCTTGTCGTAAAAGGCGACTAACGGGACCAGGTGGTCAGGCTCGCTGACTTGGTCGATGCATGTCATTATATCCCAATTGCGTGGATTGATGCTCATGATGTCATGATGTCAATCACTGGATTGTCTGGTCCAGACTCGATTATTTACAGACCGTTGTCATATAGCTGGAATATTGCTGAGTGCGGCGTTAAACAACTAACAAACAGGAAACAGAATGCATGTACTTATGGTAAGTGCGGTGTTTCAAGGGTTTACTCCCGCTATGACCCTACATATTCCTCTTTTGTTACAAGCAAGGCGATCGCGTCAAGGACACATAAGAGATGGCCCGATTATTGGATAAGTTAATTCTTGAGGAGAGTTCGTTACCAATGTGTTCGTTGAAACACATTCTTGTGTTGTCAGTGCAATACAAGAATCAAGAAATTTTTCCTCCCAGGGCCTAGTTCTCCAAGGCAGCTCTAGAGCTAAGACTATTACCTCCAATGGGCGGATACAGAGGGGGGTGCGGGGGTGCGCACCCCCCTTTTTATTTCGAAAAAAATCTTTATTTCTGTATAAATTACCACCAAAGACAATAAATAGATCTTAATTGTGCACCCCCCCTTTTCAAAAAAGCTGTATCCGCCCATGCCTCCCATACATAGAGATTATTAGCAGAGTGTGTATCTGTATCATAGATTAGGAATAAAAATTGTATTATGCAAGTTTTTGGTGAGCAGAATACATATTCTTTTCCTAATATTTAATTACACAAGGGTAATAATCTCTCTATCATGTAATGTCATTCTTAAAATAATCGGAAGTTTAAGATGTAATTTCACTCAGTGAAGTAAATTTTTGGTACTGTGAAGACAGTGTTTTTAGTGCTAAGTGATTTGTAGTCATGTTTGTCATACATAATCCCATAATCAGAAGTACCGCCTCTGTGGTCTAGTGTTAGAGCGTCCGTCTGGAGAATGGAAGGTACGGGGTTCGATCCCCAGCCGCGTCATACCAAAAGACGTTTAAAGATGGTACTTGTTGTTACCCTGTCTGGCGCCCGGCATTAAGGGGATAAAGCAAGGACTGGTTGAGTTGGAGTCAGTATATTGTGTCTGAGTGGGGTATTCATGTTAGACTGCGGCATGGTATCTCAGTGGGCTAGCACTATAGATCGGCATCAGTCCGGTCTAGTACAAGCAGCCACACACGCACACAGACACATGTGCATGCACGTCGCTATATAAGTGCAATAATCTTGGACGCGACGTTAAACCCAATTTTACCTCACCTCACCATAATCAGCAGACCCCAACCTAAACTTATTGGGAATGTAGTTTATTGAGAAAGCAGACATTGAATCAATGTATGGAGATTAAAAGTAGTTCCTGCTAGGTGACCTCATTTGCATATTTATTGGATCATGATACCAAGCTTATAGCTTGGGTTTATCACATCGATGACACTATCCATTATAGGATAAGTTAAATTATACCTATTACGGTAGCAGTGTCAAGTGAAGCTCTTATGCTGACATTTATTACAGTACAGCTCAGATATGTCACAGGTGCAGTAGACCGCCTCCGTGGTCTAGTGGTAGAGTGTCCGCCTGGAGAGCGGAAGGTTCGGGGTTCAATCCCCGGTCACGTCATAACAAAAGATGTTAAGAGATGGTACTTGTTGTTACCCTGTCTGGCGCTCGGCATTAAGGGGCTAAAACAAGGACTGGCTCGGAGTCAGTACTATTCAAGTTAAACTTCGGCATGGTATCTCAGTGTGTTCACATTATAAATTGGCATCAGTTCAGACTAGTACAAACAGCCACACACAAACACACACACACACACACACGTGCATGCATGTCGCTATATAAGTGCAATAATCTTGGACATTTAACCCCATTTCACCTCCTCAGCGGGAGGTGCAGTAAACTATAGTTATAACAAACTCAAAGGTACGACTAATTTTATATTTTTAAAACCATAGTTCATTATAAGCATTTTGACTGTCAGACATCTTGGATCAATTCACGTGACCACATCATGTTACTTGATAAATGACAAAAGTGTACGCTGTAATTTTACAATGTTTTTTTCATCTCAAAAATGACATAAAAGACATAACACGAGTAAATACATGTAACAAATATATTTTTCATACAGCTTTATTGCCATACAGACACAAAAACCTTCTGCTTGCGAAGAGTGTCTGCCGTAATTTTATCCCCACTCTAGAAGTCACATTTTTAAAGACAGAATATATCCACTTGAAAGACTATAGCCTCGTCACTGTCTGCTATTGTTAAGTGAGGGTGTAAATTCAGGAGTGTCACCACTAATCCAGTTAATCACTTCCCTTTGACTTTTATTGCCACTTGAACAGCTGTGCATGGCCGCAGATATTTTGGTAGAACAGCTCAGAGAATACCAGTTCATTATAAACATAAACATTTTGTTGACAGACTACACACAGTACCACAAAGTGAGTTCGCTGTATCAATTATTTTGTTATAAGCGTGTGTATTATATCCATCAACTTTATATGATAAAATATACAGCAAACGCCCTGGACTAAAAAAACAGTTCGTTATATCCGTCATTTCGTTATAAGCATGTTTATCATAAACATAGTTTTCAGTTTTTTTACCTCCCAGAATTTGCCTGTGATCCTAAGGACCAGCATATGTCAAAATCTACTGGTCCTTTTGTGGTCAAAAGAGTTAATTGATGATAAATATAAAAGGAAAATTAAAGACCACTCCAGGTTGTTAAGGTTTCTGATTGAGCTTCAGAATTTGCATCAAATTAAATTTCCATATCCAATCAGATTAAATCGACAGTGTCCGCAAAATGACACTAGGTTGTTGGAGTCACCTTTTTATTAGTTCCTCTTGTCCATGAGAAATTTTAATAGACTAGGACCAGTTGACCAGTGTTGTCATGGTATCATGGTAATCAATATGTGGGGATTGTGAAAATCATTTCTGAAAATGCCTGTATGATCTCTATGCTATTTTAAAATGGTTCAAAAGATAATAGTTGGGTATAAACTAGGGCTGTCATGATCCACTTGCGTATTCGATGAAACGAAATGTATCCCGTCATGAATTGAATTCGTTATTTGAGGTCACTAGAATTGAATATTTACACACAAAAATTAAAATATGAGTGTTTTTTACTTAAACTTGTCTGTTATTTATCGAAGCCTGATATAAAAAATGGAATATATACAAGCCATGCAGTATTGAACTGAAAATGTTGAAAGTTTATATATCAGTGAGACATTTCACTTATGAACTAAGCCAACACTTAAAATATTTATGGGTTCAACGGACTGAAGTCACACTGAGAAATAAAATAAAAATAATATAAAAATAAAAATATTTGTTAAACTGGTCTAACTTTTATTTATTAAAAAAATATACCAATGAGACACCAAGCATAAAAAACTAACATTGCAATTTGTTTTACCTCTAGTCACTGAAAGTGCCTTATGAAAATGACAAAATCTTCCTTGACAGAATATAAGGCCTATACAGTTACTGATCATATCTGCACATTTATACAGCATTAGCATTTGATTATTTTTTGTAAAACCAGCCTACGTAATCAACTCTAAAATAAAATCCAAAATCAATTGAGCGACACAAACTTATTTTGTTTTTATTTCTACCAAAGCTAATTGGTTACCAAATACATTTAATCCATGAAATGTAACTAGTGTGGCCAAACATTAGTCTTACAGCTGATGCAGATGAAAGGCTCAATAGATAGGAACCCCAAAGATTCCATATATGTTTCTAGTTCTCTCTTGTGTAGTGATGCTAAAATGCTTGATTGCAAAAGTTAATTTCATTGAGTGGACTGTCTGATTAGATATTAAGCCTGGTTATGAATACATAATTTCCCAGGTGGTCACAAGAACAAGACATAATCGGCTTGAGAGCTCACCTGGGGGCACTTTCAGAAAGTGATCTTACAACTCTAATCGTACAAACAACCCTGATAGACGGACAATGTCTTACAATAATCATTAGGCTTAAGGTTGTCTACTGGGACAAATTTCCCCCAAAACTATTTAAGTTAGAGAAATGAAATTTTACACACTGATATTACTGGTCATGATCTTAAATGAGTTGGAAATTGGTTCTGTAAATTATGTTTTCACAGAGTTATGGCCCTTGCTCCATGCTTTTCAACTTTGTGCATTGTGTCTGCAATGGGGTCAAGTTTTCTCAGAAACTACTGATGTTACTTGAATGAAAGTTTACTTGCTTATCTTAGAGATTCTTGTCTAGACTGAGTTTGAAAATTGGTGCTGGTAATTATTTTTTTTTACAGAGTTATGGCCCTTGCTCCATGCTTTTCAACTTTGTGCATGGTGGCTGCAATTGGGAAATGTTTTCTCAGAAACTACCCACATTACATGAAAGAAACTTTGCACGCTTATCTGTGAGATGCTTTTCAAGACTGTTCAAAAATTGGTCACATTAATTATTTTTTTCGTGAGTTACTTCTCTTGCTACTTGTTTTTAGAATTTGAGCATGCACAGTTACAGCCCTTGATGTTTTTTTGCAAGCTCAGTGTCCAAATGGAAAAAGAAGAGAGGAATTTGTTAACTGTAGTTCAAATTTTCTACACTACAATAGAGGCACACGGGGAAATCGCTTACAAGGGATATTCTGAGTGTGGGACCTGAGTGTGTGATTGGTGTCATACAAGTAGTATCCCATATTGCCATGCAACTGAAGCAATTTTTCCCTGGCATATAATGTTTGGGGATACAGCGATCAGCCAGCCAGCCACTCTGTCCGTCCGTCCGTCCATCCGTCCGTCCGTCCGTAATCATTTCCTTTTCCAGGGCAGAACTCGAAAACAATTCAGTGTATTTGATTGAAACTTGGCAAATCTATCAGTCACATACTGAAGTTGTGCCTTTTGCTATTTAGGAATTTAAGAAATTTTTATTTTTTATGTTTCCATGGCAACAAGTTGGACTTAAGTTTTACAAGGGTGGTGTTCATTTCCGGAGTGTAACTCAAAAAACGTTAAATACTTCCTTACAAAACTTTGCCTGTCTACCAGGCACATACTGAACTGGTGCCTTTTGCTATTTAGGAATTTTATTAATTTTTATTTTTTATGTTTCCATGGCAACAAGTTGGACTTAGGTTCTATAAGGGTGGTGTTCATTTCCGGAGAGTAACTCAAAAAATGTTAAATACTTTCTAACAAAACTTTGCATGTCTACCAGGCACATGCTGATCTGGTGCCTTTTGCTATTTAGGAATTTTATTTATATATATTTTTTTTACGTTTCCATGGCAACAAGTTGGACATAGGTTCTATAGGGTAGAGTTCATTTCCGAAGCATAACTCAAAACCCATTCAAAACTTTTTAACAAAACTTTGCATGTCTATCAGACTCATGCTGAACTTGTGCCTTTTGCTATTTAGGAATTTCATAAATCTTTATTTTTTACGTTTCCATGGCAACAAGTTTGATTTAAGTTTTAATATATAGAAATGTTGGGTCAGTTACCTGTTTTGGGACCATAACGTGTTAAAGTGGGTGGGGGATATAGATTACTTTGTTGACTTTACACTTGTTTAGTATTTGTTTCTTGTAATATGTCATTTGTTTGCATAAAAAAAATCCACAGAAACACACTTGTTTTACTTCCCATTTCATAGGGATGCGACCATGGTGGATCTCTAGTGGGTAAACAATGTAAGCTCCTTCAAGAACATTCAACTCTCGACTCATTACATACAGAATTGCACATTTAGTAGTGGTTACTTTACAGACAGCTGCAAGAGGGATATGTCTTCTTTCTGATGACTCTTGTTTTCCATCTTGTAGTCACCCCACTTTTTTCATTTTTTTAAAACCACTACATCAACCATTTCACAACCAATACAGCATAATAACAATGCCATACGTTCATGTGTAGGTTCTTGCATTTTGGAATGTTAAAACTCTCGAAGTCAATATGTTTTATTATATATTTTTTTAAGTGTTATTCTGCCAGTCTGGTCCTCTGAAAGTGAGCGTGGCATTAATAAACACACACTGTATTATTGTTAAAATCTGCAACCATAATGTATAGAGTATTCAACATAAAATGTGTGTTACTGTCGTCATGATCAATTATATACTGCTAAGAAATGTTAAGCATCACCCAATTCTTTCATATTACCATAGTTAATCTGACATGGTATGACAGATTAACTATTGTCATTTGAAAGAATAGGGTGATCAATGACATATATTTAGTAGTATATGTGAATAAAACTAGATATTTGATTAAAAAAAAATTAAGTCATAAATTGCTTTCTAAAAGCACATTGATACAACTTTCAAGTGGCATGGGGGCGATGGAGTAGCCTTGTGGTTAAAGTAACTACTCACCACGCTGTAGATCCTGAAGTGTTCCCAACCATAATATTGCTGGAATATTGTTATTAGTGGTGTAAATCTGTCGCTTGCACTCACTGACTCACTCACTCTCACTCACCCACCCAAATGCCCACCTATCCAGCCACTCACTCACTCACTCACTCACTCACTCACTCACTCACTCATCCACTCACATAGCATGGTGAGCTACAGTGTATTTTTCAAATAATAAATGCCAGTGATTCCATGGCTCAACTCTTGCAGTTGATGACACATGGACCCTAATGGATGCTGTCTTTTGATGTTATTGATCAGAATTCACCATCTTTAAAGACAAAAGATTAAATCATGTGTGCCTTTTTGTATGACAATATCAAAAAGGAAATGGGTCATTATTGTTGTGGAGAATACTTCAACTCAAGCTGATTCTAATGATTGACAGCTTGTAGGATTCCTAGATAATCTGATCTTTATTTCCGAGACCGTTTTCAAAACTTTCCCTTGATTAAACCCATTTTCTGAGATGCCTCGTCACTTTTAGCATGTGAATTAATCAGTGGGGATCAATATCACCACCTGAAGACATTACACATTCATTTGAAATGAACAGGACTCCCATGGAAAACTAAGGATCATTGTCCCTTCCAGTGGGCCAAACCAATTTTAGTTTTTCACTCGCCTTTTTATCCTTTTGAATGTTGATTTAATCTATATGCAGAATAATTTGAATATGTCTGCATTAAGAGGACTTGAAACACAGATTTTGGTTGGAATAAAACTACTGGCACCCTGTGGTCATTTCAAAATACATGAGATAAGATGGAATATGCATGGTTGCAGTGGCTTTACGTTGACTTTCCGGTAGATGATGTAATTGATGCAAGATATTGAAATAGATACAAAAAATAGATTATGTAATTGATGGAAGATATTGAAATAACTTTAAATTAGTTTGTGTAAAAATATGTATGAGATGGATTATTTAACTGATGCAAGATACTGAAATATATACATGTATTTATCATATAATGGGTAGGGTAAAGCCAAAGGATAAAAACAATATCTGTTGGGGTCATATGCGGATAGAAATCCAAATATCAAAGGTCAAATAGGGACTACTTTCAGTGTTTACAAACAAACCTGACGCCGCCTTTGTCATTCGGCAACTGAGTCAGAATTAACCATCAGGAATCTGGATAAACTACAGAGATAATTGCTATCATTATCAAAAGAATAGGCTAAGATACCAAAATCAGTGTCTAACGGTAACATAGCTGAGGCATTTTACAAGTTTTGGAAACTTTGGTGATATAAGTTGTAAAACAATTTTGCGAGAGCACTAGCCAAGCTTGATCACTTTCCATATCTGTGCTTGTAGACCTCTGCATCTTGGAACCTTTCCCACAAATTAAAACAGTTGGATTTGGTCGAAATATGTTATCTTGTTTCCTTTTGTCACTGTGTGTACAACTGACTGGACTTAGTAACGTTGACAGGACAGGCCGATTGTCAACATCGTCTGACTGGTCGTGATGTGTCATAGACTACTGTTAGAGCTACCCTTTGATAAAGGGCAGTTACTCTAGCGGACAGACCGATGGATTGCTGCAAAACGCAAGTAAAAACAATTGGATGGAAAGAGATCTTCGAGCACAGAATTGAAGAATGACATTATATGAGAAAGAGGTTATCACGCGAGTGTGTTTGGGGATGGTAAATATACTGTATTAGGAATAAACACTTTGTATTTAGCTAGCCAAGGCTCACAAAATACAATGTTTATTCCTGATACAGGATATTTACCATCCCCAAACACACTCGTGTGATAACATCTATATAAGTATCTGAAATAGACTCTGCAATTGATGCAAGATATTGAAATAGATAAGCCTTAGATATGTAATTGATAAAAGATATTTAACAATATGTGCGACAGATTTTGTAATTGATGGAAGATACAGAACTATGTATGTGTAATAGAGTATGTAATTGATGCCAGATATTGAACTAGGCATATGAAGAGGCCCGAGAGAGCAGCCAGATTGTCCATGTGTTACTGACATGTGGCGTCTTGCGTTGACAGCAGTCGAGTTTCAGGGAGGAGAATATTGGTTTGTGATACCCCTAGCGCCAGAGTTTACTTTGGATAAATGATTCAGAAAATGTGACTGACAATCTTCGAAGTGGTTGTAAGGCACTGGGGGTAATGTGAAATGAAAGTTTAATATAATCAGAGATGCATTTGTATTATTTCAGATTGATCAAACTGTCAATAAATCTTGCTGTATAAAGTGTTGTCCTTATTATCTTTATTGTCGATTATGTTAATTACCTCTCATTATCGTTGTTCTCATTACCATCAAAAACGCTCGATCATCACCATCAATTCCTTTATTTTCTTCAATGTAATTAACCTATCACCAGAATGGAGTAGACCACGTCCCCTCAAAAAGGGGTGAATTTGATATCCGTATGACCTGTCATGAAAACTGCATGCATGTTATAGCCTCACATGCAACATTTGTGGAGATATGGATGTTTTTTACATGCATGTCCCATATCGCCCATTCTGTGTATAGTCACAGAATACATTACTAAAAATATTCAGTTATTTTTTATTCCACCTTTCATGGTTTTTAATTGCTCCAAGGTTTCAGATCTAAACATGATGGGTTATTGCATAGTACCCAAAATATAATTGATAAACAAAATATTTTCTTACATGTTGACCTGAAAAATATCTATCACTTTTATGAAGGCGGGTTTTATTTTGTCACTTTGTGATTGGCCATCATGTGGTTTGACATGCAGTTATGCCAAATGGGACCGCCTCCGTGGCCTAGATGTAGAGCGTCCGCCCAGAGAGTGGAAGGTCCGGGGTCCGATCCCCTGCTGTGTCATACCAAAAGACTTTAAAAGATGGTACTTGTTGTTACCCTGTCTGGCGCTCGGCCTTAAGGGGTTAAAGCAAGGACTGGTCGGCTCGGAGTTAGTATACTGTGTCTGAGTAGGGTATTCATGTTAGACTGCGGCATGGTATCTCAGTGGGCTAGCACTATAAATCGGCATCAGTCCGGACTAGTACAAGCAGACACAGACACAATGTGCAATAATCTTAGACGAAGGTTAAACACAATTTCACTTCACTTCAATTCACTATGCCAAATAGTAAAAGCGTCTTGCCAAAACCCAGGTTTTTCTCCACATGGGAACAATATTCAACCGCGATTTAATCTCTAACCTGCTCACTCACACATTAGCATCATTTGTGTCTTCCTCTAAATGAAATGATCAGTCAATAGTATCACTGGAACATTCCCATTATTTAGTCTGTTCGGTTAAATTGACGACATCTTATTTCCTTTGTTAAAAAAGGTAGTCTATTAATGTTGTTGTCCGACCCTAGAGTAGGTCAATATTTCCATATGAAGTTGAAAAAATAGTCCAGAGAGACATTACTGTCACAATTATTCCCTGGCTAGTACCATCTCAAATGTTAGTGCCAATAATTGGCCTTGCTGAATGCGAATGAAAAACTATTGCTGTGACATTACTTGAAGATGTCGTGCATTCAGACTGTGTGACTATCTTTGACCAATCATCCCAGTGGTCTTTACAAAGCCGATTGGTCACAATCAATTATAGCAAATATCTTGTTAGAGGACCATGTGTCCTCTTCAGTGTGATTCAGGCCTAAATTCTAATCACATTTTCACCCTTCTTGTGGCTTTTACTCTCCTCGAGAGGCTAGTCTGTCGACTGTACAAGCTCCGGGAAAGAAATTAGACCCATGAGGGTGTTTCAATGGCTCTGATTGGTTGAGGCAAATGGACATTTATACGACACGTGGACGTCACTGACATTTGCCCAATTCCAGATGGTATGACTTTGGTCAAACTGAGTTTAGGGAGACCTTGCCTCTGGCGTTGTCTGTAAAGTTTGTTAAAACACTTAGGTTGCCTCACATCAAACATTGTATTATGGTTGGAATGTGTCAAGCTACACAGGCCATGAATATGTTAGTATTGAACTGACTTATTTCTGCTTCACCACTACCCTAACTCACAGGGGACGCTTATGAAAACTGCATGTACACCAGTCAGTGAATGTTCCACCAAAAGTAATAAATCACCACCCTTTTTTCTTCATGAAAGTAGGGTTTTACATCATCTTTAGCATTACTCCAGCAATATCATGGGGTTGTAGGTAGAGGTGGGGTACTGTGGTGGAAGGGAGGGGTTGAGAATTAGGGATGATGGGTTTGTTTGTTTGTTTGTTTGTTGTTTTATGCTGCACTCAGCAATATTCCAGCTATATGACGGCGGTCTGTAAATAATCGAGTCTGGACCAGATAATCCAGTGACTGATATCATGAGCATTGATCCATGCAATTGGGAATCGATGACATGCATCAACCAAGTCAGCGAGCTTGACCACCTGATCCCACTAGTTGCCTCTTACCACAAGCATAGTCGCCCTTTCCAGCAGGCATGGGTTGCTGAAGACCTATTCGAGTCTGTATCTTCACGGGTCAGGGATGGTGGTGATGGGTCAGGTTGGGGACACTTAAAAAGTATTATCCTGCCATTTTATTAAATTCCTGGATCCATCCTTGAAACTTTTAATTCAATGCCAATTCATCACTGTTATAGATCCATAGATGGGGAGGCATGGGTGACAGGTGCTTCATTCGAGTATGCCAGAATCCTTATGACCAAGGGTTTGAATCTTAGATTAACTTACTTTGTCAGCACCCTGCTAGTGTTAAATGATTGATATGCTGTTCAAAAGCTCACTCACTCACTCTCTGTGTATATTGTGAGTGAGTGAGTGGGTTGAGTTCAACACCACTTTGAACAGTATTCCTGTTATATCACGGCGTATCCGCTTAATGTGGGAGGAAAGCCAGAAGTGATGCAGGTCTCAGACGTTAACCACTTCGGTGAAACCCACGAGCATGGGTATGGTGCTGACAAACCTAGAAACATAGTCACTGAACCATGATTTGAACTCGCGAACATATAAGTTTCTCGCCTGCACATGTGATGCATCTCTGCAAAGCAAATTGTGGCGCCTTAGATGACTGGGCCGCTCATGCCCCCATATATTGTGAGAAGCCATGGGGAACAAGTTGCATGCTTGTGTAGTCAAAGAGTCCTTGTAATTCATAATATTAAAAACAAAAGATGTAGAATTCTAGAATTAAGCTACAACATACAAGAGCTGAAAACTTCAAGGGCTTCATGACCAATGTGTAAGTGATTGCTTAATATTTTGTCTGCTTAATGCCCTCAATGCTACTGTTGAATGCATTTTATTCAACAGGGTGTGTCGCAAGCCGTGCAGCTGGCGTCGGACCCATTCAGAGGTGGTGACCAATATATTCATGTTATTATGTGTGGCTCAATCACCGTTTAGACGTGACATGGAATACTTCACATGCAGCTTGATCCGTTGTCAGGAACTGTGATGCATTTTGTAGGAAACAGATCAATTCAGATTTTTTTCAATAAGAGAGTATTGGCTGTGTGATCGGTTCAAACTTGAGAGTTGTGTTACAGTACATTAATATATTGTTGTATCTTTCAACAAGATCTTCTGTTTGGAGAAGGGGATGTCCCATGTACTGTGAAACTGTTTGTGTGGAATCGTGTGGGTATACCAGGTTAGAATAGATTCCTGGCAGCCATTGCTTGTTTTCGAGGTGACTCATTGGAACAGGTGGTCAGGCTCGGTGAGTCACGGAACAGGTGGTCAGGCTCGGTGAGTCATGGAACAGGTGGTCAGAATCTGTGACTTGGTTGATTGCGTGTCAGAGTACCCAGACAGCATGGGACATTGCTCATAATATCAATCACTTGTTTGTCTGGAACAGACTTGGTTATTTACAGGCCAGGAAATCATATAGCTTGAATATACCTGAGTGTGGTTTTACACACCTAAAAACTGTTTGTGTGGAAATCCAGCTTTCCAGATGGTAACTGTTGGGATGGCTACATATGTCAAACTCACTGACAAACTCACAAACTTATTGTGTCCCAACTGCGTAGATCGATACTCATCTGGCAATCACTTGAGACCTGTGAAGATTCAGTGGTAGAATAGGTCTTCAGCAACCCATACTTGCTGTAAAAAACGAATATGCTTGTCGTAAAAGGCGACTAACGGGATCGGGTGGTTGGGCTCTCTGACTTGGTTGATACATGTCATCGATCCCAATTGCGTGGATCGATGCTCATGATGTCAATCTCTGGATTGTCTGGCCCAGACGCGATTATTTTACAGACCGCTATCATATAGCTGGAATATTGCTGAGTGCGGCATTAAACAACAAACAAACAAACAAAAACAAATGATTGTCTGGTCAAGGCTTGATAATTTACAGACCTATATAGCATGAATATAGCTAGAATATTGTGGCACTAAACTACAAACAAACAAAACCTTTGTATAAACAACATAACTCCATAATAATGGTTCATTAATCTGGTCATAGGTGAATCTGAATGATTTCACTCATAGTAATGTTCAGATTAACCAGGTTTTGCTTAACCTCTATTTTGCGATTTAAACCCAATAAAATCTGTTTCATTGCATAATTGAGACTGGTTATTCTCTGGTGTTGATGTTA